>NC_091032.1:1600000-2259166 GCF_041296385.1 Aphelocoma coerulescens
CCCTCATGCAGTCCTCTCAGTGGGCATATTTGTTCTGGCTGTTTCTCCCTGGAACCACAAAGATATCTTGCTAAAAGGTAAATGATGGAATTTCCATGGGCATTATTGAAAAGTGGAAATGAAATCCCACATTTGCACCCCCCAGTGTCATCATTACAGAACCTCCACTGCTGCACAGAGTGGAGGAAATGGCACTGGAAATGCAGCAGCACTGAGTGTAAAGGGTGCTTTTCGTGAAGAATACACTGAAAAATAAGCTGCTTCCCATCAGCGAGTACATTCTTTATCTTTAGCGTAACATTTACAAAGCTTGTTCAGGAAAAAAATGTGTTAAATCTTTCATCAGGCTACAGACACTTTATTTGGAGTCTTCACAGAAACCCAAAGTAGTGCCATAAGGTGCCTGGAATATTAGCCAAGATAAAACCTTCAGGGCCATGCACGCTACTGTTTTCAAATCTGTTCTTTCATCTGATGTGCCAGTCGAAATTACTTCTGCAACATGGTCAGAACCAACCTGGATGGATTTATAATGCCTGCAATTGCTATGGGCATATTTTTGTGAATCGCCTAGAGACAAACAGATAATTCTCTTTAGATTGTGCGAATTGCTAATTCTTATGCATGTCATGTGTTTGCCAAGTGGCATGTTTAGACAAGGAAATTGCAGAATATTCCTGATGTCACCAGAGCTCTATGCTTTGAAAGCCACGGGAGTGTAGGACAGTGTCCTTTCACGTATCTCACGTGTATATTACAAGCAATTTTAACTCAGACGGTACTTGTTACCTTTCCTCACTACAAGGCTACCTGTCTAAGAAGGGAGTGAAATGCTAAAGAGCAATTACCGACTATACCAGAGCAATGTAAGTACTTTGTGTGGGTAAAGGAAGCAGAACCCAGCTTTTTATTTTTCTCTGCTTAGGCAATTGGAATAAACAGTCTAAGTGTCATCTTTTGAGTCAACATGTCAAGTTGAGTTTTGTGATATCTCATCTCTGTCTGTTGGCATCATTACACCACACACAAAACCCTCGCAGAGCCTCCCTCGCTCATGCTCCCCCCAAAAACACAGCTTGTGCCACCAGTCCCTGAGTTTCCCTCTCTGTTCAACCCTCTCGGAATTTTTGAACTCATTGGCCAATTTCACCCACATTTGACAAGAGATTTCAAAGCTAATTAAGCTCATGTGAGTTTTCTGCAAAAGGCGGCCAGTTGGTGCAGAGCCCCGATGAGTCTGAAGGAAAGGCTGCAGCGTGTGATCACACCTCGCTGCCGCCCAGAAAACGCACACACAAGAGAAATGTTAGAACAACTCCGAGAGAAAAAGCATCAATCAAAGGTTTCAATTAACTCTCGATGGGAAATCAAGCTTTGCTAAGTTTTTTTCTCCTATTTATTTTACTACATCTGACTCAGATTCAGAAGTGCCAGCTTTTAACTAATATAGAAATTAGCCTCATCCTTAAACCCAACAGAGACATCTCTGTATAGCATTTATTATAAAGCGTAATTGTAGCTTCAGGGCATCATTTCAGATGAAAATGTAAGATATACAATAAAAGAAAATTCCATTTGTATTATGACCAGATTTTGCTTCTCAAGTGACTCTTTACAGGTGGAGAAGTCGCTGAACTGTGTGTCCGGCCAGCACAGAACTGACAGTCCCACACTTATGGCTTAAGGCCATGGGATTATTAAAACCATGGATTTAATTCCTGGCCAACACACACTCTTCTTTAGCAACTTTGGGTAAATCCCCCTTCCTCTTGTTTTGTGCTGGATCCTTCATCTGTACAACAAGACTTTGTTCCCTTCCCCTACATTTCATCTTTCCTCTCTATTTGTGTTGTGCTCTCTTCTATGACAAACTGGATGATGCCTGCTTTCCCTGAATGCCCATTAAACTGTTTTCTAATTCAAACTAATCCAAACACAAACATACTGAATCCATTTTTCTGAAGTATTTTAAGTGGATTTTTGTTTTGTTTCTTTTAGCCCTTGATCACTGGCCATGAAAAAATTCCAGTGGCTCCAGAAAGCCGGGTCTGCCCGTGAGAAGAATGCTAGCTTAACAAATCAGTAGCTTTGCAGTACTTAGGGAGGTGCTAGGAATAAACAGTTGCTTTTCTTTATTGGGAGGGAAACATGATTAATATATTTGTTTTAGCATGTGCTATGTATGCAGCTTGGTTGTGTTTTACAAGGAGGAGTAACAAATTAGCAGTCGCCAACGAGTCACTTTAAATCCCCTTTAGATTTCATCACTCTTTAAAATGGGGTTTCTCAAGGAAAACAGGAAAGAATTTTATTTTCAAAGGGAAGAGAAAACAGTGTTGCTAAAACACTTCTGCTCTCTGTCCCTGCGGGATGCAAAAATAATCCATGACTGTGACTTCCATGAATTCAGTTAACTGCAGCTAAATTGCATCACAGAGCCCGTCTTTAACAGATCTGCAATGGTTAATGAACGTGGGGGGGGAGGGGGGGGAGACCAGATATTTCTTCAAAACAACTCATCAAGTAAGCTGCCTCCACTTAACAGATGTAAAGGCAGGGCCCAAAGTGGGAGCTGGCAGAAACAGATGGTGCCTAAGGGCAGCTTTCTGTTCCAGTGCTCTTGGGGGCCAGGTTAGGCAGGACGGGAGGGGTGGAGAGGTGGGGGCTGTGTTTTTCGGCAGCAGGTAAAATCCATTTGTCACACCAGCTCCAACTGGGCTTTCAGCACAAAAGTTTAATATCTGAAACCAATGAGGCATTCTGCTCTCCGACTGCAGCAAGGCAGGAAAACCTCTCAGAGCAGTATGAAGCCCCAGCCATTTCCAGCAGGGAGGGATGTCAAACTCCTCATTCTGTGAGATTTGCCTTTTCTCTTTCCTTTTCAAACAAATAAAAAATGGATATGCAAAGGGAAGTGTTTTACCTTATTACACCTTCAGGGAAAGAACACAGAGTGGCGAGGGTAAGTGTGTTTTCTCTCTCTGTTCTCCACAGAATAACATCAGTAACCTCATAAAGCAGCCCTGCTTTCTCCTTCCCTGAAATACAGCCACACACTGCGGCACCACCAATAAATTTCCATCGCCTCCAACTTCCAGCATTGCCAAGATATGTGCCACAGAGAGCATTTTTATGAGCTGGTCTTTGACTGCCAGGATTTTGCCTTCATAAAGAAGAGATTTTAGTCCATTCTGTCTATTTATTTTGTGTAGAGGAATCAAGGTCAATAAACCATGGAGAAATTCACTCTACCTTATTCCATTTCAGACTTTTGTCATCCACGCTTTATCGAGTATCTGAATGAATTTTTAATATCATGCCACAAAATGCTTTGGTCTTCTCTCATACGCTGGGACTCTATAAATCTGATAACACTTGGGAGTTCTCAAATATACTCAGCACTGAAGAAACAGCTTTAAAGTTTAGTCATTCTGATGAAATGTAAGAGCTTATATCAGTGACAGGTTGACAGAAAAAGCTGTTTTCCTTTCCATTTCACAGACTTCCACGTATGAACGCCATGAAACATGTCAGGACTTTCTCTGAGTCTATGAAGACAGAGATGGCATCTGCTCCCAGTGGGGAGCCCTTCTAACCAGTAATACTGTAAAATTTTATGATTCTGAAATCTGATCGACAGCCAAAGGAAGGGCAGGGAGGAGGTGTTTACTGTATTTTATAGGAGAGCATCAATTGCTTGTCTTGGCACATGATGTATATTTTTATGGCATACAATGCCACTTTCAACATATTTTTTAAAATTAAAATGTATTCATGTTGGCTGAACAGGCTTATAATTTCTGCTTGCTGGAAAAAAATACACATTTTTAAAAACTAGGTATTAACCCTGCACACTCATCACTGCAGTTACAGGCAGGTGGGCAGAAGAGCCTTAAGCAAGCCCACAGAGATCTACTCTTGGCAGCACAGCACAGAAGCACATTAACTCCTTCCAGCACCACTGATCCCCCCTTTCCAGTGACAGCACAGAGAGGAAATGGATCCAGTCACTCTACAGCCAATTAAAAATTATCTCATAATAATGTGGCCAAATTGAGATCTCATTAAGAGACTGCTTTGGATTTTCACATTTGCTTTTAACAAATATGCATCTCCATGGCCCCACTGAATTTATGCTGCAACACCCACACCCCTAGAGATTTCAGCAACTCCTGGAAGCCATGCACAGGTGCTTTGCCCCAAAGCCCAGTCCCAGCTCCCAGGCAGCAGATTGCACTGGAGGATCTCCGCAGGTACAGGCTGGTGCTTGCTCAGCCAAGGAACACAACTGCTCCTTATCCCAGCACCAGTTTTCAACCTGTGATTTCTTCAATGCTGAAATCCCACACACGTTCTCCAAGAGAGCTCTACATCATAAGGAAGATCAGCAAACCACCAGTGGGTAGCTTTAAATGACTGCATGCCTTTACACTTCCAAAATAAAATTTAAGGTATACACAATTCAAAAAAGCCTTGCAAACCACCCCAGGGCTTGCAAACATACCAACCCCACAACTCCTGACTGTCCACATGGTGATACAAACTCTTCCTCACAAAAAAGCAAGAGGACAAACCCAAGATTCTTGTAGTTTTACTGACTGCAACAAGACTGAATAGAAAACGAAAGGATGGCAGAGACTGGGCACATTTATAGGAGGAAGACACCAAATCTAAATTATTAACAACTGAAAGACTGCAGCAAGCACTGTGTAGATTTGGATGAATGATTTATCTGTGTACACAGAGCTAGGGCTTTTCTTGGTTTTAGTTTGAAGAAGATCATGGAAGCACCCAGAAAGACATTTCAGAGTCTGATCTATCTTTTACTCACCTGAAATCACTGTGCATGAAAGAGGGAAGACAGAATCAAATGCTCACACTAATTAATGCTTTATTTTGTCATGCCAAGGTAGGTGTTGGTGACACGGACTATTATGGTATAAAGAATTCAGAGTAGTTGGAAATTCAGCCATGGTCCATTAAGCCACAGGAAAATCTCAACTAACTAAGGCTACTTGAATCTGGAACTCCTGAGGCTAGGAGAAGTGGGACTTCCAGGCATATACAACAGGTGTATACTAGCTATATACAGTAAAGTTCAATACATTACTTAGGAGCATTGAGATGTGACTTGGGGAAGGGTTTGGTCCCTGCACTTCCTGCTGCCCCAGCAGCTCTGTGAGATACTGGCTGTGGGTGTGGAGCCCTTGTAACTGCTCGGGTTCTGATTCCGTAGTACCATGGATAGCTGTAACAGATGGCATTCCCGATACTGCTGCTTCCCAGACAAAGCCTTTCCAGCCAACTGCAACTCTCCTCCCTCCTGCTTTTCTTGCCTAAGGATATGTCAAGGTGGAACAAAGCAAAGTTCAGGCCTTTCCGTACCAGCAGGGCAGTGCAATGCCAAAAAGAGAAACCATTGCATATAGGAAGGGTGCAGCAGAACTAAAGCAAATTAAATATGCAAAGGAAGACGGGCCCACCCAGAAACTCAGGTGACTTTGTTATGCAATTAGGAAAGATAAAGCTACCCTTTTATCACTATTCTTCCCCCTCTTCAGTGGGAAGCAAAGAGGCTGGCTGCACTCCTGTGTGTGTGCAGACACAACTCTGGCTGTCTCAGGTGACTTCAGAGGGGAGGAGGTGATTGTGAGAACAGCTTCTCCTTACAGGATGCACCTACTGATCAGTCGAAAGGATATTGATTCCTGACTCCTAGGAAACAGTTTGTTCCAATGTGAGTCAAGCACACACTCTACCTTGCTGGAAACTTCAATAGCGTGGGCCTTATTCCTGGGACAATTATGACAATTTTAGATTGACATAATTGTGAAAATTGTGAAGTTGTTCTGCATTCCCACTGTTACTTGTAGGACTGCAATGAGAACATCTTTATTTTAGCAGTTAAAGAAGGTCATATTAGTACAAGTTCAGCTTCAAAGGATTTCCAAGTTATTGAGGACTATAGCCTCCCAGGAAGCAAAAATATATCTAATCTACACCTTCAATCTTATAAAACTGAGCTAGAAACGTCAGGACGACAAAGTGTAGCATTTTAGAGTTTTAAAAGAAGAACCATATGGGGCTATTTTCCTATTATTTAGATTATATTTCCTATTATTTATTATTTATTTATTATTTCCTATTATTTATTTATTTTTTCCTATTATTTACTGGCATTCTGAAATACTTTACTGTAGGGCTGGTGTGTGTTTTGAGAGAGATTCAGGGGAAATGTGATTTTAAAAACTATTTCATCTCTCCCTGCTTAAACTCTTCAAGAACCCCAAAATCCCAGAGTTGGGTACTTTTCCAAATGTAGAGCTGTACCACTTTATATCCCTGCACTCTGGTCTGGTATTACTGTTCTTCATTAACACAACCTGAAGGTATGTTTTTAGTGTTAGGAGTTTTTGCAAACTGTTTGGGTTATTTTACATGCAATTGACTGGTACTATTAGAATAATTCCATTTTATTCTGGGCCAGATAAAGAGTGTAGTATATAACATATTGTATGGTGCAGAATGCTATAGCCAGAACAGGAAAATAGTCTGAGTAGTTATTATCAGTTTGCTTTATAAGTATGTTATTTACAATACGCAACAGATGTTCTCTGAATGTTAATGGAAAAATACAGGCCTTGTATTTATTTCTTTTCTGACAGACTAAAAAGTGCAACTAATATAATAATAATAATAATAATAATCTTGGAAAACCCGAAGATTACTTCACAATTTGGAAAATGCTGCATTGAGTCATTAGTCTTATTATTTGGTATTTTCATAACTCACTAGATAAACACTGTAAACTCTGATTTCCTGGTAATGAGCCTTTATATGTGCAAGAGTGGGCCTCCAAGAAATCTCAATTAAGCCTAAGGAAGAGTGTTTTGGAATGACCCCAGCCCCAAATGCTGCAGTGATGTGTCAGTGCCTGTGCCCAGGCCAGGTTCTCCCTCCCTGCCGATGGACAGGCTCAGGATTTCCCATTCCAAACCCTATTTCCCCCCTGCTAACTCAACTCTGCTTCCAGCCTGGGCTCTGGGAGCCTGAGGGGTTCACGTTCTCCTCGTGTGAGGCTCTGTAGAACAAACCTGGTATCTTTTACTCCATCGGGGTCCCCAATTCCATTGATAAAAGCTTAAGGGAGTCCATCTGCTGAGAAAATGGGACAGCTGCTGCTATCCCTGCTCTCCAGGAACAAAGGCTCCAAGTTCATTCCTGATGTTTGCAATTGGAGTAATAAATTGCCCCCATGTGCAGCACAAGTGATTCCTTAGGCAGAGAAAACTGAACACGGTGT
Source organism: Aphelocoma coerulescens (assembly GCF_041296385.1). NCBI lineage: Eukaryota > Metazoa > Chordata > Aves > Passeriformes > Corvidae > Aphelocoma > Aphelocoma coerulescens. Next base: position 1,607,304 of record NC_091032.1, read on the forward strand.
TACTGCACTTCAGAACTGCTTTGGGATCTTATCTGGAGAAAATCAGGGACAGAGTCATACCTGCAGTAGACACATTCTGGGGGTTTTTCCCACTCTTTATTTGGATGTGAAAGCTATGGATACCACTAGCTTTTCCCCATCAACACTACTGTGTCTGATTTTGTATAAATAGTGTTACGCAACACTGAGAACTGGTAGGTGCCACACAGGAGCACAAGGGGACAAAAAGCTTGATTAGCCGTGGTCTTGAACCTTGTCTAGTCACTCAGGCAGCCCACAAGGCCTCTGTGAAATACTATTAACCTGGAAAGGTAATTTTTCCACCAGTCCTTCAGGGATAAAGTGCAAGATGGTGCCTTTGTTATCTTCTATCTCTGTGGCACAAATCACGCTACCTAGAGGAGTAATTCTATTTTCATTTCTTGCTTGCCTTTGTGTAAAGACAAGTTTTATGCAAACAGGCTCTCAGCCCACCCAGCCCCAGTAATTTTCAAACCCCTTGTTGCTTTTCAGTTACATTTCATAGAGATCTAAAAACATCCAGTTATGAGAAATTCTATGCAAATCAGTAACTCCAGTATGTGAAAGGCAGCTAAAGCTCAGCCTAGGAGACAGCTGGCCAAGGGGCCAACGGCAAAACCAAGGCTCTGGAGTGTGCTCATCCAGAGGAGGCAAACACAACGGAGCCACAAGAATGTGATGTGTGCATGGGCACACATGGGGAAGGGAGGCTGGCTGTGTGACACAGGACATGGATGAATTCATTGTTCAGCCTAGAGAAGCCTTCCAGTACCTGAAGGAACCTACAGGAAAAGATGGAGAGACTTTTTACAAGGGCCTGAGTGACAAGGTGGAATGGCTTCACACTGCCAGAGAGTGGATTTAGATTAGAGTTAGGAAAAAATTCTTCCCTGTGAGGGTGGGGAGGCCCTGGCATAGGCTCCCCAGAGAAGCTGTGGCTGCCCCATCCCTGGAGCTGTCCAAGGCCAGGCTGGACAGGGCTTAGATAGTGGAAGGTGTCCCTGCCCATGGCAGGGTGTGAAAAAGGATGATCTTTCAGGTCTCTTCCAACACAAACTGTTCTGCTTTTCTATGGTTCTCCATGCTCGTGGCACAGTTGTTTTAGCAATGTGAGGAACATGAGGTGCAATATGGTTGTAAAGCACTGTGATGCCCTTTCAAGACAAAAAACTCACCCTCTCTGCCCAAAGAAACCCAGCTTAGGACAATACAGCAAAGGAAAACATCTTGATCCTTTCACAGTTCTCTTCCCATCTCAGCACTGCAGTTGGGAAAACAACATCCATCGCTATTGTACATGACAGGTAAAGAAAAAAATGTAACAGCCACATCTGGTATCATTAATACTTTAGCAGACTTCCTATTTTTAAATTAGTACCATTCTGCAAGCAAAATGACAGCTCCTCACAGCGCCTGTGAATCTGCACAGCACAGACACAAACCCCGGCAGTCACCGCTGCAGCTGCAGACAGGGCTGACGGCATTTCAGAGCACTCGCACCAGCACAGCCGGCTTCTGGTGAGGCCCTGAAATGCCAGGCTGGCATTTTCCAGGAGTTTTTACAGGTGAAAAGTGAGCTAATAAACTGCTCACCACCGAGTGCTGCCAAAGGGGATGGGAGCACATGGGGGGAGACACCTGCGGCTCCACAGAATGGACCAGGTGCACCCGTAACATTTCCCCAGCGCTGCCAATGGGACACAGGCAACAGGAAACCAGCTGGATTTATAGGTCAGCTTAATCAGGCTTCTGCTGAGCCCTTCCAGCTCCTGTCTGCAGAGCCTCAGCACAGTGCAGGGCTGTTTGCTACCACAGCTCCCACTCAGAGCCCTGAGCAGGGGGAACTGCCCCCTTCTCACAGCGTGAACTCAGCCCCGTTTTCTGTATTTCTTCTCAGAGCTGAACACCTGGAAAACGTGCCAAGAGCAGAACAAAACACGGAGTGTGCCCTGGCTGTGCTCAGGCAGGAAGGGAGCAGAGCCAGCCCCGACCCTGGCACAGTGTGGCTGTTGGCTCCAAAGGCCATCGCTCACAAAATCAATCGCTCCTGCAACACAAACGAGCTGTGGTACAGACTTCAGGAAATATCAGTCTCCTGAGGTAACCACAAGCTTAAAATTAGGCTCGAGGATGACAAAAAATTCTATCTGCCTGTGCCCTGATGTATCTCATCCATCTCAGGGAGTTACCAAGGTTTCATCTACTCTGCTTACTTACGTCAATGAAATCAAGCAGGCTCCTGAAGCGACCACAGGAAGTTCTCCACATGTAGCTGAGGCATCTGGAGCTTTTCCCATTATTTAATTCTCGCTTGGTTGCTAATTCAAATCACCACAACAGAAAGCAGAGACATTTCTCAATCTTTCCTCAGGAGGGATTTACCCATGTAAATCCCATTGTGGAATAATGCCTCTGGACAAATTAAAAGATGAAATTTCCAGTCTCAATGAGCACTTGACTTTTCTCAAGTCATCCATCTCACTGCCCCTCTGGAGCACCCACAACACTATGAACAAACCATCCAACAGTCACTGTGGTTTGCACTGTGTGCTGCACATAAAAGCATTGCCCAAACTGACTTTTGCTGTGAGCTGCTATCTGTAATGCATCTGTATATAAAGAAATCAATGTACTGAGGAAGTCTTAGAAAGTCTTTGCTGAGAATGAATCTTTAAACCTACTGATGAATACACAGAACACAGTGGTTCCAATGTTCACCAAAATGATAGGTTTCAGAAGAAAAAAAACATCTAAACCCACAGGGGTCAGATTTTAATCTCTGAAATGAATCAATGGCTCCTTCGATAGAAAAATCCACTATTCACTGTTCCTACCTCTTTTAAGATCTTTGCACATCTGGACTTCTCCAGCCCTACCCTGACTGCTGTTGCTTTGGCCAGACTAAAGTCCCTCTTGTTCAGCTGTGCTACCTGGAAAAGCCTGGGTGGTTGTATATCCTAGTGAGCTTCCAGATGCTTCTTTTTTATTTTTCCCCAGTTTCTCTTCATTGTAAACCAGGATATCAGCTCTCACTTACACACCCAATTAATTACAGTCAGAATGGAGGATGCAGAGCATCTACCAGACCCTGAGCAGGTTCTTAAACTTTGTAACCTTGCAAAGCATGGAGATTTCCAAAGGAAAAGAAGTCTGTTTGTGTGATGCTTTGGAAAACATGGCATGTACTACACCTTTACATCTTTCTTCCTTAGTCCACTTTCATTTATTGGTTTGTGTATGAAGTTGGATAACAAAGTGGAAGTCCCACTGTGGACTGTGATCAGGCTCTCACAAAACTGCTGCTTAGCTGAGCTTTTGAAAATGAAACAAAGCAAACCCCAACCTACAATGATTGTAATTAGCAGGGAAAAATAACCTATCCATACCTCAGCTGAAACCAAACTGACAGCACCATAAGCACATTGCTGACCAAGGGAAAACCTCTTGAACATGATAATTATGGAACTCTCTATCTTGGTACTAGACTCAGCCCATCTGGACCCCAGTATTTCCTGCAGAAGGCTATACACACCTCACAGCTAGCTGATAGACCACAAAAACTTTTAACTAATGACTAGATAAAATAATCGAAAATCCACAAGCTTGTGTTTGCAGAGGAGCCTCAAAAATCTGGGGTGCTCGTGGCAACGTCTGATTTGCCTTCTGAAGAGGTAAAAACCCCATCGGTTTGGAAGGCAAAGCATCATTAAGCACAGCTTCCATGGAGAACCCCACAGAAAAAGCCCAGTCTCTCTGGACAGGGAGACACTTCCCTGAACTCCCAGGGACCAGTTATTGGGTCAAAATAATATATTAAGGCTGAGCATTGTGCTCGCAGGCTGCAGTCCCCCCGCTCGGGCTCCTGTGGCGCGCGCTGGCACCGCAGGCCCGTGTGATGTATTTTTGCTGTCAGTGCTGAAATAACACTAAATGCGTCTGAGCGGGCCCCACCTGCCGAGCAATATGTTCCCGATCCCTCAGGCAGAGCCGTGTGCTGCTCGGCGAGGAAAAACTTCCTCCCACCCAGCACATGGCAGGGCAGGGAGAGACACTCACGTGCCCACCGAGGGATGGGGGTGGGATGTGACACCAGCTCCCCCCGCCTCGCTTGCCGTGACAAGAAACTGCCTCCATCTCGTGTGTTCAAAAAGAAAAAAAAGGAAAAAAAAAGGCAGAAGAAAAGGGGGAAGAGGAAGAAGGGAAAGAATCCCAGCCTGTTAATCACATACATCATTACCACAATTGGCTGAGAAGTTGGCTCGTTGACGATTGATTCATGAGCTCCTGGTGCAAGCCAAGCAAAGAGGAAAAGATGGAAATCTCCTTATTTATTTATCTGTAATACAGCAGGAGGCTCTCCTGAACACTGGTGATCCCAGAGCCCAGGCTGACCCTCGGGAGGCTGCTCTCTGCCTGCCACAGGGGCTCACACGGCAGCGCTGAGCCCTTCCCAAACTGATCCACACGATCACCCCGTACCCCTGTAGTTTTCTCATCACAGACAGGAATTAGCAGGGCAAGGAACCAGGACACAGCCTCTTCCGAGGAGGGGAGGCCTCGTGTTTGTGGTGGTGCCTGTGCAAGCAGCAGCAGGTGAATGCAGATGAGTTTCCTGCTCATCCATGTGGCGTTGCTGCTGTGCCGGCGGCCTGTGCTGTGATACCTCAGAGAAGCAAAGGACTTCCCAACCCTCAGCGCACACAACAAATGGAAAAGGATGAGCCCCATCCCATCTGGTGAGCCAGCTCTCTGCAGGTCACATTAAACAGCATAATTAATAGTTTTAGACTGAATACATGCAACCCTCCTGTTCCACCACAAATAATGTTTTCAAAGAGTAGCAGAATTTGGGGGGTTTTAGCTGCTCCATGGCTAAAAAGACATAGTCTTAGTGTTAAATTACTTTTTCCTCTCACACCAATTTTACTTGGAAAGAGCTTCACTGGTTCAGAACTGCACTTTGTGAATCATAATACAACAAAACAATTATTGAGATTCATCTCCCCAGCAGCAGGCTTTTGCTGTGCCAAATTTCCTATCAAATAGATTCTTCCGAACTTTCAGTAACTGCTGGCTACATTAAGTTGTATTATAAAATGAATCCAAACTAATAAACAGTTATGGCTATTTTTTAATGTGAAAAAAGGGAGTAAATTTCATAAAAGAATAGCCATGAAGTATGGACAATAAAGTCCTTTACCCCTGCAGCTATTCTTCCTGATATGATTTATACAGTGGGACAGACATAAACCAAGAAAGCAATACTATCAGAGGTTTTAAATGTTTCTGGGGTTTGATACTCAAACATTTAAAAGCTGTTTGCAGTTTCATTCATTTGCTTACACATCTATATAGAAAAACTAAAATTCTGCTGTGGCAGCACAGCGCTGAGCATGTACACCAGGGAACCACATCAGGGACATGGGGAACAGCCTGTGTAGTCCCACTGCTCATGACCACTGCAGATGGCATTTCCCTACCTGTGCAGGAGGAAGCTTTACACAGCCTGGGTGCGTTTTTCCTTCTCAGTACTTCCCAGCTGGAGCGCACGCAAGTATGTCCTACTTGATACAAGTGTGCATGTCCTTGTTCATGTAAGCAGGGATTTTCAGATAATTCACCAAGAGCTGACATCTGCTGACACATGGAAACAGTCTTGAGGCATCTGAAAACATTGGCCACACCAAGGGCCGGATCCATGCCCTAGGGAGATGATACCTCTTGAATAGTGACTCCAGTGAAGTAAAATCTCTCCCTGTACAACCTGGCCTCACACTGAGCTGGATGGGCTCTGACTGCGAGGTTTGGGCTTTTTAAATTACACCAAAAAAAGTAATTCTGATGGTCTCTCCTTTGGAGCCCCTTGCTCAAACGCTGTAAAATGAAACGAGCCTTGGTCCCACTGGCTCCAGAACAGCCCTCCCACGTTAAAGACTTATGGACACTGCTAATCTGTGACAAAACCAGGAAGTGTAATTAGTCCTGTCAAACCATCTGCCAGGCCTGAGACACTTGGATGGTATTTGGGAAAAGCATCTAAACATGTGTGTGCCTGTCCCAAGTCCCAGACCATCCAAACTTGGCCAGCAGCTGGATAAAACAGGATTTGACACTTCTGTTGAAAAGGCCAGAAAAAGAAAAGGCTGCTAAACCAGAAGGGCTAAGTCAGAAACTGCCAATAATAGCCACTTCAAAATCCTGTTACAAACGATCAGCCCAGAACAGAAAGTACATGACAGCGTTAAAGAACCACCGCACGGCTGCCATCACGGGGAGTCGGGCTTCAAAATCTCTATGTTTTAGTTCACTATTAAAGCACTTTCTCTCTCCCAGAAGCTCTCCAAGAGGCATTCTGGGGGGAACAGAAAGCCAGAGGTGGAGCTGAGTGTGAAGGCATTGGTCCCAAAGGAAGGCCCAGCTGGAGAGGCCCTCACAGATGCCTTCTCCCAGGATGGATCAGCACGAGCAGGCTCACAGCAGCTCCAGAGCTGCTCTGTTCTGCCAGAAGAACTCTGTGGCTCCCTCATCATGCTTCTCTCCAAGAAAACACTGGATACATTTCACAGCAGAAACATGAACAGAGAAGGGAGAGGGAAAACATGAGCTGGAGACCATCTCTGTAGCCCACACCGCTGTGGCACAGACCCAGACTGGGCACCTGTACATCAGCACAGGATGTCACAGGTAACAGAAGGAGGGCTGAAAACCACTCAGGTCTGCTCAAGTCAGACAGCACAAGGCAGGCTCTGACAGCAGCTTCTGACTGACTTTGTGGGGCAAACAAAGTGTGCACTTGCCACTGAGGTTTGTTAATTTGTGTGGTCAGTGCCTGCCCAAGGGCCAAAGCCCACAGTTAAACAAACAGCACTCATTGTGCAGACTGTCCATAAACACCATGACAAAGCCTTTGGTTAAGTTTGATTTTGCCAAAATTTCCTGGTTTTTCAACATACATGCTTTTCACAGAAGAATCACAGCAGAGTTGAGAAAAAAGTTGAGAAGCTCTGGAGAAAAAATAGTTTTGCTCTTCCTTTAATGGCTTAACTGATTTGGAAGACTGCCAGTAGTGACAGTTAACTAATCCTGACTTTTTCCTGGGATAGGCACAGGATGATCTCACAATCAGCTCTGCTGCAGTTCCAGAAAGGATGCTGGTTGTTCAGGGAACAGCCAATTCTTTTATCCACTCCAATTTGATTCCAAGTACTTCTGTGATTTGATTCCAATCCCTTTGTCATTTGAGGCAGTTTCTGGATGCTCTGCCCTGATCAGGCAGCACAGGGACCAACAGCTGCACCCCCTGCAATCCCTCACAAGCCATCCACACACACACACAGCCCTGTCTGGTCTAAAACAAGCATTTCCACGTAATTTCATTTTCACATAGAAGGTTTTCTCTTGAGGAACAGTAGGAAGAGGGGCAAACACAAACTTTGTCCAGGAGCACAACTGCCATGTTCCAGGCCAGGCATGAATTTGCCCCACCAGTACTTGGAACCCCTGGATGTCAAACAAGAAGCAAGTCTGGATTCACAGAAGGAGCCAAACTAGCCCAGACTGGATTTTTATGTTAAATACTCAGCTTTGGATTTCAGAACAGAAATCACTGATAGCATCATCACACAAGCCATGGTTAAAGTTGTAGTCAAACTTTATATAAATTTCACAATTCATGTATCTTTAATGCAGGATGCATTCAACTGTTCAACTCTTCACCTGCCTTTACAGCTCCCTCAAAGCTTGTATGTTTAGACAACCTCTACAAATATCAGAGGATCTGATTATTTACAATCACCACCTAGCTGTGGTTAAGAAAAATGGCAGAGCTTTTCAATTTTCAGGGATGGAAGAGTCTGCTGTGAGCTCTCCAAACACTGACAGACACTAAGAGGCCCCTCAGTTGGTTTAACCAGATTTCCTGAAGTCACCACGTGTACAAAAGGAACATGTGCAGGGATAGAGAGTGAGTGTCCCCACGGTCCTGTCATATATGCCAAAGCTCTACAGATTATTAATACATGGGCTTGCCCCCTTCATTCTACAAGAGCTCTTGTAATGCCTCAAATTAATTGGAGGAGAGTGCAGCAGCTCCAAAGAGATGATTAAGATCAATTATTAATTCCTCTTCCTATTCTTTCATCTGTATTAAACTTCAGGATGAGAATCCCACTAATGAAACAGCAACTGTAATAAAAATAAATGGTACAAAACTAGCTCTTCAATAAAAAAATAATTAGAGGAAATAATTTTTGCCTGTTCTAAATTCCTGAGTCAGACCGTCCTGTTACAGTCAATATATATGAAAGAAATATAATCACACTTTTTCTCTGAAGTAAATAGATGCTATTTTCTGGTTTTTCTTTTGGGGAAAATAAGACCAGTGGAGTTTCAGGAGAGTGCCCTCAAGAAGTTCAAGAATAGCAGAGAATGTAGGCAACAAACAGTAAAAAGGTATCTGTTGTGTGTGCGTGTCTGAGAAAAGACCAGGAGTCTGCAGATCCATGTGGTGGCTGGGGAGGGTGTTTGTTTAAGATCTGTGTTTGCTGGAGTTTTCTGGAGGATCAGAGTGGGGATGAGAGATCTTTACCTCTAAACCAAAGAGCCAGAATGTGAAAGACATGAAGCAGGAGTGGTGCTGAGCTGGTACTAACAAACAGAAACAAAGAGGTTAAAAATGTTTTAACTAAAATCCTCTTCCCCTTTCAACTGCCTGAGCTTTAGACTTTTAATCCCAAGAGCTCTCCAGTTTTCTACTGTGTCTCCTAGGAAAACCAGAGAAGTCTGGATCTGGTATCTATGAAAGAGAACAAAAAAAAAGCAGCCAAGAACTAAACAAACAACCTTTCAAAACATTTTGTACAACCTAACGAAGCAAATGGAACACAAGCAGAAGGCGCTTTTCCCCTCCTCCCTTGCAGGTCACCTTTATTCATGACACACAGCAACAAAAGCAGAAAAATGAAAGTTAAGGCCAACAGCCTGTCCTTAACTCATCCTGCTGTGCTTTGGTACTGCGGGGTGCTCAGATTAATGTGGATGTCACACAGCATATGCTGGAAAAACGAGGCACCGCAGGACGTGTGAAGAATGGAGGGTTAAGGCTCTGGGCATTCTTATCAAGGTAAAGCTCACAGACCTGAAATGGTTCATCTCCATGCGTCCAGACCTTTGTGACTTGGATCTCTTCCCTCAGATTTGCAGGCAGGAGCATTGTGGCCATGGAATTCATGCATCTGGCCTTCCCGAGCGCTGGAATTATGTAACTCTGCCTGAGCACTGTTGCCTTTGTTTTTAAAACAACACATTCATTCCAGGTATAGCGAACACACTGAGACCCCCAAATCTCTGATCTTCACAATCAGGTGCACAATACAACACAAAGCTTTTGTAGGAGCTGATTTTTTATCTTACAAAGCAGACAAAAGACTTTTCAAATAAGCAGAACATAAAAGAGTGACATGTTGTGTAAATGCTAAAGCAAATTATTGGGGGAAAAACCTGAAGTCCAGTGTGAAAACAAGCAGAATTTAACGTACAAACCTCGTTTTTCAAGGTTTTTGGCAGTTATCAGAAGCTAAGAGCTAGCAAAGTACAAGTCTTCATACATTTCACAGAAGGGCAACAGCTGCACATGTAAAATGACAAATACTCTTGTCACCTCTAGGTCAAAACCCATTTCAACAGCATCTCAACAGTTTAAATCTGTTATAACTATAGTGTCAATAACTGGAATATCTACACAGTAACTCTCCAAATCACGAGCTGTGTTCAAAACTGTGCACAGAAGTCGCATGTGAGCAGCTGAAATGATCCCCAGAGATTAAATCAAAGCAGAAGGAAATCAAACATTAAGGGCTAACGTGGGACTGGGGCTCCCTCTCAGGCAGCAAAGACAACCCTGCCCCACGCTCTGCTCCAGGCAGCTGCCCTGGGCGACAGCTCAGCTCTGTTATTTCCTGCAGCCAGCCTGGAGCAGCATGTGGGCAGGGTCTCAGCTCACCTTTGGCAGCTGAGCAGAGCCCTGCAGCCCAGGGGGGCAGGAGCAGGAGATGGGGAAATAACCCAGGTCTGGGAGCCCAGCAGAGTCCTGCCCTGGGAGCAGGGAGGGGAAGCAGGGAGGAGGAGCAGGGAGGCACCCGAGGATGAACTTCTGGTTCTTTCCCAAATAATCCCAAGACATCAACAACTGACCGTGCTCCCCATGCTCTGAAGCAGCTGACAGGAGACTTTGTTTTTCTTTAAATAGCAGCTCTCAGCAGTTTATAAACACTACCAGAGTGTACTCCTGTTGCGTTCAAGATGCCCCAGCAAACTTTGAGCTCCCTAAAACAGCAACAGGATGCTCCCTTAAGTCTTAATTACAGGACCAGCAGTCCCTGTTTCTAGGGGCAAGGCCCCAAACGGGCTGGGAGTTCTTTCTGGGAGCCGGTCTGTCCCTGGCAGCCTCCACAAGGCCAAAGCAAAGCCCTGCTGGAGGGGCTGGATCTGAATTTGCAAACAGAACAGTCCTAAATAAGAGAAGGAAAAAGGAGTAACGCAAACTGAACCTCAACCCCCGCAATCCTTGTTAGCCAGTCCTCACGCTGGAGAGGCTTTATATCCACACATTTTAAGAAATGTAAAGGGAACCATAAACCCAATTCAATTTAATTGGGTGCTCTCCTGACAGAACAGTTATTAATAAGACTGCATTGTACAAACCTCTGTGAAATCCCAAATGCAGTCAGAGGCACCAGCAAAAACATTTAACACCCAGCAAGCAACATGCTGCTGGATTGATGCTCCTCTCCTTTGCTCTTCCCCCCTCCAATTCTCTCTCTTCTTTTATCCAATTATCAAATAAAAAAAAAAGGAGGCAAAAAACCCGCTCATCTCGAACAGCTCCTATAAATTATTCACATGATATTACAGTGTATGTCAGCAGTCTCACAGTGTTTAAAAAACTTAACTACAAGCCAATTAAAATGTAAACTGAGAAAGACGGATTGGGTTGGGTCGCTCTGGTGTGAACTTGAGCAGCTCATAACAATACACACAACTTCTAGACCTGCTAATTTGACAGCTACTTTCATCAGCAGACGGGTTTTCTTTCTTTTTCCTTTTTTTTTTTTTTTTTTAATCCTGTATTTCTCAGAGGACAAGTCAATCTATATCCAGCACTGAAATCCCCTGGGCCCCACAGCGCTTTACAGGCCCTCTCAGGGGTGTGAGTAGCTTGCAGGTTCAGAGTAGGTTTGTACAGTGGAAAAGGAGCAAAGGAACCTTCCCCTTCTGCAGATATCAGTTACTGAAATTTTACAACTAAATGACAGCACTTCAAGTGACAGATTATATTTCTTAAACAAAGCCACTAATTTTTCACAAAAATAAGAATACAGTATATTCGATTGCTACAGCAAAATAAACACCTTCCAAAAAAGACATTTAGGATTACCCAGTGTGTGCATCTGTGCAGCAACAGTGGACATCTGCCTAAATTGCTTAGTGCTGGACTGCTGAGTAAGCCAGGCACCAATTAGCTGTTACAGTGATAATGACACTAATTTTAATCTTCATGGGTTAATTACAAGAGCACCGTGAAGTCAGACTGTGATCTCGCAGTCAGAAGCATTGGGGAAAACCTCAAAACCTTAAAGCATTATAGACATAAAATCAATATCTAACCAGGGAAATTTAAGGCGTACCAAGCTAAAATCCTAATCAAGGAACCACAACACCTTGATTTCCTCCTGACCCACGGTACTGGGTCAATGGGCCATCACAGACCAGTTTCCCTCATCCCTACAGGGGGAGCACGGTGGACGGCTGAGCTGGAGGCAGTAAAAAAGCTATTGTTACTGTTTCCTGCTTTTTGTCTCTCTCTCCTGCTTAAGAAAGGTGAAACCTGTGACCACCAGGTTGTGGGACCCCCAGAAACTCAACTAATCCATGACTGACAACACACAACCCACCACAACGACTGGATCTGGCGTTCCAAGTCCTCCCAAATCACAGTTTAATGAGTCAGAAGAGCAGCAAGGACTTGTTTCCTGCAGCCAGCAAGGTTTGTACATAGTGGAGACAGCAGAGCCAACTTAGCATCCTCCCCAACCACATGTGCTGGGATCCTGAAATGGGAAAGAGCAGGATGGAGGCCAAACCTACGCTCCCTTCCCTCACTGCAGTAATCCAAGATGAATAAAGCCACCAATAAAGACCAAATAGCAGGAGAATATCCGTTAGAGTGACATTGTTCTGATCGTGATGAAAGAAGAGAAAAAGGCATTTTTTGGTAGAAAAACCAAAGTTTTGTTGCAGCCAAGAGTACTGTGGTTTCCTGCTTGAAGATTTCTACTTTCAGCATTTTAATATTGACATTTGGGGGGGGGGGGGGGGGAAGTATAACATTTCTATATCCCATTCTTAACCTGAATTAGCACTTTAAGCAATGTATTTCCTGCAAGATCAACCAACTCAGCCTGTCCAAACAGCTCTGTCTGCAGGAACTGAGAGGGGACAAAGAGCAAAGTCCAGCTTTGGGGAAGCAGCATGGGGAATCTGAGCCTGGAGCTTACAGCCATGAGCAGCTCTTTGCTCAGGACTGAGGCAAAGCAACAGATGAACACCCAGAAAGAAAAGCTCGCTCTGCTCCAAAGCTGCTTGCTGAATGCTAACCAAAGATGGCAGAGTAGTTTTCCTCCAAATGTTCTATATAAAATGGGAAATGAGAAACAAAGCAAGAGCCATTTTTTGTTCATCTCGTACAAGAAGAAAACCAATATAAGCAAAGCACTGTAACTTTTATATATAAACTCATGAAAATACATTGCCTTAATGTTTTTTTATCCCCCAATTCTCATATCTTGAAAGTTGCATACGATAACTTTTTATAAATTAAAGCACTTTGAAGATGCAGTGAAACTACTTTTTAAAAGAAAATAAAAGGAAAAATAGGGAGCAACCTTTGAACACTCTCAAATCCTCATTTTTAGGATGTGCATGAGCCAGGAATAGAACCACCTAACAGGATTCATTTTTACTGATTCAAGTCATGCCATGATTGTAAATTCTGTGCTGGTCAGACAGCTGGAGGAGTTTTCATTTCAGGTGCAGGAAGAAGGGCTTTATTTCTACCAGCATTCATTGTGCAGTTTTTCTTTCTGCAAGGCATTCAGAAAATGAAGGGAATTAGGATGTGGCATCTGAAATGACAGCTCCCTGAAAACACTGGTTTCTGTATACCTGAATTTGAGTTTTTCTATTGATCTTTCCTGCCTTCCCTAATTCACCTCCATTCTGGTGGTGACAGTGCTGATCATACCTGTCATCTCCAGTTCTTCTCGATCCTGTATGAGGATCTGAAATTCAAGACCCTAAATCCCAACAATGAAAGTCCTCACTGCACTAATAACCACATGCCAGAGATGCTCTTATGGCACTGGCAGAGCTCGAGCAGGGGCTCAGAAACCTCCAGGCTGCAGCTGCACGTTGTTTTCACAGTTGCTTATTTGAATCAGGGTTTTTCCTTCCCTTTTTTTAAGGGCTTGGCACCCTTCTTATCAGTCTGCTGGTAAAGGGATGCTCTTCTTTCACTTCCCTTTATAGAAAAATTATTGGATTCTGAAAAGTAGCTTAATCACAAAAGCTACAAGATCCTGGTTTTGAGAAATTTGCATTTTCTTCATTCACCCTCTTTTATGTTAACTATTTTACAACACGTGTGGAAATTTTATCAGTCCCATCATCCCACCTTGTTTAGATATCCAGTCCTTGTGAACCAACAGCTATCCTAAGTTTATCCACAGAAAAGCTGTGGTGGCTCTTCCCTGATAAATAGGATTCTTCCCTGATAAATGCCTTAAGAGCAAGTTTCCTACTTACACCAGCTCATTACAGTGGAAACTATTATCTTATAATTGATCTTATCTCTACATTAAACACTCTTAGCATCATGTCAACCCTCCAGTATGGTCAATTACTAGATAATAGTGCCCACTTCCACACGTCTGATTACTGAAATGCTAAGATCAATAATTAAGAGAACAGAGCCCCATTAAGTGCTGCCACAAGGAATGAATAAAGGAAATTACCCCACCTACTTCTTTTGCTGATTCTGAGGATACCAAACCTAAAACCACCCAAATTCACTGGTGCTTCAGGAAACTTTTTCATCCCCAGCTCTACCCTCACCAGAATTTCTTGATGAATAGAAACAAAAAAACCCTTTATTTTTTATGTGTATGTTATCTCATAATAAAAGAAGCAACAAAGTTCTCCCTGCTCTGTTTGGATGTTCATGATCCCAGGACCAACTACAAGTTCCTTCACTCATTTTTTTCACAACTAGATACAATCTTTGAGCGTCCTTTTTTTTTTTTTTTTTTTCAAATGTTTTCTTTCTTTTGGTGGGTCTCAATCCAGAGGTTTTACATACCTGCCTCAAGATTTCAGTTTTTACTCTTTTATTCCTATGACAAAATCACTTGTCCTATTTCCTCTGTGCCTTTGGGGCTGGGTCACAACATAGGATACAAAAATACATCAGCTTTATTGGCAAAATTGTAATACTGATTAGATATCTGAACTAGACATCTATTCACTACCTTAACTAATAAAAGCAGACATAAAATCTAGAATGTCAATCCTTCTTTGAGACAAGTGATGTGCTTCAGCAGAAGCTAATTTTAACAATTTTAATGTGCTGTCAAGGTTAGGTAGGAGGGAGAAAAATTTCACACATAAAATACATTTACTTGCACTACAAAACCCCATCTCATGGTACTCATTTTGTCTCTCCAAGTCATGTCAAGAGAACTTGATCACTTCAGTAGAAGGACTATTTACAGAGTGAGCAACTAGCAAATCATCCACTCACCCTGTGCCTAGAGAAGTTCAATGCTAAAAGGAAATCACATACTGTTTTCTAAGAAAAACCTAAAATACCTGACTTCTATCTTCCTTATTCAGATATGGACTTTGGCATGGTGAAACTCTAGGGGGTTTTGGGGGCTTTTTTTTCATACTGCTGGACTAGCACAACTGTTTGATTCAGCACAGTTTACATTGTACAACCAAGTTTCCATCACCTCCACAGCCCCCGTGTACTGAAAACCAGAACACTGTTACATGTATTTATTATTGTTTCGTTTGTAATCTCAATTTTACTGTTCAAAGCCTGCACAGTAGGAAAATCCTCTTCTCTGAGCCAAAAAGGAAATAAAATGTTTGTATTCATACACTCCTTGGATGCTTAACTAACTCAGGGACACACAACAGGAAAGTTTTTCACTCTTTCCAAATACTTACTTTAAGGTGCTGCTTTCCAAACTCCTGAGAACTCACAGAAGATATTCCTTCCATTCCTTTTTAAGAATCAAGAACCTGACACTTCCTTGAAAACTCTGTTCAAGAGGAACCTACCATATGCAATTAGCTCCAAAATCCTCAAGTCAATTCTCCTGTTTTCCCCTGGAAATCACAGCAAAATTCCCCTCTGTGTATTCTCCCCTTTGAAAGGAACTGGGCAGAATTCTGATACACTCCCTGACCTCAGTGAAAGAAAATGCTTTCCTTATGGCAAAGACTAAAAATAAGTATGGGGAAGTACACTGGAATTTTCATACTCAGGCTGTATATAAAAATCTGGCAAGAAATCAAACTTAGTCCACACCAGTTGCCCAGTGCTTTTATTTCCTTCAGCCTTTGATGTTCTCCATTTTGCTCCATTACTCTCATTTTCTCACTCGGGTGCTGTTGCTGGCTTCCCTGTGGAGCAGAAAAGGGCAGCACATGGACATCCACCAGAGCACTTTGGTGCTGCTGTGTCACAGAATAACTGGGGATGTCCTGAGAATAACAACCTTTGCTCTGTCCCAGTGATTCCAGTCAGAGGTGGGTGTTCAAAGCTGCATTTCTAGCTTTATCTGTTCAGTCAGGTGAGTTTAAATGACATGTTCACAAGTGCTACGCTTTCAGAAATCCATACAATGGCATGACTTGAGCTTTTCATTTTGGAGGAATTCCACAGGTGTATGACATGCCTTTCCAATCTGAGCCAAGGCACACATACGGATGAACACCTATCTCTCACTCCTTCCAAAGCCACTCAGACAGTTTTACTCAGAATATCAAAAAAAAAAAAGAAGTATTCTTTGCTCACTGCACATTTCCAAGCTGGCTGGTTGTGCCAGAACCCACTTTTAATTGCCACCAACATAAATGTCAAATTTTGTATTACAAGCAATGAGTCACGTCTGTGTTAATGACAAAGAAAATGCTTTATGGAGCAGATTCAAACCTCACACAACACCTAGATCACCTTCTTTTTTAATATGCTAAGAAATGTCTGTGATTCTGGACTTTTCAAGAAAAGATCAGCAGGGCTTCAGCAATAATTGCTTGAGACTACAGATTAGTCTTTTGTATTGCCAAAAAGCTGTTGAGATCTGCTCTCTCTCAGTAATGTCTCCCTTAAGGAAGGGGGGGAGAGAAAGGAGGGAAAGTAAAGATCGTGTTTTTGAAGTTCTCTGCTTTTAGCAAGTTCTGTTCTATTTAATAGCTTCCAGAGTCAAGAAGGTCTCAGGTAGACCTGACTTACCTAACCACATGAGCAATTAGTTCCTCCAGACACTATGTCTGTTGTAATGTAGTTCACTTAACTTCACATGGTGAATCAGTTCACTTTGATGGTGTTTTTTTTCCCCTTCCCTCCTATTATTTCTCTTCCTTGTCTCTCAGCAGCTGCCTGTCTTGACACCTGACCTCCACTTGCTCCATGGATTGACTGTTTCAGGCACTGTTAGGGAATTGAAATCTCTGCCCATTCCCTTGAGAACCTGAATACACCCCCAAGTTCATTGCAAAATCCAGGTCTTGCAAATGCAAAAGCAGAGCTGCTTCCCTTGGCTTGGTTTAATATAAGTTTGATTAAGAATGGGATTGCTGTTTCCAACATGGGCTAAAGGGAGCCATCAGTTCCTGATGGATTCTGCCTGGGCCCACGGTCACAGCGGGTGCTTTCAAACACAGCTCAAAACTTATAAAACCCAGCAAAACCCTGCCTGACCCAGCAACAAAAATTAGCACAAAAAGGTACTTCACATTCTTTGATTTACGTTAAAGTCAAATGTTTCAACAGTCTGCCTAATTGGTCTGGGATTTTGGAAAAAAATTCGGAGATTAAATAAACAGGAAATAACACCAACAATGTTCCAGCAAACAAAGGGCGGCCACGGCTAATTGAACTGTTTGCTGAAGTATCAGCATACACAGAGACATGGCAAAGGGAAGATGCTGCCAAGAACTTGTCTGCATTGTATAAAAATGTCACTCAGGCACTTGAGTGCTGTTTCCCTTTGTCTGCCACCCCCTGTGCCTAACAGAGAGTACCTGTTGCTACAGCTCAGCCACTTGTCATTGTATCTCGAGTCAATTAAGTCAACTCTGGCTCTTATTTTTGAAAGCTGTGCAAATGTATATTTCTTTCCTTGACTATCACCTTAGTAAGACTGGTTTAAGGACTATGTTTTCCTCTTGGTAAAAAGAAAAGCTCAACCCCCAGAATTTTCCTGATCTGCATTTTTTAAGTGATCAGCATGTGGAGATGACACAGTGAGCATCTACAGGCCTCCGGTTAGATGATGACTACATACCATGGAATCACAGACTGGTTTGGGCTAGAAGGGACCTTAAACTCATCTTGTTCCACCCCCTGCCATGGGCAGGGACACCTTCCACTGTCCCAGGCTGCTCCAAGCCCTGTCCAACCTGGCCCTGGACACCTCCAGGGATCCAGGGGTAGCCACAGCTTCTCTGGGCACCCTGTGCCAGGGCCTCCCCACCCTCACAAGGAAGAATTTCTTCCTAAAATCTGAGCTAAACCCACCCTCTGTCAGTGGGAATCCATTCCCCCTTGTCCTGTCCCTCCATCCTTTGTCAATTGTCTCTCTCCATCTTTCCTGTTGGCTCCTTCAGGTCCTGGAAGGCCACAACAAAGTCACCCCAAAGCTTCTCCTCTCCAGGTGAACAATCCCAGCTCTCCCAGCCTTTCCTCCCAGCAGAGCTGCTCCATCCCTCAGATCACCCTGGAGCCTCCCCTGGGCTCCTCCAGCAGCTCCAGCTCCTCCCTGTGCTGGGGACCCTGAGCTGGGGGCAGCGCTCACAGCCAGACACATGTGACTGTGCACAACCCTGTGCTCTCACAATGTGTGAAAATAACCCACCCCAGGGAGAAGGGCAGCAAAGCACAAACCCAACAAGAGTCTCTTCCCTCCTTGCTCCCTAACACTGACACCTGATTCCACAAGAGGATGCACCTGCCTTTCACACTGCCTCAAAAGGCTCAGGGATGCATCCCTGCTCCTGTACATCGGGCCCACTTGTTAAAATGACATTAAAATATCTGATCCTGACATTTCTTGGTGCTCTGATCTTTTACAGATCTTTACTGAGCTGAGGCACATCTGCTCCCATGTTTTGTTTGCATGGCTGGTACCTCAAACCTCACCAAAAATGCAGAAGGTATCCCAAATAATAACCTCAGTAACCCTCCTCACCAATGCAACTGTAGCCAAAGGAAAGACTTTTTGCTAAAAGGGACGTCTACAGCAGGGATTTTAATGATAGCACCATGTTCACCGTGGATTCTTTGTAATCACTGCTTATTATTATTTTTTTAAACATTACATGCAAGTAAAATTTGCAAGTGTGTACTTCACAGGAGGCCAAAGCATGTTGTGAGTGCAGCCCTTCAGCCCACAGACACTCCCCAGCCAGTACCTTCAGCCACGTGAGCTCACCAGAGCACTGCTGCTACAGTTCCTGCCTGTCCTGAGACACACACACCACACTTTTGTTCTGCTCAGGGATTTCTCTGGGCTGCTGCTGCTGCTGCTGCTCCAGAAGTTACTAGCTCATTTCTAATTGCCAGGAAGCAGATTTCCCCACCTACCTTCAGCCATCTAATGGTGTTTAGAGTAGCTTATAGTGGTGCTCCTTCTACACTCTGTGGAAGTGCAAGGTGGAAAGAAGAGCCCTGGAGAACGAGGCACTCACTCATTGTGCTGGTGGAGCTGAATGGCTGCCAGTGTCTCACAGGGAATAGGAATGGGCTGGGGGCAGCCAAGGCACACCTTCCACAGCTGCTTTGCCCCTTGTTTCCAGTTTAATGCTGGGACTGGACCAATGCCCACTGCATCACACTGCAGTGGGAATCCCCCACTGGAGAGGCCCAGCAAGATCAAGACAGAGGATCAGGGATTCCTGTGCCTGGGGCAGGGAGCAGGGAAGGAAAGACAGTGTCCATGGGAGTGCTCTCATATCCCAGCAATGAACCCAGCACAGCTCTGGGACCCTGCATCTTCCTGCTCCCTCATCCACCCCATCTGAAACTGGACTGCCTCACACCCATTCTGGAGACTCACCAGGCACATTGATGAAACTGAAGACACAGGAGATGAAGGACAAATTCAACTACCTGCTCCTCATCTTAGGGGAAAATAATACCTTTATAATTTGCCTCTACTGCAGAGAAACTTTGAGCCAGGGCTGACAGCAAATTTTCAATACATGATATTAAAGTAAAATCCTTGTATCTGAATTCTTCAGAACGCTGTCAGGTTAACAATGCTCTGTTCATTTAACTCCAGCTGAAGTGTACTGGATCAATTTTCCATCTTGTCTACATGCACAGTGACTCTATTACAATCTCAACACGAGATTTCTGTTGACCCCAAGAGATGCTGGTTGCACCAGCAGCACATGCAGCTAAACCCCAGCAAAGATGGGATTTCTTGGATGTACCTGTTCCAATTTCAGTCATCAAGAGGCACTAATGCTCACAAAAACTGTTTTTCCAGCCTGTCCACTCATTCCCATCTGTACCACAGCATCGACCTGAGGCTTGGGCAGTTTGTGGGTGCCACAGAACCAATGGAGCAACTGCTTCTGCTTTCTGAAACAGGCAGCTCCAGGCCTGTCCTCACTAATGAAACACAAATGACTTCCAGGTAAATTAATCATCTCCTTTAAGGACCAGTGCCTGGTACTGCATTAACTCTTCTCCATGAGGGGCTGATTGCACAGCACTCACTTCACAAGGAATGGGCAAGAACATCAGCATCTCTGATTCTGTTCTCTGACTGCCGTGAGGAAGAGGCAATTTGGAGACATTATCAAAAACAGGTACCAAGAGGACACTGAATCTCACATGCACTATTTAATTCCAACTACTTTTGACCATGTAACGTGGGCTACAGAGTTTGCATGGATTATGTACTTCCAATACTCTGAAGAAATGCACAATTGGCATCCTTGAATTCCCAGCACTTCCCCAAAGAATACACTAACACTCAAGAAAGCTCTTTTGCAGAAAATGGAAATGCTGCTTTAGCCTGAAACCATTAGAGGGGAGGATGAACCCGGGATAGAGAGCAGGGAATTGAGTGATGCCAGTGCAGCCTGAAGTGGGATCTGCCAGGAGTACTGGTCTAAAAATCCTTTCCTCAAACAAGGCCAGTTCATGGGACATAAAGCAAAACAATGACAGAAAAGGGAACACTTCTTTATAAACAAAAGCATTCCCCAGGAGGAAAAAAACCACCAGAATTTAACTGCAGGAGTATTTAATAAGAAACAGCCTGTTCCAGTCTCTTCTTCATTTAATTTAAAATAAACAAAAACCAGAGCTTTCCTACACAACACAATCATTCCCTCAGAAGAATAAGCATGGAATTCAAAGGTCACCCTGGAAAGTTTGGTTGTTGGAAACTAAGGAAGAGGCTCTTGTCTATCAGCAATCCTTGAGGAGCAGTTCCCTCACACCCAAATTGCAGGGTCCCTATTGCAGAGTTCCCCCAGTTCCTCAGCCCTGGCACAGACTCATCCATCACCTCAGTCCCAACCATCAGCTCAGTCCCATCCATCACCTCAGTCCCAACCCAGAGAGCTCAGCACCCCAGTGACTGTCAGAACAGGGCCTGCAGCACAGCCCATGGACCTGTCCTCTGGCCAAGGCACAGCCTTCTTAAAAGATTTTCTACCCAGTCACTCTAACGATGACAAGGACCTCGAAGCAATGGGAGGGCAGTGAGTCAACCCCCAGTTATCTGTCTAAAGCTATTAAACATCAGGGCAGGCACTGCAGAGCACCCGGAGTGTCACTGCACATGCTGACTGTCCAAGCTATACAGAGTTCAGCCAAAAGCACACATGCATTTCTGACTGCACCAAAAAAATGGTAATAATATCAAAATAACTTCAGGACAACCCCCCGGCCCAGCTTTACCTACCTCCATTAATCAGTTAGCCAAACAAATTCTCCTATTTTGCTATATCTAGTAACCAAATGGCAGCGTGGTGGTAAAACCCACAAGGGTTCTTATAAAGGCCAGAGTGGAAGGAAGGAACTCTCCGGGCACCACAGCAGCTCCTACGTCAGAAAGCCACGTGCACCCCAAATTCTCAGAGTGCCACACGTGAAAGCCTGAGCTGTGCTGCAGCAGCCCACTCGTAGCACTGACCGCCCCGAAGAGCCCGTGAGCAAACCTGGCAAGGAACTCCTGCAACAACAAACCAGCCTTGCAATAAAAGCCATCTGCAAAAGTGCCAATTATCCTTCTCAAATGATTATGTTCCATCCAGTTTTGCTGACAAGCAAGTTATGCCACATTTTAATAGGCAATAAAATGTATTATTAAATAATTAGTAGCTAAGAAACAGAAATTAGAGGGCACTTCCTTTCACATACATCCCCCAGTACTTCAAACTATTGATTTAAAGGCAACTTGATCCTCTAAAGAGGACAAAATGGAACCTGATACAGCAGTTTACCAGGAGACAATTACAAGGCTAATGATTGTTCGAAGAGAAATGAAGCAGGGAGAAATTCTAGAGAATTCCACCCTGGCTCTGTTTTGTCTGATCTGTCTCAAAATCCCCCGAAGAGCTAAAATTTCTCCAAATCTGTTCCTTGCTCGGAGCCCATTAATTACAGTGTTAAAGGTAAAAAAGTATTGATGTCTCTCCTCTGCTCCCTCCGTTCCCCCCCAGGTAATGCCGGCACTTGCTCAGCCTTTAAGGTATGGCTGCAAAAACTGAGAAAAGCCCCACTAAGACCAATTAAGGCCTTTACTAAGAGGCTGAAAAGAAGACAAATGGAGGCAGAAAGCCCGATTACAAGGAACCTTTGTACAGATGTAAAGCAATTAGAACAGTCTCAAGGGCTGGCCAGCGCAGTACCTGCTAGGAAAGGATTTTACAGCTTGTCTAAACTTGGAACAATCTGTCTCTCTCTCTTTTTGGCTGAGGGTAAAAGTGAACCCTGTATTAGTGTCATGTATCGGTTGATAGCTCAGTATTGGTTTCCCTGAGCATGTTAAATCTGTAATGCTGCTCTCCAGATCCCTCGTGGATGACAATAGTGTTACACAGGCAGCTCTAACTTACAAGGAAAGGAGATATGTCTGATGCTAAACCATGATAAAAAACAGAACCAAGTCTTTCAAGCTTCTTTTATTTGCCTAATGCAAAACCTTAGCGTGTCTCAAATTTACTGCACCGTGCTGCGTAATTTGGCACAGAATGTGTAAGAAGTGAAAATGTTTGTACTGCTGTTTTAATAATCAAAATAAATTCTGCAGTGACTCTATTTAAGGCACCTTCCAATCTCAGGTCACTCTTAATTTTTCAATAATAAAAATAAGAGCAAAAATACACTGCTAAGAAATGAAAAGTGACCAGCCAAAAGGTGCCTGAGAAGTTCTGCAATACACAGGCACCCCCAGATGCTCCACACCCAACACATGCAGCCCCCCCTCAGCCCACTCTCCTCCTCCCCAGCCCTACAGAGGATTCACAAGCCCAGCTCCCCAAAAGCCAGCAGGACCTGCCGTAGGCAGTGTCCTCCCAAACACCCTCCTGATCTATTTGTGGTCTGGCTGCCTGACTCTGGTAGGAAAGGCAGCACTGCTGGGGTGCTGATGCTGGCTTTGGCCTCCCTACACCTGCCCTTGCATCTGCTGGCACTGTGTGGCCAAGAGCTCCTGGATCCTCTGGTGCAGCACAGATACCAAGAAAGCACCAACACAAATCCCTTACTAAACACTTGGCAGGCATTTATGTGACTGTACCTGCCCTGGGTACCCTCAGCCTTCAGCATCCAAAGGATTTAATGCAGCCCATGAATTTGTAGCCAAGTGTATTTTTGTCATACACGGATTTCTGAGGTGGAAAAAGTCTTGTTTTACATTCAGGTTATCATGGCAACAACACTTGGTGTTTCCACAGGGCAAGAGAGCCCAGGGAGCCACACGAGCAAAGTCACCCCTGCTCTGCAGAAGAAAAACCAGAGGCTCCTGGATAAAGCTCCTCTAGGTCAGCAGCCACACCTCATGCACTAAATTAGGCTTTAGGGTAATTGACCCACATGAAGCAGGAATTGGAGGTTACTGGTCTATGTAGGATTTGTTATGATTTTATTACTGCCTCTCAGGGGCTTTGCTTTTTCAACACTTGTTCAGGTGGATGCAGAAAGGACACAGAGGTGTATAAAGAGGACAGAAGTTGCTGTAACCTGCTTGCTGCTCAGGTTACAATGTCTGACAATGAACAAACCTTCTGAGGAAGCCTCTGTAAGGAAAGATTTCCTGGGAGTTTCATCAGAGATAAATCAGATAATGCAATGTGTTTAAGCTTTTTTCCTTCCCCTCATCCACTCTTTGTTGTATTCAAGACAACCCCTTAAAAAAACCCCCACAACCACAATTTCTAAAAGATTCAACATTTCTTAAATTAGGGAATGTTTTTCCAAAGGGCTAAGTACTCAGCAGCCCTGTGGTAAAAGGGGATGTCTTGTGACACAGTCTTAGCCACTGACCTGCTAAATTCTTTTCAAGGTCTGGTCTTTGCTAACATGCCTAGATAGACCTGAGCTCATCCAAAAACCTGATTTCTCCTAAAAACAAGGTCCAGATAAAAACAAAATGCAGTGATGTGGCACACTAGCCCTTCACACGAAATTGATGTTTAGCAATGTCTGGGGTTTCAGTAAAATAAATCTGGACATCCATCATGGGTACCCTTCACATCACAACCACATCTAAGAGGCTTTGTTGTAGGCAAAACCAAGAGCATCTGCAGGCCAGGTGTAAAAGTCTGTGCTACAAAAGCATCCTCAAACAGCCATCTCTCCTAGCCAGTCACTTATCCTCGTGGTGCTGAAGAATTCAAACACACAGAGATTATTTCAGAACAATAACCAAAAACACAGTACACCAGGACCTCATCTTTAGTGATGAGGCCAGCAGCATACTTTGCTCTCTGAATTATTTAAGGACACATTACTCACAGGCTGATCTTTGTACTGAATGGCAAAGAGGAGAGGGCAAAACCAGGATCTCAGTGCAAACCAAGCTGAGACCACTTAAAATCACTTTAGCAGGTGTATCACACTACACTACAATGAGGTTCCCCAAAGAAGAAACCCTCCGTGGCCATTAACTCACCATGCATTCAAATATGTTGAATTCAGCTTAGATTTAAAAATTCAAAAAAATCACATACAAGGACTAAGTTCTTAGGAAAATACTGGATTACATCAATTACCTGCTTCACTGCCCTGTCAGGATTCGAGTGTGGTTCTCTCTGTGCTGTGAGCCCCTCTAAGTCATGTCTCTGACAGTGGCCACAGACAGACAGAATTTTTCATCCAGTACTCTCAGCAATGAGGAGTTTTGATCCTGTGTCTCTTTCCCTCTGCCCTCCACACGCAGGCACAGCTTGCCTCAGGTGAAGCCAAGGGTGAAAATGCTCTCCCTGGTGCTGTGCCCGTGATCTGGGCTCTGTTCTCACTCAGCTGAAAACACCCACTCGAGCACCCCAGAGCAGCATCACCAGGCTGCTTCTTGCAACATTGGAAAAAGGTCTGGAGTGCTTTTTGCACAAGACTGCAATTTGACTGAATGAATCGAAATTGCCCGTTTCTCTAAGCCTGTTCCAGACAGAGGTGTTCACCCATCCATTCATTTCCACGGTGTCCTGCCAAAGCAAAAAAGCTCCAAATTCTGCTCTATTGACATATGAATGCAGTCACTTCCACTAAAGAGCCATCAAGCCACTCTGAGGCTGGGTAACTTGATTAAATCTATATTAAGGTAGCAAGTTGTACTGCATGGCCTTTAACACCGAGGTGGGAAATAATTAAGTTTTAAAGCTGGTGAAAGATAACGCCAGGTCTGGTTTGCTGCTGCAGGGTTGATAAAGGAAGGGGTACACTCTTGAACATTAATTAGGTACAAGCAAACAGCTTTGCTAATAGCTCATGTTCTCATTCCCAAAATGTCAACAACAGATATTAGTGCCAGATGCCGGTGTAACATCTCCCATGGCTGGGGCTGGGACAGGGGGATTGGTTTGTGCACTTGGAGAAAATGCCAGCGCTGTCAGGGGGACCTGGCATGATGTCACAGGAGCAGGAGACTTCCCCAGGAGGGATCTGCCCAACAAGCTTCTCTGTTATTAACCATGACTCGTGTGTCACACAGAGAGGCCTGGGCAGGCAAATGGGAACAGTGAACTGGCACAGCCTGGGAGCCAGAGACAGCAGTGCTGAGATCACAGATAAATCACTGGGACTTGCAAAGTTATCAACCACCTTCCTCTCAAATGGCTTTAAAATCCTTACTCAACCCACTGTCTCAGCTGCAAAATTTGGGTTAAAAAAGGCTTATTACATTGCAGAAGTCATCCCAGGGCCAGGCCAGTGACACCAGGCCACTGTGAGCATAGGCAGGACACAGGACACAGGATTTGGCCACATTTAATCAAACGCTCCCTACCACTGGGCACTACCTCACCACAGCAAAAACAGACAGAATGGAAACCAAAAAACCTGAAGAAGCAGCAGCAAATTCAAATTCTCACTGCCATTGCAAGGTCAGGATGTGGCACGATCCAAACACCTCCAGCCAGAGAACAGGATTCTACAGCAGATGCGGTTTTTTTGTGGAACTACTAATGAGTGAGCCCCGAAAACCTCATCCAAACCCAGGAGCACAGTGACCACAGGGCAGAACACACTCCCACCTCTGAGCAGCACCCAGCTTTCCTCCCAGCCTGAGCCCCCTCCCACCCTGTGACCCCCCCCACATCCCTGCCCAGGTCTGATATGAGCACGGCGTGGGATGCACAAACAAAAACCCTGGAAAACTTGTAAGTAATGCGTCTGACATTTGAACTCCAGTTTAATCAAATCAAGTAGGATCCTTTCAAATATCACTTATCCTGTAACTGCAATTTCCAAATCTCTCAAATCCTGGCTTTCCTTTTAATCTCACATGAAAATTGTATTACACTAATACTGTTTACATCTCATTTCCTCTTTTCCATATAAAAATATCAGTAACTACATTTCAATTCTGTCCCATTACTCTTCTGCCATGCTATAAATCCCACGGGGCTTCCATGGCTCAAGCTCTGTGCTATTTGATGCTTTTCCCCTGGACTGTCACCTTCCCCCAGAGACAGGTCCCACCATTCACACACCAGCTGGATTTCCCATTTCTCCAGCTGGATGCTTGGAGAAATCCAGTCCTGCACCGGATGAGCACAGCAATTTTACACCACTCCTTGGTTTTAACAGGAATGGGCTAAAAAAGAACCCCTCGTTCTAACACCTGTAAATCCAGGCATTTCCATAAAGTCACAGAGCATGCTGTCCTTCTTCCCTGGCTGCAGAATGTCAGCTCTAAGCCTGTTTTCATTTTTTAGTGCAATTTCAATAGCTTTTGTGGAGTGGTTTGTCTGCTTCCATCAGATGGCCCTAAATCCCTTTCTCCAGAGCCACAAAAGGTCCAGAAGGCCAGATGGCCTCAGGAAGAGCAGTGCCCAGGACCTGTGATACAAAGGATATCCAGTGAGGAGTCTGCTGAGGACTGAACACAGAAACAAGGATGTGTCTCCATTTTCCTGGAAAGGGTTAGGAATTGCTGTGTATTGTGTACCTGACTTTCTCTTCTCAGCTGAAAAACTCATCACACAGACACACTCTGAGGCCACACAGTGAGCAAGAGGCATCACCTGCATCTCTGGTCTCTCTCTGCTTACCTGCATTCAACTGCTTTTGTGGTAAAAAGGTTCAGGCTGTGTGCCTCCTCCCAGGGCCCAGGGGAAGCCATCTCTGCCACAACCACACCGGTATCTCCTGTCTCCCTTTCACTCCAAAGCAAACGACCTGAGCTCATTAGCAGATAAATGCAGTAGCAGGTTACAGCATTCCCTGTAAATCCACTGGAAAAAGCAAACCCCACAGACAGGGCTTGAATAAAGTATTTTTTAAAGGAGATATCTTTAATCACTGTATTTACCTTTTAATTTTCCAGATAAAGACTTCCAAGTACTTAAGAAAGGAGGGCTGTTAAACTGCAAACTCTGGTCAGGGAAAGAGTAAATCATGCAGGAGAGACACAAAGGAATCCAGAACTTCTCAGTGGCACAGGTCAGCTCACAGAAGTGCTGGGTCCAAAATGACACTGGCTGAGACTTAATCATAACTGGTGCAGTGAGGGCCTGAGCTAAATATGCTCCTGAACATTGGGATGAAGTGATCTGAGTGATGCCACTGCTCCCAGCTAAAACACAACTGGATTCTTTGGCACTCCTTGTCCTGCCCTTCACTTTGTCCCTCGAGCCTCTGTACTGCAGCTCTCTGTGCTCAGTGTCACAACAGCACCAGGAGGAGATGGATGTGCTGTGCTATGGCACCAGGCAGATCCCTGCACCTCCTTAACCTCCCAAACATTTTCAAACTGCAAAATGAACTCATTATTACTGGTGAAGACCAGTCAGTACAAACACAGCCCAAAATGCCTGCCCTTCACACCTGGATTTCTAAAACAAAAAAAAAAAAAAAGAGAAAAAGAGGGTAAACTCAACGTTTTTACTGACTTTAACTCTACAGTGAGGGTTGACAGCAACCTATGAACAAAATTATTTGCAACGAGACTCAATATTGTTTTCTCTTGCTCAGACTGCTGACAACAAAGGGAATGCAATTCTGTTTGGGTTTCACTGCAAGAGGAGCTACACAAGCAGCATTTGAAGCTCTATTTCCCATTTCACTTTCTGTGTTCATTTCTAAGGAGATGACAAGAGAATGTTTCTACAGGGAAATATGGAGCTCAGAAAACCTGGGGGTTTAAGTCCAATGTTTGAACACTCACTTCTCATGTGAGTGAGAAGTGGATTCAAAATTTCATTGATGATTTTGGCCTTCTTATAGCTACTGCCCACATCTGATACACTTGCCACAGGAGGATTGCCCTGTTTTCATGGGAGAATTTCCTCTTGGCTTCCATAAAAATGCATGATGAGGTCCAAGTCCTCTCGTTCCTCCCAGCCCACCTTCATTAGGAAGGCAGGCTGCTGTTTCTTTAAGGAATATCTCAGCAGAAACACACAAAATCCTTGGAATCAGTCTGAAAGAGAGGCCAAGGACATTCCTTCCCAAGCATTAGATTTGGTTTCACATGAGATGATTAGACTCATCCATGCTAATTACACTAGAAAGAACTAATTAGAAAAATCTACCATTCAGCTAATGAGGGCTGGGCCTTAACTATCTCAGTGCTTAATTTTTCAGGTTGTAAAATATTACTTTACCCTCCTTCCCCCCTCTCCTTGCGTGCCATCACCATGTTAATTCTTGTAATAGAGTTGATCATTAAATACCTGCTAAAGAAATATTTGTTAATACCTGCAAGTGCCAGTTTTAAAGCAGCTGCACTCTGCTGTAATTAAAGTGTGGAGAGGATGAGCTCAATCCGCTGCCAGTTGAGGGGAGCAGCCAAAGGACCAACCCACAGCCTCCAAATCTGCCTACTCTGTCTGAGGTAGTCCAAGGGGTAGCACCAAACTGCTTAGGAATTCTCTGCACTGCTCCAGTGCAGCCTTTTCAATAAATACACCTTTTCCTTCCCCTGGGAATAATGCAGGAGAAGGGATTTCACATGTAATATTATCAACGTGGGAGGAGAGTTTATTAAAAAGCAATGATACCACCTGATAAAGACTGACATCTCTGCCAAGGTTAGAGCATTTAGCAGGAAGCTGATGGAATGAGCATAATGAAAAGCTAATAAATCAGAGTCCTTCATTATACGATAAACTCATTAAGCTACTCGTTGAAAATGGCAAGCCAGACATAGCACAATATTGTTACACTACCACTGTTAAAAGCTTTCCTAGAAAATATAAATTCAAAGCCAAGCTTTGAGTTTTGCTGTATTTACATACTTAGTGTCCATTTGGAAGTTTAATGAAAGATATTAGGAAATATCTGTGTGCTGCAGCATCCATTCAGTACATAAACTGTGCTTTTCCAAAGAGGATTCTCAGCCAGTCTGGCAGGGGCCCAAACCCTGCACTCCCTAAGATGATGTGTGAAATTAGTGCAAATTGAAATGCCAGAACTTCTATTTTTTTTTGTGAAAACCTTTGAAAAACCAGACATGTTTCTATATCAGATTTTTATTTTATTCATCTCCCCATCCCCACTTTCCCCTGAAGCCACTAAACTAAATCTATTTAAACGTATGACCAGCATGATTCTGATTTTTAATAGGCTTAAGAAGACCCATCTTGAAATCCTCACTGTGAACACCACGAGTGTAATGAGAAATCCAAAACAGGGCAGGTCTCTCATGTATGTGAACTTCACGATTGTGGCTACAGAGGAAATGAACAGCATTGCTGTCATTCTTACTTCAGCCATACTCTTGTAAATCAGGAGTAAACAATAAGAAATTATTAGAGTTAGGCTAATTTCTTCACATCTTCCATAGTAGGGCCAATGTTTTTTAAAAATTTCAAGCTTTGTAATCTTGGTTTTTAAAAATATGGCTCAAAAGGTCTAGTTATAATTCTTTTTTATCATCTACTACTCTAGAAATATATATATATTTATATATATTTTTTTATATATAAATATAAATGCACAGTCAGAGTAAATACAGCAAATGTTCCCCTTGATTAAATGACTTTGTTAGAACATACATTCTTCTAATTCTAAACCAGAAAATCGGGGGTGTGGATTGAACCAGAGAGCAAAGCCATACAGTGTGATTACACAGAGTGACAGTTCTGACTGGAAGGGTTCAATTCAGAGCCTTCACTGCTGGCATTACACAGGAGTAAAGGCAGTGACCCAGACCCAGGGAATGCCTGGGAACGACCTGATTTTACATCTCAGCAGTGGAGAGCAGGAGGTACCTCCTTGAAATGAATGAAGTCAGCATGATGCAAGAAATCCCAGAACCAGTCACGGGTAAAGGTGTCCGAGGTCAGGTACAGGGAAGGAGGATGTTGGTAGAAGGGTATTTTAATAAGGAAAATTAGTCAGAGCTAGGGATTTTTAATGGCTTTTCTGGCTTCCTTTGGAACAAAAGCAATACATTTGTAACCAGACCACTGCAGAGAACCACCCTGGCTGCAGCTTTGCACACACAACACTTCCCTTCACACGCTGGGTTTGCCAAGAGCAGCCTGCCAGGAGCAGCTCTCCAGGAGCACCCACTGCTCCCTGGAACCACACCTTGTGACCTCTGCCAGTGCTCACCATGGCCTCCTCTGCCAGCCAGGAATTCCAGGGGTCCCAAAGCCTACAAGAACTGCTGTCCTTAACACCCACACCTTCTGGGCATCAGGTTCATTCCCCACCGATGTTCACAGTGTGACACCTCACCTCCGTAAATGACCAGCAATGTCCCAAAGGTACCTGGGGACTGAACTCACATGTCCATGAACAGGGCTATGGGTGTGGTGGTCTGGCAGGGGCACGTGGGTGGCCCCTGGCAGATGCAGAGCTCCCACCCCAGCAGGGGCTCTGCCGGCAGGGCTGGCCCTGAATCCAGCGCGTCTGGTGCTGGCAGATCAGAAGGAATTTTTTCCGCTTTGTACGATTTATCTGGGGAAGACCAGGTGGCTGGCACTGGAATCCCCTTTTCAAGTTCGCTCTAGACCCAGATCACAGAGGAGATGTGCAGTAAAAGAGAAGCCTCCCTTTGTACAGAAGTTCTCGGCTCCCCCACCCACTCCCACCCACCTGCACGTCAGCACCGTGTGTGTCTGAGTCAGGCTGGCACCAGCTGAGGACACCTCCGTGCCGCTGATTCCCAGGGCACAGGCACAGCACCAGCACTGCACGGAGAACCTGCCCATCCCAGGCCACTGCATGCAACAAAGCTGAACAAGCACTGACTGCCATTCTAAGAATAACAACCCTGCCTCCCCCGAAAAGAGATTAGGGGAAGGGAAGGGGCTGCCAACAGTGCAGAGTGAACATAATCTTCAATTCACCTACGTCTTTAAAGTAAAGATGGGGGGCATTAAGACCTTACTAACTCACAGGATTTAATGCTCGGTTTTAAGACTTCTAATAATAATAATAAAAAGCTTACATATTCCACCAAACAGCCCCAAATAGGCAACCTTTATTATCTGTTATGTCAGCTGTGCCTAAAAAATCAAGCGAAACAGTGTGTACCCTTTAATAGTTAATCCTCTAACATGTAATTAGGCATTCACATGACAATCAGAACAGGACTATATTTCATGTTTGCCTTCCCTTTCAAAGTCTCTACTAGAGGGGCACTTACTCTGTCAAATCTGCTATAGTAATCAAAACATTGAAATTACTTCTTTCCACACTAAATATACTGGAACTGGTTGTTTGATTAAATGTAGAGCAGAGAGTGCAATTTGCTAAATTACAAGTATTCTGAACATGTAAATATAGTTTAATTACTGCAATTAAAGAAGATTACTGGAGATTGGCAGATGGGAATGTAATGCTGTTTTAATTAGAGTTTTTAATGCACTGTAACATAAGCATAATATTAACCCTTTATCCTGGAAAGGGCTGGCTAGTCTCTGAAAAATATCCTTTGAAAAATGTACTAGAGCTAGTGTTTCATAACAAGCCTTCAAGTCAATTCAGTGCAAAGTGCCAGGATGATTTGGGAGAGTTTCAGCTGTTATTTGCAGCACAGGCACTGCAGAACAGGCACATTCTGGAGCACAGTCAGGAGCAGCCACACGAGGTGGGCACATTGTTTGTGCCCCAGATGGAAGACCATGTGAAAATACAGCGTTGGAGTAGATGGATTGTGTTTCATAAAGAGTGCAATCATAGCTACATCACCAGAGATTTAAGATTCTTTCATGAAAGTTGAAGTACCTCACACTCCCAAAGATTTACAAAACATGAAAAGAGAAAATGTTTCAAAATGCATTAGTTCAATTTTGAAAAACTGCCGCACAGAGACACAGAACAATATTGCCCGAGGTCTGGGTTATTACTACTCAGCCTCCAGAACAGTATTTGCTTCATAAAGTAATATTCCAGAATGTACTAAGCAATTTTTGTCATCTTGAAAGCTATCACTTGCAACATTTTATCCATTTAAGTCAATAGCCCATTAGAAATTCTAATTGAAAGTTCAATACTCTGCTTGGAATCTTACAATAGAGGTTGTCTTTGGAAAGCCATTTAAAGTCTTAATCTCTTTATCATTTGGTATTTTGAAGCCTAACTTTGTTCTTGTTAGGCAGATCAATGGCATTAATTTACAAAATGGGGGAAAATGTCACCCTTCATCCTTTAAATCTCAGTGCGGCGAAGAGCAGCGTAAGCGAATCCGACCGTTGCTCTCCCATATTAGCAGAAAACGGTGCCATGGGAGGTTTGACCTACAAATTTTAATTACTGCATGAAAAATTCAGTTCCTGGAGATGAATAGAGACTTGAGGAAAAGCAGAAGTCCACCTTCTGAGTGACTGCAGAGCTTAACTCTTCAAAGGCTGCGGCGGTGAATGGAGCAGCATGTGTACCTTCAATAGGCAATGGCTGCAAGGTGCAGGATCAAACTGCACAAGCAACAGAAGAAAGGAAAAGGATTTTACCTACAAAGGAGCCTTATGGGTGTCCAAAATAGATGGACACTGGTACCATCCTCTAGGGCAGCAAAAGTGGTGAGAGCTTGTTTTGAAACGTCCCTGACTTTGAGAGAACTTTCCAGCTGGCGAGTTCACTGGTGGGGAACTCTGGGCTTTGCAGAAGTCCATGAAAGCTTTGCCACGTTACCAGCAAA
Source organism: Aphelocoma coerulescens (assembly GCF_041296385.1). NCBI lineage: Eukaryota > Metazoa > Chordata > Aves > Passeriformes > Corvidae > Aphelocoma > Aphelocoma coerulescens. The sequence goes on from NC_091032.1 coordinate 1,640,444, forward strand.
GGGAGGATTTCACCTGTGCCTTTTGCCTCCAGCACCAGGCAAACAGCACATAACAATGCCAGGTGTTTTGAACCAGTGTTCCACTCCAAACCAGCACAGGGAGGAGTCAAATCCTAAAATCGATCCATGGAGCACTACCAAAGAATGGCTCAGCTTAATGCTAGCAAGACTAGGGACTTCCATAGGCAGTTCTAGAAAAACCCCTCAGGTTACACACACTGAGACATTCCACAGTTTAATCCTTGTAATGCAATACAGCAAAACAACTGTGCTGCTCTGCAGGTGACACAGGTTCAAGATCACAGCTGGAATTTTGCCATTGCAGACACTGCAATCATTTGGGCTGGGGTGACATGGGATGGATAGAAAATTCTCCTGTTATCTAAATGAGAAATTAAGCATTTGGATCTTTCTTTCAAGAATGGCTATGCTAATGGTAGAAGGAGACAGAGAGAGAAAAATTAAGGAGAGCAAAAGAACCCCAGAACTGCGGCTGCCTCAGGGTGTCAGGAAGCACAATTAAATGATTTGTGTGCATATGAGAGACAGAGGGACAGGCAGAAACAGCTCATTCCAGTTCTTTACCTGCTTTTTACATCCTCCCAGCCACACCCTGCTTCAGCACAACTTGGTATCACCACCATGAACTTCTTTGTGGCAAAGAGCAGGAGCTGTACCCTGCTGTCAGCAGCACAGGGTGACATGGGGTGAAGGGAAAGGGAAAAGGGAAGAGGAAAAGGAGAAAGGAAAAGGACAAAGGGAGAAGGGAGAGAGGAAGGGTAAAAGTCTTTCCATGAGAAGACTGTCAACAAGTAAGCAGAGGAAACCTCTAAGTTCTGATATACAATCTCAGGAAGTATTTCTTGTATCAGATGAGAACTCAGACTGCTGTGACACTTGCACTGCCTCAGCCACAATCATCATTCCCACTTGAAAGAGAAGCTTCTTCCCCTGCCAATGCAATACCCTGGCATTCAAAAAATGATACAGGAATAACTACAAGATTTCGTCACCTGGATCACCATTGTGGTGATGCAACCTGGAAACCAACCTGGGAATGGTTTCTGTACAGGTTTTTGACTTGGTTTAGCCTTACCTGGAACTGGAAAGCTCTTGACTAGAGCCCATTTTAATATCAGGGAGACCACACAAAATAACATGAGGGATTAAACTTCCTCTTTTTCTCCTGAGCTCTGAGACTACATGTAGGGATATGAAACATCACTTAAAATCTTCACACTGCATCTTAATAGCAAACTTAATTAACATCCAACCATTAGCTTTATGCTTTTTGGTAGAAAACAGCCCTGGTCTCTGCTTCACCTCCAGATACTGACTGAAATTTAAGTAAATGTATTGTGGTAGTTAACTATTTGGTGCATTTAGATAATTAATATTTATATCCATTTCAAAGTTAAGGATTTCTAATGTAAAAAATATTTTCCTCTTCTGAGAGTCTCTTAGGTAACAGATTTCTTTTTTCAGGCATTCTTTTAACTATTTCTAGTGAGGAAGGGAAGTATTTCTGGATTGTGCAGGTTTCACACAATAAAAAACATTTCCATGGTTTGGGATGGCTCTTTAGAAATCACCAAGAGGTTCTTTGGAGGTTTTTTGGCAATGAAAGAGATCATAAGAAAAACTTGATGTACCTTGGGACTCTGCCCCCAAACTGAAAGCATTAAATACTCCTGGCTTCGAGAATTAAATCTCAGCAGTGGCTGAGAACCTCAACTTCAAGGTGCTTCACAGGGCTCAAGAGTTCCCAGTGCTGTCAAGAAGGGAAAATCAGTGTCTCAAGCTGAGCATCCATGAAAGGCAGAGCCAAAGCCCCAGTTCTGCCCAGCAAGGCTGGTGGTCTCTGCACACTCTTGGTTTTTGACCAGTAATGTGCTCCACTCCCTGAGATTGGGGACATTTCCCAGCATAGACAAGGTCCTGGAATCAGACCAAAATCTCTCTGCGTGGGAAGGGTTAAAACAACCTGAGCAGTGAAACCCCTCCAGCTATCTCATAAGCCAGTGATTTTAGACAAATTGAGCAAAATAGTCCTTTCAGCTCAGCAGGCACATGACTCGCTGCACAAAGGAGTCCTTCTAGAAATCCCATGAATACCCCCATTATCCCAAGGATTGAGCACAGAGCCACACATTTCACGCCCACTGCCACCTGTGATTAGCTTTTTTACAGTTATTATGGACTACTTTGATGGTGATGATTGTTTAAAGGCTTCAACAAGCCTGCTAATGTGACTTGAGGACTTGACTCCTTTTCATTCCCTGGCTGCTCCAGCTATCACTCTAATTTACTTTAGGCAAAGGGGACAATAAAAAAAATCTACTCGGAGAAATCACTTAGCATAAAATTGATTCAGTCTCTTAAAGAAACGCATGCCAGGATCCCATGTTAAAGTAAATTAGATATATGATCAAACAAAGCTAACAGTCATTTGAGCCCTGGACTCTTGTGTAGCACCTTAAATTTTAACAGAATCAGCCAAAGAAAAACAAAGGAAGACGCAGAGAGCAGCGCCAGCCAATTGGTTTGCCTGGAACTTTCCTCTGCTCTGCTCGGTGTTTTATGGTGCAAATGTGAAGCAAGATGTTGGCTTCAGGGAAAATGTATTTTACTGTTTGCAAGAAGTGCTTCCAGAATGGATCATATTGTACCACTCAGTGCAAAATAAAGGGACACCAAGGGAGCAGTAAAGCGGATTGGAGTGCGTGTGAGGAAACGAGGGCTCCAGCGGTGACGAGCAGGGGAAGGGGATGGATGAGGACGCCTGTGCTTTCACGGAGAGCTTGTGTTGATCACAGTCCAGCAGCTCACAGAGGTATGGAGGGGCACATACAGAAGAAGTAACTAACAGCAGTGTGTAACTTCTCCCAGAGTCTTCCCCTCCTGTTTACTGCATATGTTCAGTGAAGTGTTCAGATGTAGCTGTCAGTACCTACTACTCCAAGCTGCTCTCCAGTTTCACACTCACACATCCCTGCTGAGACCCACGGTGCATTTCTTTCTGTTTTCAAGGCAATTCCAGAGGTAAAGGCCCAGGATACACTCAAGGAGCCCATACAGTCATCCATCACAATTGCTTTTCTGAAACTAAAAATAGATTTATCATTCTGTCCTTGCCATTCTGTGCTGCCACTACATCCCATGGTTAGATGCCCCTGCTGCCCAAATTGCGGGCCCTGTCCTGGGAAGCAGGTGAATACCATCTAGAGAAAACTGCTTACAGTGCCCAAGCTGATTGACCTCTGCCTTCACTGAGGAGCAAACACCATTCCCTTAATTTAAAACCAATCATCAACATCCCCATTTAAGTTTGTTGTCAGTACCAGCATTAATGCGATGCAATTTATCAAATCCCTCATATTTGGTAACAGGAATGTGCTGCTGCCCCTCTGTAAACAGGCTGGCTTCAGTTACATGAATGAGCTGCATTTCTTCAGGATTCAATACTGCTCTGGCCCAGCAGAAACCTCAGCTTCCCAATGTCACAGCTGGTGGAATTACATGTGCAACAAGTCTTTAAAGTATTGCTTTAGAGACACAGAGAGCAATAGATGAATAGAAGTAGTTTTGGCTTTCAGAGTCGGGAAAAAAAGATGCAAAGACTACCCAGCTTTGCTGGGGCCTAAATGAGAGGACTCCGTGTGTGGCCATCCTGTGCTGATGAGCACATTGCTTTGGGTCCATCTATGATTGACCTTTTGGACTCTTTGTATTCACTTACACTCGTGTAAAAATCAAGACAAAACATGTACAGTGAATTTGTGAAAAATGTTTTAGTGTCCTTCCTTTGTTTTCCTGGTGCTTCCAAACTCCTTAGGGCTGTAGCTTGATGTTTTTAGCTGTAAGCTTATTAAATCACTGCCTTCCTGAGGCCTGGTGATTTACTCTCCAAGGGTCACCTCCATGGAACATGTGTGCCAAATCAGGTGGGACAGTGACCCACCTTATTAGAAAAAAAAAAAAAAAATCAGACTACAAGAATAAATTGATAATCCTTCAGATTCTGAAAAGCAAAAATACTATGACCTGGCTTCCAGTGCAGCCCCATAAACATATTTGTATATTGGGATCCATAGCTGTGCATGAGGTACAACTGGCTGGGGAGGGCAGGAACAGGAACACCTTTAAATCCACTGGTGCCAAACACCTTGTAACATCAAGAGACAACTTAATCCAACTCAGTCATTCATCTCTTCTCTCTGCTGCTTCTCCTGGTGGAAATGGCACAGCTGACTGGCTGTGCTTCTGCTTAGTCTTATTCAAAGACATTTTCCAAAAGTCATTCTCTGAGTAAAGAAGTAGTGAAAACTTGGTGCTATGGATTTGTGTGGAGAAGCTGATGGAGTTGTGAGATCCAGATGAAGCTCTAAGAAGTTACCAGGGTGAAGTCCCTCTCTTCTGCTATGGCTCCTGAATTTGACATGTCTAAAAAGATGCCAGTGTATGTTCAGTTTTCCCCTAAGGGATGGCACCAATAAGACCCTTTACACAGAGGCCTGTTTCCTGATAATTTTAATACTCAGTGAGTCCTTATTTACTGGGAAATTTAGCTGAAATATGCCTATATGCTTCAAAGCTCTTGTGGAAACTAGAACACAGCCAGAGAACATGATCACTTTGGCTTTGCTTCCCCAGGATTATCAAATACCATCCCCTGTCCTTCACCCTGCAGGTTCAGTCTCAGGTCACTGATGTCCACACCTTTAAACGAGGTGGCTGAGCAGCCACAGAGCTACAGCCCCATTCCATGGATGTGGGACACAGCAGGGAAGGGAAGAGGGGTACACATCCTCATCTTCCCAGGAATTCCGTGCGTGGTCAGCACCATTCCTGCTTGGCTTCCTTAATGAACACAGCTTTAATTGTGCCGGAGCAGTTCCTATTAATGTAATAACAACTTGCATTTGCACAAGGGCTGTGTCACATTTATCATGAGGGGAGGATGTGTACAGGCAGCAGCGTTTCCATTAACAGCCCACACATGATGCTCTCCCGAGTTTCTGTGGAAACAGTCTAATCCAATTTGTCTTCCTGAAGTTCTGGTCTCTCATAAGACATAACCCCCTTTTCCCACTTCCAGGGATCGTGCTGCTTGGCACAGTCATCAATCTCTCCCACGACTGGTCAGTCCAGGCAAATTCAGGGAGAATATCTGTATTTGGTGATAAAAGACAACAAAGACTCTATTTCTTCAGGTTAAAACCAAGTTCCATTATAATTCAGTGGGAGTTTTGCCATTGACTTCAAAGGGCCAGAAGGCTCCCCTGGCCATGTCCTGGGAGAGCAACATGATCCTAACAGTGTCCAGGGGCTGGAAAGAATGGCTCCTTCTGGAGCAAAACTTCTTCAAGTTTAAAGCTGATCTTTCATTAGAGGCCACAAGGTCTGGTATTCCCTAAAAATATACCAAATAACTGTATCACCAGAGAATTTTAAAAGAGCTGTTATTTTATGCCCTAGTCGTTTCAAAGCAGATTGGGTTAGTCTGGCAACAGCAATTTCTAAAGGAGTAACATGAAATATTTAAAGATTTATAGAACAAGTGGCCCACTTAGGGGCTCATCTAAGTTTTACTAAACATCTCTGGTTATGCCTTGCTGTGTCAGCAAAAAGAGGCTGAGATTTAAATAAATAAAACCTAGTAGCATGTAATAACAGACAGGAAAAAAAAAAGATACATCAAATTACTACTGAAAGGAAAATCGAGCTCTAAGTGATCTCTGTACCAACGGCTCTGCTTGTCTCTGCAGCTGAGCAGGAGACAGCTTTAATCTCCAGGCTGCATGTTATTTAACTAAGCTGAAATTGTTTTCAGTGATGTGAAGTGCATCCACTAAAGATAATGATCCCATTTTGGATTGACTCTTTATTTTTTTAACAAAGGGGGACAGGTGGATATACTGAGCAGAAATGTTTTTCATTAACTGCAGCGAATCATCACAGTGCTAGTTCCATGAAATACAAATTTGTGATATCCCTGACAACTGTTTCTTGTTGCTGTCTTCCCCTCTCATCCGTGTGTTGTGGCCTGCTTGGGAAAGAATTTACTCCAGAAATGCTGAAATTGTCCCTGGAATTAAATCAGCCACCCATGCCCAAGCCCAGTGGGCCAAATCTTCACCTCCAAAAAATGACCCTGATTTGTACTGCAGCTTTATCTGCACTGAAAATTCATTCCAATCCCTTCAGTTCAGAGAGACATTTTAAGTAACTGCTTAGTTGGATACTTCAAACCTGAAAGGGCAGGTTTAAACACTTCTCTAAATTAGCAAGGACTACACCCCACTAGAATGACCTCCCTCTGCTTCAGAGCTGACCATGAATAGAAAAGGGCTGGGGGTGCTGGTTTCCTCTTTGGGTTACCCCTGTTCCACCTGCACTGATGATTTATAAAAGCATGCAAAGACATTTGTAGCTAAATTTTAGAAGTGTTCACAGCAGAGAAAGGCAACAGCACCCCGAACCTGCTACTTCTGCACCTTCCCGTGTCTCCTCTCCCAGTTCTGCTTCCCACACAATATTTGGCTGGTGAGATCAGCTCTACCTTCAGCTGAGATGGCCTATCAGACTGTGCCCAAAATGGTAATTTTTCAATGTTGAGAGGCAGAACCACAATGGAATACCACATCTGGACAATGATGATGTGCAGTGTGCAGGAAATGCTCACGATTCCTCATTTCCATGTCGGATGAAGACCACAAGCCTGCAAGGCTCAGTGTTTCCTTCTGGAGTGAGCAAAGGTCTCACATTTGCACTTCACTTCAGTCATGTGCACAACCAACTACTGCCAGGTACAATCATGAGTTTAAAGTGAGACCTACCTTCTCTGCCTTGAGCAATCTGTCAGATCAGTGACTGAGCCAAGCCCACAGTACAACTTTTCCTTCTAAATGCCAGAGGACTGCTCGCACCAGTTTGAGGTTATTTGTTCATACTCAGCTCTCATGTATTTCAATGCAAAAATGAGAAACTGGCAGTAATTAGTGACTCATTAGATCAAGTGACCTAAAGCTGAATTGGGGCCCTTTTAATCCCTGGAGAGAAGCTGTCAGATAAAGCTCAGAACTTCAGCAAAACCGAAGTGGTATTATGGCAGTCCTAATGAACGGGTAGCCCCAAGTGCACTGGGCACCCAGGGCCACGTGGAGGCAGATGGACCATGCAATACGTGCAGTACACCATTAATAACCCTCCTAAATTGCTGTGAGCCCCTGAATACACTGCCAGTGCCTGGATTTTCACTACCCTACCTGAGAGCCCCCTGCACGAGTTGCAGCTCCCCGATGCCCCTCCGTGCCAGATGATTCTCTGACCCTTTTAGAGGATGCACAACATGGGGCTTTGGCATTTGACTCTGTGCACTACCACAGCGACAACCTCTGTGCTAGGTGACAAATTGTTGGCAACATCCACAGGGGAGGAAATCCTCTCCTGGCTCTTGTCAGAGTGGCTATTTGAGCTTTGCCAACAGAGCACTGACAAGAGGATCAGAGGTTCTTCTAATGCCACCTCGTCTTTTCAGGTTAATTTATGCCTTGTTCTTTATGCCTGTTTAGTTATGGACATGCTGCAGGTATGGAGAGAAAAATGTCACAGAATCACCACCTGGCCCCTCTGCTTTGATCCGGCTGACAAATGCCAGAACCTTTGAACAGCAGGTCGCTAAATAATAAACAGACCATGTCTTTAAAAACACCTGGTGCCCTCTTAAAATGGTCATTTTGTACCTGGTTAGTCCCTGGCACAGGTGCCAAGCTCAAAGGCATGAGGCTTCCCTTTCCCTCCCCTGCCCACCAAACAGAACACCAAAAAGTAGAAGACACAACAGTAATTAGGTGAAGTGAAAGGTTAGAATCCATCCTACCAGCCACAAGGAGCATGAGGAACAACAGCAAAACCCCCTTCTGAGTGGAAAAACTTCAGGAAAGGGAAGGGAAAATAAATAAACAAGGATGAAAGAAATGCCCAGTGGCAACCATTTTCAGTGTGACCTAGTGAGCTTTCAACTTCAAACCAGTCAGATCAAGAGCTTCCCAGCGGCGTCACCCAGGGATCTGTCACTCATACATCAGCCTCGCTCACTCTGCCTTGTCTCACGCAGACACGCTGCCAGATACAGAAATATCACGGCCTTCTTGCATGACAAGGAAAACAAAACAACACAAAACCCCCTCAGCCCAACAGCCCTGGTGAAGCCCGAGAGCACTGACAAGCCGTGACCCCATTGTCCACAAAAGGGCAACGTCACCAGGCAGAGCAGGGAGGATGCAAACAGAATGGTAATTGGGAAACCATCTGCTATTAAAATGCAGCCCAGGCTGGAGCCTTCCAGTGAGCCCTTCCCATGGAGAGATGATGAGGCTGGGATTTACTGGGAGGAGGCAACAGCTGCCCTGTGTGCTTTGCAAACGGAGGGAGAGCATCTTCTTTCAGCTCATCATCTGGGTTCTGAGCAACTTATGGTGCTGTTGAGGTGGGGCCTGGGGAAAAATGGCTGCACCTCCACCACTGCAGCTCTCAGGGTACAGTGTTAGACACCAGAAGTGACTGATGTGATTCAGAACGTGTCCCTCAGACTGACAGCTTGGACAAGAACCCAGAAGTAGAAGACTAGTATTTTTAGGGAAGTACAGAAGGACAGGAAGCAGATTAGAAAGGAAAGAAAGATGTCACTACAGTTAAGACATCAATATCTGACTGAATGTAATTCTACAAAATAGCTCTAAGCGACCCACAGTAATCAACCTTTCAATTAGGTTTCAGTGCAATAATTTACCAATAGCAGCCACATAGTAACTACACCTATTTTTGTCCAATCCATTTTTACCATATTAAAGGTTAGAAGTATTAATGGAGTCTGGAGACAGCCATTAGAAAAATATCTCAAGTATTTAGTGTATAAACTTGGCATTTATGGTCTGAAATAGGGACAGGCAGCGCTGATGAATCCTTGGCAGTTTCCTTGTTCAAGACAGATGAAGAACTCTGTAATTTCAGACTGATGCTGAGAAGTTATATATACACACTGCCTTTTTCATGAATCTCTTAAACCAAGGAGTGAAAAATGGGCAGACATCCTCATGTTTTCAACAGTTTATACAGCCTCTTGCACACACTGTAAGTAGACTCAATAACAAGTGAGTAACAGCCACTCTCTAACAGAAAGTGAGACATTTTTCATCTAGCTATTTGTTACCAACCTTTGAACTTGCTACTTTCAAGCCCTTGCCCATCAGCCATTGGACAAGCTTTATTTGAAAAGTCACAAGTATTTTGAAAGCATTTACAAAAAAGCCAACACTGCACCTATGTGCTTCCAGCATGACTGCAGAGAACATACTGGTGGGCACAAGGTGTAAATCCTCCTGCATTTCTGGACAAAATGTTACCCAGTCAACACCATCCTCTATTATTACTGGGAAAGAATGGCACATCTGACTCTCAGCTCTAGAGAAAGGCTGCAAATGAAGCCATTTGATGATTTGAAAATACATTTGCATCAATGACATTCCTAAAAAAACCACAGGCGTTTCATGGCAATACTTCCAGAAAGAAGCTCCCAAGGTGGCTATAGAAATGTGTATTTTTACACAGAGTCAGCAACATCTTTCAAGGTGGTGTTCAACATCTTGAAGTGTATCTGTGAGTCACCTGCTTAGACACTAGAAAGGACACAGTGTGACAGGTCGTGGATGAGAAATACCCAGAACAATGCACATCATGAACACCACGAAGGCTGAAATGTGTCCTCCTAAGGCCTTCACAGAGCTGGCAATGGCACAGTAACGAGCTCAGGGGTTCGTTAGCGCGGCATCTGCAGAGAGCCAGCGACGCACGGGCAGCCGCGCTATTTCCTGCAGAGAATTTGTTACCAGACCAGAGAAACGTGGCCCAGCCTGGCTCAGCTGGCTCAGATTCCCCCTGTCTCTTGGCCAGGCCTGCGTGTGAGTCCGTTCTGGGGCTGATCCCGCGGCCCTGGCGGGGACACGGGGCTGGCCGCGCCCCGGGCGCCGGTGGCGGCCTGGCGGCGGCTCCGCCACCTCCCAGAGCCAGCTGCAAGTGGAGAACGGCTCCGAACGTCTCCCACCAGTTGGCAAACAAACGAGACATCGTGTTTGTGCAGTTCAAGCTGTGTTGCCAAATTCTAATAGAACGAGAGTTTCTGTAATCCCGAAAAGGGGCTATGTGATCCTTGGAAACAAGATGCTCTTGTCTGGCCTTCCATTCATTTTGTAAAACATGTTAAGTTTAATTTCAGTGCTTGGAGCTGCAGCTGGCCGAGGAGCAAAATCACATTCATGTGTTAAAAAAAGAACTGGAAAGGGATGCAAGCTGCTAAATTTTGATACTGATCTGCAGCCAACCTCCAGAGAATGGCTCGGTCAGGACTTCTGGGCTTTTTCCACTCAACAAGCAAAATATGACTCCATTTTTTACAGTCATAAAACCAGATTTTCTGTCATTTCTTTTTCTCAATGCAGGTAATAGCAAAATTAAGCATTTTTGCTTTCCAGTGAAAAACATCCGTGCCCCACACCCTTCTCTCTCCATAGTTCTTGGGACTGGTCCTAGCAGTGCCAGCCAATTTCCTCTGCTGCTGCACCAGCTGCAGAATTAGACTTTCAGGGCAGGAATTTCAGGAATGAAGAAATACCTGGTGTCATTCAAAGCAGCTAAGAAGAGAATCCCTGACTGATGACAGACATTTTCTTCCCACAGCTACTGACCTCCCATGTTCACCCCTCCAAATTCCCTGGCAATATTAATTACACACCTATTTCCAAACCCACTGGGCCAAATCCTGATCATAAGAACTGAAACAGGCAGAGGAATATGTCATCTTGCCAGTCACCAAACGAGATGTGGCTGGGGCAAAACAGTTCAAACTCATTGTCAAACCCACACCAAGCTCTAGTGCAACGACAGCCACAGCCAGGGACTGAGTGACAACCACTCTCCTGATTGTTACTGCCTTCTGAGGTCACCCTGTAATCCCAGACTCTTTGGAATCTGATCCAGGGCCCACTCCAACCTTTTTAAGTCTTTCCAGAGACTGAACAAACCCTGGTTCAAGTCCCTGTGAATTCCTCATGTGTCAACTTAATCCAATGAAATGAATTTTCGCTTTATCCCAGCTGCCAGGTAACATCCCTCCTGTGAGGGGTCTCACTTTGGTACAGATCCCTCACATGTTCCCTATACTCCAGTAGTCATTTACTTTTAACACAAAATCACTTGTTTATAAAGGGTGTCCATTTGAAGCATTTTTAAAATCACTTTTAAAATTCCCATTAAACTGAGAACCATGGGGCTTGAAGCCAAATTAATTCTCCTACACCAAGTTAAAAATGAACCCCTAAATATTATGATGCCTGCCATGTTTGGTTTCTATATTTATACCTCAGGCATACAGTTACTGACAAAAGTAAAGGCACTGATAAGATCTCTCCCAGAAAGCAAGAATTCCCCTGAAAGAAAACAGACTGCAGGATTTTACAGTGTTGGAAATCTAGTGAATGTAGACATATAAAATATTTTTTAAAGACAAATAATCAAGATCTACAAGCCTTTGTAGTTACTCAAGATTTTGCTAATGAATTTTACATTGCTGGCTTGTTATTGGACCAGGACGCTCATGGGAGAGAAGCTTCTGGAAGAAAAACCAGTATGGGCAGGAAAAAAGGGAAAGAGGGAAAGGAAGAGGCTGAGGCAAAAGCAGAGGCTGAAGTGAGAAATCAGCTCGTACAGCTGGGCTGCAGAGGGGATGGACTTTTCCTGTGCATCTGCCTTGCTGCCCCAGGTTACCCAATGGACTTTCCCACCAACAAATCACTTTTTGGGAAATACCTTCTCCCCAAGCAAGACCTCCACACTGCTGCCAGCAATGAAAGGCCCATGCGGGGCAGTGGCACCAGGATCACATCCTCAAAAAAAGCAGCTTTTAATTCCACTTGTTTCCCTAAGTAAGCAGTCTGGCCAATACTGCTGTCAAAGGCTGAATGCACTCCTGCCTGGTTTTCAGCTCTTACTCCAATATACTCGTACCCTCAAATCTAGATTCCATTTTACAGCTCCTGTACACCTTGTCTCACGTGTTTTCTGAATGTTAAAGGTGTCACAGTATTTTCCATCACTGCTGTATAATACTGAGTAGTTCAAAGAGCTGGCTGAAATGACATTTTCCCCATTACATTCAGAGCACAGACAAAATCTTTTCTTCTATTTGAAATATTATTTTTCAAGTTCTCATAAAGGCTATAAACATAATTTTTTTTTTAAGGAAACAGAAATTCAACTCTCTGAGACATCCAATTTCTCATCTAGTCACGTATTTCATGTTATATTTGGGTCATATTTACCTGTTTCAGCATGCTGGATGTCTGGGAGTTTTCTACACTGAAGACTTCTCTGCTGCCATGGTCTGACTGTAACAGCTTCCTCAGCCCACTGACAACACCCCAGTGGAAGTGGCAACAGGGTTTAAAATTTTGTTCAATCCTTTTGTTAAAAACCATCCACAATGACAAATAGAGGAGACAAGGAGGCTTCATTCCTGCAGTGGAATCTGTCTAAAATCCAGTGACACTGGAGCTATTCTGGACCTCTGAAGATGGTTTTGTTTGGATTCTTGGCTGCTTTCCAGTCACTCCATCTTTTCTTGCTGGACACTGCTCCACAGCTTGCAGACAGAGATGCTTCTTCCCAGCTTATTTCCTATGTTGTTTCAAGCATTCCTTTTACTTATTCTTGCTGGGAAGTGTTTGGGGCCGAGCTAGAAAAAGATAAACTCTTCTTCAGCCTAAAAATACTTAAGTGGTTTAAAAAGGCCTAACATTTCCATCTCAAAGCCTGAACATAGCCTGAGATCACATGCATACTTCTATTAAATATAAAATGCAAGACTAAAACATCAGCTAAAAAGGGCAGCTGTAGTACCAAGGCCAGGAAACTCTCAGCAAAGCTTATCTTGCCAGGGGTGGGTGTTCTTTAAGCTTCTTCTACTTGTAAATAATGTATTGCTGGAGCAGAATGTTCTGAACAGAAATACACAATCTTGACTGACACCTGCAACACAGCAACTTCCTGAAGAAATACTATTTCTCTGCTCTGTGGATGGATGCCTCTAGAACCTCAAAATATGGCAACCTGCCTCACCCTTACCATGTCTCATCATCTCTGCAATTCTCTTACTGCTGCTTTCTAACTTCATTGCCCAGCCCACACTTCAGAGAAGCAGAACATTTAGTAAAATGCAAGAGGTAAACAGTTGCTAGGTTTTGTCACAAATAAATTTTAGGCTGATTGTGAGAAATAGTTCATTTCTGTGTGGGATTTTTAACACTTAACAAACAGCCAGCACACATGGTAAGACCCTGGTACTTGGGGACCCTGCATTCCAGTGACATGAAACATTTAGTCTTGAGGCTTCCATCCAAGCCTTAATGAAGAAAAGTGTGGTCTAAAAAACTGAGATCCTGTACCTGATTTTGTACACCTCAGGGTCATCTGTGGTTGGATGCAGGAATTTAATTCAGGACCATCTCACTTCAGTTGTATGTGAAACATGGAGCTGAGAGGATGAAGCAACTAAGAACAGAATCTTTTTAAGCAGCAGTTAAGTCAATCCTTTTAAACTTTACTGAGGATTTACTTCAGAAGAAGCGTATTTGTGTTGTGACCAGATCTCTGCAAAACCTTGGCTTCAAATGATGAAACATGGGATGGGTTGAAAACGTCTTTTGTTGAACCCTTGCCAAGGAACATGTAGATTTGACCTGATTAATATTTTCAGAGAGAAAACATGCACAGGCTGATAACAGTGCACAGTTTTTGACCTCAGTTATCAAAGCACATTTGCTGACTTTGGCTGAGTTTCCCTTTCAGATTTGGAGCTTGAAGCCCAACACAGGTTGAATGTATACAAAGAAAAAGTGGGAAAAAAATAATATTTGCACAGAGCTCTGCAAACTGACCCATATTTAGCTCTAATGAGAACATAATGATTTATCCAGCTGCACAAAACAGAGGCAAGAGGCATAAGAGGAATGCCTCTGCTTTCTTAATTTTTAAAGATGTGTTTGGACTTCGGCACACACAGGAGGTTTTTTTTCTGAATGCATGCATGTACACTTCTAAAAGTGCACCACTAGCATTTTAAACCACATTAGAACATGTTTAAGCCAGAAGGGAAGGTTTGCTTCCACTGAGAGCAATAAAAAAGAAAAAATACCGACCCATAAGACTGACTTTATAAATCTTTGGATTATCCTGCAGTCTGTGGGGTATCTTCTGTCTAAACTGCCGGCAGCCCCCGGGGGATTGGGATGGATCGTCCCTCGCCCCTCCCCAGCAAACAGCCCGAGCCGTGATTATTGCGAGCTCTGGGAGACACACTGAGCACTGAGCCGAAATGTTTGTGTGTGTCAGATCAATCTTTTCACTGACCAGGACAGCTGTACTCACAGGGGGACCACCAATCATCCCGCTAGGAACTGCTTCTGTCCTTCAACAGGCAATTAACGTGAGTCCATTACAGCTCCCCCGAGGCCCCCGGGGGGCTGCAAAAGGCATCGACTGAAAGGTCAGAAACCTCATGAGGACAGGAAAGAAGCTGTGCCTGGCGAAATGGAGTGGAAAGCAGTAGCTATTTGTCACCCGCTAGTAATTCAAAAAAAGGGGGGAGGGAGAGGCTTGAAGGGGGTCCAAGCCTTGAGCACAACTGCGAGCACGTGGCCGTGTTGGAAGAGCAGAAATAGGAGCTGGAGGAGGTTCTTTTGGGACAAAGATTTTATCCAATGTAGAGGTGGAGGAAGAGTCAACAAACCTCAGCAAACCCCACTCAACCAATTCTACAAAGAACCTGGAAGTGAAAAAGTGCCCAGGCTGATTAATAACCCACTTACAGCCCCAGGAAAGCTCCAGGAAAGGAGTCCCTGGGGACTGAGGTTCACCACTGACACAAACATTTCAGGAGAGAACCAACAAGGAATTAAGTAACCAGAAGCACACAGAGAGTGGCATTCATGAGTACCAGCATTTTTCAAGAAGAAGCAACTGCTTCAGTCCAGTGGTGGAAAATCAACAAACATGGTGGCTTGGAGGATCTGTTACAGATTGCTCTCTATTTCTGTTTCAGAGTCCTGGGCAAGACCACAGCAATGATTTGGTTGTGGAGGTCTCAGCTGAATCCCTGCACAAACCTCTCCAGGTACACCACCAACCACCCCGGGCAGTTCTCCTATGGAAATGCAATCAAGTGATGCCGGGTGGGTGGCCAAAGCAGGAGAGTCAGCCTATCCAGAATACTTAATTTGCACACAAGTGCAAGAAGAGTTAGACTAAATTAGTTCATGATGTTAACTTGGAAAAACTTTCATCCAGTTCACTGGTTAATTTTCACCCACAGCACTCAGTGGGAAGTGTTATGACTGTTGCTCTTTCCTGTGATAAGAATATTTCACAGAGATCTGACAGTACCTATGCAATCAACAGAACAAGCTGAACTATGGCAAATGTTAACTCTTCAACAACAGCACTTAAAAGGTGAACAACAAAAATCAAAATAGTGAAAAATTGTTTGTGTAATTGTAATTTTATTTGATGTACAAAAACTAGACCACATTGGGGAAAAAAAAAAGACAGGAGAAAGACATAATCAGCAAACCAGGTTTTGATGTGTCCTGTCTTCAGATGACTGTACAGGGTCTGCAAACACCATGAGCTCCACTGCTTGCAGACAGAAGCCGTGGCAGGCTTTGACTCCATCTGCAACATCTCCAGCGTATCTTAGACTATGTAAAATTTCTGTGTTCTACTTTCACGCAAAAGAAATTCTGGTGACTGCGTTCTTTGTTTGTGGAGAGATGTGCATCACATGTGCAGGTTATTTATGATGGTATAAAATGCTTGACCTTGCAGAGCACCCATCACCCAGGGGCTGACAGGCTGCAGGTCACTGAGGGGGGTTGGTTGTTCCACTGTCAGCTTTACCAGGCCTCCCACCTACAGAGGGCCCAGGCAAGGGCAGGAATATCCCCGTGGGTATCACCATCCACTCAGTCACCTGTAGTCCCAGCATCACAGGGAGGTCATGGTGTATTTCCAACCCATTTCCACAGAGAATTCTGTTTTCCACCTCCTCCTCCAGTCCCTTATTTTATGGGTTCTAACTTAATTTGCTCTCTGCCTCCAATATTTGACGTACACACACAGTGTGTGTGTTTATATCTACATCTAAATATCTATACATCTATCTCCGAACTTTTCTTCCCCCACATGTAGTTTAGTAAACACATACTGTGGATTCAGGTAAACTACAATTACAGAACCCTTTTTGTTCTAATATTAACTGCCTTGTCCCCTCTCCCTTGTGTTCCTCTTTCCAAAATGCCTCTGGTCACACTAAGGGGTGCCAGGTTAGTTCTCTCCCAAGGGCTGCCAGCATTCCTGACACCCAGCACCACAGGGCTTTATCCTTTGGAGCAGCAGGCTGATGTTTAGAAGAAGCTGCCAATTAGTATCCAAGACACCAGTTAACAAGACAGTTTCTCCTAATGGCTTGTATTGATGAATGAATTAATGAAATTCCATGACTTGTTTAGGTGTGGAGAGAACTGGTGTGACACCCCTGGCAGCACACGGACACCTGGGGCTGTCAGCAGCCCCGAAGGTGGCACAGGTCACCAGCCTGCCCTTCACACACTGTCTAGACAGTCCTGCAGAATGCACCTGGGCAGAGCCACAGCCCAGGACCTCAGGGCAGCACTGCTGGCTGCAGTCACTCTGGGTATGGCCCAGTGCTGCCCTTTAGGAAAGATGGAAGAACAAAACTCTGGCAATTTATGGGATAAAGCCATCCACAGTGCCAGCACTGAGGGGAACTCACTGTTTTACCTTCGAAATTACACTAAAGCTTCAATGGTCAACCCACTTTTTATGCATCCAGAAAGATACATACTGAGATGAAGATATCAAGGGAAGCTTGCTCTGCCTTTAATTAGAAGACCATTAATATCAAGTGCTCCATTTTATTTCCTATCAAGTAAAGCTTCTACTTTTTAAGGGCACTTGAACTTTTCTAGGAGCACAAGTAGCGGCATTCGATTAGAACATGAAGTAAATACTAACAGCATTAACAGCATTATTGCTTCCTAAAGCTGGATTTGATAAGCAGGAAACAGATTTGCATGTACATGCACCACTTTGAACTGGGAGCAGAAGGTACACATACACAGTTGTGTACTGTCGAGATCTGGGTCCCAGAACAAGTTACTGCAGTGCTGGAATCACCCTGGGTGTGCTGAGAGCTTGTCTTGTCTTCCTAAGCATAGTTTGGTTTGCTCAAATCAGTAAAATAGTAACTTTTTCCCAGTTAACTGAATGTACCATCAGAGAGCCAGAGACTCCACTCAGCTCTGCAAACTTCGCAGTGAGACCTCAGAAATTCAACTGAGATGCACCAGGGCTTTGTAGGCAGGGCCCAGAAATGAGGTGCCTTCACTTGATTTTGGCCACAACAACACATACAGAAACACTAAAACTGAAACAACTCTGAGATGCACTATGATGCATGCTTTATTGACAGGAGATCATAAATTGTCTGTACAACCTATCCAAGCTGCCTGCCACCTCCTGTCCTTCTCTTCCCTCCAAAAGAGATAAAAAAAGCATAAAACCTTATTGATTTAAGTCCTTCAGTCACTATTTGGGGACAGTTCCTTGTGAACTCAACAGACATTTGTTTGATTTATCACAAATTCATGAGGGTGTTGAACACATGACCAGTCCTGGAAGCAAAGTTGACATAGCTTGTCTAACTGTGGACATAAGTGGAATGTGAGACTGTGGATAAATGAGAGTCTGCGGTAGCCAAAAAGCAGCAATTACATGTGAATAGCATGGGGGAGAGGACCAACACAGATCTGGCTATTTTATTTGAACTCAAGAAGAAAACAGATCTATTTTATTTGAACTCAAGTATTTGGAGCATGTTAAGGAAGAAATTTTTCTCCATGCAGGTGGTGAGGCACTGGCACAGGTTGCCCAGAGAGGTGGTGGCTGCCCTATCCCTGGAAACATTCAAGGTCAGGCTGGATGGGACTCTGAGACACCTGATCTAGTTGAAGATGTCCCTGCCCACGGCAGGGGGGTTGGACTGGATGATATTTAAATGTCCATCCCAACCCAAACCACTGCATGTTCTATGATTTTAATGCCTTCCTTAACCAGAAACCAACACGTGCTCGAGGACATAACACTCTGTGCAATCAGCCCTTCAGCAGAGAGATGGAGGATTTGCATTCAACTAACTGATCAAATGTTAAGAATTTCTTAATTGCCTTAATAGTTTAATTTTATTTGTCTCTAATCTAATTAGTAAAGAGAAGTGTGCGTGGGGGGAGCTGATTGAAGGGGAGGGGAATGCCTTCATGTCTGCAATGTAGAAACCCTCCACTCCCTCCATGCCTCAGTGCAGGCAGTGCAGGTGTCAACAGATCCCTGTTTCCTCCTCATTATCCTGCTGCTTTGCTGGACTGTCTGTTCTTGGAAACTTCCTTTAGAGGCTTTAACAGCAGCATTCATTTCTGCTGCAGATAAGGCGAGTCCAGCTTTTTATGCGCAGAAATTTAATAGGAACTCAGGTCTAATTTAATAGATCCTTTATGTCTCTGTCAAAGGCTGTTACCATTGATTGGTGCCATGGCTCACACAAGTCTGTAAATACATTAATCTCTCGAGAGCCTGAGACAACAGTGCCATTCACAGCGTGAGCAATACAGATGGACAAACCCTTACTGCATAAATGAGGGACTGACCAAAAACTTACACTAAATGAAGTCTGAAAAACTTGGAAAAACAGGTATTTATTGGTGCCATTGCACCGATTCCATGGATCCGTGAATCCTACTAAATCTGGACCTGGCCTACGGAAGCTCCAGAAGTACCAGGCTGACTCAGTTAATGTGTGCCAACACATTTTGGTCAAGTTTAATTTACAAGCTCTCTCCCTCTTTCAGGAGCCCAACCTGCAAAGGAATGAACAAGTGGCAGACAAAGTGAGAGAGACCCATCCTAGTGCTGAAAGCTGGCCAAGACATCCAGGGACAGAACCTTTCCATGCTGCTTACACTGATGTACGTGGTATTTATTCACTTTTTTCCCTGTCTACACCTTCTACAACACTTCACATTATGGGAAACCCTGCATGGGACTGACTTTCTGCCAGCTGCTGAACATCCACAGCTCCAGCTGCTCTAAGAGGCCAACAAAGTGCCCAACCCCTCAGCTCAGGGTTCTGCAACTCCCAGCATGGACTTTTCTCCTTCTAAACAACTGGCCATCACTGGTAAATGTGCATTAATACAAGGAAGGAGATTCATTACTGACTGGTCCAAAGGCATTCTGTGCAGCACAGCATTGTGTCCTTTCCATTTCAAAGCCAGTGAGTACGAGAGCTGGGTTAGGAGGCAGAAGGAAAACATCATGGCAGGAATATCGGTGTATTTTGGATGCAAAGCAGAAGCTTATCTGTTTTACTACTGCAGCACCAGAGAAAATCAATTTTGACACAGAACTGCCACTTTACAAGAAAATAACTATACTTTCCAATAACCTAATCTGTGCAAAGCCTACTGAAAATTCCCTAAAGAACCAGTAGTTAAAACCTCCATTAAATCAAAGGGTTTAATATGGGAAGGGAAGAGAGGATGCAGTTTGACTTGGGAATGTAATGGACTCAGTGGGGAAATAAATACGTTGTTTTATGTGTACAGTTACAGAATTTGAGAACACAGCATTCATTTCAAAGGGAATTCTCTTGCTGTGCAACTTATTCCTAAACAGATGTGATTTTTGCTTATTCAAAAACATTTACGTAACAATTACAGCATAATAAATTATAATTGCCATCATCTTCCAGCTATGCTATGACTTCTATGCAAACACAAAGAAAATGCAATTATATAGAACTGTAAATCCTATTTTCAGGTAGCTTAGAGCACTGACAGAACACTTGTTTATTTTACTTATAATGAACAATACCTTAAAATATCTATCCAAAGGAAAAAGCCATATCTGTTAGGAGGCCTGGCAGCCTGATAAGGTCTGTCTTACACAGCTCCTGCTCACACAGGGGCCCAACTCTAAGGAAGTTCATTATCTTTTGGAAGGTGATATTTTACTCTTAGTTTTTATACTAGCAGTCTGCTTAAATTAGTTTCTAAGCTGACATTTTAACTAAGGAAGGCATGACTGCTGTTTGAACACTGAAGGAAGAGAAAGCAACCAGAAATTGAGTGAAAACCAGGATTTTCATGATCAGATAGTGCAGGAGATCACACAAGAACCGAACACTTCATAGAAACACAAATCATTCTACAGCATTTCAGAGAGCTGCAACTTAGGAGTGGAATTCTACAAGATAACTCAAATATAATCCCCATTAAGTCTGCAACTCTTTATTAATTAACCTTCATACCTTTGCTAGATATCACTAGTGTTACGGCAGTTGTGTCAGAAATCAATTATAAAACACAGCTTCAATTATAAATAACCAAACATTTATAATGGACACCTGTTTGAACCTGATTCTGAAAAAAATATATACATTCTGTATTTATTTAATGAAGGAGACTTTTCATGAACAGAATGAGGGTCTTTAAAGTCCTCAGTCAGTCCCAACCCACATCTCACGTCAGGTGAGATGAAGTCATGCAGTGTGACATGGAGAAACACCACAACATGGAAACTCTTTGCTAGAGAAACACAAAAACAATCCCAAGCTCTAGGGAAGGTCCCCGTTGGGCTCTGGTTCTCCCCAAGCTGGTGAGAACTCTCCAGAAGAAGACAGCCTCACAGTTGCATCCCTAGGTTTCCAAGGCAATATTTCAGACCAACCTGAATTTCAGGAAGGAATTTTAAGGCTGTGAAAGGGATGCTGTCAAGTTAAGAGCTATTTTATCAGCATCAGTTTTAGATAAAAAAGTTGCTTTCCTCAGAGAAAGAGCAGCAGGCCAAGGAGGAAGGAACTACCATCACTGACAAAATCCAGCTGTCCTCCATCAGGACTAAGGTTTCCCCTTCCACCTCATCTTTCATCACTTCTTTTGTTTCCTTTAGAAAAATATTTATCCTTAACAAGACGCCTGGGTTGCATTGAACTTTCTACTGACTAAAATGAAAATCAAGTTCACACTTCACTTTCAAGGAGAAGAGAGGGAAGATGGTGCAATCAAACAAAAAAGTCTTAAAAAAAACACTTATTTTTCTTAAGATCTTGGGAAAGAGTTGAAATTACAGGAGTCAAAGAAAACATTTTATCAGCTGGGCCACTGGCACTACATCTAATGCTTTCAAAAACCAATAGGGCCAAATGACTGTCAGAAATTAATTTAAACAGTTAGTTAATTATGATCCTTCACAATCATTAGTAACCACTGCATTTAAAAGGCACAGGATTTAATGGCCTGCTCCATTTCAGAGCTAGAGCAGAGGAATCCATTTTCGGGGCTGGGGAAGATTTGCAGATAGTCTTAAACAGGTGGGTGAAAGCACATTAACTGACCTGGACACTAAATAAATCCTGGAGAAACAGGGTTCCTCTGGAACTCCTGGAATTTCACCAACACCCAGGGCACAGTGGGCACAGCTGTAATACCAGTGAGAGACAACAGCATATCCCAGTTGTGTCCTGTCTTTGGTGCACACGTGGGTACAGGTCCCCAAAAGTGGCACAGAACGGGACACAGCAAGGGCAGAGCCAGGTGTTGTCACTCCCTGGTCAGGTGGCTGCTTCAGACTCCTTCAGCATTCCCTCTTCAGCCACGTTCGTAGTTTAGTGATGGCAGGTGGCAGAAATGTTTGTACTGGAAACTACAGGAAACAGCTTTTCCTGCAAAATTACACATTTAAAGAACTGCAGGATGCATTTTTGATTTGTTCTTCTGATAAAAGTTAGCAATCACATCAGGAATTGAAGCAATACCAGGAAACCTTATCTAAAACCACAGTCATATTCTCTGACTTGGAAGCACCAGGGAGTTTTTCCTTTAGTCTAAGACGTGGCTCTGGTGTTGGAGTTTAATGCTGCTCTGCGTTTAGAGTTTGTCTCACAACCTCCTCCCTTTTAATGTCCCTCATTTTGTTCATCTGCTCCACTTTCTGACGTGTCAGCATCCTGCCTCAGATCTCCAGGAGATTGAAAGGTGTGCCCTGTGGGTTACACTCTCCCTAAATCATCCATGATCTATTCCACTTGGCTTAAACGACTGAGTCTCATTTGCACAATTGCCCTATTAATTTACTCACCATTGATTTACATGACTTTTGCTGGAAATCCTCCACCAGACCTCTATCTTACATGCTCTCTCAAAAGCTCCCTTCCAGCTTTTTTCTCCCTCATCATGTTCCTTGTCTCATTTCTCTTCCATTTGCCGTCATTCATCTGTCTCTTATCTCCTTCCTCCCTCTCCCTCCCACTGTTCTGTCTTCCTTCTGTTTCTTCTCTGCTCTCCCCCATTTCCCCCCTCCTTGCAAGTCTCCCTCCTTGCTCCACAGCAGCTAATAAATCTATCAGGAAAGCCTAGGAGCCCCAGAAGATACAGGTGTAAAGGCAAAGAAGCGTAAATAAATCAAGATTCCTCGTGAAGAAGAGCAACAGCTGTGACTTCTTTTGGCGAGTACGAAGACGGATGGGTGACCATCATTATCTATCTTGCAGCACTTTACCATGTCTCTGCATCTTTTTGTCTTCCTGAGAGGAGCTCAGTTTCTCAGATCAGATTTTATGGCTACTTTCACCCTCTCAGTACATCACATGGCCCTGGACTGGTGCCCTGATTACCAGTTTGACTATGAAAACCAAACCTTTCCATCTGAACAGACAACAAATTGCTGGGGTTTGATAACAGGCATAAAAAGTGCACGTATACATTGTAAAACACAGACAAATGTAACCATAGAACAGAGGCTTCTTCCAGCTCTCATGACTGTATGCTCTGTGTGAAAACCAATAAATAAATGCAGTTGTTTCTATGCTAAAACTCTCATTCAGTATCTTTCATTCAAATCTTCAAAAGAAAAAAGGGCTGAAGTGCAGAGGGTTAGACAAAGATTTACATATTCAGACTGGGTCAATAAATAACCTAACCTTAATGCCACACTCTGCAGGGCAAAGACAACATGGAGAGAAAAAAGCATAGGATGGAGAGGTTCAAATACCAGCAGACCCCACAGAACAGTCAGTGTACATGACATAAACGAGCTGCTCAGCCTGGAAGTCAGGGACAGCTGGACAAAGTCTCAAAACGTCCTTAGAACACCCGGCTGTGCCCTTCCAGCAAAGCCTCTGAGCACAGGACAGACCTGTGCACTTCTCACTGGTGAAGTAACACCTGACATGGACCTGAGAGAGCCTCCAGGCAGAAGCAAACCCTGCATGTGAGCACGAAGCCTGGTTTTACTCTTGGCAGAGACACAACTCTCCCTTCAAGTGCACTGCGTATATTTGCAATAAATGCAAAACAGCCACGGTTACCACTCAGTCATGTTGCTTGCTTGGATGAAAAAAATCCTCCTCCCTATGTAAAAAAGACTTAAAGACTGAGTTGAGAACATTCTCTACCTCCTAAACCCAAATTAACAGCTGGGCTGTGCAGCTCAGAGCTGGACAAGGCCACAAACTCTCAGCACTTGGTTATTATCTGAAAAATAGCATGGAACTTCAAAGTAATGACACACTTCTAGAGATAATATGCTGCAATAATACAGTATGTGAAGTTACCCATTTTATTCTCAACCTAATTTCCATGTAGTTTGCAATTTTAGGATTTAATAATGTAGTTGAGAAAATACAAATTGCTTGTATTACCCACATATTTACATTGAACTGTACATAGCATGTAATTACAGAGTCAATGGTTACTATGGAATTACAGAGTTTCTGCACAGTTCTTTGTGTCCTCCTCAGGAAAGTGCCAAAAGAATCTTTCAGTGTGGTGAAGCACAACCTAGAGCGATGTTTAAAAAAAAAAAAAATCATGAGGCTCCTCTCTTAAGATCCTGTCTGGACAGCATGAGGGAAACATAAGCAAAACTCTCCATGCAGAAGCACCATCAACTTTCCTTGGTCCCCAAAGTCCTACAAAAGAGCACTCTGCAGTTCCTGATTAATGTTCCAGACCTCCACTGAAAGGGATTTTCTACTGCTGTACCTAAGCTCCTGTCCAAGAAAAGTGATTTTGATTGACTTGTCCTGACCTGAGCTCTTCTGGAGAAATTAAGGTGGCAGCTTGCCAGTTCCCTTGGAAGGACAGTGCTTGTTTTTCGTTTTCTTTACCACTTTTAAAAACACACAGACAAGACTTACATATGGTTGGCTTATCTCCGATGTCTGAAGGTCTGAAGTTTGAAGGTTAGAGCTAATCTTAGCTATGGCATTTTGTGCTGAAGTCAGAACACAAGTAGTTTACAAGAAAATCAGCTTTAACAAAGATCATAGAAACAGAACAGGAAGAAAAATATTATTTGTATAAAATAAATGGAATGATGATCACAAAGAATTGTAAAATCCAAAGACAATATGCTGAGTAGAGACAGCACTGCCAAAGCAGTGAAGGTTAGACAGGTCCAGAAGACAAGAAACCAAGTGATTATTTCTGATTTTACCTTAATTGTCAGTATGACCTTGGGTTAAGTAACTTGTAGCTTACTGGTGTTAGAGATTTGAAGGAGGTGCTTGGGATGGTCTGGGCTGTGGTGTGCCAAAGAACCTCAGGGCAATGCCAGCAGTTAGAAAAGGTTTCCTCCACACTAACATCCAATATTACAAAATTTCACCAGTTCATTTGGCTTCCCAAATAAACAGGTTTGCAGACTCCTTCCTGGGTCCTGAGCTTGTAATGGGATGCTGAGAACCATCAGAGTTGCTGGGGATCCTGGATTTCCATTTCCCCAGGAATGGAATGTTGTGTGTTGCTGGTCATCCCGAAATCCCCCTCGACGACAAACGCTCAGGTAACAAAGAATTAACTCCATCACCACAGCTCAGCTGCTGGCACAGCCCTGGGGCTGAGGCAGGGATAGAGGGAAGCACTTTTCTAGAGGGCTGCAGGCTGAAACCTCGGTCAGAGTCAGCCCCTCCCTGCCAAACTTCTTCCAATTCCTCACTTATCTGGGAGAGCAGCACCGGCACAGATGTGGTAAATAGAACATGCTCTGGGTACAAGGTGGAGCCTCTTCCTGCCCAAACTCCAAACTGATCCTGGTGAACACTGTGCCAGCACTCCAGCCAGTTACAAACTAGCCATTAGTGTTGAGGAATAAGCATCCCTTCTACCTTTTAAGGGCAAGGAACACCCACCTGTGCTTGAAATCTCTACACATTGGAATATATGTTAGATGAACTATAAATGTCATGCATTGTTCATCTGCAAGACACAATTTCCCAACAGCTCTGAGGTGAAAAGAGAGCTGAGATTGAAAAAACCTTCTGCTGGACTTGAAAGGAGCAGGAAAATGAATTTAAGTTTCTCCTTTTAATATTCAACTTACTTGACTGACTCAGTTGTTACCTGCAGAGATTATTTTTCATCTTTGGGGTTTTTATATTTATATTTTTTATATTTTTATATATATAACACCTAAACCAGTAGGATTCCCATTTCAGTTTCATCTTTTTGGCACTACATGTCCAAACAATGGATGATTTTTGTTAGAAGATCCTTATTGTGTAAAGCAATTTGAGGTGCACACAGCCCTCCTGGGTCTTCCACGCAGATGGATTTTACCTGCAGAATATTTTAAGTTAAACAAATTTCGAATGCAGCAAAATAAATGGAGATCAACACCAACTGCAGTCTTTTGTTAAAGTTGCTACACACTTCTTACAAGACCCTCTTTTTTACAATTGATTACAGCTTTGCCCAACTTCAAACCATTTGGGCTGGAATTTTCTGTGCCAGGTGTCTGCCTCAGGCAGAGGAGAATGTGATCATGTAATTAAAGGCTGTTTCATAGTGCGTACACAGAAGGGGGCAAATTAAGGTTGAAGAGGCAACCTTAATTCTCAATTTCTTAACTTTCACAGGCTTGACTTTGCAAACCTAATAATGTTCTTTTAATGGAGCTTTTCGTCTGCAGTATTAACCCAGTGCCACATTAATTTATAGACACATCCCACCCAGGATGGATGCTGGAGTGGACTGGAATAGGACACACCCCTTCCACCTCCAGGTCGTGTTTAAACACAGCCAGGGGCCGAGGGGATGGGGAGTTATTACCCCTTGGCAACTGTTTGGGGGTTAAATGATGTGAAATGGTGATGTGAGACCTTGCACTGGGACCGTGATTCCAGTGCAGGGTCCAACTGCCCAACCTGCACTGCCTCGCACTCATGGGGGTGCAGCCACAGCTCTCCTACCAAATGTGGTTCCAGGGGACTCCTCTGTTGATAAGGGAATGTCCCCTCACTCCAGGAATACCCTGGATGAGTGGCTGACACCCTGCCCTCCAGGAACCCATGAGGAATGATGCTGCTTTGGTGGGGCTGTTCACATACACAGTACCAGACCCTTAAGTGCAATCTGCAGCGAGGATGGGAAAAGCCAGCAGTGCTCCAATCTGAGCAATGGCTGTGCTTCCATTAAAAGAAGAAATCCTGGAAATTTGCTCAGTGACACTTTTAGGAAAAATGAGTATGGACAACATATGAAAATTTAATTTAGCCCGTCTGGTGCTGAGAAACATGAAGCACTTGTGTAACTACCAAGTGGGATTCTGCAAAAACAAGGACAGTTGTGCCTGAAACAGGAAAGCTGAAGTGCTGCCTCTACCTCCAGAGGCTGTGCTGGAGGGCAGAGCTTTAGAACACAGAGACCTTGTAGGAGACATTCACTGAAGGAGCTACAATGGAGCTTCCCCCAAAGCAAGCCTCACAAACTACACAGCCCCCTCCGCCCTCCAGTAAAGGAAATTTTGACACTTAAGCAACTGAATCAGAGAATCACAGAATAATTTAGGTTGGAAAAGAGCTTTAAGGTCATTGAGACAACCACAAACCCAACACTGCCAAGTCCCACCAAACCATGTCCCCAAACTGCAGGAACCAGCGTCTGACACCCTGGTGCTGTATCAGCAGCTCCCTTTGGGAGCAGAGAGAAGTTCCCCAGCTGTTCTCAGTGGGGACAACAAGCTACAGAGAAACCACGAGAGACAAGAGAGAAAACAGAAAGGGATCAGGAAGAGGGTAAATGTCTTTTCTGCAGAGCAGGGGACAATCTCAGCCTCAGTCCTGCCTGCCGAGTCCTGGTAATTCAAGGCACGAAAACACACACAGAAACAGTGTTCTTCAAAACTCCTTTTGCAGACATCCCTTTATGACATTCCATCCTCCCCAGTCACAAACCCTCCAAGACCCCAAGCTTCAACCCACTGGCTGCCAACCCTCAAGATCTGAAAATATCACTCCTTCCCTCAGTGATGACTCTGGTACCCAAACCAGTTAACCCAGGCAGCAGAGCCAAAAAGCTTCTTTTCATCCCAACACGAGTTTTTAAAATATTATAAATCACTTAGCTTTGTTTTGCTTCCCATTTACTGCATTCATGTTCCTTTTGAGAGGGCCACATTAATAAATAGTGTGCCCTGATACCAACATGGCTTCAATCCCATCATTTTCTGTATTCAGCACTCATATGCCTCCCTTACTACAGTACATAAATGATATAAACTTCTCATCAATAACATAAAAAATTCATACTCTGTCTACAATGCAGCTGCTATCACAGGTTTATGTCAACAATCGTCCTGATTTTTAATAGCATAAATGTTTAAAGAGGCAGCAATTCCTGTAAAGTATCTGCAGGGATATTTAGAGCCGACATATGCCAAAACAATCCTGCTCGCATACAGGAGACATTGTTGCTCAGCAGGAAGACAATGTTTATCCTCACAAATGTTTACCCTGCTTCAGTCATTAAAATGCTCCAAATGGCTGGCAGGGACACCCCGAACCTCCTGGTCACCCCTCTGAGCAGGGAGCAGCAGCTCCTGCCCGTGACAGCTGAGCCCTCCTGCACTGCACACCTCTCGCCTGCCTCCAAAATCATCTCTTTGCAAGGCTTGGATTTGCTCTTTGCTATAAACATAGAGAAAGGATGATTTCCAAATGTTTTTATGCTTCATAATTCTAATGCACAGCCTGTCCTTTAATTTTCTTTTTATCATTAAAAAACCCCCTCAACTTAGCTTTCTGAGGGGTTCCTACCTCAATAAAACAATGTGAACCCTTTCTTTTAATTTCTTCTACTTGCTGCCAATTGTATAGGGCTTTAAGCTATTAAAAAAAAGAAAAAAAAAGCTTTGCATACATGCAGCATAAAATATTTATTTTTAATCTAAGCAGGATTTCTTTACCTGCTGTGCAGCCACAGCTTCTGTTTAAGGCTTGCTTTATCATCTGTGTGTCAAGCTGAAAGCATTTCTCTCCTGATCCTTCATTCTGGCTGTAAAGAGCCTCCTACCAGAGCCCAGCTGACACACGACTTCCAACTCCTGCTTCAAATTTTCCTTCTGCCTTTTCCCCTCTCACCCGAAAACCCACAACCTGGAAGTTCTTCACTTGAACAGATGGTTTATAGAAATCTGGGACATGCTCATGTGATTGAAAATAGGACTCCTTTAAGCAACATCTCGTGTAACAATTACGTGAACAGTTGGTCAGAACAGTGACCCAGAAACTGCCCCGGCTCGGCTCTCCTGAGCCCCAGGAGAGCATTCCCAGTCCTTTCTGAGTGCCTGACCTTGGGCAGCCACAGCTCCTTCTGGGACAGCTCATTCCCACTGCTTTCTGCACGGAGCCACCCCTGCAGCAGGCCAATGCACAGCTGTGAAAGTGCATTTTTAAGGTCAACATTTAAAGTATTAATGATATAAACCCAGCCCTATGCTTCCCATTTGTTCACTATGTGAACACCACCAAATTCTCTCAGACTTTTTCACAACCAAAGCATTGCATTTTAGAAGGTGCAACATCACACAATCCCAGCTGCTTGTGTCCAGGTTGGATCCAGACCCTGCTGCTGTTGTTCAGAAGAAGGGAAGCAGCAATCTGACAAGTGCTGAATATTCCCAGCTCCACCCAAGGACAGCAAAGCAGCACATTCCCACGGTCAGTAGAAAAACGACGTCCAAGTCAGGCTTCAGTTGGTATGTAGGAAGAAATTTCGGGTTAGAATTAATAAATTTCCTGCCCCAAGGCAGAAGCAAAGTCAGAAAAGAAGATATGGAAGCAAAGTATGCCCTTCCTGAACTGTGTTTTGGAAGTGTATCCCATCTTGGTACACGTGGACACAGCAGGAGGAAGGTGTCTGATGAGCAGGACACAGGAACCAGGCTGGGTGAGCTTGGTGCTGACACAGAGGGGGAAAGTACAGGAAGGGGAGATGACTGTGGTGAAGAAATTTCCAGAAGGGGAGAGTTGTGTGTCCCAAAGTATGGGAACTACAGGACTGGACAGCTCTGAAGATGGGGGCATGGCTGGATGTGGATGGGAAAAGTGGAGTTGTGCCTTAAGGCTTCTGCAGGAGCTGAGAAGGTGCTTGGAAGAAGCTCGGTGGAGGCTTTAGGTGCAGTGGATGGCTGAGACTGTGATCAGCACAAAAATGTCCCTCACAAGAGTTCCTGGGGCCAGTCTCCACTGTCCCCCACCAACTGCATCACACAAGGGCTGCTTCAGGTGCAGGGCTAGGGGACCAATAACCCAAATTTTCCCTCCCCAGAGCAGATTTCAAGATTGTGCCAAAAACCACTGAGAGAACCCTGAAGCTTTCCTTGGCTTTGAACAGGTGCAATGAGATAGTCTTTATTTAGTACTGAGACTGCAGATCCATTATCAAAGGTAAATATCAAGTAGAGAGTCAACATCTCCATTAACAAAACCCAAGCTGCCTCAGTAGCCACCAAACACCAACATCTCACAACTATTTCAAAACACTTCAAGACCTTAAAAACCAGGGACTTCGAAAAAACACAGCACTGTTTTAACAAGCTAAATTTCCTGTCACACAGAGGCTTGATTCCTGTCAGTGCAACACTCGTTTTAGTCTGATTAAGTTGCTGTGATGAACTTCAGAGTTTAGACTGCCCTTGAGCCTCACATCTATCTGATCTTTAATTCTACTACCCGCTCATTTCTTGCTAAGCACACAATTCTGAGTCCCACTGGAACAGCCTCGTTCAGGCTCTGCATCAATATGTTCAGTGCTGAATCCATTTCTGCAGGGAGCCCAGTAAATCTGAACTTTCCAAAATCATTTGGCCCCCATTACTAGTAAGCACTGCTCTTAAATAGGTTGTAACTCCAGCTAATAGGCTCCATAATCATAGCTGAATTGAACAAAAGGGTCCAGTATGGGCTGTCATCAGTCATTTTTATTCCCCATCAAATGCACTGCATAGAAGGGAACTTTTTTTATACTTCTGGATGCTGAAACTAAGAAACTCATTTCACCTGAATAGAGGGTTTTTTCCTTAATAAAAAAATAAGATGAAAGCTTCCAAGGGTATCCAGAAGTCCAGCACAGCAGTGATGCAAGAGCTGGAACTGGTAACCTTTTCACCTTGCAAAATGGCATCTATCCAGAATATAAGGAGACAGGAAAAACATTAAGATGCAAAGCCCACATAATGAAAAATTCCAGTGCTGAGAGATACATCTTCTGCTATTCAAAGAGAAGTAACTGAGTGTAACTAAACCTAAGGTAAAGGAGTTAGCAGTAGCAGTGCTTACATCTTGATCACATTTCCATGAAGACAAGCTTTGTGATATTGTTTCATCTAGTGCAAAAAAAATAGAAGCCACCTTCTAAATCTTATCACCGAAATTGATAGTGTTTACTTAAAGCTTATTCCAGCTTTGCTGACTTCAACAGATATTGAAGTCTCCAATAAATCTATTTCAACATTTTTTACAACTCTCTTCTTTCTCAACATACACTCTGGCCTCCCTGATCTATATCAGTGGACAGAAGACCAGATTTTTGTTTATGAATATCTAGAAGTTTCATTGCTGTCTGTTGCAAAGCCTGGTATAAAAATGAATAGCAAGTAAATAAAGCAGAAAAGGAACTTGATTTATCCTTCTCTCTCCTGCAAGGCAGCAGAGCCAGTCCTTGCTGGCACCATATTTTTTACACACAAGGCAACCTGCTACAAAGGCGATGCAGGAGAGCTCCTGCTGGGCACGGGCAGCTGGTCCTGCACAGGTGGGCACTGCTGGCACTGCAGGGACTGCAGCTTCTCCCACTCCTCCTGTCCAGTGTGACTCAGACACCCTGCACAATTCCCTCGGGGCCAAACAGCACGGAATGGTCCCAGCTGACGGCAGCTGCTGCAGCCACAGCCACATTTTGCACTCCCAGCAGTTCCCCTTGGGTTCATACATACGACACATCCAGGCTGCCTGGGCATACACCCTCTACCCCAGGACGGCATCTGAGCGGGCAATTGGCAGCAATCACCTGGAGAAAGAGGAAATGAGGCACCTGTGGATGTAGGAACTGGTAAATCACAGCTCGGAGCACTGGGCTTGCAAAAGAACAAACAGGGTGGATAAGCGAGCATGCAAATACTTCACTCCAAAAATAAAATAATTAAAAAAAAAGAGTTGACAGATTTTAAGGCTTTAATCAGGTGAGATAGTATAGAGGAACAAAGTCATATCCTTACAAGTGATTTGAAATAAGCAGACAAAATCTAAAAAGTCAAATTCAGTAGTTCTAGTAAATTACTAAAATAGTGATGAGTTTCTCAGCAACAAAACCCCCATAAACATAGACGTGCCTGATACTGGTTACATGGTTCACTGGTTTAACCAGAATTATAGTTCCACAGAAATCAGAATAGCTGCAACTGATACAAAGGGATAAAAGACATGAAAGAACCTGGGTGAGGTCAGCTCAGCAATGGAAAACTGCCCCAGGTGGGATATATGGGACAACTGATAGAGATTTTAAATCAAAGCAGCACAATGGAAAGAAATCTCCACTGATTCTCTTCAGCTGTCCAGATGGGCCCAAACTTCCTCCCCCCCATACAAACACATGAAAATAAGAGGAAGATTTGGAAATCTGTGTATTCTGCCATCCCTGTTCCTACCCACCACGTGCCCCAGAACAAAGCCTGCTCTTCTTCATTTGACAGTAGCTTGTGGAAAGACCTTTCTCCTTTCTCCTTTCTCCTTTCTCCTTTCTCCTTTCTCTCCTAAGACATTCCTCTACACTGAAAAATGCCATGTTTCTAATCTTGCTTCCCAGGAGCTGCCCCACAGCTTCTCTCCACTGAGCAGAGCCCACGTGTGAGGCGGAGCAGAGGAGGTGACCCTCCTGCTGTTTGGCTCGTGGCTCTGGAAGCAGGAATTGCCCAGGGCAGGAGGGCCTGGCCAGCCCCATCCCCACCTGGGACTCGTCCATGGCCTGCACACATCCAGGGTGGATAGAGCAGCAGCTCCCTGCACGTGGTGCAGCAATGCCAGGGGTACTGGGCATCAGCAAGGGTGACCACAGGCACTGAGCACAGGCCCTTGTGTAGGCACCACTGATGCTCTGAGTCTCCTGCACCGGTAAATACTAAAATATAAGTGAAATTACTGCTTCTTTAAGGCTGCAATAAAGGACAGACAGAAAAGGTACACTGATACAATTCAAGTCAATTATTTTTAAACAATATGTGATGGATTTGCAGTATGCCAATGCATAAAAGACAGGCTCATTTTCTACAAATGCCCACAAAGAGAAATGATAGAGCTCAGCACTGTAGCATGGCATATTCCATTAGGAATTAAATCTTTTCTCTCTGATGGTCCCATCCACACGTTCATTGGACAGTTCCTGCTTTCATCTACATTATTGTTATTAATTTATGAATGGGACTGGAATTACAGAAGATGAGTCTAAGGTGAGGCTGCATTATAATAATAAATGAAAGAATGACTCCTGTTTACTTTCAAAATATTTCATAGCTAAAATGCTTACTGCATTTTTAACTGTGACATACTTCCTTTAGCCGGTTTCGGTTTTGAAGTAATGATATAAAATTCATTTCATCTCTTTTTCAAGCCTGAGTCTTTCATACATAACATCAGGCATGTCATATCTGAGGAATTATTAAAATAAGACGGAGCCTGCTGTATCTGAGCAGAAAAGCTTCTTTGAGCTGGCGTCCTCAGGAGAGAAGCAAGCTCAATCTCATTAGTTGGTGCTGAGAAGGCGTCCTAGTCACTAGGTTCAAGGTGATGAAAGATTAGGGCGTTTGGCCTCGGCTCATTCTGTATGCAGCTCACATCACTCCCTGCCCGTGAACACGAAATTACATTGAACCTGGGGAGTCTAACTCCATTAATTTTAAATGGAAGATTAATTTAACAATATGCGGCAGATATTTGTTACAAACCTATCATGTAAAAGTGACGGTTAGCAATAAATTGTGGTGACTCACACTGGCCGGTGGCCCTGGCTCAAATAAATCAGAAGGCATTTACACATAATTGCTGTTTTTAAAGACAGGGATATGGGAGATATGTTTCTTTGATGAAAGATTGGGTAACTCCATTCAAGGAAACAGCAGCCCATGTTAAAGCTACAGCGTCTCTTTTGAGGGAGATGTTCCAGGGCCTGCAGGACTGGGATGCAGTTATTGTCTGCCTTGGCCTTAACCTGGGCCTGGTTTTTTTGTTTGTTTTTTTTTTTTTTTTCTTAGACAAATCATTTTCATTGATTTTCATGAAATATCTGTAAGAATAATACAGAAGTATTTTACATGAGCTGAGGATAAGAGGTATGGTTCAGGAACGTGCATTACTGTACACAGCACATGCTGGCTGTCACCTGGGACTGTGCAGAAAATACTTAAACAAAGGTTAACTATGGTCCAATTTCCTTCTGCCAACTTTTTGACTCCTGCACAATGTAAAGAATTAGCAGGTGGCCCTTCTCCTGCTACTGCTCCTTTTCTTTCATTGACCATACAAATGTATGGTTGGGTATGAAATGTCATCATTGAAAATATCCTTTCCAGAGCAGGAGACTCACCAAAGGAGAATAAGCAACACAGGGAAGAAAACTGGAAGGATGTGAATTTTATTTCTTTGTCAAGTATAGATGACTACCGTGCTTCTCAGATACTCTGATGATATCCATTGCTAGAACAGGGCCTGTCTACAAGGGAAACAAAAATATCTTGAAAGCTAATGCAAGAGAGCAGAATTGGCTCCCTCATGAAGCAGAATTACCCCATACCTCTTTCCTTCCAGTCCAAGAAAAAGGAAAAAAACAGCCCTAAATTCCACCCCTAAATGTTTGTGATCTGTGATTCTTACATAACTTCTGTAAATTCTGCAGCAACAAACACTGGGTGGGACTGCATGTGGTCATGCTTATTTATTTAAAGCAGAAAGGAGAGTGCCCTTAGTTTTCCTTCTGAACTTGAGAGAACAACCCAGACCTGGTACCCAGGGATGGCAGTGGCTGTGTTTCACACACTGCTGGGAGGAGCTGGGACAGGCTGCAGGGAAGGGCATCACCTGCACTTGGAACAAATCATGATATCCATGAGCAGTCTTCTGCAGTCAGCAGCAGTCAGAGATACAATGACCTGGCTGAACAGAGCAGGAGCCCCTGCATGAAGTGCCCAGGGATGGAAATGCTGGGATGGCTCAGACTGGGTGTGCTCAGAGACTGGAACATGCCAGCAGTCACCACCCCTCCAGACCAGGTACCAAAAGTGGAAGGGGTGAAAGGGTGGCAGGATGGTGTCCACTATGTCAAATCTCACTGTGATTCACAAGTTAAAAAAGCAGTCACAGCCAAACAGAGAGGAGCTGCAGTGGAACTGAGAATTCCCAGCCTAGCTGCCCGAGCAAGCAAAGGGAACCCATCCATTCATCCATTCAACCTCTTCTCAGCCTTGAGTCTTTAACAAATGCCCTGTCCTCCAAAAGCATCCAAAGCAATCACTGATAGTGCCGTTTGGGAAGGCAGAAAAAGAGGTGCAGCCTCACAGCTCCAGTGCAGTTCAGCAGGGCCAGTACAGATCCATGTCTGTGTGGGAAGCACAGGCTGAGGTTTCCATCCCTGGCTCACAGCTTGCCTAACCAGACAGAAATCAAACTCCATGCTGGGTTTGTGACCATTTGTGGTTCGCAATTTGAGGCCATTAGATGTCTTTGGAACCATTTAATCTAAAGTACATAAAAATTCCAATTTGTAGCAGTATGGTCCCCCAATGTACTCACAGATACCCTCCCCATGTAACACCACACACTGCCCTGCCAGATATTGTCCCCACCAAGCTTTACAAACTCACAGAAAATGGAGACTATCTTCATACACAAATAAACGATGGGTTTGTGCAGTGTGATTTAAAGAGAAG
The DNA here is from genome assembly GCF_041296385.1 of Aphelocoma coerulescens. Classification (NCBI taxonomy): domain Eukaryota; kingdom Metazoa; phylum Chordata; class Aves; order Passeriformes; family Corvidae; genus Aphelocoma; species Aphelocoma coerulescens. The sequence continues at coordinate 1,675,883 of NC_091032.1, forward strand.
TATGACAAGAGGTAAAATACTGTGCACTTGCTTTTGTATACAGCCATACCAAAACACTTGCACAAACCAGACGACATTAGAATATGGTTTCTCATACCCTCTTTTCCTCCCAGCAAGACAGGAGACTGTTCTAAATTGGCCACCAATAATCCTTTCCATATGGTGGAAAAGAGAAATGCAACCTCCAACAGACCCTCGTGGGAGGCACTGGCATTACAAATCTGCGAAGGTGACTGAGCTGCGGGGATCGTGCTTTGTTTCCAGCTCTGCTGCTGGGTGGTGGGACTGTGGGCAAGGCACTTCAATGCTTATAAATTGCTACGAAATCTTCAGATTGAAAGGGCCACTGAAAATGCAAACGTGGACTGGCAGTTTTACTGCCCAGCCTGACCTGTCAGGCTCAGTGAAGAGAGTTCATTCTGCATCAGCTGGTGTGTGGTTCACTGGTGTCCACACTGACTGTGTGCCACAGGATAGAGCTTCAGAGAGCAAAGAATGCTCAGGTAAATAAACAGCTCTTCACACGGGCCAAAATAAGTGAATTGAAAAAAACTACTGTTGATATTTGAACGAATAAGAGTGATGTAGAATAACTACACAGAAAAAGAGCACCGTTGCTTTAAATTCAGTGCCAACATCCAGGTTGCCAGCAATTGATGCCACTAACTCATTTTTGCACTTTAATGTTAAATTTCTTATGGGACCACATCACCTAATTAGAGGAATTGATAACTGCACTGTTCCATAATGAGGCCAATACATTTCAAAGTCATTAAAGATAACCAAGGCAATAAGTCTGTGTTTAAGCGGCACTTCCTTAGATTTCACAGCCTACATGTCGCTAGCATAGGAAAAAGCAATCCCTGCCTAGTCAACTGTAAATGCTGGCTTATTGGAATCTTTAAAACAGGCAGCAAGGAGAAAATTACATGGCCAAATCTCCTTTTTCCAGTTAATGAAGAATTAAGACTCCCATTTACCATATTAGAAGGTTCATCAGAGGTCTCTCCTCTCCATAGCTTGTGTTTGACAGCAGTGTCAATTTATCTGAGTCAGAATGCAGAAGTGCATGACAGTGCGTCATTCATAACTGTCACATCTACTTATCTCTCTCATTGTCACACTGCTAACGAAATTCAGGCCATGTTTTCCCCATCATGGCCTCTTAAAGGGAAAAGGATCCCCTTACCCACCGCAGCAAACTGACCAAACCACGGCTCTAAAAGCAGCATGGTAACAAATGGCCACACAGCTTTGGGAGGGGTGGATCACAGAACCTTGTACAGCCAGGGAAGGTAAAAACAGCATTTCCCAGACTGTTGCTGGCTTCAGAAGTAAGAGACGTTAATTCTTGGTGATAATTACCAGAGGAATGGATTAATTTTACATTCTACCTTGTGTCTGTAAGATTTGTTCAGGTACATTTGGCATCCAAGTAAGAAAAGCAGACTCTATTGAAAGTCAATGGTCAAACTTCTGTTGGCTTCAAAAGCACAGGAAGGATTTTTAGAAATGCAACGGATGAAGAATTCCATAAAATTAACATTAGGGCATTTGTTACCTTGGCTGAGGGAGAATGTGAGAGGTCTATCAAAACACTCGAAAAAGATCTTTAAGAACTGTAAGAACTTGGACGTGGTAAAGAAGGCCAGAAAGTCTTTTCTACAAATCAAAGCATCATCCCATTAAAATAAAAATACACAACTGAAAAGGTAAGTTAATATTTAAAGAAGACACAGAGACAAACTCACCTGAGAAAACAAATGGAACAAAACAGCTCTAAAAGGAAGAGCCATGACTGGAAGAAACAACTGTTGTAAACATACACCCCAGTATTACAAAGCAAGACCCAGTCACGTCCTAAGAAAGAAACTTCCAGAATTGTGTTGTCATGTCCTCTATGAGAAACGTGCACCTTCCTTCTAATCCCAGTTGCTCACAACACCCAGCATAGGAAGGGACCTAGTAGAGCAATTCTTGTCTTTAAAATCTGTTTCTCCTAATACATCTCTCCAGAACATTTGAGATAAAAGGTTCTGAAAAATTTAGTGTAACTCCCTGGCACCTTCTAACCTCCTGCTCCTGCACGGTGATGAGCTGTAAACTACACCCCAGTATCCTCAACTGGGGAACTAAACAGCCTTCCCAGTGCCCTGCCCTGTGGGTCTCTCAGAGCCCTCTGCAGCCCAGAGGACAAAGAGGCTCAAGAGCTTTCCTTCTAAATCAGACTGGAAAGCACAACCCCTCCCTTCTATTCAGTGCCACTTTTATAGGAAAGGACCCCTCGGCTCCTGCCCCAGCAAATTCCCGAGATGCACAGACAGTGGGGTTTATCACAGTAAGGTGATTCTGCCCAAGAGCACAGAGGCCGAGCAGGCACCGCTCTGGCCACGGAATGTGGCTGGTGGGTTTGACAGACACGGAAACCAGGCTGAGGCAGTGCTGAAGGAAGCACTGTCCTGAGTTTAAGGGCCAATACATGATTTTGCCTATTCTGAAAAAAGCATTTTCCACTATTTTCCACAATCACAGACTCCATGGAAAGTGGATTCGCACAGTAACATCAGTTTTTAAGAAGCCAACACAGCAGGCTTCAAGTGCCAGAGAAATGAAAGGGCTGGAGCAATTCTTAAAGAGACTGGTTGTGTAAATTTGAGAAATAGTTTTTCTTCCAAGAAAACTTTTATTTCACAATATTTCATGAGAGGGTTGGGGTTTTTTTGCACTAACATAATAGTGGAGAAAGAAAATGGTGCCCAATTGGATCAAATTACTGGTGAAACAATGCAAGTGAATGTGCACTTAGGTCTTCAGTCCTGAAAACTTCAAGAACTAAAATAAATTGCATGACCCCCTGGTAACTTCCACTAGAACTTCTGGGTACAAATTGTTTGCCTCAAGCTGGGTGAAATATACATTCAAATTCAGGCTCTTGAAGGAAATTATTAAGTAGAGCCATATTAGCTTTCTCTGAAGCATACTCGTTTTCTATATTGCCACTGTATAGACCAATTATGTTACCTTTCCATGCTGAGAAATGATTGTTCTGCTAACACAGTTCTGGTAAAAATCAAAAGCACTACATTTTTAACCTTGGGGGATTTTTGTTATTGCTGCTCCCTTGCTAGTTCCTTCAAATGGAAAACATCTTCCATTAATCTAAATGCAAAATTTGTTCAGCTTTCGAAAGTTACTTGAAAAATGTTAAGCACAAAGCAATAAACTTTTTATGCTCTTAAGACCACTAATGCTTTGAGCTTCATATTCATTTTGAAGAAATGAACATTTTATGGTTCACAGAGGAATAGCTACATGAATAATATCTGAGACTATAATGCATCTAGCAGAAAAAGATTAAGTTTATGTAAACTATTTAATCAGACGTGAAATTTTCTCTAGAGGATAAAAAATTCTGACCTTATTTAAGTTTATTTTAAAAAATACCAATATCACATTTCCACCAAGGGAACCCACCGATTTCCCCATTTATGTTGTATAAATATTCACAGAATCAAGGGCTAACTGGATACCACAGCTGCTAGGAACCAAAAGTAACTCTGGAGATGTATCACATCCCCACGGTCTTCCCATGGAAAACATTTCCTGGGAAGTGTGACTGTAGCTGCAGTGAAGGGGTTGCACACAAAGAGCCCATCGTGGCCCTGATGGTGACAGACCAGCTCATCACAAGTGAAATTTTTCATCAGAGAAACTCCAGTTCACACCAAAGTTTTGTTTTCATCTGCGATTTTTAACATGTTTCCAACAGAAATCTGTCCTGTAACCATCCTTTATCTCTTCTAGCCCTTCTGCCTGGCTGTCCCCTCACAGTGCAGTGATTCTCTGCCAGGTTTAGGAAACCAGGCTGTCTATCCCAGGAAGTGTCTGTCTAAAATTGTGTTGCAATCATCTGATTTATTAAAGAAATGCAAACGTGTATATGTTTAAAATGTCCAATTAAAGGGGACTTTATGTAAGCTAAAGTAATTCTAGGAAGCCAAGTGATTTGTACCCAATTAAACTGTATCTGAATTTGGCCCTCATTTCTGCTGATATCCAAAGTAAAGCTCTTGAACTGTTTCAAATTAAATTATGGAAAATCTTGGCATCCTAACTGAAAGCCCAGGTGCATTTATTTTTCTATTAAAACCAGAAAATTATGGAGGTTTTGTAAGTACAATACTTTCTGAATCCACTATGGGGTTTTTGTTCCATATAACACACTAATGAAAAAGCCTCATGCAGAAGAATCCTGAAAAATCAATAGGCTGGACACAAAATAATAATGCACCTTAAACAACAACATGATTATGAATAACCTATCTTCGAGCACTGTCACTTGAACGTGGTTTGAGAACAAATGATGACCAGGCTATGGGGAGTGTTATGTGATTATTTTTTTAACGTATGTGTGAAAGCACCTGGGTATAAACTGTCGTATCTCTGTAACACAGAACACCAAGCTGGTTTGGGGACCTCTTGATTTCAAAGCAGATGTGAACTACTGAACATTCAGCCTTTTTCTTGCTCTTTTTATTCCAGCAAATTACCCACTCAAGCCAAAGAGGTAAACAGGAGTTAGTCTACACCGTGGTCCCTTACAGACACACATTATTGCTGTACCCCAAGGAAGTTTTCCTTTCCCTTTCCCACAGTATTCAGTTCCCACAACAAAGAGTTTGATTTTAAGTTCAATATCAGCTCAAATGTTCTCTCCCGCTTTGGTGGCACCATGAACTTCTCCCATAGGGAAAAGTCAAAACCACATTTTGGGTTCTCTTTTCCTTGCAAGTCCTTCCTGCCTTCTACAGTGTTAGAGAGATAAAGAGTTATTTTCAGCAGGGAGACAGCACATCTCCCTTGACAATCTCCTGGCAAGTGGAACTGGCAAAACCCCGAGGCGTGGTAGGCTGACACCCAGACCTGTGCCCTTGCAAGCACTGCAGGTGAACCCTTTGCTAGGGGAAGAATCAGGACTGTCTCCAAAACTTAGCTGCATTAATAAAGGTAAGATGAAGGAATGGTGCTCAGAATGCCACATCCACAAATGTAATTCTAAAGATCTTAAAAGCAGAAAGATAATGAACATATGGGGGATGGGGGGGGAGGGGTTTGCATATTTGGGGGAGAGCATAGAAGAGAAAAACTAAAGGAAGATGTTTTTTCAAGAAAGTTGCCATGAAACCCAGCAGATCATTTGGATGCAATTTGAAATCCTTTTCCATTTCCTGACCCTACCAGAGAGCCCCAACCACGCCACACTCTGCATGGATACCCAGCATGGAAACCCAGCCATTTTGCTCAGGCTCCCAACTGTACAAAATGGCTACACCAGGCGGCATCTGCCACGGAATGATTGGTATTAGGCATAACTCATTATTCTGACAAGGACCTGGCACGCAGGCAGGCGGTCTGGCATGAGCACCGATGAGATAAGGGTTTGGCATTGCCGCCGGTAGGATATGAATTAAGCTCAGTGTCAACACAACGCACATGGTTTCCTCTCCACGGACATGCCAAATCCTTGACACAATAATGAGTTGTGCATGATGCCAATCACTGATTGTCAGCTCAACTGCACATCTCTCTTCTGATGCCATCAAACTGCAGTGGGATCCAAAGTTGAGAAAAAACTTTGCCGTGAGTTTTGGTGGGGTTTGTGGGGGTGACAGCACAGGCAGAGGGTGAAGCCTGTTCCCCCTCAGCCCTGCCAGGCCCGTGGGCAGCAGGAGAGCCCAGGCGGGTGGATTTACACTGCAGCACTGCTCAGTGTGCCATGTCCAAGCCTAATAAACCAAATTGCCTGAGAAAATGATCAAGCCTGAAAAATACATTGTTCCATTAGAAATCCAGTCTTCAACACCCCTTCGCTTGAAAACATTCAGGTTTGTGTTTCATCTTTGTTTGTGGAAGCCCTTTTCATGTGGAAAGCAATATTCCCCGTGGTGGACTGAAGCAAAGCCGTGTGGATTGGCAGCATGGAAGGGAAGGATGATCACTGTCTGTACTCTGCGGGAAGGCAGAGCGGGCAGGGGGTGTTTTAGTCAGCCATGACATGCCTTGGCCCTACAGGCCGTGTGTTTCCTCTGCCCTGCCCAGCCCTTCCTCAGCCCACAGCAGGAACACCTCACCTTCCCACAGGGAGCAGCTCTCCTTCCCACAGGGAGCAGCTCTCCTTCCCACAGGGAACAGCTCTCCTTCCCATAGGGAACACCTCTCCTTTCCACAGGGAACAGCTCTCCTTCCCATAGGGAACAGCTCTCCTTCCCATAGGGAACAGCTCTCCTTCCCATAGGGAACACCTCTCCTTTCCACAGGGAACAGCTCTCCTTCCCATAGGGAACACTTCTCCTTCCCACAGAGACCAGCTCTCCTTCCCACAGGGAACACCTCACCTTCCCATAGGGAACAGCTCTCCTTCCCACAGGGAACACCTCACCTTCCCATAGGGAACAGCTCTCCTTCCCACAGGGAACACCTCTCCTTCCCACAGGGAGCAGCTCTCCTTCCCATAGGGAACAGCTCTCCTTCCCATAGGGAACACCTCTCCTTTCCACAGGGAACAGCTCTCCTTCCCATAGGGAACACTTCTCCTTCCCACAGAGACCAGCTCTCCTTCCCACAAGGAACACCTCACCTTCCCACAGGGAACAGCTCTCCTTCCCACAGGGAACAGCTCTCCTTCCCACAGGGAACACCTCACCTTCCCACAGAGACCAGCTCTCCTTCCCACAGGGAACACCTCACCTTCCCATAGGGAACAGCTCTCCTTCCCACAGGGAACAGCTCTCCTTCCCACAGGGAACACCTCACCTTCCCACAGGGAACACCACTGGAACCGCTGCCCTTCCCTGCGCCTCAGGTGGACACCAAGGCCACTCAGGTGGGCACACTGCCATGGCCACAGCACCCAGGCTCTCTCAGCCACTGGGGCTGATGGTGCCACGCTGTCCCTGCTGAGCCCCACCCCAATTTCCCCCTTTCCCCCATTCCTCCTCAGAGTCAGCAGTGGCAGCTGAGGTTTCTCCTCAGCTCAACTCAAACAGGACTCTGCTGCCTCAGGGCCAGGACCCAAGTGCTCATCTCCCAAGAATATAAAGCACTGGCAATAAATTTTACCTGCAGAAGCCAATTAGAATCTTTTTATTTACCTCCTCCATCACCATCCAACCCCCAAAAGGCCAGTTTTCTTCACCATGTGTGAAGTGGTGGCTGTCCTCCTGCTGGCAGCAACACCTGCCTCTGCTAACACCTCACCCAGGGACCCTTAAGAACTGTCAGGGACAGCACACACAAGGAGACAAACACACAACTTTCTATACTAGATCCTAAACTCTGCATCAAAGCACAGGGAGAGGCTCATGGCTGCCTCAGAACCAAATAAACAGAACCAGTCTGGGTTGTGTGGGAAGCAAGCTGGGCTTTACTTGTTATGACTAGGAAACAGTGGCCTAAACTAAATGACCACGGACAGAAGTGTCTCTTAATATCTGTGCTTGCTTCCAAATTTATTAAAGACAAACAAGTGCAAAAACCCCTCCAACAGGAAAACAGCATTTATTAATAAAATGCCAGAAAGTGCTGCATAAAGGTGCAGACCTTGCAGTCATTTAATCTTAATAGATTATTTAACTCAAGAGCTTGGTCCACCCAAGTTGAGCTTCCCCTTATTTATAGTTCATTTATATATCATTTACACAGACAGGAGAGTAAGAGTGTATAATTGTTTTTCTAATGGCGATGGAACACTCCCAAAATATTTTTTCCCCTTTCCTATCTCCCCAAAAGATGTGTGCAGAGTTTGGAAAATATTTTATCCATTTTGGAAACTTTTTATTCGTATCTAGAAAGAAACACAACTCCAGAAGGAAAAAATACCATAAGGTTCAGAAATTCAGAGGCAAAGCATTTTCTGTCTTAGAAAAACTGCTGGCTTACTAGATGCCTAAGAGAACCAAATCTTGAAATCTTGTTATGAAAGGACTGGATGATTTGAACAATCCACAATAGAAAATTGAGCTTTTCATTCTTCATTAAGTATTAAAACTCACCCCACGTTGACAGTGTTTGAAAGGCAGAATTATATGATAGCCCTATGACCTGTGTGACCTGAGTTAGGGGGTCTTAGCCCATCCACAGTGGGCTTGTGCATCACAAAAATTGCCACCAAACGCAGCAATTTCAGCCAACAGGCCTGTGCTGAGCAGAGCCCGGGCCCTCCAGGAGAGCACCAGGGCAAAGCACCGAGCATAAGCATCCATCGCCAACTCTCCTGTGGACGTGTGCCCTCAGGACAATCAACAGCACCTCTGCTTAGGAGCTAATAATGGGAATTAGAAAAGGAAAACATCCCAAGAGGTTAAAAATAACAAATAAACTTTTCCATGACAACACTTCCAGCTGGCCTGTTCAGCACTCCCTGTCCAGGGCCGCCCCTCCTCACCCTCGAGTTGTTCCTGCTCGGCGACTGCAGCGTCAACGCTGTCACCAGCCCTGCAGTGACACCGCGTCTGCAGCAATGCTCGGCCACCAGCACCAGCAGCGAGTAACCTGTGCTGACAGGGCATTACAGCCCTGCCATAACCAATCACGTCCTACTGGAGCCAAACAGCAGGGAAATCACAGCCCAGTCCGGAACAGCCTGGTTATTAAACTGGCAGAGCAGTCTGCTGAACAAAACCCAACACACGAGGGGAGACCGGCACCACAAGTCAGAGCTACAAACCAGCCTTCGTGTCACATGGGATTTGGCAAAAGGTTGGGGCTTCGTTTTGCTTTTTAAATCTCAATTAAAAGTACGCAGTAACAAGTAAATGATTTAGGGGAAAAGGAGTGAGTACAAGAAAAACAAATTTCAAGAACTCAAAATGGGATAAACCATGGAGATTACAAAGAGACTACACTTGACCTGTCAACATGAGAAAGTCCCAGAGTTTTTATTAAAAGGGGGCACTGGGAAAGACAACCTGCTGTTTAGGGAAGCTGTATATTTAATTTTAGTGCCTACAATGGCATAGCCCATGACTATAAGGTATTATTTAAGACCTATCATGCAATTTCCTTGGAGGATTCCTCTCTGCACTTTCACAGTATGCCGCAGTTTGCAAGTCTCCGTACAATTTAACTACTGTTTACTGATTATTATTGAGTATGGGACAAAATTCACCCTCTCTGGACCTATAAATATAAGCTTTAGACATAGAGAAGCAAAATATTTTAACCACTGCCTGTGGTTCCATGAATATACACTTTAAGAAAGTGGAAACAAAACAAACCAACTAAACAGAGAGTCACGGTTTATTAACATAACATACTGCAAATCTAATTAAAAGTCAAATAGGCAGTACCCTCATCAAAATCCAAATGTTCTTTACAGAAACATCAAGGAAGAAGGGGCATACAGGGGACGACACCACAAAGGTAATCAGAATTCATCTTCTGGGACTCGTACCCTATTACTCGAAGCTCATTATCAGTACTCCGTACAGGAAAGCAACACCCAGAGACCACATCATTAACTTCCTACACATGCATTACCCCACAGCTCTAAAAACTGCAACAAAAAGCCCCACAAATATACATGAAAAATCTGAGGTTTTTGTTCTGCATGATACAAACCTGCCGAAATTTGAAATACGATGTTGAGGAAATCATCTAAACCTTGTAAAAATGAAACCGGTCCTTTCTAATTATGATTGCAGCCTAGAAATGAGTGTAGCCTAGCTGTTACACCATCTAACACCTCCATTTGTCTGAGAATACTTCTTTAATAATACAGCTTTAGTTGCTTCCTCTTTTTAGATTCTTTATCTGCTGATCAATCCCTGTCAACTGGCAAAACATAACTCATTAAGTGACTAAACATAACTGACTACTCTGAAATGCATCATCTAGTTAACTGAAGGAGAACACTGTCTGTTCTCTATGTTAACTGCCCAAAAGGAAGGCAGGAAACCTCCAGCCTAGAGGGAGAACAGACATGAAAACCGAACTGGTCACCTTGAGTTTCATGTGCTCTACAGTACAGAAATATTCTCAGCCAAAAGACACTGAAGAACACAGCTACCACAATATTCAAGGAAATAAGCAACACACCCCACATCAAAATATGGTTACACAAACAGAAGCTTACAACATTGTCAAAACTTAATTCCCACCAATAAAGAACAAACTATCGCAGGTACAACCAGTGAAAATGGTGAGGAGAAAAGGCCTACTGAGCAAACAGAGGGAATGCTGCAGGATGGGAGTGAAGGAAGGGGTCCACATTACAACAGTGCTGTACTCCATTTCTCCAGGAATCCACCTTGTGGTATTCAATGACCTGTAAAGTCTGTGTTCCCAGTTATTAGGCTTCAGTGTCTGAGGTAACACTGACAGTGACTAATGCACAATGTCTAAGTGCTTCTGTGCTGCTTTGTCTTCTCTCTCAAGAGAAGCAGGAACTGTGGTACAGGGTGGTGTGACAACAACCATCCTGCTGACCAGTAAGGACAAGAATTTGCAATACAGAAGCCCTACAAGTCAATACAACTGGATTTGGGAACAGGAGTCACAAGTACTAGACCTCTCCTAGGACCCACCTGATTAATTTGATGAATTTTCTTTTTGATTGACTCTATTAACTGGGAAAAAGGAATGGTATTCTGCCATTGTTTTACAGTCACCATGAGAAATGAGCTAAGAGTTGGGGATAGGATGTGGCTGATACCAGGGCAAGTTCAGATCCCCACAGTGACACATCCCAGGTTTCAACATTCCCGTCCATCCTAGTGACCAGGCAGTGTCATGGCCTCAGGCACTACTCCCCTGCCCCAGCTGTGCCAGCCCATGTGCTGGAGCCTTTCCCTATCCCACACAGGGCTGCTGTTATCCTGTGGGAAATAGGAACTGGCAGGACTTTGTGCACCACCACTCCGGGTACCTCAATAGTCAAATCCCTCTTTGGCTGAGAACGATTTCACAGAACCTTTTTCAAGCACTCTCTACGTGCCAGCCCTGCCACACTCATGAATTCTTTGTGCATCAGGCTGTGTTTGAGTTGCCAGACTGGTCTTTCAAATGAAACTCCCAAGGTATTGGCACATGCCTCAAGAGAGGATCATTGACCTAATAGCTACAGCTTTGAAATATTATCTGTGGCTAACTTCCACTGAGGGAAGATCCTCATGCGTTGTGAAAGTCACAGAAACCTGATTAAGCTTGAATCTGCTAATGGCTGATTAGAGGATCACACTGCAGTGGGTACAAGGCACAATCCGAGCAGCACAGATCAACCTCAGCTTCCCTGAAGTCAGAGTGACCCTACACCCCAGAACAGCAGCACAAGCTAAAGTAAGGTAAAGGCACTGAATTTAAGAAGTCCTATACTGTTTTAGGGGGTTTCCACCCCACCAAGGGAGCTGCAAACCCCTGTAGTTCACCCTTAGGTAAGATACCAAGATGTAATACCCTATAAACCTCATTTCCACCTCTGTTACACAGCATCAAAAAGCCTCTGAAGATTTTAGCTGCAAATCAGGAGGCTTACACTTCTGAGAGATTTGAAGACAACAGTAGAGCTAAAGTTTGGTGGAAGCCCAAGGCATCAAAACTGAGCCTGGGTGTTAGAGGCAGACAGGAATAGCTGGGGCTGTGGGACAACAGCCTCTGTAGCCAAGGGGAAGCCTGGAAGCCCCAGGCTACACTTTTACTCCAGTCACCTCAATTTACTTGCAGACCAGTCCAGAAGCAAAAAACACAGTAGTATTTTACCATCAATGGCAAGCTGAACTAAAAAATACATCAAGTAAGGAACAAAACACATACCCAATGGTATACTCAGGGATGTGCTCTTTTTTACTCTACAGGTGAGGTGTAAGACTTTCAAAGGAAAATAATAATTTCAGATTTCACTTTTTGCTCAAGAACTGGCTGGGCAAAGGAACTGGCTCAGGAACAGGTCAGTGAGTGGTGAACAACTGCATTGTCCATCACTTGTATTCTATATTCTAATTCTATCATTAATTATTATTATTATCATAATCATCACCATTATTATTTTCTTCCTTTAGTGTCCCATTAAACAAGCTTTACCTCAACCCATGAGTTTTCTCAATTTTACTCTTCCTCATCACTCTGCCAGTGAGGGAGCAGCTGCGTGGGGCTGAGACGCGCCTGGGGTTAAACTCACATGACACCGTGCTGGAAACAAAAATCACTATTCTAAAATTATCTGTGAAATGCTTCTGAGGAGCTTCATTTTACCAAAAGCAAATGGCAAGGTCAAAGGCTGAGCCCTTTCCAATACAAAAAGAATGTAAAAAATTATTGACTATCTTTCCTCATTACTTTGGTGCACATCTATGATGTGCTTTGCACGTGACAACTGCACTCAGTCCTCTGCAACCTTATCCACTTGTTCCTCCACATGCCATGAGCTCAGCTGTACTGATGGAAATACCTGTGACTGACCTGCTGTAGCCAAGGGAAGCAGAAGGGGAAGCAGAGCCCTGTATCATTTTCTCTCTTTGCCTATTCTCCACTCCCTCCCCACCCCCAACTTCTTCTCAAAGAGTTGCACTTTTGTACTTCGGGGCCTCTTATTTTAATTTATGCAACAGCTTAAAACATTTTGTTAGGGCTGAGTGAGACCATCTGTGCAAGAAATAAAAGATGCCTAAGGGTAAAATAGGCAAGAGCAGTAATGCTGAATCCGTGGAAGGCAATCGACTGCCTATGGATTTTGTATCTACTGCTGTGACCTTTCCAACGATGGCTTTCAGTCAAGGGTAATTTCCATACAACGTCTGCTCCAGAAAGAAAAATTAATCCAGAACAGCATTAGTGCTTTCCAGAAAACTGGACAGCTGCAATTGCCTGTCACTTCTCAAAGCCTATGTACCATTTAGCATGACATTTGCATAACATTATAGAAAATCTCCTTCATTATGTCCTACAAGAAGATGTGCCAGCATTTGTTTTCCTGAGGTGAGCAGGGACTCAAGTTGATTCTGAAACATAAACTTTTTGTCAAGGATGGCAATGTTGCTCTTTAAAATGATGGATCACTTCCTACAACTCTTAAATTACCATTACAAAGCCCTGACCCTGTGTGCATTAAGTATTCCCTAAAGATGCTGAGGAATATTTTACGAGTTGTTTCATTTTGCTGTCTTCTTTCTGATTACCTTTGGGGCTTATTAAGAAAGTCTTTTTTTTTAATAACTTGGAGAGGTCCAGGACTAAGAGGGAAAAAAGAACCTAAATTGGGGTTGAAATATATTTAAGTTCAAAGATGAAAGAGTTTTATTTACAGAAAATAGTTTCAAGGAAAGCAGTGAGCACTTTTATCTAGGGAACCTCCTCCCTTCTTTGGAGCAATTACGTGCCAGTAAAGCACACAGATGGGAAGTTTTGTCTCAGTGTCAACCTTATATTCTGGAAAAGAAAGATCAGCTTCAAGATGACAGGTGACAATGGGCCAAGTTCATCAGCGGTGTAGGCTGGCTCGAGGCACGAGGGTGCATTGGAACATTTTCAAGAAGGAACACTTGAGGCCAGGAAAAGCACGTACCTGGAATCACTCTCAGAAACCTTCAGAAAAGGCATTGATGGAAAACCTGTTTGCTATTTAATATGGGTCAGCTCTGCTTGCAGACAAAGAATGAGCTACATATCCTTGAGTAGCAAAAAAGCATCAGATTCCTTCATAGGTTATTTAATAATACGCCATCCCAGAGAAGCCAGAATCCTGTTTTCAGATCTGTGCTCTTCCCATGCCCCCATAAACAGGACAGTGAAGAAGCATCCAGGACTAGGAGGCAGAAAGAACCCAGCTGAGGCTGGAATACATTCCTAGGATCCTGCCTTACAAAACAGCTCACAAAGGAGCAGCAGTACCATCACCCCAGAGCAGAAGCAGCAGCCCATGTGTGCACAGTGGCACAAAGGGACAAGTGGTGGTGCTGTCAGGCAGCCCCCTCCCTGCACACAGATCTTTAATTTAATGAGAGGTGCAAATAGATTGGTAACTTGGCAGTTGATGTTCTCTTTTTATTAATTCCTGCATGACTCCTCCCTTCACAATACCTGTGAGTCTCACACGCTGTCCTTATGAAATGTGGGGAGCACCAGAAAAAAGGCAATTTTTTAACAACTGCGTGGTCTGGTTCTGCACAAGAACAGAAGACCAAAGTAATTTGCAATAGTTAAAGCAACTAATGGCTTGCAGGCTGGATTGCTCAGGCGGCTGGTAATGGCCCCAGCACTCAGTGGTCTGTGTCTGACCAAGGTCAGTGGTTACTCCCATGTGACAGCTACTCTCTGAATTACAATTCCAGATTTTTTACAGGGCAAGTATTCACATGTCTGTAACTGCAAATGGAGCTTCCAACAAACAGGCAGCTGGAGTGGCCAAAAGGCTGGGAAAGCCTGACATCCCAAAGCAATTCCATGCAGTGCCAAGGCTGGTGGAACAGAACCTGCAGCCCCATGCCCAAACCATCACATTTTTCCCACTGCTCTGAGCACAGGGAGACCCAGCTCTGACAGCACCTTCAGGATGCAGCTTTCAGAGAGCAAACCAAGACGCTGCTGGACACCACCAAACTCCATCTGTGGAGTTCACACTCAATGTGAGAAGAAATCTTGACTCTGAAAAAGCCTTATGCATCTATTTTCCTTATTTTCCTGGTTACCTCTTTCTCCCTCTCAAAACGCTTTAATGAACTAGAGCTTTGCCATTACAAACAGGTTCTTAATTAGGAGCTTATAATAATATATAAACTGACAGCTGTGGCACAAAACTAGCTGACCAAATTCTAACAATTAGAGTGAATACAAGCCCCAGTTGAAAAGCCAGCCAAACAAAGAGCAAAAACCCAAATCACCAGATTTTGAGCATGAATTTCTGCAGCCTACACCTGCACATTCTGCATCTCAGCTGGCCAGTGTGGGAAATGAGCTCCAAATGACAGAGATCCATGGCATGCCATTAACAGGAGTCAGTAATAAGGGCTAATGCCAGTGTTGTTTTGCCAGGAGCAGAAACAAACACATCCATGAGATGCTTGTTTTTTGTAGGAGATGCTAAAATTATCTTGGCTCCTCCTAATGGGATAGAAAAGCTGGTGTCATTCGGGCAAGTGACTAAAATGAGGTGGTGGGAGGTCCAAGGGCAGGCTGGAGGCTCCTCTAGTGACTCGTTCCCCACGCTGGGAGCAGCAGCCTCCGTGAATGCCCTGACGAGGGGATCCCAACCCAGCCAACGCCGAAACTCCTCGCAGCTCTCCAGGCCTGATGGAGACACATAATGAAATACAATCCTGTCAGGCTCAGCCCCTGGGTAACATTTTCACTTCTACATTCCATTTTCAGTTTAGGTCGAGATTTTTAAGAAGACAGCAAGCAGCACTCCAATCCCAGGTGACAAGATCTGCTCAGATTTAGTCTTTGAATGTTGCAAATTAAATTCCCTCATCAGGCCTCTAATCACTCTTACCAGATGGGGCTTGTGCTCAATTTTGGATCCACAGGAAATTTAATGGTTATTGTTTCTGTTTAAATAGGAGATTATTGCATTTTAATAAGTTCTCTTTGGGACTTGCAGCAACAATAGAGCACTATGAATTACTGTAGATAGCTGTTACTGCATGCTGGGGAAAAATCAAGTTACTAAGTGTGACAAGTTGCTTTTTCTTCCCTTCCAGCAATCGCTCGGAGTGTATTTACCACCAAATTAAGTATGTGCCGTGGGGATAATATTTTTATCCTGCCGAGGGGGGAAGGCGCTTGTCTGTGGATTTTCATTAAAATGACACATCTGTTCAGCAATTTCACAAAGTAATTCTGCTGAAAGTTTTATCAGCTAATTTTAATTATTCACTCCAGTGGGTTGAATACAGGATTCATCATGTTGAATTAATACATTTGACGGGAATTTCACAAAGAGGGGGGAGAAAAAGCAATCAACAAATTGAATTGTCATGCAATATGGATTAAATTGAGATTCTTTAATTAGGATAAGCCTGAGATTTGGTATTTTGAAGGTATTAGAAAGCTTAGCAATACAGTGGTAAAGATTAAGAAAATGCAATTAAATATTACACTTTGGACACAGGCAGCAATGTGAGCAGAAGACAAGGGTCCCCTTTTTAGCAGCACAGTCAGTAGTGCTGGTTTCAAGAATTCCTGAATATCTGAGTTATCGGGGATGGCATCCAGGGACAGCCTCTGTCTGACAGAGCTGAGCTACAGGCAGGGGTTTGTGAAGGAGACTGTTCTGCTAAGTGATGGAATTGGACTTTTCTTTTAAAAACTACTTGTAACATAACTGCCCATAGAGTGTGACTCATCCCACGATGTAAAATTTCAATTTATATATAAACACACCCACTGGCTGGGGCTGGAGTCACACAGACTCAGCTTGGCAGCACATTCGAAGCCTGAGCGTACATTTAGAAGAAGCAGCAGAAATGAAGTCAGATCCCTGGGTCAGGGCGACTGTGGGTGACAATTGGCAGGCAGATTTTTCTTAGATTAAATGTCTCTGTAGGACTTAGGCACTTTTGTTTGGTTGCAAATCGTGAAGAAAACTTTAAGCATTTTATTGATGAAATCAGTGAAAGTACATACGGAAATTTTGTACTTACCAAAAGGTGAGGGAACTGTGTGTCACAGAAGAGTTCGTGTTGAATTTGAATTTTATTACTACTTCCACCACCTCCAATGCCAGGAGACAGGATTACTGAGTTCCAGCCAGCTCTAAAGAAACCCAGAGGCCCTGACCCTCCCTGGGAAAACTGCTGTGACTGTGCTGATACACGTTGATGATGAGTTGGCTGTAAGCAGCATGACAAATTGCATAACAAAGGAATATTTGGCAGCAGCAGAACGCTGTGTTATCTAACAATACACACTTTAATATGTGATTACAGCTGCTTTTCTCCACTGCTGACATCGTCTCCTGAATATCCACCGAAATGGGGTCTGATTTAGAACTCACCACTCTGGTGCCAATGCCATATCCTGATGCCATTTTGCCACACCCTGTGTGTTTGCCAGGAATTCAACTTCCAAATGTACATGAGAACTCACAAACTATTGACTTTCAGTAGGCCACATTTTGAATTTATCTCCAAAAGAACAGAGATTTCAAGCACCTTTCCAATTCAATTTTACCTAACCTTAGTCAGTCAAATTGAAATGCCTCCTTCAGACTGGTTGTTTGAGTTTTCCCTACAGACAAATGAAAGAGCCAGGCATCACCAGAGGACAGCTCCACTCACCTGCCACAGACACACAGAGCAAAAGACGTGATGGGCCATTCTTTGGGGGGATTCTGTCTGTGGATGGGATACAGAGAGAGCTGGAAAACCACTTCACACCAGGTATTTCCAATTCTTCCTCATGACATCTATCCTGGACATACAACCCCACCTCTCTTCTCAACCTGGTGCCCAAAGATGCATCATACATGAGGATACTTGTGAAGGCAGCCTGCTCCCAGTCCATGTTTCTGCATCACTTCCCAGTCTGTCCATCCTTGATCTTGCTCCTGACCAGCCTTCCTGACCTTGTTTTAGAATCACGGAATGCTTTGGGCTGGAAGGGTCCTAAAAATCAATTCAGTTCCACCCCCTGCCATGGACAGGGACACCTTCCACTAGGTTGCTCCAAGCCCCATCCAACCTGGCCTTGGAGCAGAGGGGCAGCTACAAACTTTTCCTACAAACTCCAGCTTTCCCAGCGGGTTCCCAGCCTGGATGAAAACCTCTGTGTTTTGCGTATTTGAACAGTACATTCATTTTTCAAAGGGTCAAAACCCAGAACTTGGCTAGAGGAAAGCACATGGAAGGAGAACATCAGTTTTCCAGGCTTTTAAAGCAAACAACAAAAAAACCCAATTAAAAAACCCCCTACCCAAGTGTGCTACACTGTGATGTCTGATTCATTCTGCTCCATGTCCCCCTGCCCGCAGAGCCCGCAGCAGACCCACGACAGCCCCACATCCCACAGGGTGCACACCCAGAACTGCCCCAGCCCCAGCTCAGCAGGGTGGGAGAGAGGAGGGCTCTGGCCCTGCTCCTGCCCTCACACAGCAACTGTCTTACAGATGTTTTCTGATGTCACAGATTCACTAAGGTTGGAAAACACCTCCAAGATCATCAAGTCCAAGCATTAATCTAGCCCCACCATGTTCACCACCAAACCACGTCCCCAAGTGCCACATCCACGTGCTTCTTGGACACTTCCAGAGGTGGTGACTCCCACTGCCCTGGGCAGCCTGTTCCAAGTCCTGAATAACCTTCCAGTGAAGACATTTCCACCAATATCCAACTTAAACTTCCCCTGGTGCAACCTGAGGCCGTTTCCCCTCATCTGTCACTTGTTACCTGGGAGAAGGGACCAACCCCACCTGGCTGCCCCCTCCTGTCAGACATCTTTGTCTACAGTAAATATTAAATAAAGGATAAAATAACAATGCAATCAGGACCCAGGGAGCTGTTTGGAAGCAGCTGATGGACGTGGGCACTGCCCTCCATGTGGCTGGAGAGCAGAACAAAAGTGCCTTTTGCAAACATCATAAATCCCCAGCGTGAGAGAGGCCAACGGTGCTGAAACTTCATGAAAGGAGCCTGGAATCGACTGAGCTGCTCAAGTGATGAACAGCCCTGAGCTTCAAACCCACCCATTTTCAACAGGTTCATCTCTTTTATTTCATAGGGAAAAGACTAACTTTCCTTTAAGGTACCATGTTGACTGTAGGGATGAAGTTTAGATTCCTGTTAATAAATGTTTTCACACATTTGCCGTCTGTTTCCCTGGGCAGGTTTGGAGATTTCTAAAAGAGTTCATCATTCTGCCATTTCTGGTTCTGAAAATTAATGGAAATTTTACCATTCAGTGGATGAAGCATTAGGCTAGTTCTGAACTCTGGGTTTTATTGAATTCTTACTTTGTTATTTCTCTGAGATGCTGACAGAATCAATTTTTGTCTGAAAACATCTTTGAGACTCCTAAAGCATTTCAACTCCAAATGACAAATATTTTTATTGTGAGTGATTTTTAAATAGTCAACAACTCAACAAGTTGTGCAGCATCTAGAACACTGAGATTCATTCTGATCAAAACTTATAATTATTGCTTCAGTAGAAATATTAAGTAAATCACTACTGTCACAGCAAAAATTTGATTTTTTCATGCTTGAAATTATAAAATTTTGACATGTAAATTAACTTTTATAATACAGCGGCCACTGAATTTAAGGAGAAAGGTCATAAAGCTTTGATTTTTGTGTATATAATTTACCTCACAGTTACCAAATGAATCACTTGTTGAAGCACTGACACAACATATTTTTCAAATCCATGGAACTGACACAATGCAGTTGTTAATTTTCATACTCATTCAGGCCTCCCACTGCACCTCACACATGGGTTTGTCAGCAAAAGCTCCACATGCCTTCACTGGCCCTGCTAAGCTGGGCTGAGCCACAGCCTCACAACTGGGGATCCTTCACAAGGAAAGAAAGAGCAGCCAGAAATCCTTACTCTATTAGCATGCCATTAAAGCAAAAAAAACCACCCAAAATAATGCAGAAGCACAACTCAGTTGTGTCTTTGCAGGTAAAAAAGACAGAGAGACATTGGGAATGGAAAAATTGGATGAAAAGCTGGAGGTTTGGTCAAAACCTTCAAGTTTACCAGACTGCAAGTCCATCCCTGAAGTTGGCTGCTGCAGAGCCCAGAGATTTGAAGGCCAGGCTTCAATTACACTGGCCTGTTTACACACTTCTTTCTCTGCCTGCCCTTCTGCTGCCCCGGTGCTCAGATGTCATATTATCCTTATCAGCAGATTAAAAAACCTCTTTGCAGAAACACTTATCTGTGTAATACCAGTGATGACACTTAAGCTTCAACTTTCCTATTTAACACTCCATGTGCCTTACTGATATTCTGGACAGATGAAATTATGTGTTCAAGACTTTCAGGGTCAGAAGAACAGCCAAAACAGATTGGGATAATGGTCCATCCAGCCTAACCTCCTGTCTCCAATCTGCTTCAGAGGAACAGACAGAAATATCTCAAAGTCATAGGATAAACCTCCACCGAATAAACTTTCCTCCTGTCACACAAGATTTATAGCCTCACTTGAGGTCAGATGCTTGACAGCTCCCTCCTAAAACTCTTCTTTATTTCTAGTATTTACTGTAACAGCTGGAGACACTCTTGTTGATATGAATCAACACCAAATCCTTCTCAAAGCCTGACCTGAGGTATAATTTTTCTCCTGAGTTTAAAAAAAAGAAAAAACAAAAAAAACACCCAAAGAAACCAAAGAAAAAAAACAACACAGAAAAAAAAAATCCGTTGCTTGCTCTTAATTTTGCAACTTCTTGCTTCTTGGAACTTCTTCTTGCTCTGGAATTATGATCCACTGTAGCCAGTAACTACATCTGAGGTGACTGTTTCTGAAATGCAGGACACAGCTCCTGAAGGGCCTCCAAAGAGCAGCATACCCCACTTCCTCCTGATTTCACTGAAGTGAGAAAAGAAAGCCAGGCAGCAGGAAGGCAAACCCCAAGTCACTGTATGTCCCAATCAGATACTGAACAATCCCAAACATATTTCCTATTGTCATGTGTTTAATACTTGCCACAAAGACGCTGTCCTGTCATGGCTGGGTTCTCATTTCCATGTTAAAATTAATACAGTACAGCTGATTCCATTTTAAAAAGGATGAAAACTATGCATAACACTTCTGGCTTCACAGCCCACTGAGCAGAACAAGACAGATGTTCAGGTAACTGCTCTGGGAATGGCCTTGTTGGGGTGGTGACATGGAACTCCTCAGCCTGAGGCACAGTCTAAGGAAAGGGGACAAACCCCAAACCAGCAGCCCCAAGGATGGCCCAGGCTGCAGCGAGGTGTGGTGCCATCAGGGCACATAGGGAGAGCAGTATTTGATAATTGCATTGGCACTCTGTGTGACCTCGTCGGGAAGGTAAAATCACTATATAATTATATTGGCTTCTTGGAATTTCCTGTAGGGATGTACTACTGTAACTTAGGTCGGAAAAAGCGAGCAGGAAAATGCCATCATGGCCCCACAACTTCCAACCAGACCCCTGGGGGCAATTAGAGGACAGTGGCCAACCTCCCGTGCTTCAGCCTGACTTATGCAGCAGTTTTCCAAGATGAGGAACCTGCTAGAAATGAAAATATGCAAGGGCCAGGGAACCACCGAGGTAAAAGACTCTCTGGGGAATGGAAATAGTTTGTAGCTGTACAGAAAAAGTGCTCTGTGCACCTGTGTGGTCTTGCAGCACTGCAGGAAGTTGTGGCACGTGGGGATGTTGGTGTAAAAGACAGGGAGGCAAATGACTGGGGTCTGATCTTTCTATTGTTTTCCAGGTAATGGCTTGTCCTAAACAAAAAATTCCTGCCTTCAGAGCATGCCTGATCACAGAGTCGACTTCTGCTCAGGGCATCCAGAGGAGAAAAGCTGATGTTAAGCCTGGGCTAGTGCTGCAGAGCTGCCCTTCACTGAGACACAGCCTAAGGCCTGGTCTCAAGGTGGGAAAATGCACCAAATTCCCAGGATGAATGAAGTTCCAGCCAGCTATCACCTCAAGGCTGGTAAAGCTGCTTACTTGGTGTCTGTAATATGTATTCATTCCTAAGTACCCATGCACCCCATTTGTTTGAGAATTAGAATAAAGAAGATGATTAGCAACCTTATTTTGATGCATTCATTTTGCATTTTCCCCAACTACTCTACCTGCTGAAAAGAGCATTACCAGTGACTTCTGAACATATGCCCTGTTTGGAGGCTCATCTCAACAACCTCCAGCAAAATGAATGTAAGATCCATTGCTGCATTTTAGTTATTTCTCAATATGCCAGCTTTATTGCCATGTATCAGTTACCTGCCTGTGTTGGTAACTGGTGAGTGATCCTTCACTGCCCTTTTCTCCACCCATGAGCCTTTTGTTGTATTTCTTCTCCCCTGCCAGCCAAGGAGGGCAGTGACAGAGGGGTTTGAGGGGGCACCTGGTATCCAGCTGGGGCAATCCACCACCATGGGAGGGATACATGACAAAAAAAAAAGCAGAATAGACCTATTTGAAAAATTCAGTGAGGAAAGTGGAGCCGTCTTTCATTTTCCCAGCTGCAGGAATACACAGAAAACCAAACTCCTGCAACTGTGAACCTATCTGACTGTACTTTCACTGAAGGGAAAAGGGTCCCTTTCAAGTATGTTCCAAAAGAAAAAAATTAAAAATACTCCAGACAAGAGACATTCTCAGCCAACTTTCATTGCCTGCGAGTGTTTTTTTTACGGCCAACTTATAAACTGCTCAAAACAGGTTTTACAAAGTAATGAAAACACA
This sequence comes from Aphelocoma coerulescens, assembly GCF_041296385.1. Classification (NCBI taxonomy): domain Eukaryota; kingdom Metazoa; phylum Chordata; class Aves; order Passeriformes; family Corvidae; genus Aphelocoma; species Aphelocoma coerulescens. Next base: position 1,698,258 of record NC_091032.1, read on the forward strand.
GTCAGGACCTTAGCAGGAGCCATGGCTAAAGGTCTGAGCACATGGAGTTTACAGTGAGCCCAGCCAAACTGCAGCTCACCCAGCTCGCTGCAAACAGGCCAGCATTGCCTCTGCAGATGGTGCAGGGCTGCAGCAGTCAAATCTGGGTGACATATTAAGCTCATGACAAAGCAATGATGACAAACTTCCAGACAGTGAAGCTGAGACCGCAAACACGACTGCCAGAACACAGACAGAGAGGAGCAAAAAAAGCCAGCCCAGACGCTACCACAAAACCCCCCAAGAACAGCAACAGCCATGAAAAGATTCAGAGAATCTGTCTCAAAATGCAAACTGGGAGTTTTCTCAGGCAGCCTCTCAGAGTGGGAGCACCAGGGCAGCCAGAGCCCAGCTCAGCTCTGACTCCTGCTCTTCCAGTCACCTGAGCCTTGAACTTCTGGGGGATCTCTCCCAGAGCTAAAACATAACATAGGGAGTTGAACTCTTTTTTCATTTCTTCTATGCTAGATGGAGAATTTCTATGTTTAATTGTAACATAAATCTTTAAAATTTAATATATCTTTGTGTGTTTTCTAGTAACATGTATTTATTATTTCTTGGGAATCTGTAGTACTGTTTTCTTACCATGTTAATCATAGAATCAAGGAATGGTTTGGGTTGGAAGGGACCTTAAAGCTCATCCTATTCCACCCCCTGCCATGGGGCACTTTCCACTATACCACAGCTCCAAGCTCTGTCCATCCTGGCCTTCGACACTGCCAGGGATCCAGGGGCAGCCACAGCTTCTCTGGGCACCCTGTGCCAGGGCCTGCCCATCCTCACAGCCAAGAATTCCTTCCCAAGATCTACTCTAACCTAATGTGTTGCCCATTCTCAGCAGAACTGGTGAGTAAAGGCCACAACAGCCAACTCCAGGCCCTTTGGGAACCACAGTTTGTAGCAGCCTAAATACAACACTCGCACTCCAGATTTGGCTTTTAGATTTGCAACACTGAAGAGTCTACCAACAGAAACTACCTAGAAAGTTTATTTTCCATTTAAAATATTCAATACTTCTCAAGTTTAACTGGTCCATTTTACAATGGTTTCTGCATTTCTTGGCTCTCAGTTCCATTGTCTTTTCCCATATGGCACACACAGCTCTACAAGTGACTTCTTCCACAGATGACTTCAAGCAGTATCCCTGATTTTCATGGAGGTGGTGGAGGCCCCCATCCTCTTCCATGGAAGACAAAGGCAATCTTACAACTGAATGCCTTTGTCAAACAAGGGTGTGACACTCGGTCAGGGCTCTCATCCTGTGAGTGCTGTGTCCAAGGAGCTCTTCCCTGTGCTGGGCTGCAGGGACACAGCCAGGCTGCACTCTGAATTCAACACCTGCGGGTCCACTCAAGCAGGGCTGGTATTTTTTTTCTCAGAAACTTGAAGAATCTTCAGTTGTTCAGAAATAAGTATGCACATGCGTAAGTAAATGAATAAATACAGATGTGCTGAAGGTAGAGGTAACCTGTGACTGTGTCCATGTAATTTTCTAAAAAAGCAATTTGGTTTGGAGATGTATCTACTGAATCTAGTCAGGACTGTCTAGAGTTATGCTGCTACTCCTGCAATTTCATGTAAATCACACCAGTCATTATTTTGTTAGGGAAATCCATGGGAAAACTTGGTGATTCTTCAGTGTCACAAAAAAATAATCAGGAGTAAGGAACACAGAGCCAGCCAATGTGCAAAGGGGACAGGCAGAGCCTTCCTTCCAGCCCAGAACTGAGAGCCACAAGAAAATCCAGCTGCACAGCTGGGCCAGGCTGGAAGAGGGAGGCATTTCCATGTCTCCCTGATCCAGCACAGCTGGGAAAGATGTTCCCTGCTCCCAGTCAGGCCCTCCCACCATGAGCACAAAGAAACACCACAAAGATCTTCCCCCACTGGCCCGAGCTCACCCAGCTGCCTGCACACAGCTCCCAGGGCTGAGCCAAGCCCAGGGCACACACAGCGAGGTGATCCAGTCCTAAGGGCCCAATTTCTTCCTGCACTAAAGATTTCCTTTACCAATTTGCCTCCAAGGACTCCCCAGTGCTAACTTGGCCTGGCTGCAGCCAGAGGAGACAGGGCTGCTCTAGGAGACAATTAGAGAGGTGTTTTATTTGGTGCTGCTGCTTCCCCAGTGACTCTACAAGAAGTCTGTGCAGTTTCATCCACCTTGGTGAACGTCAGCTGTGGGAGGTCCTGTCTGCCTTGCTCTTCCTTCTACACAAGGATAAATGCTCTCAGGGGTTCTGTACCTCGTGGGCAAGGCACTGCCTGATGAGGAGACTCAGGAGAACCCACAGCAGCTGCTGGAGGGAAGTCATGATGCCCAGGTGAGCCAATCTGCTGCTGCAGGGACTCCACAGCCTCTACCTCACACAGCAAGTTCTGCCTTTTCACCATCTAGCACTTGTATCCAAAAACGAGCCAAGGGCTTCAATGGAAGGAGGAGAACAGGCTGAGAATCAGAGAATCATCTGTGCTGGAAAAACCTTCAAGATCATTAAACCCAACTGCAAACCTCACACTGCCAATGAACAGAAGCTGGGAACAAGCACCCTATTTAGAACAAATATACATTAGTAAATAAAAAGGAAATGGCATAGACAGAACCAATTCATGGGTTTTCACTGAAGGCAGGCAGGTTTTCCTCCTTTTGACACATTAAAGCCATTCATGGCCTCTGTGCTCAGCTGGTACCAAGGTCTGCTGTCAGACTTCCTCCTTGCAGCATCCATAAAATTCCTCCAGAAGCTCCAGGTACTGAGAAGAGAGAAACCCACACAAAGCACTGGGCTTTCCCACTGATACATCGGAATACCTGCTGTTCAGTAGAAGTCCTCATACAGTAAGTGGCAAATAAATATTTTGGCTACTTAAAAACTACTTTGGGTAGTCATAACGGGTTACTGTTAAAATGATTATGTAAAAGGCACTCAAAAACTGGACTTCTGTGAAAATTTCACTTCAAAATAAACAATCCATCAATAACTTGCTCCAGGCCTTTTTCTAGCTTACAGCAAGCACCATGTCTTTCTTCTTCCTGTATTTAAAAACCTCAGACTGTCACTGCAAACAGACTAGGGAAAGGTAATTCTGCTTGTGGTTTCTGTCTCTAGAATGAAGCCCATTTCCTGCTCACACAAATGTGAACATTTAAAAAGTTATGAATAAAATCAGTGCACACCCCCAGTGCTCTTCTACTTCCTGCAATAATTCTTAACACTGGTTTTTAACAGAAAGTCAATTTACACTGCAAAACTTACTATGCACTGGATATTAATCAGCAAATGCCATCTTATTTTGACCAACAGGAGATGAAAAGCTGGTATCCAAAACATACAGCTATTTTGCTGTAGTAATCCTAGACTGATCAGTCCATGGAGGGCCACACTGTAACTACAGAAACGCTCAGTGCCATCAGTATTCCAAACACAGGCAGACAGGCAGATGTCCCATTGCAGAGGGAATGCCAAATGTCTATCAGTGAGATGTTACCATGGCCAGAAATAACCGAGGTAGGATGACTGAGTGGCTCCTTTGTGAGACAGTCCAAGTGGGGGAAATATTTACTCTTCGAGTTGAGAAATCTAAAATCAATCTAATGTCACTTAAAAATAGGAGTTGCACTGTAACTGATATGCTGATCATAGAAACCACACACGGAAGATGCTGCTATTTCTGTAAATACAAGGCAGTGCAAATGTATTTCCACTGAATTCAGGGAACCTACACTCATTTATGGTAGGTGAACATCTGGTCTTTTATATTTGGAGAAAGGTAGGATAAATACTACCCCACCATTCCAGCAGATTCCTGTTAACTCCCCCAACTTAAATGGATTTACACCAGAATTTATTTTTCCTTAGACTCCCTACTTGAAAAACCATGGACATTAAAAAAAAAAAAAAAAAAGGAAAAAATTCAAAAGCACATTACTGCTCTAAAACCCAGCTTCTATTTCCATAAGTCATTTCAGCCACTGAGGAGCCTGACCTTTGCTGTCCTCCAAAAAAATTTAGGACTGTGAGAGATCAGCCACCTTTTGCTAAAAGCCTTGGGCTCCCCTGCCCCTGCCTTTACAGATCTGAACCACAGCTCAGTTGTGAAGCTTACAGACAAAATTTGGTCTTTATGCCTTTCATCAGCTGCAAATGTCCATTCACACCAACATTCAACCACATTGTGCCAAGGAAACAGAGCGAAGAGGTCTTAAAAATATCCTTGTCCTGAAGGAAACTGCTTGAATTGATGAGTAAGTCCCACCAAAACCTTTAAATGCCTTCAAACTCCCCCAGCAGCAGTGACAGCAGCGATCTTGAGCCCTTCTGGCAGGACAGGTGGTGTGCTAAAGTGTCTTGTATTATCTTTCCTCACATCTAACTCATCTGCTCCTTTACTAAAGAACGCAATCCACATTGTTAGGTTTTGTGTGTATCTGTGGTTTATGTAACATTTTGTGCTGTCTGATTAGTTCACCAGCAATTAAAAATAAACCCATGGCAAAGCTCCACTTGCCGGTTTCACCTTGTCATAAATGTGCTTGATGCTCACTGTGTCTTAAATAAAACGTATCACTGGGAGGGAGAGATCTTTTCCGTCAATTTTTTTCCACCATTTGGTATAATTATTCCTGACAATTTGCCCATCACACTGCAAGAGTCTTTCCAGAAGGAGAAAAATACTACTTTGTGTTCTTGTGATCACAAGTCTAATTGAGCGGAAAACAAATCTGTTAAAAAGAGAGAAAAAAAGAAAAGGGGGAAGAAAAAAAGGGAAGAATAACGAGAGATTGTGGAAAGACAAGCTAATCTTTCACTTGGTTAAAAAATATGATGAGCAAAAGAACAAGGAAACCGGCAACCAACCACTCCTGAAAGTCTGAATAGATTTTCTTCCCATGGATTTGAGAGGAAGTCTCTGCAGCAGAGGCTGTTTTAATAGAACTGATGATGGGACTCAGGTCCATTTTCCTGTGATTTACAGGGGTTTCTTGTGGTTTTTAATGCTACCTTTCCATATTCCCTTGGAGCAGGGGCCTGGCAGCGGCTGGGGCAGGGCACAGCTCTGCCAGCCCGGAGCCGGCTGGGCGAGGGCCACCCTCCCTCTCATCTGGGGCAGCACAAACGAGGGCCACGTGTGTAATTCAAGCTGACAGGAAACATTAGCATTGCCGTACACTTTGTCAATTAAATGATGGTTTAATCAGCACAAATCTGAATGGTCAAATAATGTTATAATTAAAAGGAAATAATGGAAAGTGGTGTGGTGATTAATTAACAGAACAGCAAGTACCAGCAGCACATCTTGTCTGTGATATCACTTCTCCCCCGCTCCACGCTGGCTGGGGTGGGGGTGGTGGGAGGCACGCTGACCTTGCAGCCTCAGAAAATCCATTTCAGAGCTGCAGATCCAGCAGCAATGGCAATTTTCACAAGCTCAAATAAATGAGGGGGAGCTTTGCCTCTCTACCTTCCCTGCAGTGCTCTTCAAAGCACTGCCACACACGATCACTAGTGACTCTTGACTTTTTTTTTGTCTGCCTTTACAAACAGGAGACTGGATACCTTGTAAACCCTGGACACCTTGACATATATTCTGGAGCATCAGGAGATAATGGCCCGTGTTTATCTCCCACTGCCTGATGTGTTGATCGGTGCAGCAGCTCTGTCCCTTTCCCACTGCCGTGGCACACAACAGCCCCAGCACAGCTCGTGCTGCAGAGCGTGACAGGAATCGTGACACACAGGATCAAACACAAAATCAAATTGTGACACACAGGATCAAACACAAAATCAAATTGATCACCAAACACTGCAGCTCTCAGGAGGCTGCACTGCTCTGCAGATGTGCATCGTACACGGTCTGAAAAGGTACACAACAATGCCAGCAGTTGTAAGATTCAAGAACGAAAATAATCTAGTTTCCCTGTGCGGGAAGCTCATCTCTGGACAGAAGTGATTAGCTCCCAAATACACACAAAATTCGTGCCTCTAAGGGAACTTTAAAGCATCAGGGGTGTTGTAAGAAAGGCCCCAAATGAAGGCATATAAAATTTGAAACTATTTTTATAGATGACATAAACTTTAAAAATCTGTGCTTGATTTGAGCTGGGTGTGATCAAACCTTAAAACTGAACCTGCTGCTAGCGTTCAGTCTGCTGGACTGTCACTGGGATGCCAGCTCTGATGAGACTGCCTGGCCTCCAGCAGACAAAGGCTGGGACCATAAATGCCATCCTTTCACTCTGGGCCAGCAATCCACCTCCTAATGGTCAAAAGTTCATCAAAGTCCAACTGCTGGCCCTGCACAGCACAGCCCTGAGAAGCACAGGGCGGGACTGTTGGGGTGCCCTATGCAGGGACAGGAGTTGGACTTTGATGATCCTTTGGGTACCTTCCAGCTCAGGACATACCATGATCCTAAAAAAAGACCTGCTGATGGATGTGTTAAAACCCAGGAATGGAGCAGAAGGAGTCAGGTCCAATCCTGTTCTTAGCACGGGGAGAGCTGCCCCAGTGCCAGCACATTCCACCCAGCACATTTCCTGAGGTCCAGGGCTGCTGAACAACAGAGCTCCGAAAACTCTTCACCCAAATTTGTCATGTTTTGCCTGATTACAGTGAAACAGCAACATGCACATTCAATCACGGGTAAAATGAGGGTGGGATGTTTTATTTAATATTTATACGCATGGCATACTGGCAAAATTACTGGCATCTGTATGTGTGTGAATGACTGTTTTGAGGAACATGTGTTGTGTGCAATGCTGTTTATTATCAGTAAATGAAGCCAAAAGCTAAGTTGAAAATGAATGCCAAATTAAAAATTATATAAAATGGAGTGAAATGATTTAATTAGCAGATTATAAGTGACACGCTTTACTATTAGAATTAGCTTGGGAGGGATTGAGGGAAGGGAGGAGGAAAAAAAAACCCCTTGACTAGACACAGAAGGGTGGAAAAACATTTCTTTTTCCTCTATCTGTGGAGTTACAAACACAGTAACATATTGTCCTGGTGTTTATAATCACAGACTCTGCTGCCGTCACAGTACTTGCTTAATGAGGCAGCCAGTTAGAAATAATGAGACTTTGAAACAAATTGTTCTTGCTTCTGAAAAGAAAGAGAAAGATGCGTGGTACTCTAATACAGGGCATTTAGAGCACTCTGCTAACATCTCTGTATTTAACTCCACATACTGTATCCCTCCAGTGGAATTTATGAGTGGAGAAATGTGTTGTGGTTTCTTATAAAACCAGGAAGAAAGCTCAGAACTCTATTTATTCCCAGGTTTTGCCTCTAACTTGTTGCACGACTTCATTAAAAAAGGCATTGCCTTGCTAAATTAATTACCACATGTGGAACACTTTGAACATTTTTGCTTGGTGTCTACCTTCGAAGCAGAATATTTCACTCCTATAATGATCTTCTATTAAAATTGTCAATATTCTTTGCCAGCAGGAATTGATTTTGCTTCTCTGAGCTTCCAGGAGCACAGCTGGAGAAGGACACGTCCCTCCCAGCACTCCATGGGACGTGGGGATGTCAGGAGGTGGGAAACCCACCCCTGCAGCCTGCACTGGGCAGCTGCACCCCCCTGGGTCCCTGGCACTGCAGGCAGGGAACGAAGGTAGATTCACAGATTCTTCTCCATCATTTCCCTGGACACCCCATCTTGTCCCAGCACTCTCCTCCTCCACACAGACTTTTCAAACAGCATATGGAGCTCACAGCCCGGCTCCTCTGTCCCCAGTGTGCGGCTCCCCTGGGCTGCCTGTCAAACTCCCACTCCCCTGCTCCCAGGGAGCGGAGCCGTCCGAGTCTGTGGCACCCTGAGACTGCTCAGTGCTCAATACAGCCTGAAAAAAACCCATTACCACGCACAAGCCCCTCTTTGATAAAGTAATCCTGCTTAAATTCAGAACCCACAAAACCATGACAACTTTGGTAAGCCTTCAAACGAAAAGCCTTTAAATTATTTTCACCTCCAAACACCAAACGAGCATAAATGTAAAGAGATGTATATGGGCAGCAATACTTCTACTTATTTTGGTGGAAAGCCACCAGCAGCTGCCCCTGGTGATCAGCATTACAAGCCTCCACTGCAAACCAGCATGGAGAAGCGACTCCAGGCTCTGACCCCCAGAGCAGCTCAGCCTCACAGAACACTGAAACCTTCCAGCAGCTCTTCCTGGAGCAAAGACACGGCAAGCTGCAGGAGGAAGGTGCAGAACCACAGGGAGGTGGAAGGAAGACCCTAAGCAGGATTCACTGAGCGGGGGCAGCCCTGGGAGGGAGCAGGGAGGCTGCCAGAGGGAAGCACAGCCAGCCCAAGCCTGCTCCAAGAGCAGAGCAGCTGCTGGCTGCTCACACAGCCATACGGCTGCTTCCCAGCCAACATGCTGCTCCCAGTGCTGAGCAGCAACTGCAGAAAACAACAGACGGGAAATAATAAAGGCTACATATTATGTGTAGATTAAAAAAAAAACCAGGTTCTCCAATCGAGCATGCTTGCACCTTTCAGCTACTCCTTGGTAGCTGTGATCCAGGACCAGGGGTTGAGTTATAGGAGCTCTGGCTCTTTCTCTAAAAGCCAGAAATACCACAGTTTGCAGTCTGCACACAAGACAATAACCCACATTGCTTTCTAGGCATCTACTGGCATTGAGAAGCCTCTGATCAAGTTGCTGATTTGAAAAAAAAATTAGAAAAAAAACAAGATGGAGAGTGAACTTAACAGAAACCACTTTAGATGTGTTTGCTTATAGAAAAAAATGCAGGCTGGAACGGGGTGGGGGTGGGAGGATTTTTTTCCTAGTCTCCCACGTACTCCTAAAATGGTCTGTGCATTGCCTGGAAGTAAATCAATACTAAGCACAGTCCAGGCAAGACTGCCATCTTACATGAAGCACTGACTGTAAAATAGACACAAAAGACACATGATACTCTCTAAGGTCCCCAGCAGCTATAATATCCATCCTTGGCAGCTCGCTTGACATTTCCTTGCCCTGCTTCCCAGTCCTCTTTCTTCTGCCTCCTCCCTCCCCTCTCCCCCTCTCTCTCGCTAACAGCCATGCTCTGCTCTCAGGGGCTCGCCGACCGGGTGAACAGATAACAAACCTGTCAAGAAGGGTTTAGCTGGGGAATAAATCCTGCACTCGCCAGGAAATGATGTGTACAATGGGAAAATACAAGGGATGACATGAGCCTTCCCTTCTGAGAGAGTGGCCAGGAGATGCTTAAAATGTTACAGCTCGTGCTAAATGGACATTGGGATGGCTGATTAGATCGTATCTCAGACCTTTCAAGTGCCTCCCTTCCTCCCCACTTCTCACTGCTACTGAAGACACACAAAGAAAGCAGACAAAGCCCATCCCTGCTTCTACTCCTTAAAATATATATATATATATTTAGAGGCTTGGCCATGAAGAAGGTGGGGTTGGCATGTGCTAAGCTTAAGGTCAAGGCTAAAATCTCTTTTAGTGGCAGGAAAGGTCATATGAAATCCACTGGGTAGTTACAATTTCCATTTATAAAAACGAAATATAAAAGCAAGAACCTTATCTTGGGAACTTAATACATGTCTTGGCTTATTACTGTTTTCAAAGGGCCTTTTGCACAAATCTGATTTGCACTGGTGCAATAAAGATTCATTATCCTTTTACACAGCAGACTTTGCATTTCTGTTCAGGATTTAATTATGAAAAACAGAACCCATCCCATAAACAGATGCTAATCACAGTAGGAAAGTACTTTCATTTGAGTAACAAGGTAGCTCAGAAAGTTTGCTTGGGAGTTTGCTGTATCAGCAAGAAGAGCTATGAGGGAGGAGAAAAGGGAGGGAAGAAGTGATTCCATCCTTCTCACAGCCAGCATCTCCACGCTGGGGTCTCGGGGAGCAGTTCCATGTGTCAGTAAGTCCCTTCTCCAGCACGCACGCCTGGTGAAGAACCTTGTCTCCAACTGCTTCTCGAGATTCCAGCTCTGGCTGCCTCAACCCAAACCCTCAAATTCCAGTCTTGGAGAACTCTGGGATTCAGATGGAATCATTACTTTTGGCCTCTAGTACAGCAAACTGTGCAGCTGCTGTTGAGGACTGTTCCCTACATCCAAGCACACACACCACGGCTCTGACAGGGATTTTTTAAAGCAATGTCATCCACCACATTGACATTTTACAGAGTGGGGAATCTTGCAAAATGAAACTGCTGCCTGGGCACTTCCAGCCCTTGAAATCCAAGGTGCTGGGTATCAGCATCTTTCGTATATATTTTAAAATACCTTTGAGATGCTGATACCACAGTGTAAGTGTGACTCCAGTGGATGGATATTACACAATTTGTGCCTGTTAAGTGCACAATGAGCAATCCAGGGTAGATACTCTGGTGAGACAAGCTGTGAGCAAAGCAATGCCACTTGCACAGAAAATGCTTCCCACATAAAATCTAAAATAGTTCAGTTATCACAAATAAGTCACACAATGGTTCCTTAAAGTTTGATGTAACAATCAGGAAAACATGGATTTTGGTAACTTTGCACAGACTGGTGTTTCAAATCCACTGTGCAGTAACCAAGTAGACGAAAAATGCAACTGCTTGTAATACTTGTCAGTCAATGGCAGCACCAGTTTACTTAGAGCAATATAGAAAAAAACATCAGTATCATGTACATACTATACATATTCTATTTTATAAATATTTTATAAATATAACATAACAATAATAATATAATAATTTCTATAATAATATATCCAGGGTCTTCCAAGAGAAGCCACAGCCCAGGGTCCCCTGGTCAGTGGCCAGCCCTGCCTAAGCAGATAAAACCATGTGAATGACAAGGGGCTTCTTGCTATAATCAAGGCCACACTGGGTCTGGACAACTCTGCCTGTGCCTCTTCACACTCACAGACAACAACTCCCTTTGTGACATAACACAGTGCAATAAACCTTGTGTGCAACATCTTGAAGGAACAATGCCTTCACTAATGATATTTTAATGAGGAAATGCATAGGCTAATTACTCTGTCTTCTAGCTAGTCTAAAACAAATCCGGCACCCAAGAAATGCAGTGTTGAAGGGCATTTTTCTGAAGTTTTGCTTTCTCTGTTTGCTTTGAGTTGGGGTTTTGTCCTCTTTTGTGACGGTGCAGGCAGGACTAAGCAGGAGTGCCACAGAAATGGCTTTGGCTAAGAGGAAAAGATGACTGCTGAACAAGATCATATCTTCCTTTTTTATTCTGTGTAAGTGTTTTCTTAATTTGCAACTGGTATTTTAAGGAAGAGACACATGAAGTACTTATCTATTATTAGAGGAGTTCAGCAATATAATATGATCCTGTTTATGCCCTAATAGCAGCGAGTGATGGACTGGTTTGCCACAGACACCATTTTATTACTGCAGGGCCACATGTGCTGGGAGTTGCAGTGACCTTGCACTCAGAGGTTCCCATCTTATTTTCTACTGCTAAGTGTTGCTTTTTTTCCATTTCTGGAGGGGAAGAAGGTCACTTCTCACTATTACTGTTCCATTAACTTACACTACAGTATACCCATTCTTAATCCAGTAGCACCTTACATTGTGCCTTTTAACTCAATAATGCATTATTTTCTCAAGTCTTGCCTACACTGACCAAATTAATACCAGAGGTTCTGCAGTTATCAAGCGCAGAGCAGAGAAGATGTTTAGTGAGGGTACTGAGGGGCTTAGGCATTGTCAGAAATCTCTTTTCCTTTCACCTTTGCAATTGTTAACACTGAGTGATGGGCCCCCCACATGTCTGCAGATCTGCACTGGACCTGCATTCTCATTCTCAGACCAAACATGCCGTTTTTCATCACTTACTCAGTAATGCTGATGCCTCACAACCTTTCTCAACACACATCAGACAAGAGAAAACTTGCATTTTAGCAATGTTACATTTTATAAGTATCACTGTTGGGTCAAGGTGTTCCTCAGAGTCAGTGGGAAAATGTGGGAATACAGGGTATCCATGCCACACACCCTGCTGGGAGTGCTGGGGCTCAATGTGGGACAACTTTTACTCTATTAAGCAGTGGCTTTGCTCACCTGAAGGAAGAGTCACAGCCCTGACCCGTGATTCATGTATCATTGGAGCCCCTCAGTAACACTGTCAGTATGATTTTATCTAGCAATTGGTCTAGGTGCAAAAAGTGGCTCTGGTTCAACTTGTTCTGCCATTTCCAATTTATCTTCTTTAATAAATAAATAAACAAATAAGCAGGGATGTTTTATTTAAGAATTTGATTCTAGACATATCAATGCATTAACACACATCCCTGCAGATTCAGCCTTTTCTGATTGAATTCTGGATCATTTTTCCTCAGTGAACGGAATAGGAAAAGTCCAGGATGCCAAGAGAATAATATACTACAAGCTGGTGTTACGATGACATGCTTCAAATAATCCCCAGCCAAAACGAAATTTAATTATAGCCATTGTTTGTATTATTCAAAGGACTATTGACAGTAAATCTATCCAGCATGACGTTTCCTCTTTGTATTCACTGCAGCCTTTAGACTGGAAGGGAAAAAAAGACAACTAAGAAAAAGGAAATGTTCTCCCCCCGTACTCCTTCCCTGGTATCAGGCTACACGAGGCCACTGAAGCCCAGTTGATTTCCCAAGTCCAATTATTTTGCAGTACACAATCCTCCAGAACAGCACAGCTCACCTGGGGACTCGGGCTGCCTAAACACGCCGCACTTAATGGAGTCCCTGAAGTTGTCTCCATTTCATTGCTTCTAACTAATAGGCTGTGATTTTTTTTTTTCCCCAAACAGACCACAGCTCTTCCCACTCCCCTTGCCCATCCTCCACGCAAAATCCAAGCGGCTAACGAGGCATTAGGAGACCACCTCCACTGCAAACCTCCACTACCACCTACTGACTGCAGGGCTGAGCGCCACAGCCTGCTCACCTGTGCGGCTCCTCCCGCACCTCCTGCACCTCTTCCCGCACCTCCTGCACCTCTTCCCGCACCTCCTGCACCTCCCGGGGCTCCTCCTTCACCTCCTGCTCACCTGCCACACCTATGAAGCTCCTCCCGCACCTCTCAGGAATCCTGCTGCACCTCCCGGGGCTCCTCCTTCACCTCCTGCTCACCTGCCACACCTATGAAGCTCCTCCCGCACCTCTCAGGAATCCTGCTGCACCTCCCGGGCTCCTCCCACACCTCCTGCATCCCTTCCCGCATCTCCTGGGGCTCCTCCCAGCTTCATCACAACAACATAAAGAGAAATGAAAAATGCAGTCCTGTAGTTAGTGCCTGCCAGCACGAATGCTGCTAGATGCCATCCAGGCTTAATGAAAAGTGTTCTTTCTTAATTGTCTTGATGATTTCAATGATTTTAATATAATCTTTCCTTTTTTTCTTTTTTATAATTTATAAAGAAAAAACAATTTTTTCTTTTCTTTTAATCCCAACCTATTGTTTCTATGCATGTGCAACAGGGCAGGTCTCCAGCAACAGATAGAAAACTGCCACTTCAGAAAGGACACTTGTGTGAATTGTTCATCAACATGTGATCTTCTGCCTCCTTTTTCTCCTAAATCCCACATCTTTTGGGTTTCTGTACGATCTCCCTTTCAGTGCCTGTCTCAGCCAGCCAAAGTCCAGTTATAAAGCACCTGTTCTCCAAAGAAAAACATGAATCAGAACACAAAACCTGCCAACGTTTGCAAGGTTCAAAAGTAGGAGAATTTTGAGGTGAATATGACTGTCATATTTAGAAAGCCCCACACAGCTGCTGGGGAGAAAGTACTGCTCACTGAGGAGTCCTGGCAGGGCTGGAGCTGAGCTGCCTTTTTCATTTGGCACTGGAAGGTTTTACTCCTGCTGAGGCAGGGTGAAGTGAAAGATCTCTTACAGTCATCCACAGAAAGCAAAACATAATCTTTCTTTTTCTCCACCCCCCCACCCCCCCCCCCCCCCCATCCCCCAAAATACTATTCTGACGTTTTCTGGAATGTAAAATGATGGAGCGAGGGAAAAGATCTTCACATGCCTTCACAGGGAAGGGCTGACCCTCTGCGAGCCCCAAGGCTGGTGACAAAGCCCTGGGGGGACAGGAGGTGACACAGCCTGGCCTGGGAGACCCAGGGGAGCTTTGGAGCCCTGGGAGGATGAAAGCCCGAGAAGCCTGGTCTGATCTCAGAGCCTGAGCAGGGGCTGCACTAGAAACCGCCTGGAGTCCCTTCAGCCTGAATTATTCTATGATTCCCCAATTCATTACAGCAGCAGATGAGAACTGCACTGATGGTTCTGAAAAACAACAACTGAGGGCATCTGAAGGCTCCTCAGAGGAGGTGGAAGTGCTGTACGGGCACAAAAAGCTGCCAGGGCACAGCCAGCCCCGTCAGGAAGGGCTTTGATTCTGCAAAATCAGCTCCTGAGTAGGAACCTCTCTGAAAACTGGAGGTCTGAGGGGAAATGAAAGGCAAAAGCCTGCTCCTCCTCTGCCCTGCAGTTTTCAGGGTCAGTGTGCTGGAAGGACACGTCGAGACAGTGCCCTGATCCCAAGGAAAGCAGGGACACCAACTCCGGGGTCCCTGAGGATCTCTCTCATCACTTGCTGCTGCCTGACAGCTGCCTCCGTGCTCTGCTGCACCACAACACTGCAAGACTTATTAAGAAGCATTTGAAAAGAAAGTAAGGTATATTTTATGGTCAGGCTGTGATGGTTTAAGGTCTTTTTTGTTCATTAAATTACATAATTATTTTCAGTTACAATAAGTAAGTACAGAGAAGTAAAAATCACACTTTTTTACGACAAGCAGAAAACCCATCCTGGGTGGCTACTCCTCTGATTATTTAATAAAATTTCTATCTTGATAATCTGTTGTGAAGAGGAAGTGAAACACTCAATTTCCTATTTAAAATCCAGCCAAAATACTTAAAGTCATCAGGACTGTATCATGTGAGAGCTGTCTACACAAGATCTGAGCAAATAAACACGGTTTTCGAAATGAGAGAACTCAAATTGAAGCAATAAAGAAAACTAAACCACCAAAGCATTAATTCAGCCTAGGACAGTGGATTCCTGTGTTTTTCTCCTCAGTGAAAGACAAAATTCAGCGGAGAGAGGGCCGGTGTTGAGCTGGAGGTAACAGGAGGTCTCACAGCTCTCAGTACTCCAGACACCTTCACTAGTGGGTGTCTTCCTGCAATAAAAAAATGTAATATCACACTTTATGTAGCCTGTAAGCTGTCTGGGCACAGCAATTATCTTCCCTAAACAGCGGGGGCTTATGTTTCTTCAGATCTTAAAGAATTACAAGTGAGGATGAGGGGTGGGAAACTGGGCCCAGCCCCTCCCTGCTGGAGGCAGCGTGGCAGGGGGACGAGGGGCTGAAGGGCAACTGAGCTGGATGTGCCCCCTTCCTCCTGATTAAAGCAAAGGATCTCAGCAGATAATGTTCTGGACCCATTCAGTCTATTTCAGTTGTTTGGAAAGGTTTTGTGGCTGAAAAAGCATTCTGAAACAAACCAAAGCAAAATGATTTTAGACAACTCTTCTTTTAATTTTTTAATTTTTTTTAACTTTCTTATGTCTGTGTGGGACAACTTTCTACCATCCTCAAAAGACTTTCAAATGTCTGTTAGAAAAGAGGACCAGGCCTACCACCTTTGTAGCAAAACTATAAATGCTTAGTTCTTACCAATATCCAGTGTACAGTCACAGGCACAACCAGAGAACGTGAACAGAATCACAGCATCAAGGAATGGCTTGGGTTGGAAGGGACCTAAAAGACCATCCCATTTCACCTCCAGGTGAATTTTGTATTTTGGGCAGTTTTCTTAAAACTGAACTGTCCTGTATCACTAAACCCACCAGAAAGTCTCTGCCAGACACATGGGATACACCGTGAATGCTCCAAGCTCCACATGTAACCAACTGTGTGATCAACAAGGGTGCTGGAACAAACAAATCCTTGGCTCTCCCATGGCCCTTTAGAAGTGGTTAGTGCTTCTCTCCTTCTGCCAGGCTCTGGTAATGTCACTTTTACCAGTTTGTCTTTCAGATTTTGCATTTTTAAGATGGGGCTGATGTTGAGGGGCACCTATTACTGGGTTTTTCTGAACAACCTGTGCAGGTGAAACCCTTGGGTGAAAGATGGAAACTACTGTAAGCAGCAAGAGTGCTTCTGAAGGGAGCCCACTGGGGTTTATTGGTTGGTTGGTTTTGGGGGTTTTTGTTTGTTTGTTTTTTGTTCTTTTTCTTTGTTTGGTTTCTGTTGTTGTTTTGGGGGAGGGTTTTTTTGTTTGTTTTTTTTGTAAGAAACTTCTTCTGTAGAGGGCCTAACACAACACTGCCTGCATCCATCCCACCTCCCCTAGATAGGGTCCATTTGCCTGGGGAAAAGGGGCTGTGCTGTCCAAGGGTGACAGCACAACATCCAGACTGAAAACCCCTCCAACCAGAGATGTCTTAAGGGCTTGCAGCCACTCTTAAGTTCCTGTACTTTGTTACTTAAAGCACGACATGATAGTGAGGTTTAATCACACTTGACATTTAGCTTGAGGTACAGTAAGTACACCTAAATCACCTCTTTGGCCAAAAATGGCTTTGATGTTCCCATGGGAGACAGTTATTGTTGTCTTCAAAGGTTAAACCCTGACTAACTCCGGGAGGAGGAATGACAGGAGCCCAGGGATGAGGCGGGAAAGCCTCTCGAGTGATCACCTACACGAACAGAATTTCTTCCACCCAACTTATCAGGACTGTAATAGCAACTTGCAAATATATCCTCTATTTGAAAAGATTTCCTGGAGAAGGGAGAGCTTTCCTGCTTTGCAGACACCAGTGGTACAGTGTTTTTGCAGCGCACATATTAAAATGCATTAAGACATAACTAGGGTTGTCTCCATGTTATGCTGCTATTCTTAAGCTGTTATGTTACTAAGCCACACTGGCATTTTTCAACTTTCCTTTGATGTTCCCTCTATTATCTTTTTATAGCATAATCACACATTTTGGTATGTCGGAGATCAAAGAGAAGCTGGAGCTTCTAAGGCTAAGCCTGGATATGGGGCCTGTAACTAACTGAATTCATTATATTTAATAATATTCTCTAAGGAATGGCAGGGTGAAGTCATATGAAATAATAAACATGAAGGTAAATAGTGAAAAACTACTGGAGTAAGTTTAATGGCAGTTTTGTTTTATAATTCTCTTAAGTTCCTGCATCAACCCTGTCACCCTCCACTACAGGAGGGATGAGACTCACTGACACTCAGGCTGTGACACACCTGGCTGTGACAGCTCTTAATACTCCAAATTCTTCACTTTAACAGCTCTCTCACCTAAAATTATAAAATTTTTATTAGACTGTGATACTCTTACAGAGATTGTTTTGAACAAATGTTCTCCATTAGATAAACAAATCGAGGCACTTAAAAATATTCTCAAAGTAGACAGGTGTAAATAAGAAAACAGGTCTTTATAAAGAACTTAAATCCTTTAGGCGCCCTGGAACTCCTATGTCGAAAATACTCATCTTCTGGCAGGCTTGGTAAGATTAAAATTAGTTCTAGGTGGCGTCACCAGAAAGCTGTAGCACACAGCTGAATGACAGTCAAAAAGGTGTAAAATTCTCTTCTATTTTAGAAGGGACAAAGAAATGCATTGTAACTTGGTCCTTGTAGCTGAATGCTCACTGATGAGTGAAAGTGCAACCATATCAATTACCGAAGCACTGGCTCTCAGCAAACAGCCCTGAATTACACAGCCAGATGTCATCAAGGGCTTGCTTTTCACACTTACACACTGGAAGTTAATCTGAATAAACTTGTGAAGTGTGCTGATTGAACAGTGCTACAAACCTGTGTACAGACACAACTGCTAAGGACAGCAGCCTTCCTCTGGCCAGAGATTTCTTGGGGTGTAACCCAAGCAGGGTGAGGAGTTATTCACTCCTGAAGTGTAGGGACCAGCTTGATGCAACTGCTCCCATGGGCCTGTTCCAGAGGGAAATGGAGCAGGTCAGAGATAATCACCTTCACTGCACCCTCCCCAGAGAGGGGCTGGAAGCTGTGCTGCCAAATCTTTCAGTTCAGCAATAGGGCCAAGAGAGGGAGGGGTGGGAGAAGCAGCTCTTGCAGAGCCTGTCAAAAAGTAGAAGTATAGAGACATTAGGAAATTGCTGTCCCCTGTTTCTGCAGGTTTTTGGGACTATAGCACCACTGGAAGTATCAGCATGGGGAGACACAAGACATGAAAATGGGGCAGAAATGGTTTCACTTGAACCCGAAACACCCTGGAATGGCTTCATGGCTGGCAACTGCCAGCTGGGAACAGGTCATTTCCTAAATGATCCCAACTACCCTGCAGGACAATACCTGACTAATGTGGAAGCAATTCAGGATGTAAACACAACTGAACTAAAATGTTCTAAACCTAAGGGTCCACCAAGGAGCTTTAATGTGGCTCTGCCAGCCCACTGTAAATCACACTCCTCAGTGTAACTTCCTAAGAGTCTTCTTACAGCCAAGCCCTAACCTGAAAATAACTCTGCCCTTTCTCCACTGGCATTTCATGGATCAGAAATCACCTTCATGTTGCTCAGGAAACACCTACATATGCAGCAAGAGGGCAAACAGGACTCCCAAGTGCTTGCCAGAGGGGCACCCACGTTATGGGCAGCAGCTGCAGACCACACTGAATTGGGGGACTGGGAAATCCAGGTGGAACTCAGCCAGGACCAAGGAGATAACCACTGGTTACCAAACCCTAACATACAAAAGCCATCAGGCAATCCAGTGCAATCCAGCATCTGAGAGATGTCACTTGCAGAAAATGATTTGTGCTGAGCTCTACCTGTGTGTAACTGAAATTCTTGGTAATTATTGGAGAGAAGGTTAAAATCTCCTAAACTTCAGTGCTATTCTGTTAGCCTGAATTTTCTTCTGAAGACCCATAACCAATGACAAAGATTATACTGACCCAGCTTTTAGAAACTGCAGCTTAATAGGAGAGGCAAAAAGAAGTTTCCTTTTTCTTTTATTCCATCAGTTACACAAGATCCATCCATATCTCACGTGGATATGACAGTTGCAACTTTTTCCTTGAGCTTTCTTGAGAAAGCCCTTGAGTGCCTTCTAACACCCCAACACACTGCACACACTTGGTCCTCTTTCAACTTAGAGCTTTTAAGATTCAGCATTTCAATCCACAAAGGATAACTGGGAAATCAGCTTAACCCCCCAAGGGTGAAACTCCTCTCACCCAGTGCTGCTCTGGCTTGGACACAAAACCATCAGATCCCCAGGCAGGAAACCACACGCTCTGAGGGTGGAGTTGGCAACTCTGAATCCTGTCCTAAGTGTTGGGATGCTCAGAAAACGTGAGAAATCCACGTGGAGAATGAACTGAGGGTTCAGACCTGCCTGCCACTGATGCCAAACATCCCAACCCCTTCTCCCGGCTTCCCTGTTTACTGGAATCCAAACAGTGGATCCAGGGAGTTTATTTTTAGAGTGCTGTTCAATTAATCTTGGTTCTCTTGATAGACAACAGAGAACTAGTCTTGCAGCTCTGCATTAAGCATGCTCATTTTTTATCTCTATTTATTGTACAATAATTTAACTTTATTGAAGTGAGGGTTTAAGTCCCCAAGGCAGATTGAAGTGCTGAGCCTGGGTATTCCAGTGCAACAACAGTCCTCGTGCCTGTATTAGTGCCAAACTTCCCTGAAACACTAACTTTCAACCTAGCAGCTCTTTTTCAGTGTGCAAAATTTCAGTATTTAGAGTTATACTTTTTGAAACATGCAAAACAACCACAATTTTCCACAGAATACCAGCTTCTCTTAAAAGATTCACCATTATTTGAATGATTTCTCAGCACTGTTATTTATTTTGTAAAAAGGATTCCCAAACAATTCCCTCTGTGTGATAAGATCTACTTGATGAGACTGACAGTTGGTACAAAGTACCTCTAGGGAATATTCCAAACTGCCATTACACTTCATCTATGATCCAGTCAAGACACAGAATTCAATTGATTATTTTCTGTCCAGAAATAAATATAAATAACCTTAAACATTTGTAAAGCCCAATTGCAGGTGGCTGTGTATAAAGATCATGAGCTCAATACTAGAATTAGTATTTCTCCAAAAAGCAGTACTCTAACCTTCTCTAAAGATTTTCAGCTCTACACACTGGATGTGAAACAAGACAGGAAATGTTATTCTAAGGCTTTGAAAATGAAAGCAGAGTTATACCCTTCCTCAAAGGGAACTCAGATTTTAACAGGTTTTGAAAAGTATTGCAGAACACTAAAAGTTGCCTGTGTTCTTGGAGCAAAGCCTGTCTTAAGAACATGAAGTAGGAAATGATAATAAAGGGTAGTACAACCTTCTGTTGTACACAAGGCTTTTAGGATGGGATTAAAAAAGATTTTGTGTGACACGTTCAGAACGATGCAGCCCCACAGGGGGGCCTGGGGAGAGCCAAGGTGGCACAAGGTAAAAGCTCTGTGCTTTCCCAGGAGCTCTGTGTCACTGCTGAAGCAGTGGGTCACACCATGGTGCACAGGTACCATGTAAAATGGGATCTGGTGGGTTTGGGTTGTTATACCTAAGTGGAAAAAACATTACAATAAGGTAGGAATGTGCCCTCCTCCAAAATAATGGGAACTACAACTTCCAGCAGAATACTGCCTTGTTTGTTCCTGTGGTAAAACACTCCTCAGGCACCTCCTAAACGTGCTGGAAATCAACCAAAGAAAAAACTGGGTTGTTGTTGTTTGGTTCTTTTTGGTGAGGATTCAGAAGTCACTTCTCCTGCCATATCAGTCAAAGCACCACAATCCAATCCCAGCAGATTGTTATCAATCCAGAGGGTGTTTTTTTCAAAGCTGCCAATGGGATTTAGATGCACAACCCTAATTTATTTAAGAGGAGCTGTAATTCCAAGTCTGAACTTGAAAGCAGAGTCAGATATATATACACACACACACACCTACGTGTCTGAAAACACAACCAAAGGCAAGGGAGGGTTGTTTTGACAAAAACAGTGAAGACAAGAACAACAAACCTATAGGGAACAATAAACGTAATGGATTACTGATAATGTCAGAGATGTCTGGATGGCTCCAGCTAGAGAGATCCACTACAGGCTTGTTTATAGTGAAACAAAGCAATATATAATATATTGGGCATTTGGGTTTTGCTGTTTGTGAAAGAAACTCGAGCCATTCTGTGTTTTGCTTGCATCTCATAGTATCACTGGAGGTAACCATTAAGCTCATTTTACTTGTGAATAGGTTGAGACATAAATCCAAGGTTACAGACAAAATCTCTGATTCAGCAAAGCACTTAAGCACATGCTTAGCTGTAAACACATGTACCATCCCATAAAAGTAAAGATAATCATGTGCTTAAGTGCTTTGCTGAATCAGGGCCAAAGACAATAGCAGAGCCAGGAGGAGAAGCCAGGCATCACTAAAACAACTAGACAACTTTCCCTGCAACATAAATGTTATAAGAAGGAATAGATCATAAAGAGGATGGTTATGACTTTTTAGAAAAGTTAAGAACAGCTGTCACAAGGTGGGGGGTAGGGACTGAGAATAAACAGGCATTTTAATATCGGTTTTCACAGCATCCTTAAGAAAGCAGAAGGTACATTTGCTTCCTATTTCATCTCATGCCACTCTTCAAACCTGCTTCCTCACTCCAGGAAAATCACAGTGCATCACCCAGCAGCTCTGCTAATTGATTTAAGACTGATCATCCTTCCTTACTGTATCTTTGACTACTAAAATGATGAAGAAAGAGCAGACAGGTGAGTGAGAGCAGGAACTAGGTGACAAGTAGAAAACATCAACGTTTTTCTCACTGGGATTTTTATTAGGTAGAAAATGATCATTTCACCCAGCACCCCTTTATGTTCAGAAGTAACCAACACACCATGAAGGATACAGGCAGCATTTTCAGCACATTAAAGCCCTGCAACAGAGAATTCAACCATCAGTCATGTTGGGATGCTGCAATTCATACCCCAGCCCACGTCAGGCTGCCCAGTCCTTTCCTGGGCACAGGTGTCTGCCTGACACAGCCTCACACAAAGCAGCTCTGCACACCCTGACGGGCTTGGGGCTCCTGCTGAAGTCTGAGGGATGAAACTGAAGGTGCAGAAAGCTCTTGGGGAAAGCCCTGATTTGTTCAAACAAACCACTGCATGGTTTTAATATATTTTCTGAATACATTTCAAGAACCTTGCAGGATTTTTTGGGGTCATGTATCTGCTCTGCATTTCTTTTAGACTGGAAACTGTCTTAAACCATCCAATTCAATGTTTCTCCTATAAAGCCTTGACTTGCAATTACTCTCTCCTTTCTCTGGAGCCAAAAGCGCTGTTATCTGGATTCCCTGAGAGGAGCAGCAGGTACCACGGTGCTAACCACACATTTGGTTCACATTAACTTATCTCCCCCTTGTGCAGAGCCATAAAAAGTTAATTGGAATATGCAGCTCCAACACACACCACAACATGAGCTGGGCCAGCCAACACTAAAACCTAACCGTGTGGCAGCTCTGCTTGGAAGCAAACTCAAACCTGTCAGGTCTCATTTCGAGAAAGCAAAAAAGGCAAAGAAATTGAGCCAATATCTTGTTTCTTCTGGTATAACCCTGTAACTTCCTGTGGGCCACCACACCTCACACAAACCAAACTCTGCTGGAGGCAGAGATGGGAGGCTCCCTCTCCAGCTCTGCCCTGTGACACAAGGCAAAAAGTGATGAAATAGGTAAATCAGGGCTGCCAAAGCTGGTCAGGACCATACAGACAGAGCAGAACAGAGCCAAGGAGACCCTGCTCCTGCCCTTCACCAGGGGTTTTCCCAGCAGCATTCCCTGGAGTCCAGGGCCCCTGACCAGAGGTGCTGTAAAGCAGATGTGCAGTTTGGAACTGGCTTCTTCAGTCAGCAGCATCAATAAAGCAAACATCTGGGCTTAGGGGATGTCTCATAGCCCAGTTTATGCAGTCATTTCCTTCTTGGCATCCTAATGAACAGCTTCCTACTCTTCAAAATTATTTTTAATTAGTTTTGATTAAAGAATAAATTAATAATTAACCCCCCATCAGGGATAATAGAATTTGAAGTGCTCACAAATCCTAAAGTTTGGGAGCCAGAGGTTAAGCATAGCTCAGTAAACCCATCCATTTATCCATCCATCCATTTATCCATCCAATCCATCCATCCATCCATCCATCCATCCATCCATCCATCCATCCATCCCTCCATCCCTCCATCCCTCCATCCATCCATCCATCCATCCATCCATCCATCCCTCCATCCATCCCTCCATCCTCCTGCAGCT
Organism: Aphelocoma coerulescens; assembly: GCF_041296385.1. NCBI lineage: Eukaryota > Metazoa > Chordata > Aves > Passeriformes > Corvidae > Aphelocoma > Aphelocoma coerulescens. Next base: position 1,721,628 of record NC_091032.1, read on the forward strand.
ACACCCCTTCTTACTAACCCTGCCCCAACCATGAGGCTTTCATGAGTCAGACCTCAGCGAGCACCGTCCTCTCCTCCATCCCCACCCCCTGGTGAGTGACCACCACCCCAGAGAGCCCTCCAGGAGTAAAGCACCACTCAAGCAGTGACACAGCACCATGGATCACAAAGAAACCCCTTTCACAGCAGAGACACAAGCAGAGATTTAATGAGTTTGGCACTCAGACCTGCTAAATCAAAGCATAAAGTCTGAATTTCGGGTTTGTTTTTTTATGGGATAAAAGTGTTTCCTGTGCCCTGAGTGCCCCAGTTCCTTAGGCACCCCGAGTTCAGTCACATCAAGGCTCTCCCCCCGTGGTGCCTCTGTGCAGGTACAACACCAACCTGCCCTTTCCCAGGCTGTGCCAAAGGCTGCCGAGCTCCTCAGAGGAACGTCTTGCTCTGGCTGAGGAGCTGCACAGCACTCACAGTAACGCCGTCGGTGTTTGCAGTGCCACAGAAATACAAACTGGCTGCACGAAACAGAGCTCAGCAAAAGGCACTGCAGTGCTCTGGCAAGCAGGAGGAGCAGGAGTAAATAAGGAACATCCTGACAGAAAGGGAGCTGCTGACACCAGAGATGCTGTTCAGCACCGCTCTGGAGTCTGCACAGTGAGCACCAGGGGGGGAGCAGATGAAGCCTGTCCCTCCCTCAGACACACAGAGCAAAGGTCCGGAATGCAGGGGCTCGGCTGTGCACTCTGCACTGGGATGCCCACCTGCCCAGAAGGGAGGATGTGTTTCATGGCATTAGATGGTGTGTTTTTATAGCCACTTCCAAAGACACTTCCTTGAATTCCACTGGTATCCGTGAACACACAAGTGTAAATAACAATACCCATTATGTCAGGGCTTCATTCAACACACAAAGGTAACTTCTCCCTTCCCAAGAGGAGGCAGCGTGATAGAAACTGAAAAGGCCACTAGAAGCCATGACTCCAACAACGGTGTGAACAATCTCATACCATCAGGTGAGCAGCCCAGAAAGGCAGATCACTGACAGCCCTACCTGCTCCTCGCTGTGTCACAGCACCATCCACTCCTTACGTGAAGGATGGCACACACTCATTTCCCTTTTATTGAGTCAAAAATAAGACAGTAATTGGATTGAGGCTTTCAGGGGAGAGGGGAGGGGAAAAGGATCTTCTCAGACTCCCTAATGCCAATCTTCATGACCTGTCTGATCTCTCGGTAAATGCCACATATAGGTTAATCCTCACAAATCCTCAGTACGACCTTGTCAAATCAAACTGTTCATCAGTTTGTTCAGGGGCTACTAGATAAGAATAAACAAATGGACTCATGCTGCATGTCTCCCAGCTGTCACTTAGGAGTGCTTATAGACAAGGTCTCTTTAGTGGGCACCCTGCAGCAAAAGAACTCTGACTGGAAGATGTGAGAAATGAACGGATCACCTGCTTAACTAACACACCTGTGAGCACCCTGCACGTGAAGGATACATGCACTTACACATTTCACTCTGTGTGCCCTAAGCATTCTGCTTTCTCCTTGATTTTCCTAATTTTAAATAATATTTATTTGTAAAAAACATACATGCATCCAAAGTATTGTAACATTAAGCTGGAGGAGTGTGTTACAGGGACGTGCCTCAGACATCAAATTGCTCCTTCTCCATCCAACCCAGTTAAAATGCAGCAGTTCCTCACTGCCTCCCACGGACTCTCTGCTTGGCCACTGAGCCTCTTCTGGGGCACAGGGGGTCATTTACCCCCTTTCACCTCAGGCCCATCAGAAGAGGCCCTGCTGTCTGCTCCACCTCTGCTGCTGCCTGTGCTTGGGCTGATGCCATTCATCTATTCCATGCTGGCCTGCAGCCACCCACCAGATGGCAATGACTTTTAGATGGAGCAAGGTAATTTTGAACTAGTGACCCAAAAGGTGGAAGGTTTCATAGCCCACTGCCTGCCCTCTGGCCCTAACATCTGTGAACTTGCCCTTTTCAGAATAGTGCTGCAGGCACTATAAAGTACACAGACAGCATTAGCAGGAGGTTTGGGTTTCTCCCACTTCTCACAGCCTTCAAAACCCAGCACTATTATGTCACACTCCAGCTGCTCACCTAACCATGGCCTGCCATTGTGTCAACACCCAAAAAGTACAGCTTGAACTGTTGCTTGTCATGTGTCTGCTTGTCATCTTGTCTCTCTAGCACCTTTGCAGTATCTGTCATGCTTTCTCTTCATGAGCTGAGGAAAGTCTGGTCAAAATCTATTATCTGTGCCTCATGTCTTAGGAGACAGTTCACTGTGACACAGACATTGCTGCAGTCTACAGTTTGGGTTTGGTCCTTCTCTACTACAACCTTGTTTTGTCTATGTATGATTCTACCCAACAGTGTCATTGTTTCTACAAGTTCATCCTTGTTCAGGATGAACAATTTAATATATATTTTGAAGGTGAAAATCTGTGGGTACAAATACACTGCAAAGTACTTGAAGAACCTAAAAGCCTCTGTGCACATATTTTTCTCCCTATATATGATATCCCATTTAATCCCTAAAAAAGCACATGCCCTCCTGTATGGCCTACCTTCTATGGCATTCTCTGTGGTTTGGGTTTGGTTTTTTTCTCCTTTTTTCTCCTATTGCAGGATATGTCAGATTTGCTTTCATGTACTTCATTCTCAAGACCATGATCACAGCAGTTGGTCCTGAGGCCAAGAAGCAAAAGAAGTTGTGCTCTTTTCTGAACCATGGAGGTCTCTCAGGAATCAGAAGAAGATCCCCTCTTTCAGGAGCTGAACAAAGAAAAACGACCCTTCTGGTCCTAGGAAACTGTTCATTGAATTTCTAAATTACATAAGGCTTTGGCTCAAAAAGTATCTCAGCAGAGAGACACAGCATGAATCGAGTAACAGGACTGCAGTGAAGGGCAAACCCCTGGATGTGCCAAGAGAATGGGACCAAAAGGAAGGAGTGATACAAAGAGAAAAAAAAACAAACCAAAAAACCCAACAAACCACCAAAACAAATACCAACAAATCTAACATATCTGTCACCATGCTTTGTGAGGCAGTAAAACAGGCACGTGGAAAGGCTGCAGTTTCTGCATAGCTGTCCCATCTGCAGACTTTCCCAATTTCATCATTAATCACCGGGTCCCTCCTCCACAGTCCTCATAACAAACCCCAGCCACCAAATCCCAGTGAAAATCCTGTGCTCGGCCTCGCAGCGTGAAACACACAGCTGACTTTGGGATTATTCTTTATGTTCAGAAACACGAATAAATCACACACCATCAAGTTTATCATTTTTTCTCCTCAGAGAAATATGAAATATTACAGATCATCTTCACTACATCAGTTTCTTCACAGTCTATTAGCAAGCAAGGTCTATTTTTCATATAATTTACCAAACCACTGGCCTAATTTCTCTTATTTCTTTTGGAGCAGGAAACATATACAGAGCATGTTCTCCTGTTACACATCACCCATGACCAACCTTCCTGTCTTCCATTGCAGGGTTCCAAGAAGTTGTTGGAGTTGGCTAGCAGCTTGAGGTGGCCCAGATCTTTGGCTTCTTCACAGAGATTCTATGAAAAAAGCTGACTATCAGAAATAAAACCTGTCATCAAATAACTTCAGGATGTTTCAAGCTGGATGCTCAGAAAAAGACCTATCCCAGCTCTGAAGGGCTGGCAGGTTTTGTGGTGTAAGAGAGGAACGTTTACCAGTGGTTTTCTTAAATGAGCCGTGCCCTCACAATCTTACTTCACAAAGAAGATTCCTTACACTGAGTCCCTGCAAAAAACCCCACAAACTCAACAAAAAATCCCCAAACAACAAAACCACGAGCACAAAAAACTCCACACACCAGGAAACAGGCTGAAAGCCCCCAAGAACTCCTCTCTCAATTTCAAAAAATACCTCAGACAGTTGCCTCAACAAGCAGACTGAGGGTACAATGGGCACGGGCCATGACATGCTGGTCCCTTTGTCCCTCCCCATCCAGTGAAGTCTGAGCTGCAGAACAGAGCACATCCCACTAGAACTGCTCTGAGAACACAGAAAGGAGTCCAGATCCCAAGGCCAACAGTTTGGTATTTTCACCAAGACCATGAGATCAACTATTACAATAAGAAAGGTACTGGAAGTTAAGGTGAGTCTTCCCTTACAACAGAACTCCTGTATTAAACATTTTCTGCCCAAGTGGGGTGTGATTTGCCTTGCTCGGAACAGGGCAGAGAGAAACAGGTTAAATTACAGCCAAAATAATAGGAGTCAAGAGACATAGGTCTCATCTTTTCCCACTGCAGCTCTGTAAGGGAAAAAAAAAAAATCACAAAAATCTGCAGTATGTCAACCTTCCCCCGCTTTTTTACCCCTAAAAAATTCAGTTTCCCCAGAGAAGCAAAGAAAGAGGCTGAAAGGATTTCACATTGAACCACTGCAATAATTGCCACAATTTCTTCCCTACCAGCTGAAGAGTGAATGGCATGAATCCAAACTTGGGCAAGGGGAAGGAGGTGACATTCACTTCTCCAGTCTCTGCCTGTAGCCTGCAAGAAAGGCTGGGCTGGAGAAATGCTTTGGAAGATCTGCAGATGGAGGAAACTCTCAAATGCCACGACTGCAGCAAGAAATGCTACTTGTGAAAAACAAATTCTTAACATGGTTGCCAGGCTTGGATACTGAAATAACAAATATATGTGCAAAATACAAAGACTTCAGAAACTTCAGACCCCAATACGTCAGAATTTTCTTCTTCATAAAGTAAAACGGAGACCCAGCTCCAGGTGTAGACAGAAAATCTAATGGTAAATTGGGAATGGCTTTTTCCTGCCTCACTTGCATGGGCCAGACAAATCAAGCTGGCAGCTGCCAGCTCCTGGAGGGACACCTGGAGATGTGCTCGTGTTGGTGAAGCCTTGCATCAACTACAAAGAAGAACTATTGCTTTTCTTCTCAGGGCTTCTACTGGTAATAAACTGCAACTCTCCGTTCCTTTCCTCCTCCATTCATGCCAATCTCCAGGGGCATTTTCACAGGTGGATCTTGGTGGCTCTAACACTCAGCCCCAGTCATGCCTGCTCCAAACAAAGAGCATTGGCTGCTCCTGGCCCCTAAATGTGACCGGTCACGCCGGATCTGGGACAGGGCCCCTCCCGTTCCTCTGCGGGTTTAATCCACTCGAGCAGGATGTGCCAAGGCAGCAGAGCTCCACAGGAAAATAAAATACACGAGGACAGTGCCCTGCATTAAAACATCACTGTTCCAGTGACTGCTCAGGGTCAGGTGGGGTTGCAGTAACCTGAGTTATTTCTCAGGATTTTTTTGCTCATAATTTCCAATTCCCCTGACCTGTTGACTCTCAAAATCACTTAGCAGCACAAGTCCTTTGCTCCTTCTTTGCACAGGAACAACCACACTATAACATAAAACATTTATTCCAGAGTCAAACATGTATTCAAAACATTAGCTCCAGCAAAAGAAACAATCAGACACAAGAGCTTTCAGTTCCATTCCCAACAGAACACTTAGTAAGAAGAGAATGACTTTATCAACAAGCAGTAAAAACCTTAGTTTCCCATGTCTGAAAGAGATTTCATTAAATGCTTCCCTTGACTAGTGCAGATCATTATATTTCTCATAGACTGTGAGCAATGTGAGCCTGTGTCTGCACCACGAGGCCTGAGCCCTGACTGACAGCTCTAGGAATTACAATAAATACTGCAGGAGCACAAGCAATGCTTTCCTAGGAGCCCACTGCCAAACTGAGTGCTTCCTTGCAGAGAAACAAACCAAACCAAAAAAATAAACCTGGAAAAGCTCCATTTAATGCTGTTTCTCCAGTAAGAAGGATACTCATCAGGCAAAGCCACTTCCCATTTCCCATGCCTGCAGGACTCAGGCTCAGACCCCAGGACACGCTCCGTCCCCAGCCACAGCCTCTGAGCCTTCTCACCCTCCCAGCTCCTCCCAGGCCACCAAGGATGCAACAAAGGGAGGTCCCTGTCCAACCCTGAGGAGGCTGAGTCTCCCCAGCCTGCCAGCCCACCCAGCCCTGTTTCACCCCCCTGCCAAACCAATCCCCTCCTGGCACGGGGGATGGATGGGAGCTGCCGGAAATGTCTCCAAGGGTTCGGCTGCATTATCCAAGCACTGACTCCCTGGCAATGATAAAGGCCACAGTGAGGGTGAAAAAAGCTAATTCACAGCCTGAGAAGGATTAATCTTGCTACGGTAAAATGTCTTGGCTACAGAGAGGGTTAGTCAGTCATGGGATGGATGCAAGCCAGAATTAAACCAAGTGCACACAGAAAATTATGCTTTTCTTGCAAAGACAGAAGGGGGCAAATAACTGTTAAATGACATTCTTTGCTACATTTTTTACTTAGAAATCAGTGATACCCTGAAAGGTCTGAGGGTGGTACTTTGCTCCTCCCACTCCATTTCCTTCCACACTCAAAATGCTCAGACAGTCCTGATGGTGGAATGATGCAGGAAACTGCACCATTCTGGGTAAGAAAGGCAAACCCACCTCCAACTCCATTACTAATGAGAATTCTCTTAAAAGAGAAGATTCAATCTTTTCCAGCCCAATAGCATTTCTCACTTGCAGATGAGTTAATCACTAATAGCTGTGACCACTTTCTGCCCCACCTGCAACACTGCTGTGTCACGACAGCTCCTTCCCAGACCCAAAAGCTGCAGCAATGCCCAGTGGATCAAGGAACATCCTCCAGCACGGCTGGAGAACTCACACACAACCTACACCATTTCCACCAGGAGGACCAGGTTACAGCTCACAGCCATGCAGCACACAGGGGACCCTAAATGCTTAGCCACTTGCACTCAGTTTGCAGGAAAGGTTTGTAAAACAGCAAAAAGCAACTTGCAAACATCTGTGCAGCTCCCAATTTCTTTGCAGCCCTTTGTAACCAGTGTGTTCCTCAGAAAGGAACATGGGTATTACAGGTACGAGGCAGTGCTGCCAGGGAAGGACAGCAGGACACCTGCATGAGCAGGCTGGAGTCTCTCCATGGATTTTTCCAGGCCCTCAGAATCAGATCAGCAGAAGGAAATGCAGATGCAGCAGTACAGCTGCAGCACTTTCTGGTTTAGCTTCATTTTTGTCACTCCTTAAGGCATGTTTGAACACTATCTGTGAATAAACACTAGTAAAAGTTGTATGTGTGCATGAAGGAAAAGCTCCTTCCCTTTCTTTGGTGCCAGCCAACATCATCAAAACACTCCACAGACACCCACATCTCAGGAGAAGGGAATGCACATGGAAAATAGTTCCATGCTAACATACAGTCAGTGATCACTCAGAGGCTCTTAATACTGCAGCTCTGATTGCCCTTACACGCCAGCAGAGACAAAGGAATGCAATTTGACTGTGCATTCCTAAGAGGAAATTATATTCCACTCTCTCTGTCTTTCTTAAGCATTTGCAGTTTTTCAGAAAATGACATCAACAGTATAAATCACCTGGGCCTAATACAATGGACAAAGCCAGAGTAATCAATTCTTATTTATTAATCAGCCTCTATCATGATGTTCCATAATCATTAAATCCCAGTTTGGACACAATAATAATGAAGGTAACAGAACTAATGCAATTTGTGGTGAGTAAGATGTTGGCAGGCAGTGGCAATAACATTTCTTGATAACAATACAGTAAGGCAAACAGGTCTTGGTTGTAAGAAAAGATATTAAAATAGACAAAAACACACCAAGGAAAGGAGGTATTAGATGCACATATTTCCAAGTTGTTATTAAAAAAAAAAGAAAAAAAGAAGATAATAATGTTAGAGACCAATCTGCATCATCAGAAATGAAGGGCTTAGGGTTATATAAAATACAGACACAGAAACAACATTTGAACATCTTCACAGAATCTAAATACAGAGTGAGGTTACAAGAGTCAGATGAAGGAAAAAATGAACATTTCTCTTGGAAGAAAATTCTTTTAATTACAAAAAGTAGTCTGTCTGGGACAGTGCCACGGAAAGCCTGCAAATCCCAGCTATCTGTGCACACCAAAACCAAGAACCACCCCCTAAACTCTTGGCTACTTCGTTTGCCTCGCCTGTGTGAATAGAAGAGCTTAAAAAATGGACCAGGGAGAAAACCACAAAGCAAGGAATGGTGCTTAGATCCTTGGGAGCAAAGTCTGCTGCAAACGCCACATTGCTGGGGGTGCTTTTAGTTCTCAAAAACATCCTTGTTCCAATGATCAGAGGAATTTCTGGGTGAGAGGGATCACTGCACCACAGAAGGCACAGTTCAAAGGGACAGCAAGCCACACAGAATAATTCTGTGGCAATATGACCCCTTGAAATGCTCAGAGCAGCAGAGCCCTGCACCTTAAAAATCTCAACTACTAAAAAAGACAGGGTGGAAAAAAAAGGAAAAGAAAGAAAAAAAACTTGTTTATAATAAAGACTACATTCTGTAGCAATTTCCTAGATTCCTGGGGTTAGAAATCTAGATTGCCAATGGATAAGTGAGCCTTAAAATCACATCCCTGCTGACAAAAATTCATTTCTTATAACCGTCTCCATTTACCGGAATGTTGAATCTTTCCCATGGGGAAGGAACAAATGAAAATGTTATTTCTCTGCTCATGAACTCATACCTTTCTGTCTGCTTTTCACTGCTGGCAATTTCATTCTCTTCCAAATTTGACTAAAGCCCATGACCTGGGGGAAATAATGTCTATATAATAATCTTCTGAAACTCTAATTCTGAGTCATGTTTTTTTGGATGTTGCCTCACACTTTATGAAAATTGCACTGAGCTATGAAATACAAGTGATGTGATGTCTCTGACTTAACATAATAAGTTTGTCTGGTGACCATGTTAATAATAATAATAACAATAACAATAATAATAATAATAATAATAGAGTCTCCTTTGAAAGCAACAAAACTAAAAATTAGAGAAAAAACAATCCATGCCTAATGGCAAAAAAGATGTTGTGGCACCCCATTCCATAGGTTTATTTTCACTGCCCCGTGGAAAGAACTAGTCACAACTGGTAGCAAATTATTGGTGTGAGAGAGGCACGCAAAAACATCCTGACACTGTGGCTGAGCAGCTTAAGAGCCCTAAAGCTGCCCTGACTGTGCTTGGGGGACCCTGTAAATCCTGGCACTCTGCTCCTGGGGCCCTGGCCTGGCTGAACCCCACATCTGCACGTGGGGAGAAAGCACAAACACCTCCATAAAGCATAATTATTGGCTGGGGCCTCTCGAGCAGCTTGCTGAGCAAACTCAGCAGTGGGGATGTTTGCAGTTGATCAACTCTTCCCCCAAAAGCAGAAATAACTTCAGTGTCTGTTTATTGGCTCCACAGCCACACACTGGCTGCATCCCTGCCCAGCTCTATAAATCTACCCAAACAAAGCTGTACATTACCAGATGTTTATTTTAGTTTTTTATCCACACTGACCCATAAAATCTACAATACAGTAGATCAAACGGTAGAAATCATTAAAAACTTGCTCTGAACAAAATTGGTACTGCCATATGTTTTGGGCCTTCCTCCATGTGAAGCTCCACTTAGCTCCACAGGTATAAATCTAGAATAACCCCATTTTGAGCAACAGCTATTTCACATCTGCAGAGGTGCAGCCTTATGGGTGTTGGTATTTGGTCTCTGATGTTTCTGGGATGAGTAACATATTTATTTATTTGTTCATATATATAGATACACATATATATAGTACACATCCAACTGAGAAATTCAAAACAAATGAGGAATGGTTTATTGGTTGGAAAAGAAAAGCCTGGCAATGACAACCTGAGAAATTTTCACCTGGTATACCTGAACATTTGGTTTGCAGTGAACCAAAGCCCACAGCAATGCATGTTTGCTGCCAGGCAAACACCCTGTAACATTTTTACAGTGCATCCTAAATCTGCAAATTGGTAGCCATAAAGTGCATCTTGAATCATGAGGAAGAGGGGGAAGTGAGAGTCCAGACCTTCAACAGCAAACAACATGTTCCAGTGTCATGTGAAAATACACTCTGTCACTCTGAGACCATCTGAAAAACCAATCCCTCAGAGGCACATCCTGCATGGACTCGGGCAGACTGAGCTCAGACAAGGCACGGGCCTGGGCCACCACTGCCTTCAGGCTTCACAGCTGCCCCATCTTTCTGTGGCTACTCTGCAGTGAAATCAAGCCCTTAAAGCACTTGTGTTTAGTAGGCTCAGACTCTGAGCTCAGGAGTGCTGTCCATGAGTGTGTGCTCGTGCCTGTCCAGACACCCATGAGGGAAACAACAGGCACTGGAGTGGGTGTCTCTGGGGACAGAAAAAGCAGGAGGAAGATGATTTAATGAAGGAGGACCCTCATCCATGGTCTACTGCACTGCTAGCACTGGGTCAAAGATAGGTCTGGAGCTAAAAGGCCAGGGCAGTGCACTCCTGCAGAGCTCCCCAGGGAAATGGGTCCATGCCCTGCCAGACAAACCTTGCAGCAGTGAATCCCCAAAATTCTGGGACATGGCTCTGAGCGCTCTGCACGGGGCAAGCACTGCACGGGTCAGTCCAGGTGGGTGAATCCTCTTGGGAACCTCACCCCGAGCCCCTGAAGGGACACAAACACCCCCCTGACTGAGGCCCACGTGGGGATAGCACTGCTCAGCCCAAGGAGCTGCACTAATGGATGAGTTACTATGGACTTGTGCAGCTTTCCATCAGGCCTAGCACAGTTTCTCAGTTTTAAACCCATCATCTCTGCCGTTTGCATTCCACACAAGAACTTTAATTTGGATATTCTTCCTAAAGCACCTTTAGATCCTTGGATAAATCCATCTGAGAAGTGTACACTCTTAATTTGTTGTTGTTTTTGTTGTTAATGGTGGTGCTGTAACGTATTTTTTAAAAAAAACTTTACAACTTCCTTACATGACAATGGTAAAAGGTTCATTTTAAATAATCAAGAAAGAAATCATTTCCATTAGATAGAGCAGTCAATAGCATCAGAAATGTGGCTGCAATTACTTGTTGCACTTTACAATGAAATCCTTGTAGTATAATAACCACAAGATGATGAAACACATTTTGTCTCCATTTCACATGACTGACCCCAATTTTGCCAAGGACATCTGAACACATTTAACATACTGAAATCTTCCATTAGGATAATGAAAATACACATTATTGAATTCTGTATTTGCTTTATAGTGCTACAAATAGCAAATTCAATCTTTCTTACTTTTGGTAGCGACTACACCTGCATAATTGTTCACATTTCTCAGAGGCTGAAATAAGCTACAAAATGAAGAAAGAGAAAGATGTTGGCCCCACGATCCATTATGCAGCACTTAGGTGATTTTATTTGCTGTATGTGTTCAGTAAAAGGATTGTGTATAACTTAGCAACCTACAAAAGCTGTACAACTGCCCTGCACAGGCTGTACTAAACCAGCTGAACTTTAATGAGCAGGTAACAAGAGGTGCTGGAGCGCTCCCTGGGAAGGCAGCAATTGCCAGTGTTCTTAGCCATGGGGTAAAATCCAGCTTTGCTTCGAGGTACAAATATCTTGCTTTAAAATTACTGTGTCATGGCCAAGCCCAGTGTGGAAACACATGGCCAGCCTTTTGCTATCCCTTTTCAAGAGGGGAAATTTCAACCACAGCAAACTGGTATCAAAGTCAGTCACAGCTGTTACCTGTTCAGTGCAGACAACACCTACCCTCTCTTTGCTCCCAGGTCTATCTCTGCTTGCCTACAACAATTTGCTTTAGATCGAGATAGTTTCATCTCTTTTCTTATCCATAGATCTCAAATCACTGAGATTGAAGCTCCACAACTGAGATGCCCAATGCAACACTGAAAATTGATTTGTATCAGAGAAAAAGAAAAATCCAGCCCTTTAGGCTTCTGGTTGGATACAGTAATGACTTAGACTTTAGATTTAGACTACCAGATATAATAAATACTCCTGCCTCTTTTTTAAGCCAGTGGCTCATTACTTTCTTTTCATTAGCTCTAAACTTCACTGCAGTGCTAGGATAGTGAGTTATATTTGCAAAGTCCCTAAGGTGTCATTTGGCTTCTCTTTCAGTGGTTGGCAATCAGATCCCAGGAGGAAAACAGCCAGTCATCACCCCACTCCTCTCCAGGAGCAATGCTCCAGGTGTAGTCACTTCTTACTCAAAAATAAGGATCCAGTCATGGATCACAGCTTTCATCTGTTGAGCTCTGTTCTGTGCAATCTCCTGAGACATTTACAGGTTATATATTTGTCATGGGTTAGCAAGCATAGTCCTGAAGTGATGTCCTTGCCAAGGGGTGCTTACAGCTCCTCTATGACCTGACAGAACCTATCAGCTGGCCAGTTTGAATATGGACAATTCTTTAAGCCACTTAAAATTGTGACCGCCTCTGTGGCCCACATTTAAGAACAGACAAACCCCGGGCAGAGCTCTGTCTCGTTTTTGGTGCTGGGACAGGTGGCTGCGGGCCCCATGCAGGGGCCAGGCCACGGCCATCCTGGATCCGATGGGCCCTGCTCCACTGTGGAACCCCCACAGCTCCGCTCTGAGCAGCCGGAGCGGCCCCGCTCCCCCTCTCCAGTGCGGCCAAGATTCAGCCAAAAGCTGCCCACCACTGCCTGGCAGAGATCAGGTGACCAACAGCGATAAGCGAAATTCCAGCTGCAAGGCCTGGGTGAGATTAACCCTTTCAGTGCTGTGAAGAGCTGAACACCTGAGGGAGAAGAAAGAGGAGATGCTTAAAGCTGAAATTCTGTTGTAAAGCTATGATGTATCAGAGTACCCGCTGTAATTTCATGAAGGCATGGGGGGTGGAGTGTTCAACTTGTACTTGTGAGCAAAAGCACCTGCACTGAGGTAAGCAGATGCTGACACAGCTGTAATTTCATGAGAAGTTTGAACAGGGAGAGATGGAAGCGATGAGCACTTTTGCTCCAAATGGAAAGGAGAAAACCTCAGTTCCTAGAGATGCTCCCAGAGATAGTCCTAGAGATGAAGATGAGGAGGACCCTTTGCTCCCAGGGAAGGAGAAGGGCCTCTGTTCTTAGAGATGAAATGCTCCCAGAGATGGGTGAAGAGAACTTTTGTTTCTGAATGGCTCAACCTTAAAATTGTACTCCATTAGCTCAAGATTGGACCCTTGAAACAGTTGTGGGAAAAGCTGCAGGTCGTGGGTAGGGACCCTCACATGATGCAAGCAGAGAACCAACCCGGGCTGCTGTCTCGTTGTGATAATGTTTTCATAGCATGGGCAAAAGAGACTCCTCTTCCTAAATGGACTGAACAAGGTTATTATGGAAGTGGCAAACAGACTGAACATCTCAAGGGTTGTCTTTTTACATTGTCAGTGGGACAAGGGAGAAAGGTGGGGGGAGGAGAAGAGTTCTGAAGGTGTGGTATGATTTTACTTTTTCTTTTTCCCTCTTTTAGTTCTGTTAATAAACTTCTTTATATTCTTTCAAGTTTGGTGCCTGCTTTGCTTTTCTCCTAATTCTTATCTCACAGAAGGTAAACAGTAATGAGTATCTTGGACCAAACCACTACAATATTCCACAGTCATTGCTCAAAACAATGTAGTAAGTCCAGATGGCAGTGAAATTTGGATCATTAACATCAGTTCCCCTCAACCAAAGAGTGTCCCAGTCCCCATGTCTCCCCACCATAACTTCAGAACCTCAAGCAATGGTTCCCATTGCTCTGTGAATATGATAGGTTTGATCTCAGACAATTTTGAAGTGTGCTTCACACACAGAAAGCTCCAGTGTTGAAAATGACAACACAACAGGGAAGGCATTCCACACTCTGACTGCAATCCCAGCACCTTTCTGCTGTATTTGGCTGAAAGACAGGTATGAAGTGACAACGAAATTCACAGGCCAAAGAGGAAGTCTGAGTCTCCAAAATTCCAGAAGTACATTGTGTAAATTATTACCCCAGGTCTGCAATGTAACCAGAAAGGAGAGATGTTCAAAGATGCTGCAGCCTCTGGACCCAAGGCGCCTCCATTCCAGCCCAACTTCCCCCAGACCAGCTGAGGGGTCACTCTGAGTAAGCACCAACAGTGCACAAGGACCAGCAAGGCACTGGGGTCAGTAAGGACCAGTGAGGCCATGGGACCATCAGGGTGCACAGAAGTGGTGGCAAAAGCCACGTCTTTGCTGTGACAGCTGGAGGCACAGCATGAATTCTCACAACACTGAATTCGGTGCACCCCTGTCGCAGGGGGTTCTGGATGCTGCTCTGCTTCACAGTCACTTTTTCTGCACAGAGCCATAGAAAAGATGGAGAGGAGAACAATGTCCTGCTAATGACTTACAGCCCCTCCCAGAGATCCAGAGTTCACTGCTGTTTATCTGCATGACTTTGGCCTTGTGCAACCACATGGGACTACACCAGCATCAGGGAGGCACTGAAAAACAAGAGCTTCCTCTCAGAGTCTAATGTTTTACAGTTATCACAGACAAATGTGCAATTGCAAACATCTAAGCACAAAGCACTGGAGACCTTGGAAAGCAAATTGCCTTCATTTGTGCTTCTGCGTGTTTTGAATCCCATGATCTGATCTCTTACTGTTGTAAGTCTGGAAGATCTATTAAAACTTGCAGACTCTGGTTTTCTGGCTTTCATCAGAATGCCAAATTTACCTCCATCTACTTCATCTGAAGGAAGCTGAGTTACAACAGTGATACATTTGGAGAAGATGCTCTCGAGGCAAAAACCTGTTCCATAAAACACAGAATGTGAGCTGCAACTGAAATGCTGGCTGGATTTCCAAAACCATTCAAGTTAAATTGAATGGTTAAAGAATAATTTCCACTAAAGAAATTCAAGTTAGAATGGTTCTTTAGCAGTCATTTTGACTGACAAAGGATGGATTCTCCATGCCATTACACTGCTTTTACTCCAGTGCAGTTCTATCTATTTCAGTGTTTACTAATTCCAGTTCAAGGGAGATGATCAAAATTAGAGTCAATTGAGTCTGATATAAAGAAGTTCTCAGATTTCTCCACTCCATTAACATCAATTTCTGCACTCCATTAACAGCAGCTTTATTCTGGTGTAACTGCATTGATTTCAAAAGAGTTACACCATCCTGATGTCGGTGTTAAAGAAACAGAAAATCAGACCCTATTTCTTTAACAGTTTTATTATTCTGAAAAATATTACTTCCCTCAGACTATTAACACAAAAGAAACACACAAATATTCTTGTAAAATGTAACAGCTGAACAATCTAGCACATAAGAATTGCATTTAGGTTCTGACCCAAAGCCTACTGAAGCAGTGACTTTTACACCAGACCCTCTGCTCCCTCTTTAACCAAAGTTAACACACCCAGCACCAAGGATGCTGCAGCCCTGCCCTGCAGTGCTAAATGGACTGACCTTTGAACCCCAGCTGCTGAAAATAACTGCAATGAGCCGTGTCAGCTATTTCCACTGTTGCCCATTTTATACTAAGCTAGCAGTTCCCACATAAATTGGATTTCAGGACAAGGAACTCCACAGCACAAGGCTCTGAGGTTTGCTGTGCCCATGTGCACGGACACACGTTCGTGCAGACACATAAATACCAACTCCATGTATCACAGAGGATGATCTGCTCTATTAACTTCCAGTCACTGAGAATTATACGTACTGAGATCAAACAAAGAATGTGCATTGACTTCAATATGCTTTAAATCAGGCCTAAAATAAAGAGATTGGTAGGACTGAAGTACAACAGCCTCTTAAATATTTCAAAAGCTACAGTTTAGCAGAATGAAAATGTGCCATAGCAGTGCTGTTCCTAGAAAACACACGCACCAGTCTATGCACGTGGCTGTGAATAAACAGCTGACATTCTCTGCATTTACTCTGAAGCAATTGCTTAAAAAAAAAAAATTGTCTGTGACATAAATAATCCAGTAGGTTAAATTCCCAGAAGTGTCAGCTTTTGTATTATTGATGTCTAATATTTTAAAATAAAATCAAGTACGATTAATCTTCTTGTATTACAATAACGAGTGGAAAGAAATCACTGGCAGAATGCATTAGTGGTTATCAAAAACAATCAACTGCATTTTCCACATTCAACCAAAATGAGTGGATGATACTAGAGGAAAGATTAAATGGAAAACTGATCATAGGATATGGAAGCCTCTCTCTGTTTTTAATGGAAATACATATGAAAATATCATTACAACTGTGCTGCTAATATGCAATACTGAGGCTGCTGAACCAAAATACATTGGTATTGAAATGCCTGACAAAAAGATAATAACCTTGAAATGGGTTTGATGGTTCACTTTGAGCTCTAGTTCTACCAAATCTTAAAAAAAGATCAAAATCTAACAGAATACTGTGATCCCCCCCATTCCCATTGGGTCTGATGTACTGTATATTCTCAGTAAGTCAGTGGCCCTTCAGTGCCAATCAGGGCGTACAGGGCCCATGTAATGAAAATAAACTCCTGTGACAATCACCAGGAGATGGTTCTCAATCAAGTGCTGCCACACAACTAAAACAATTCTTTGTTTCTGAGGTCAGAGGACGTTTTTCAGAGAGCCTGACTATGAAAAGCTTTACCCACAGCAGCTGAATTCACAATCACACAGAAATGCAAACCAGTGTAAGCACTACAGATTAACTAACTATGCCCAAAAGTTACCAGCTCTGCATATGGAAGTACAGGTCTGTCAAGATTGTATAATACCCACCCCAAAAAAGTGTTATCCTTTCCCAGTAGGGGAAAAAAAAGGTTTAAATCAAAATAAATGCTTAATTCACATGGAAATGTAAAATCCATGGGATTAGATTCAGCAGTATTATATCAGGAATGCAAAAGTTGTGTTTCAGTATTGATTAATGCCAGCAAGGGTTGAATTTGCATGTAATTTACAATCACTTCCTTCAACAAATGTCCTCATTTAGTATTATTATGAGTTTGGCATGACAAGATTATTACAAATCACTCTCTATCAGGAAGAATCACCGAGAACCCCACCATTTATTTGGAAATACTGCAACAGACATGATTGGGTGAGAAGGTATAAACATGGTTTATGTACAGAGTGCTGTACATTACTCAAGCGCACTCGTGTCACATGCAGATTAGGAAAATTATTAGTTCTGTTCTGGTGGTGTTCACAATATGCTGCAGCCAAACACATGGAAGATGCAGTCCCTGCTGTCTGGAGATTCCATCTGGAATTGCTGCTCAGGTACTGGGCAGTGCTGAAGGCAGGAGAGCCGCAGCAGGGCAGGGAGGGCAGGCAGCAGCACAGAGCCAGCCAGCCCTGCCCACAGCCGGGCTGTCAAGGATGGGACTGGGAGCTCTGATTTGCATGCAACGAGGGATTAAAATCAGATGGGCAAAGTGGTTCGAATCCCCATGACCATCTCTGCACCTCCTGATGGCAGCTGTCCTCTGCCACAGCGGAGACAATGACACAGCTCATGAAGCAGCTTCTGGAGTGCTCAGCTCTTTAGCTGGGAGTATTTTGTCTCCAGTTTCGGTTTAACTTAATGTGCTTTAGCAGCCATTCGTTCACCTGCCTCGCAGAGGAGTAATCTCCATCACAGGGGCAGGACAGACAGCCTGAGGGCCACAACCTCTGCAGCTGGTTTTGCCTTTAATTTGCCACAGCTTGCAAGTCAGGGACCTGAGGCAGGACCGAAGTCACGGGGCTGGATTTCAACAGAGCACTTAGGACCAGTGAAATCTGCAGAACGAGCGGTGATTAAAGCCAAGCAGGTGCCTAAATGCTCAGCCAGACTGAGATCATTTAACCTGCACCAAGGCTCTGGGCTTGCCTGGACAGCTCAGCTGACAAAATTCATCCATCAGATGAATGCAGTGCCTGTCCCAGCCTGTGTGTTAATTATTGACATTGACTTGGGTAATTTTAGATTCTTATATAGAAGGGTTGTTTTAAATGAGGTGCTTTAACAACTAGTATCACAAAGCACACACATTTCCACTGAACAGGCCAGGACTGTAAATGCAACATAAAGCAGAAGAGAACATACAATTCTTCCAGCCTTTATCATTCACACTGAATTTGTAAACTGCAGATCATGGCAGACACGGAAACATTTTCTCATTTTGAAAGAAGTCCAGGCAAGTACCACATGCTGTGAAATATTATCTTATGGGAGTTGTTTTGATAAAAACAAATGGCCAATCCTAAAGATTAATGCTTCATATGATGTGTTCAGGTTATTAATCCCACCTTCTTCTTTCCACCAGCCCCAGTAGTGAATGTTTTCTGGAAAACTGCATGGAGCCAGATGGTTAACTATTGGAAATCTATACTAAAAAGATTAATGTTACCCCATGACAGGGATCAGTCATTTGTAAGATCTCCTAATACAAACGGTGCCATTTGTTTATTCAGACTGGTTGGATGAGCCATACTCTGAGGAGAGCCTAATTAGTTCTCAAAGATTTCAAAACATCGGGGCCCAGCTGCTGAGCTGCAGTTCCACATCTGAAGGGAAATTACAGGTGTAAAGAGGTATCCAAGTACCACCAACAGCCAGGCAGGCAGGTAAGAGCGACTGCTCTTCAGGCTGCCTCTGAGCTGTTCATTCTAACATGGTCTGGGGAAAGCTTCTGGTGTCCGGGACAAGTTAAATATTTACAAGTGGCCACTGGGAAGACTCCAGTGCCAGTCACAGATTAAATAATGCAGTGCTGGGTGCCATCACTCTTTAGACAGAATAGCAGGGCACAGCCACAGTCTGAATGCCCACCTACCCCCATGAGCCTCAACACAGCCCACTCGAAGGCACAGGAACAAATTCCCACCGTCTCCACATCCTGCTTTTCTGTGTAAACTAAATATACTGCAAGGGAGATGGGCAGGAAAGAAACAGGCATGTTTTACACAAGGATTGGAAAGTGTGAACAGTGCTTACTAAATTTCACAGTAGCCCTTCTTCCAGATGGATAAAAGAACCAGTATGTGCAAGGCCCCTGCAATTTCCAAAGCACTCAGCTTAAACCCCCTGCATTCAGGGGAGCGGTGAAGCACATGCTTTAAAGTGAAGCACACACTTAAATCCCATTGACTTCAGGTATGTGTGTGTGCTTACACGCTCTCCTGAATAAAATAGATGTAAGCATGTGTTTAAACTTGAACCTCTGCTTTGTTGAGATGAGACTGTGAAGAGGAGAGTGAAATTTAAACTGATGCGAGAAATGGTGCTTTCAGCTCCAAGCAACGAGGCCTTTCCATCGGCAGAGAACAGAGCCAGGTGGTTTTTGTGGGAGAAAAATCTACATACAAGTGCTTTTCTTTTCCTTCAAAGGGACATAAAGAGTGACAAAAAAGCCAAAGAAAACCATTAAAATGGAATGTTTTTCCACAATCTATCCAAATGCTCAGTTCATCAGTATGAGAACACTGACAGTGCTGAGGCTGAGGCCAGGACAGATGTTGAGTTACAAACAGCTGTTGCAATTGAAGCCACTGCAAACTCCCCACTGGCTGTTATTACTCCCCCACGGAAGTTCCCATATGTGCCCTGCAGCCAGCAGAAGGGATCTGTGCATGCACCTTCCTCCACCACCAGCAAAATCAACCACATCAGCTTAAAAGAGCAAAATGAACCGAGTTGTGATTAAATCCATTCAGTGTTGGGTGGGGAAGGAGGTGCAGGAGCACTCCCAGTACTGCCAGGAGATTTCAAGCAGTGAGAGCAACTACAGCTGACGTGGCCTCAAGATTCACATGCATGCTCCATTCTACAGAGAGATACATGAGGAACTCTTTCAAAAAGTAGCACCTGACAGAGAGGACCTGTTCAAAAAATGGTGTGTCTCAGGAATTATAACCATTTGGATCATTTTTTGGTGTAAAGAAAGGTCAAGTGTAATGGGCTGGGCTAAGAAACAGATTTAGGAGCACATGAAAACATCAGTTTTGTTGAACATGAACTTCTAGAGCAAAACAAGCAAAACCCCCCAAAATAACAAGAGAAGCATTTTCCTAGAAAGTCACACAGAACAATGTGATTTGTGGAGTATGTCACACATCCAGGGCCTGTCTTGTTACCCACTGCATCAGCCAGAGCAGGTCAGCAGCTGGGCTGGCCTGGCACAGCTGATGCAGCCAGTGGAGCTGCTGGGAACTGGTAACTGGTACCAGACCCAGACAGTTTTCCTTTTGAATCCTGTGCCTTTGCACGTCCACAAACACACTGATGGCTATGGGCAGCAACTGTGAACTGGCTCCTGGTTTATAAAATCACATAGTAATTTACATAAAACATATTTTTTGCATGATAGTCTTTTCTCTCCAATTGTGTTGGCAGTTTTTTTTTCATCTCAAACTTCAGTTAACTTCACTTAGGAGCTTTTTGAGACAAGCACTGTTGATATATAGAAACTAAGGAAAGGATCTGAGATTCTGCCATAGTACCAAAATCAAAATCATTCTGGCACTACACAGAAATCTAAACCAAAATCTAAACCCCAAAATCACCTCCCCTTTGATCCCGTCTCACTTATTCCATAGGTGTCCATTCATGATGCAGGAGAGCATCTTCTCCCAATGTATATGCAAAAGCTTCATGAAACAAAGTAGGATTAACTACACTTAAATCAAGTCACCTTAATTTGGAGAAGTGAGAGCTTTAAAAACAGGTATTTATTAAGAAAGGGAATTTCTAAGTAGTATCCTTCTTGGTGGTATAAATATCCAACATAGACTTAATCAAGAGCACATCTTGGAGGAGATATTAAAGCAGCATATGATTTGATAGCAATGAAAAAAAAAGCAATCAAAGCAGAGCATGGCAATAAATTAATAGAAAAAGTTATCTATCCAAACCAGACTAAAAGTAATTTTGTAAGTCAGCAGTAAAAAGTTGAATAAACACTAATTTAATCTATTTTAGATGCAGCAGTCAATAGATGAAATACTTTACTGCTCTCTAGCTACGTGAACACAGCCAACTGACACAATAATTGAAAAGAAGGAGAAACAGAGTCCCTGTGGAAGCAGGAGCACAGGAACACTGGGAGACACAGACCTCCTGTGCCAGGGGAGCTGCCTGTCACAGCAAAGCTGCAAAGCAGAGTTTTGATGCAATGACCTGCAGATAATGGCTGTGACCTATTTCTACTGTCCCACCTTTCCATGCACTTTTAGGCAGCACAATCATCCCTTTATAGGGAACAAGCATTTCCCATTCCTCTGGGGTATGAAGAGAAAGGGAACAATTAATTCCTCCAAAGGGGGATCCTGTATCATAAGCAACAAATGTCCTGGTACTGTGGAATGAGGAAGAACTAGACGGGAGGAACAGAACAGGTTGTCAGTGGAATTTCTTGAGATTTCCACTTCTCAAAGCCCTGTATTCCAATTGTTTCCTTAAATATTCATCACCAGCATCAGGCAGAAGCCCCTGGAGAGAACCTGGAGAAGTTTTAGGAAACTGGGCTACCAACAGCAAAGGACTGCAATGATTTATTTCCTATCTGACATTATTTATGCAAGTGAGCATGTGACAGCCTGAGTATCCCACAGCTCTGCCCCATGCTGCCTGAAGTTCTCTTTATCTTTCCAAACAAGCTGCAGCAAACCCACCTTCAGCTGAACATCCCAGGTGATATTTTCAAGAAATAATAAAGAGGCTTTAGTTATTATCACTCCAGGCATTTGTACTGCAGATCGGCAAGGAAAAGGACTTTATAACTGAGCTGAGAAAGAAGAGCAAATTCAAAGCAGTTTAATGACACTCAGGAAATGACAGCAAAGCAGAGGAAAGAAAAAGAAACACTGGGAACTGAACTGCAAAGATGAAAGCAAGGAGTAATCAGTGGTTAATGACGATACAAGCAACAAAATTAAACCTAAGCTTTGACTCTGAAAGGCACCTAAGCAAGTGAGCTCCTAAGCCTAAAGCCAGGCACAAACTTGATAAAACTGTCAGCAGGTTAACTCAACAACAAGCCTTCTCCAAATCTTCCTTTTAAACAAATGAATGTAGACATTAGAACATGGTTTTCTAGTTAAATACAACAAAATTTCTACTGATTCAATGAGAATAAAGTCCTTTGAACCGATGAAGCACTCTCTAAGAAAGAATACAGTGCTCAGAGGGCTGTCAAGTGGCCTCTTGCTATGAATTCATAATGATGTCGACCTTTTATTTACTGTTTCTATACCACAGGCAATTTAAGTAAGCAAGATGTACTTAGTAAACCAAAACCATAAAAATATCTGCAAACTGCTGGGAAACACTGGGCAAATGAAGGGCACTGGGGATGAATGAGGAAGGTGATTAAGAAACAGAGTGGGAATCACAGGAAAGTGTGTTCTTTTTCTTTCTCAGGGTCAAGGAGTGCTTCTACCACAGAATAAAATGCAGTGTCACACCAGGTGTCATTGCATCAATACATCACAGAGCCAAGGAAGACACTCTGCTCTCACTATCATTTGCAGGCCTTTTTTTTTCTCTTTTCTTTTTTTAAACAACATTAAATTTGCATTAGCTTGGATGGGGAAAAAGGATGGCATATATAGGGAGAGAGGGCTGAATTAATATTCATAAGCAACACACTGGAAGAATGCAGAAAGGGTGATTTGAGGGAGCTTGGAAAGGGAAAGGAGAGACAGACATCACTCCTAGAGACCTCCTGCGTCACACACTCTGCTCCCAAGCAAGAATTGCAGTGTCTCTTCCCCATCCACACTAAATATTGCCTGCTCTGAACAGCTTTTGGATTCCCCACTCCAGGGCACTCCAGGGAGGAAACTGTTTTGGCTGAAGTTGGGCAGGAGCAGGTGGCACTCACCAGCTGTAAGTAACTTTGCTCTTGTTGGCACCACAGCGGTTCTTGGACTGCTCACAGTTTGTGTTCAGTGGGGAAGGGGGGTGGAGAGGGAGCAAACAAGTCCTCGGTGGTGTTTAACATCATCCCAGGCTGCCTCTTCCAAGCTGGCAGCTCCAAGCAGGCAGCAGAGGACACGGAGCTTCCAGAGGTGCCTGCAGGGATGTGCCAGCTCAGGGTCAGGTTTGCTGTGCTTCCACCCTCTGCTGTGAGAGCACGGCAGCCCTGCCATAGCCCTGCCATAGCCCTGCCCCAGCCCTGCCATAGCCCTGCCATAGCCCTGCCCTGCCCCAGCCCTGCCATAGCCCTGCCATAGCCCTGCCCCAGCCCTGCCATAGCCCTGCCATAGCCCTGCCACAGCCCTGCCCTGCCCCAGCCCTGCCATAGCCCTGCCCTGCCCAGCCCTGCCCCAGCCCTGCCATAGCCCTGCCCTGCCCCAGCCCTGCCCCAGCCCTGCCATAGCCCTGCCCTGCCCCTGCCCTGCCCCAGCCCGGCCACAGCCCTGCCATAGCCACAGCCCTGCCATAGCCCTGCCATAGCCCTGCCATAGCCCTGCCCAGCGCTGCCCAGCCCAGCCCCAGCCCTGCCCCAGCCCAGCCCCAGCCCTGCCCCAGCCCTGCCCCAGCCCAGCCCCAGCCCTGCCCCAGCCCTGCCCCAGCCCTGCCCAGCCCTGCCCCAGCCCTGCCCCAGCCCAGCCCTGCCCAGCCCTGCCCTGCCCCAGCCCTGCCCAGCCCTGCCATAGCCCTGCCCCAGCCCTGCCCTGCCCCAGCCCTGCCCAGCCCTGCCCAGCCCTGCCCCAGCCCTGCCCCAGCCCTGCCACAGCCACCCTGAGGTGGAACAGTCCTGCAAGCCAGATGTTAATGCTGCACAGGAGGCAGGAAGGGAGGAGAGGAGCAGGGCTCCCACCAGGTGTGAGTGATCTCTCTGCAGATGGACTGTCAGCACCAGGGCTTTCCAGAGAGCCCCAGCACACATCCCTTTTTCCAGCATCTGGGCCACCAATTCTCCAGCCTCTGCATGTGCCCAACTACAGAAACAGGGGCCTGCAGCTGGAAAATTTCTGGGGCTACTGCTGCTGTGCAAAGGTACAATAGCACAAATATGCCAATTATTACATTTAACGTCGTATTTCATCAAAGAAAAGAAAGCAGAACCTGGATACCATAAGTGTGGCAAAGCCATCAAACTATTTGTCTAGAACTAGTTCCATCCTCAGAAGCCACCTGAGAAATCCAAAGTTAAGCATGGAAGCAGGACAAGAGGCAGCAGCTCTGTTCCCTTCTCCACTCCTCATCACAACAGAGGGAATGTGAACTTGCATGACCATTTCTACTGGAAGAATTTTTTTACATGCTTGAAAAATCTTAAATCCCTCTCATTTCTTTCAGCTGTGCACCCCGAAACCCCTTCCACCTGGGGTCAGAAAGGATTCCTTGAAACTGCAACACATTCCTCTTGCATTCACTGATCCATGCCAGTCCAGCACGTGAGTTTGAAAGGTTCCTTTCATTTCCAAATGGCACAAATGTCATCATGTGCTGTGGTGATGCCACGCCAAACATGAACTTCACTCTCTGAACCAGCCTGGCACATGCACTCATCAGAACACTTGTTTTTTTCCCCTCCAAGCTCACCTTTCATCACCATCCCTGACAGACAAGTCCTCCTTGGCAAAGATTAACACTTTGCTAATGAAGTTATCTCCTGATCTTTTATTTTAACTGGTATCTGTTCTGCCATTTAACAACAACCTCTTTTCAGCTGCTAAGGTGGGACAATTAGTCAGTATTATTGATATTATGAGGTTCTATTACAGTAATAGCTTGAAATCTGTTTGCCCAGTACTCCTCAAACACACAGGCGAGCACTTGGTGATGAAGAGTGCTGTTGTATAGGCCACGGAATGCAATGAACAGCTGAAACATTCATAATAAATACTTGTAGAAACTACTTTCTTTTCATTCACAGCCAACTGATTTTCACAGTCTCTTCCTATAAATTCTTTTACAGTGATGCTACACAACCAAGTCCACTGATATGACACGCCAACGTTGAGATTGTCCCAAAAGCACACCCAGGAATGCAGAACCTGCTGGCACAGCCTCCAGCAGGAGTGAGCAGTCACTGCAGAGCACAGGCAGGCAGCAGTGCCCCCGTGATGCATGGGGGTGACTGCAGGAGCCAGAGCTCTGCTCAGCTCAGGCCTCAGACCATGGCACGGCTGGGCTGAGGGTGCGTGTGCCATCCACATCCCTCCGTAGGAGGGAGAATTCACAGCATCAGCAGAGATGAGATTTCAGGAGGTGAATGTAAGCTACTTCAGCTGAATGCACATTAACCCTCAGGTGGAGCGAAGAGGAAAATATTTACCCTGAGTTTTGGTTTTTTTAACAGATTTACCATTGCTAAAGGAAAGGCCATGAAAAACCTTGACTTCCTAATGGTCTGAGAACAGCAATAACCGAATAATCATTTTCTTATGGACAAAATACTCCCAAATATTTCTAATGAACCATTACAGAATGCACTGCAACTTTACAAGCCTTCATTTAATTACTTCCACTGAAACAAACACACAAATCTTCCAGCTCGGTGCTGCCACATGCACAGACTCTCTGAGCACCAAGCCCTCAGCAACCTTCCTCTGATGGACATTTTTTTTCCAGGAAATGACACAGAGACATAGGTAAAAGGTGATTTAGATAGACTGCTGTGTCACAAATTGTCAGGATCTGATTTAAAGACCTTGCCTTTGTCAAGAAAGACAGTTGGGTGTCTGCTTTAAAGAAGTACTGGGAATATTTTCATCAAAGGTTTGAATTGAAAAACAGTGGGAGGTAAATATCTGAGATGTTGCCAAGAAAGACCGCTATATCCGTGCAATTACCATTAACAGGGGACAGCAGTGGTTCAATGAAGTAATTCAATCTGGTGTCCTACATTTTATCAGACAGCAATTTTGAGTTCTGACATAAAAGGCTGAGAAAGGGGATTGGACTCTTTTCTCTGAAATTCAGCCTTAATTCTTGCAATCAGGAGATGTGTTCTCTGCCTCAGGTACCAGCCCTACTATCCCTCCAAGGGACTCAAAAGAATAACCCAATATTCACCTTCAAAAGAAGAATAACCTAATATTCACCTCAACACCACTCATTCGCATAGGAACAAGTCATACTTTGGGCAAGTTTCAGAACTGAGTGCCTGCAGTATTACAGCAGTGTTTTCCTCCTGACTTAACTATCTCAGTATTTCCTGACTTGTAAATTTTGCAAGAAGAAAAAGACCCATTGTGTTAAAAAAATAAACAATGTGATGTAGCCTAAATTAATAAATGTATTCTTTCAAAATATAAGAGAGAGACTGTATTTCTCAGAAAACGGCAAAATAAAAAGCTTATGGAAACTGCCATCAGAATAATACCATCACATGGCTTCTCCTCGTCGTTCATCCATCCATCCTGCATGCTCCTAGTTCCTTAGAGGCTTTTGCATTATCTTTCTCCCCAGTAATTCTATCAGTCAGCCCAGTGACCGCACTGGTGCTTTCCAAGGTCACCAAGTTTGCAGTGCAGCACTGCATTTCTCCTCTGCAAGGCAGCCCAGGCTGGCAGAGGGCACAGGGCTCCCATGCTGGGCTCAGGGTGAGCTTCACTCCCTCTCTACACAGCTCCCACCCAAACAAACACCACAAACCCCCTTTCCAGGGAATTCACCACAATTTGTCCTTTTAGCTCCTTTCTACCACAATGCTTTTTGCCATAACCCCTTTTTGCATAAGAGTGTGCTGATCTATAAACTCCTGTGTTACACCATGCAGAGACCTTGAAAGGTTCTCCCATTAACTGCACATAGTTGAAAACGCTAATTTTATATTTTACTGAGCAAAACCTCACCACAAACAACAATGACATGAGATAATTTGCAGTAAGAAGAGTCCTGTGTCCCTCTGTGCACTGGGCTACAAATTCCACCAAGCTCCAAAACATCACAAACAAGAGCAAGCTGGCTCTTGTGTCCTACAGAACGTGGTCAGCCCCCTTTACACGTGGCACAAACCCAGGACTCACTGCAGCACTCCAGTGAGGGACTGCACAGCCCTTTCCTTTCATGAAACCACACAGAACCTCCTCTAGAGACCCAACACTATCTTTCCCCCAAAATATTAAACACACAACGCAGGCAGTGCTACTGAGCATTCTCTTGTACTGATAGGAAACGGAGACCCTTGGAAGATGGAGGCTCTGTGTATGACAGCTTAACTGCTTGCAATCAAACTAATTTGCAGTACGATGACCTGAAATGAGTTTAAAAGCACCATAATGCATGTTTAGCAATCAGTGAAGCAATCCTTTATTATTCAGGTTCACATCTGCAATTTGTGTCACGTGTTACAGGAAAGAGAAAGAGGGGAAACACAAAAAAGAATCCTTTTGCTTTGCAGGAGTTGATGAGCAGAACATGAGCCACAGTAACATGGGGCATTCAAGACCAAACTTAGACTGGCAGCAAATCTTAAGTCATTCTGCTACTTACAGGAATCTTAAAATGTCCAGAAGAAGAAATTATTAAATTAAACACTTGCCTATAAATGATGATGTCTTGATTTTTCTAAATTGATTTTTGCTGGAAAAAAAAATGATTAAGCAAGTTCACCTGAAATACCACCAAAAACGTGAACTAAGTTTGCCTCCAGGGTTTTAAACTGCAAATGAAGTTATCAACCAACCACTTTCAACACTCCCCTTTCTACTGGTTACAGAAGTGGGAGACCCTTCTGGCAAATAATGGAGTTTCATATCACCTCTCCAAATACATAAACCCTCGTATTTCCTTCCTTCTTCCCTTTCTTTTTTTATGATGTCTCAAATCATCACACTTGTAATCCTTGGAAAAAAGATGGCTCCAACAAGGAAAGTGGGAAGCAGAAGGAAAAAGGACCAACAAGCTGAAAAGCACTTGCTGAAGAAAGGCAAGAGCAGTAAATGTAACACCATTCCAGAAATTAGAAAAATAAAAAAACCCAAACAACATAGGAAAGACACAGAAGTGCAAAACTGAGGCAAAGCCATTAGAAAAAGCACAGAACTGCTCAGTTCTGAGAACTCCAGCAGGACTGGGCTTGGGCAAGGAGAGGGAAGGCCCAGGCCAGCACCCCCTGCTCGATCCTGAGTGACAACTCCTGGGGGATATCACCTCCTGAATCACCAAAGTATCTGGGGACCATCCTAAAGAAATTAGTATAAAGTTATTAAAGAAATTTCATTGTTCAGACAGAGGGTGACAATCTGTATTTCAGCAGTGAGGGGACAAACCAGAAAGACCTGCAGTTCTGAAATCTGGTCTCAGTTCTGTCTGGTTGGCTAAGAAACTGCTGTGGTGGTGCCCTGCTCTCTTCCTGTATGATTTGGACAACACAGTTTCACACAATTCAAAGAACTGTACGGATTCATATTTTAAATTCAAAGAATGTTATTCAAAAAGCATGAGCATGCATTAGGGCAGGGTTCTACAGTGTTGGAGGAAATACCATCCTGAAGGGCTGTAAAAATAACCCAGACCTTCACCATCTCTGTTCAAAATGGTCTGAGGAGAGACCTACCCTGACCAAAATCCAGCCCAGGTCATTTATTCTGCTTGCCTAATTTTTCCCCAAATACTGAGTCAATAAAATGTGAAATACACAGTTTTCTTCTCCAAAATCTGTTGTTTTGCTCCATCTATTCTTACTGTGATGAGCAGGATGCTGGAAATGCAGCTGCTCTTGCTCTTCTTCTTGCTTTGCTGGTCATGTTGTTAGCAAACTCTTTAATGAGTCTCAGTTCTCCCTAGGAACAGCACTACAGTTTATAAATGCTAAAATTAATAGACCTGGGGTAGACTTTATTACCTGCAATGTATTTAGTTGGCAATGATGATGCCTCCCTTACAGCAGCAGTTAGAATAAACTGCATTTTTAATGGCTCCTGGAAAACAAAAGACAACACCTAAAAGACATCAGATGAAGAAACACCAGGTTTCCTGGTCTCAGTGCACCACACCAAATCTACTCCACTGAGGGCTGCAAACACTAATGAGTAATTACAGCCCACAGAGAGATTTCTACTGGGGATCTTGTCCACTTTTGTCGAATCTGAATTTACTATCAGAAGATTCATAACCTCTGTTGTCAGCTTCACTTCTGCAAAGAATGGGCACATGGAGAATTTTAAGTGAAGCTAAAATGGATTTCAGTACACCCTTCACAATAATAGTTGGTAAAACTAATTACAGTGAGAAAATTGGAGATCATTCATTACCCTACTAAGCAAATTAGGATTCGTTAACAATGATTTATAGTGCCAAAGAGAGGATAACAAGGATCCTCTTTCCAACTCTATTCACATGGGACATGACAGTTCGTGGTGTGGTGCCACCCCAACAGCCACTGTGCAGTGCCTTTGTGGACCTCAGGGTGTTTCAGATGGACACACACTTTTACATCAGCAAAATACATTTCAATGTTTGGCTCCTAAAGCCGAGCACTAAAATTAACTGAGCAGCTTAACCTACTTGCAAGAACAACAGCTCTTTATTTACCAACACCACTGTGCACATGATGTGCAGTAAAGGACTACATCCCTTTAGCTGTTGGATTTACTGGACCCCTTTCAAATGATAATTTTGATTTAATCTGTTTCTCTCCTGTGGAAGCCAACGGGCCCTACTGCACTTCCCTGGAGTGGAGTCTCTTCACACCCTCTTACCGAGGAGAGTCATCAACAGCACAAACCCGACCACCTCAAGGAACAAAGCACAGCTCCCTAGGATCACTGCCAGAGCATATGGACCAGGCAACGAGGGAAAATCTACTCTTTGAAGGGCTCTCTGAGCACAGAGGATGTGCTGGTGTAACTAATTCCACATTTCTTCTGCAAGGTAATGTCTCGGGTGAAAATCACTCCCATTGCACAGCGAAATAGCTGCCCTTATCTAGGCCAAAGACTGGTTTTCCATCATATCCATACTGAACACCACTGGTGCTCCCCTTATTCTCCCTGGGATGGGTTTTTAGAGCTCTGAGTAATGCAATGCAACATTGCACAACCCAGTGTCCCAGTGGCACACTGGAACTGCGCAAACATCTGCTGAACCCAACCCACTCAGGGCCAAATTGGATAGCACAACTGATTAGCCAGAGCCTCTGGGAATAAGCTCACGATTTATGTTTGTCTGAGTCACCAGCCCATGTGCAAAGCAGAGTTTTAGCTTTTCTTTCCTTTTTTTTTTTAAGGTGGAGCAAGAGCACTGTTTGGAAAAGAAGGGTCACAGGGGTCTTTTTGCCTTCCCAATGTTATTTCCAGCTCCAGCTTATTACCAAGTTCTACCCAGCTCTGAAAAATTCACAAACTCCCTGCATTTGGAGGAAAAGAAAATAACACAAACCTGCAATCCAAAAAGAAAACATTAAAAGAGGAACAGAAAACCCTCAGAAACTGCAACAAAGACTCGAGAAGCAGACCCATACTGAAAATGGAAATAAGTTGCCAAAAACAGAGAAACTGTACAATTGCCAAAGAACCTGACAATCTTGGGAATCAGGGTTGTTGTTTAGAAGCAAAACATTCAGTTATTTAAGTTTTGATTTCTGCTTCGTTTCGTGTTGGAAACCAATGAACCACTATCTACTTTAACATGAATTTGGCTGGGTGCAAGATACATAAATGAGCAAAAATCATTCTTCAAAGCAAGGTACGAGAAAAAGCTTTACCATTATACAAATTCCAATCATACTCTAAAACATCTCAACCTCCTGAAACCTTTAAGACAGCTGGATAACATTAAAAACTCCCATAATTCAAACAGGTTTCCTTTTAAAGTTAGAAAGATGGTGAATTTTTTCTAAAATTCTAACTACTTTCCAATTATCTGATCTGACATCTTGATGAGATGTAATCTACCTGATGATCTGTCTTTGATGAGAGACAATGACAATTTGCAATGCAAAAAAATATCAAAGACAACTGGGAGATCTTCCAGGAAGTATTGAGTTATGATTTCTTAGGGTGCACCAATATTAACAGCACATCTAATTTCTTTTTTTCACATGCACCAATCATAGACTGGACTGATCCCACAGGAAGCAGTGAAGTCTGGCCAGCACAAAAGGCTTACAGGAGAATCAGAATGATTTTTACCTCTTCTTTTCTGACTATTGATTTAACAATATGCAAAAAGGATGGTAAAGTGTCTCCTCTGACAAGGAGCACCAAGACAGGCAAAACAGACTCCAGTAAAAATGTATTTTAAACAGAATCTACAGAACATACCAACACCTGTGAAGGGAGTAGAAGAAAGTTGTTCCCCAGTGAAATCCAACCTTGAAGGTGTCTTTAGAGCTCCTCAGCAACACTGCACCATCACCTCTCCCTCAGGGGCCACTTGCACTGGTCCCACTTTGCTGAAGGCACCTCATTACAAAGTTTGTTTAATCAAGGGCAGTTCTGTGACCCCAGCTGGGTATGGGTTAGGCTGAATCACTTGATGGAGACTCCCAACCCTCTCCATTGCCAAAGCAGGCTGCAGGAATGCCCTCCCCAGAGCATTTTTCCTTTCCCTGTTGCTTTTCCAGGAGCACTTACACAGAGGCAACAAGAACAGAAGAATTCAGTCTCCAGCTTTGCCGTTCAGAAATTTCTCTAGTTACTGTATAAAATCAGGTAAGATTTCAGCCTTCACCTCTACTACTGAAGGTGCATAACGAATTACTAGCATGGAGCTATCAGAGAGATATTAGAAGAACAATTTTGTGTTACTGGGAAGTGTCAGCTTTATAAATGTTTCCTTAAACACTCAGTGATCTCTGGAGACTCTATAGAATAACAGGATCTAGAAGTCCTTTTAGCTTTGCTGTAGCATGCACAGCATCCACAAACATTGCAGACACATGACCCACCACCCCTCAAACCTGAGTGCCTGGCACGAGCACGGTCCTCAAAGGGGATTCCAAGCTGGACATGGATTATCTCTATGTTAGGCATCATGGCCTAAACACATGAAGATTCCATTGATACTTGATTTAAACAGCAAACATGTGCTCCTTAATCCATACCTCAGTGTTCCTTCATTTCTGAACACAACCTGCTTCCCTCTGCAGTAGATGTCCATCAGTCCACTTTCACCTACCTGGTTCCTATGTTCCCTCTGGTGAGCTGCAGTACATAATATTCATACATTAAATCATTTCCAAGGGCCAAAGCTTTATTATTACCTATTAAACTAGAAGTTCTTTTTACCGTATTTGAGACCAATGACCCCTGTTTTGAAGTTCAGGGTTAACACCAAACACAAAAACGAACAGTCTTTTCTTGTTAAAGGCTTTGGAAAAAAGAAGTCAATTCAAGTGCATATTCTTTTGCACTTTGATAATACAGTAATTACTTTGATCAGAAACACATGCTAATTGGATCATTCTGGAGCATTTTTCTCATTGTCTGGTACCGCAAAACACATCTGGGTTTTATTTGCCCCATGTAAGTTAATAAGAGTATGGACTTTTTTAAAACAACAAGCAAGATAATCCTAAAAACAATTTTCCAGAGTGAAAAGGGAGGAAAAAAAACCCTTCATGTTTCATCCAAGACTGCGTAAGTGCAAAAACAACTTTAGGAGAGAAACTGAAGGATGTTTTCTACCTACTTGGCTATTAGTGAAGGAAAAAAAAAAAAGAAAGTTAAAGACTTAATACTATGACTACAGATAAGAAACAGCTCAGTTAAATATATTAATGGAAACAACAAGGGATGTCTCCCCCACCTACACAGATCCAAATTGGAATGATTTAAGGTGCCAACACATCGGCCCTAGAAGATGTCAGGTTTCTTCTTGTTGCTAAATCCCTCGCTCAGGAGAGCTGGAAACTTTCAAGCTTTCCGTTGGAGCATAGGGGATGTTGACACCTTCCAGATTTTCACTTTAGTGGACCAACCCACAGACAGTATGGTGCAGGGAACAGCAGATGGCTTCTCTTCTGTTACCTCTGCTGCCTAGAGATGAGGCTGAGCACCGCTCCCAAGCCATGCATATTCAGCTCTCGCTGCAAGGAGAACAAGGCTTATTTATCCATGGTACAGCCCTCCAGCCCATATTAGATCTGTCCCATTCCAGAGCATGTCTACAGATGTCCATATGATTGGAATTTTCCCAGACAAAGGAAAGAAATTCATTCTGAACTATGGAAAGACATTCAAGGTTTAGTTTTAATTCAAAATGAACATTGAGCCATTTGATTTTTTTCCCTTCATCCCCTCCCTCTTAAAAACACATATGACACAAACCAGGGCAAGTGCTGAAAAAAGGAAACCAGCTTGTTTTTCTGTTTCACAACTTACCTTACACTGATCTGGGCTTTGATATAATTAGAACAGCTACCACAAAACTTTTTCAGTTGAGGATGCTCTTTTCACACCTCACCACCAGCAGTGTGAATGTTCTGTTTGTGCAGAAGTCCAACATAAATCCAGCAGGACACAGCATTTCTCCAGGTATTAAGCAATTTTTGTGCAAGTTTTGTGAGACCACATGTACACAGTTTAATCCCATAACTTTCTTACAGGATCACAGACCTCTATGACAAAAGACTAAACTCACCATGTGCTAATAGAAGAAAATTACTCTCTGGGACTGTGACAAGAGTGCAACCAAGTTTTTCTATCATGTAATTGAATACCATAGAGTTTACTTTTCCCCAGAGTTCAGTGAAAAGATAGAAGCAGGTTTTGATTATACTGATAACTTCAGAGCAGTGCTGTGGGACAAGGCTCACTGTATTTTACCCACCTGGTTTGGGACATACACAATGCTCTGCTTCTCCTACAGTGATTATAAAGGCAGAAAAGATTTGCTTGGAGAACACAGCATAAGTTACAAGAGAAACAGGGTATGAGCAATTTAAATATAAATCTTGGAAGAAAATAAGCAGTACATTGGATTGACTGGAAAACTTTTTTTTACTCCCAAACTTATCTATGCAAGTAAAAGGTATATTGATTAATGTGGGAATGAACAGGAAGGTATGAATATAGACTGTTAAATCAATACAGATGCATGCAAATAGATCACAAACCCAAAAAAACCTGATCAATTTTCAAACCAGCTGGGGCTTGATCTGCTTCTCAGGACATAAAATGTAAATCTGGCATAAATACAACTTCTGTGTTTTCCAAGAGTGTCCATGAACCATGGGCTTTTAAGCAGCAGGTAGAAATCACTGTGCCACGTCCTCTGGGCTGTGGTACACAGGAGATGAGGCAAGACATTGTAACGGGCTCTTTAAGATCTGTGAATCAACAAGAACTGGTGCAAGGGAAAATCAAGATCCTACCATCTCACATTAGAGAGCTGCTGAGACCATGGCTCATTTTCTTTGCTCTAATTGTGTATATTAAGTGCTGTTCAAATTTATGTAGTAATTAATACGACACCTGATTAGCTCAAGAAAACACTGACCACCATGTTGGAAATATCACTTCCAGTGCATTTGTGGAGGAAGAAATAAAAAGGACCATTAAGCTATTGGGCAGAGTGGGGTTGGTGGGTTATCCCTGTGTCCATGCACTAAGGCACTTTTGTTTGAGGAACACTCTGCTGCTCAGAGGCACACGTGTGAAAGTGGAGATACACTTACAAAGTAGCCTGTTCCCAAGCTGGAAGGAGCTGAGCTCTGCAATAAAACACAAAGACAAAGTGGAAAGTCAGTGATGGTTTTTAACACGTTCCAATCCACACAGCTCATTACCAGCCCTTTCCAAGCTTTTCATCACCACATCACAGCACCAACGTCCTGCCCCTTGTCATCTGCTACTGAAACAAACACGCTGTTGCTTAATTTTTCTCTTTACATCTCTCAACGACTCTGAGATGGTAACGTGCTATTTACTGAATTCCAAGCTTCTGCGGTGGACGTAATTGCCAATTTATTTGACAGGCAGCTGGGTAATGAATTAATGATGGCATTTCGCCCTGCACTGAGACTAAACAGACACTCATCAACCAGCCTCCCTGACATGCTGACATTCAATGCCCTGGACTCCAGCTCCTCAGCTTCGTGGCCACAAAGGGGCAGGCGGGAGGGGGAGAAGGGGAAAAAAAGTAGACTGACTTCAAAACAAAAAGCCCGGTGGGTTTGGATGACTTTTTCAGCGTATGACCTGTTTGCCAATTTATTCCCGAAAGGCCCTGGTTAGTACACACATAGTGCTTTTCTAAAATGAGACATTTTGTAAACATAATTAGTAGTCTGAAATGTAAAGAATGCGTGGGCACAGAGAAGCTGCTTCAGTCAATGTACCATTTTCTGGAGAATGCAGTCACTACAATTTCCCATTTGGATGTCCACACTGTTTGACAAACCAAGGATTTAGAAACAACAATAACAAAAAAAGCAAGAAGCAAATATCTACAGTGTGAAATAGATTTCAAAAATCAAACCTATAAAAATAATTAAAACTAATATTACTGCCATGGAAAATAATCAATTTGTTTAAATGCTTTAAAAAAAAAAAATTCAGTTTAAGTGGGACACGATCACAACCTCTATATTCACAGGAATTAAGGAGATAAAGGGTTTTGTTTCATTAGTTTTTCATCTAAGCAATGGGGATTACACAGCAGGTTCTCTCAGAGACATGGGGGAGACCGAAACATCTCGGTGCTAATCCAGGTCAGGCTGTTCCATTAGAGGGTGAGCAGTTCCCAGCTCCAGCTTGCAGAGCCCATGGACAAGGAAGCAAAAAGCAGAGGACCATTCTCTAGTGAGCACTGGGTTGTCCAGACAACCAGTGTGTAACTCCTGTAGCTCAATTCCCATTTCTGTGCCTCAGCACAGCCTCACTCTCGGTGGGGACACAGCTCGGGGGTAGCCAGGACCTGCAGAGGGGCCCCAGCAGCCCGGGCACACCCCTGCGAGGACACGGAATCTGCATCTGTTCCGAGACAGGGGCCCAAAGAGCAGCTCTGCAGTGCCCAGCTCTGCCTCTCAGCAGGCAAGGAAACTCCACACAAATACAAGCAGCATTCCAAAGTCCTCCTGGCCCCACTCTTGCTGCTCTGGGGCCTCAAGTTCCCTGTGCCACCATCACCCTCAGGTGACCCGCCCTGGTCCCAGTGAGGATGTCCCTGACAGCAGCAGTGGGCTCAGCCTGACCACTCTGCTTCCCTGCCAGCCCTGTGTCCATACTGCTGGAATCACCTGGAATGCCACTGGCACAGCCAGGCCACCGCCCAGCCCGCCAGAACCTCTGTGGGCGTAGGCCCTGCTCTGGTGATGCCAAAAAGATTTTTGCTTTTTATACATTTTTCATATATTTGTAGCTCTGCAGACTGTTGTTATATAGTTATATAGCTCCTTAACTAACTCTGGTACTTTTCCTACCCTTTCTCTTAGATTTTACAACAGGAAGCTCACATTCCTGGACTCTTATTTCATCTTGCCTCTATAGTGAACCAAGGGCATTTTATTTTTGCATATATCATAGTCATTATAAATGTGGGGTTAGAAGCTTGGGGGTGGGGGGGC
The DNA here is from genome assembly GCF_041296385.1 of Aphelocoma coerulescens. Taxonomy (NCBI): domain Eukaryota; kingdom Metazoa; phylum Chordata; class Aves; order Passeriformes; family Corvidae; genus Aphelocoma; species Aphelocoma coerulescens. The sequence goes on from NC_091032.1 coordinate 1,758,015, forward strand.
TTCAGTAGGGGGCAGAACCAAAAGTGGGGATTACTTAATTAACTGTTCCTCTAACTGTATAGTTTCTGTAAAGTAGGCTAAATTGTTAAACTTACAAAATTGTCGAAGTCCTGTATCATGTGTTCATTTTGCCATACTTGCACCTGGAGGACTTTCATTAAGCTGCTTTTTATCATCTTAATATTGTTTGGGGCTTGTGATTTTCAGTGTCACTGGGAGCCCCTGTGGCCCTGCAGCCCTGGCACAGAGCGGGTGGCACACCCTGCTCAGTATCCAACACAACACAAACTGCCTTCCCTCTTCACCCATCCTGCCCTCTGCTTCATGCCATGTAAATTTCTTTCATTTAAGCTGGAGATCTACCCATGAGTCCAACATGTGCAATCATTATAACCATTTTTGTTTCAGCTATGTACAGATGCCAAGTGAGTCCCACTCTTTCACTCAGTTTTTTTAAACTTACTTTACTGGCTGAAAGCTCCAAAGTTTGCATTCTGCATCTGTGTGTAATTTTTGTCTGCTTTTTATTCCAAGTTTTGGAAGGATAGAGTATCAAAACAAAACAATAAAGAGGAAGAAAAAAGAATAAGCAAACAAAATATTTCCCACTGAATATTTTCATTCCTTCAAAAGCAATGCTGCAATGGCTATGGGAGGACAGTCGAAACATAGCAGTCAAATGACTTTCACTGAACAACTGTGCATTTTCAGGGAATTTGAGTTTGCTGGATGGAAATATAGCCCTTCACACATTGCATGCTGCATATGGAGAGTACAGTTTGCAAACTCTGTTTAATTGAAGTATGAAAGACTGTGTTGCACATGCATGAATGAGTACGTCAGCTGTGTTGTGAACTGTGTGTTGACAGAGCACAGAGGCTGAAGCGAGGGCTATGCAAGGAGACAACTTCTCACCTTTTGGGTAACTCCCAATAGCGAAAGGATCCCACTACCCAGTGCCCAGCCTTGGTACCAACTGTACAGGCATCTTTACAAGCCCATGCTGAGTCGTGATCCTGCACTGGGTGGTTCTATAGCTCTTATATAAAGTGTGCCTATAATAGAGGTAATGGTTTCACTTTCCGAAACCCTTTGCAAAATAGGACATTAGAAATACTATTTGATATTCACACAACCACCAGCAGAAGCCTGCATCAGGTGCCCACCAGCAAAACACACTTGCTTAAAATTGACAGGGTTTTGGTTTTGTTATTTTCCTTCTGGGTTTGTTTTTTTTTTGGTTGTTTTTTTTTTTCCCCCCATCCTTTCTTAAAGAGAAGAACTTTGGCCCAGAAGCAAAAATGTAGTAACCCTTGTGTAAGCATTAGTTTATTGTGTACCAAAGAAAATTACATCCTTGAGGTCTTGGAAGGCACAGTTATACCCATTTTGCATATATATTGTGCATTACTTGGGGAGCTGGGTGGGGAGAAAGACTGTGTTGTACATATTTGTTCTGGCTATTGTTTATGCAGGTCTGACTGAATGAAGGAACAGTGGGTATCATTTCAATTTCTGATGTCAACATCAAATTACTTATTTAATTTCATGCCTGGCGAAGCATTGTATAGCTACACGCAGAATCATTTCACTTCATTTGTTATGCTGTGTTTTCTTGGCGATTGGCTTGCCTTCCAACTGACAGCTTTAATTACGACATGAATTTGATTGCACTGCCGAGGAATTAACATAATGCAACAAAGCATTTAAGCACCCAACCTTAGACACACAAACACACACATCCCCACCCTCGCAGCCACACGCACACTAAGCACAGCCACTGCTGCTGATCAGCTCCTGGCACAGCACAAACACACGCAGAGCTCTGCTCGTGGGATTCCACTCCACGCACAGAAAGATCACTGGTGATATTCTGGAGAGGGAGCAGCACTGAGGAGTTCAGAGCACATCACCCAAAGACTGTCCCTCAATTTGTCTTTGCCTCTGTATGGGTGGGAGGAATGGGAGACAAAAGAACTGAAAATATCCCATATTTGGGGCTGAAACCAGGAGATGCCCACAGGATTACAATGCTGGAGGGGTGTAGGCATGTCTCCTCCTGAAGCAAACAGCAATGGGCCTGGTGGGCAGGGGACTTCAGAACTTCAGGACTTGATCCTCATTGTGGCCACCTCGCTGTGGCCTCCTCTCAAGCACAAGGTACACAGCACAGGAGGAGCACAGAGCTACAGAGCACTGGGAACAGGGCAGCACTCATGGAAAGTGGAGCAGCTTTGATGAGAGCACAAGAGGAGATCTTTAATGTAGGGACAAGTGGGAAGATTCCTGTCCCACTCCCTGTTCAGGAACTGGAGCAACATTCCAGACAGAAAGGTGCCAACTGCAGCAAGAGGGGATGAGGTGCTGAATCCCATCCAGTGATCCCATGGGAGAGGCTTTTGCTGTTCATCCCCTCACTGAAAGCCTGCAACCAACACCAGAGGCAGCAGGCAGGGCTGGGATCAGGTAGATCAGGAATTTAGGAATGTGCTCCAAAGGAATCAGGTGTTTTGATTTTTGATTAGCAAAGAGGTGGCTGCATCCCCGAATATTCGGTGCATTTACTGTCCAGGTCAGCTGTAATTCTCATGTTTTCCTCAAATAAATCTCCTGGCTGTTTTGTAAAACATGAGTAAAACGTATTCCAAAGAGGGAGGACTCAATTAAAAATAAGTACATACAGAAAGATGAGGAAAACAAGTTGATTGAGCTCCAAGCTGAGCAAAAGAGAAAGCGCTGCCATCTTGTCTCCAAGCAAGATCTCAACAAAATGAATTCTACTACTGGCAAGATTTTGATGAGATTAAACTGACTACAGCACCCTATATATAAAGGAGGAGCAGCTCTCCAATTTCTCTTTTAGGCCCCTGGAGCTACCTCTGCCCATAAAGGAAAAAACAAGTTGTCATTCCTAAAAAAAAAACTATATAGGGGAGGAAGGCAGAGAGCCATGGGTTTATGAAATTCAGAGGGGGAGCTGGATCAGGGCACTGCTTGCACTGGAGCATTCGAGCAATCATTATCCCTAATCTAGCAGAGGTCAAATTCTCTGCTAATTATGTTCTCTCACAGAGGGGTGGGTGTGTGTGCACACGTGTGCGAGACGAGGACAAAGAGAGGAGTTGATGGAAATCAGTCTCACTGCATTGCATCTGACAAGAGCAGAGGATATTCCCCTTCCTACTGTCTGATGCTATTTCAAGCCTCATTATGAGAAAAGTCTCCTGTTTAACATGGTCTTTTCGTTGAATTATCTTCTTTTCATTTTTGCCCACCTCTCACAAATGCTGCAAATTACCTGCTTGGATCTCATTAGCCTGGAAAGGAGTCAGCCCTTGTAAACACACTTTGCATCACTCTGCATTATCCAAGGACTGCAGGTACATTTACAATAGGCAGAGTTGAAAGATTCCTGACAGGAGAGAGAAAGAAGCCACTGACATGTCAGTTTGCAACTGGATATTCATTATCCCCTCTGCCTCATTCTGCATCTGTCACTAAGCTCTCACTTAGGCCCTGCTCTAAGGCCTGTGAAGCTCTAACATTCCTGTTTCATCAGCCTGCTCAAACTGGGGCTGGCAAAATGGATCATCCACCTGGAGAACACGCACTTCAGCCATCATCCCTATTTCCATACAGGAGCCATGCTCAGTCTTACAGTGCTGTCAGGCTACACTAGTGGAGATTCGTTATCTTTCATGGCCAAAATTTGCTTTCTGACCTCAGGGTTTTATGTTTTTGTTCTGTCTTCTGTTGGGTACACAACTTTTTACATATATTTTTCTGAGAAAATAGTTGTACAAAGAGGAGCAAATCTTCAGAGAAAACTTACTCTGTTGTCTGTAGCTTTTTCTGGACAGTGTTTGGTGGGTATCATTAGACAGCTGACTTCTTCAAAAGGTATTATTTAAAATAACCTTATTAAGCTCTTGATGCAGGTTTGGGTTCAAGATCAGGCTCCCCTGTATGTGAAAGTGGAAGCATCACTGGTACTTTGGAAGGTCCTGTCATTTCAGCACAAGGGGAGTCTGACTTTGGGACTGGGGGCAATGGGATGGACAGCTCTGAACTGACTCTGGGATTTGGGGCAATGGGATGGACAGCTCTGAACTGAAGGAGCCTGGGAAAGGCCACCCCAGACCCAGGCACCATGAGAGCTGTGTTGTGCATGTTTTTCAAATCTCAGCTTAACTGGTAATGCCAGAGCAGAGAGACAGGCTTGTATTGCAATGAATTATCAAAGCATAAAGGAACTTTCCTTATTAAGCAAAACATAAATTATGTATAACACTTTAAAATATACATCTCCACATATATTTACATAACGTTCCTTTTGAGCAACCTGTGAATCCCTCTGTCCTCTCTCGGGTGCACTAGGGAAGTTGTATTTGCTCTCTACTTCCTTTTAATTTGCCACAGTGCTGAGACAAAGGAAAAGTATTGTAAAACATCAGAGAAAAACTGGATTTGATGGGTGGAAGGGGAATCAAGACTCTGCTCTCATTGCCAGGTCTGGCAGTGCAATGCTGTGAGCTGCTGAGAAGCCCAATAAACCTCAGAGCTCTCCACTCAGTACACTGCAAGGGAATGACAAAGCTAAATTAAAACCATGTTTGTAAGGAGCTGTGAAATTTTTTGCTGGAAGGTGCTGTGTAATTGTGAAGTTGGTTGCAGTGACTCCCCAGCTGCCACAGGGCTCAGACAAGCCAGGGTGGTGACGGTGACAGGCTGACATCCAGCTGCCATCCACTGCTACCTGTACAGAGCATTTACTTTCTACCTCCTCTGGTTTCACTCTCCTCTTCCAAAGAGATCTTACAGCCCTGAGACTGACCTCAGCTGACAGCTATGAAGGGCAAGCTCTGAAGTGTTCAGCTGAATGTAACCCATAAAGGCTGGCTCTGGGGAAGAAATGGACCTCTAAAATAATGTGACAAAGGGATGTGGAGAGAGAGTGCTACAGATTTCACACTTTCACAGAAAAAAATAAAAAAAATCAGGCATCTGTTCCAGTGATATGCACAATTCAGCAAAAATTGCTAGCTGTGTGCCTTCAGGCTTAAATTTGCACAACGAAATGTATCCTTTACAAAGGTATTTCTTTTAATGCCTGCTCAGTTCAGTTTTATTGGATTGGCCTATAGAGGACACCATCTGGTATCTGTCATCCAAATCTACACAGACATGCTATCGATAAAATCCCCATTTCCAAAATGTGGGTTAGTTAAAAGTAGGGCCCGATTGCTGGCTGGTACAAATTGGGCTGACTGATGTAGCTATCCATGCTTTTACCAGCAAAGGATCTGACCTACAAAATCCCCAATTTAGATACTCTTTAGGGACAGGGCTTTCTTTATATTCTGTGTTGTAAAGCATGTGGCACAGAGGACACAGAGCCATGAATAAAACACTCAAGGATTGTGATGGTACACATAATAAATAGTAATCTAATTGCAGCAACAGAAAGATTTCTGTAGTCATTGCTCTGTCAGAATAACTCATGCGTGTCACTCAGTGAATGACCAGCATTCTCCCCTGGAGAAAAACACTCTCCACAGAGCTGCCATCTTAGGCCCTTCCACAGCACTTTAGGTAGAGCAATAAAGGCAGAGCTTATGCTATTGTTGGCCATGTTATATCAATTCATTATATATAAGTCAACTGAGTCTCTCTAGACACTCAAAATACTTCTCATAAAGACAGTATATAGCCCAAAGAAATACATTCTTTTCCTCCACCACTTGGGGTAAAAAGAGGCCATCTCACTTCTCAACTATGCAGAACATTTTAACTTCATTAAGTGGCCTTCAACTGTTTCCAAAGAACTGAGTGTTTGCACACAGAAAGACATTGTACCAAACTTTAAGAAGCTTACTGAACCTAAGGAGATGTAAGTCACCTCTTCCTCTCCCCAAAGGGAAGGGGATCTTAGCAACAAACCATCCCAGAAACTAAATCCTGCTACGCCTTCCACCCCTCAGGGAGCTACAGCAGGGCTAACCAGAGTTACTCAGCTGCAGGAGCTGTACTTACGTCGCTGAGTCTTTCCCGGGAGCTGCTCCGCTGGAAGCCCTTGGACTCCCCGCTGGCGCTTTCGCTGTCGCTGTCTCGGCAGCTGTTCTGGCCTGGCTTGAGCTGCAGCAGAGAGGAAACACAAAGGGAGCAAGAGTTGAGCCTGGTTCAGGCGAGCCCCTTGTGCCCTGCTCTCCTGTAACCCCTCCCAGGCCCCAGTGGCCAGGGCTCTGCCGCGCTGCCACCCGCACCACGCGCCAGGGCACAGCCCCAGGGATGCCACCAATGTGGGTGTGAGTTCCAGGTGCTGCAGGCAGGAGGAGGCAGCACTCGTGTCCCAAGGCAATAATCCCAGTTTGAGACCTTCATTTGGGAAACTTTTAGACTTCTCAAGGTGTTTCTGCCATGGATGAAGTTAGAGTTTCCCTCACATTGCAGCACTCACAGCGTCGGTTCCTCTCCCATTACAGCGTAAGAGCATTGAGGATCCGAGATCAGCAGGAGACTCCCCAGGGAAAGAAGAGGTCATGACTCCAGAGAAGCCTTTGTTTTGCTGGACTAGCCCCTAACCACATTGCCTGGTACTATAAACAATTCTCAACTAACCAAGCCTCTATGTTCATAAAACAACAGGATCTACCTAAGAGGTATCAAATTGCTTTTGCCTTTCAAACCAGCTTTAATGAACTTTACTGGCATTGTAATAAATAAAAAGTACCAGAAACCCTACAAACTATATTTTCATTACAATTGAGAACACATCTGCTTTCTCTTACACTGTGGACTGTTCAGGTCACCACATTACACAGCAGCGTACTGAGAAAAACATTCACCACAGACCTCCACTGCATGTGTCCACGAGCACACACACACCTGGACAGCAAGAGGAAGTTATGATCCACATCTACTGCAACGCTGAAAATGCATATCTTTGTTTTAAAGTATCCTTCCCTATATTTTGCTTGAATGTATTAAAATTTTCATTTAGCCTTGCTGATGCTTTGTTTGAACTAACTTCCTGTAAACACTGGTTACTCTGGAGGTTAATACTGGCAAGAACTCCCTTTCAGAAATTTAGACTTAAAATCGCACACATAAATACTGGAAGCAGAGGTAAATGCACAGAAAATACTTTGTGAGGTACCTAATGAAATATTTTATGAGAGCTACCACGTTTATCAATATTCACATAACAAACACCAAACAACTCCTCCTAACTTGCTCTAATTGCTAATATGATGATGGTAAGTTCCATTCAGACTGTACTGGAGTAGATATTCATTCATCTCCATGCCAGGACTGGAGACCAAAGGCTCCTCCTCCCACACTCTCCATCACCTTTTTTCCCCTCTCTCTCATTTATTTCCAGTTCTCCCAGAAACAAGCACACACAAAATTTCACACAAATGCTCTTTTACAGGTGCACACAAACAAATCCTACATTTCTGCTGATGTTTCCCCACCTGTACACTCTGCTCCCTCCCAGGGTCACTGAAGGAGCACACAGAGCATCCTCTCCCTCAGGTTATCACCACTTTTCCCTACCACTGCCAGAGCAAATTGCATCTGCAAGTTTGGTATTTGTGTGCCACTTCCCCTTCATCCCTCCCTCCACTCACAAGTAAAAGGCAGCTTTGGGTGCTCTCCATCAGTCAAATCGAAGAAAGGACATAAAGTACATGAAACTAAAGGTTCCAACTCACAGCTGAGTTGCAATGCATGAGCACAACTGCAAAAAATGGCATAGGAGTACTCTCAGCTCAAAGAAAATGCAGCAGAAGGACCAGAGCTATTTGTCAGACACTTACAATTCAATAAATAAACTAAATATTCCACAGCTCAGCCAGAACATTTCCAGTAAAATGATTTTTATTTCCAATGGAACGGTTTATCGGTCACATCTAAGAGATCTTGGGAGCAGTTTCTGGAGGCAGAGGGGAGGATAACGAATTCAAGAAGTCTTACACTTCATATATAACTCACTGATCTTATCTAGGACCTCCATGTCCTGTAATTTTATGGTCCCAAGTTTAAAATTTAACCACCCAAAGGAAAATGGATCAAGTTTCCCTGACTTGGTCTTTTGTCAACATCCGCCCAGTGATGGAAAAACTCTTACTGCAAGTGGGGCATTAGGAATTTTTTTCCCGGTCTCAGATTTTATTTCTAGAACCTCAGTTTGTACACGATCTTCTCACATTAGTTATTTGCTAACTAATCATAACAGCCCAGTTTTATACTTCTTCTACATCACGAATTCCAGCTATTTACAGAAAAGAGAAGACAAACCCAGCAGGTGTCATTTTTCGAGACACAATTTACAAGGAGTAAGAGAATATGGCCAAGATATCTGAGCCTGAAACTCTGTAGAAAAAAAGTGAACTGCATGGACTAGACAGCAAACTCAGAAATAAGTCCAAGTTAAGATTTATAAGCTCTCCATATTTTCCTTTCTTTTTTTCCAAGCTGAGTTTCTCCATGTGCCAAACTGTTGAGGGTTTACATTTTATTCCAGAACCCATCAATCTGTGTTAAATTAAAAAAGTAAAGCATGGAAATGGGCCCATTGTCTTCTCCTAAGGACCTAAAGTTACACTCAAACGCACATGAGAACACTTAATGTGGACAGGCAATGGGTCATTTCAAGCTATTTGCACAGACTCAACTGCTTAAAACAATGCTGAAATAACAGAGTGCTGCTAAAAAGGTCCACAGATAAAAGACTGGATCTTTAGTTACACTGTGTGCATCTGCTGCATCACTCGGGGGCATATAGGAACCCTAAAAAAAATTTCCCCTCGAAAATGTAGCTTTCCTTGGAAAAAAGGTGAAGTGCAACATTGACAACTCCTGTTTCTCTGTCGTTCCTGGCAGGGTACCCCATGCAAACAGCAACACCAGCACGAAAATCACATGATGCTCAAGGCACCCAAGGGACCCAAGGGAGCAGCTGGAGCTGGGCCAGGGAGGGTCAGGCTGGATCTCAGGGAAAGGCTCTTCCCCCAGAGGGTGCTGGGCACTGCCCAGGCTCCCCAGGGAATGGGCACGGCCCCGAGGCTGCCAGAGCTCCAGGAGCATTGGGACAGCGCTGCCAGGGATGCCCAGGGTGGGGTTGTTGGGGTGTCTGTGCACAGACAGGGGCTGGGCTGGGTGATCCCTGGGGGTCCCTTCCAGCTCAGGATATTCCAGGATTCTACAAAGGTCTCATTGAGGAACTTCCCACATTAACACAGCATCAATCTTCTAATTTGCACCAAGCAAGGAGTGAAAAAGGGTTTACAAAAGGTGTGTTTGACTCCATGCTTTCATTGTACAGTGGGAATGGATTTATCCATGAAGGGATCCATCTAAAGGGTCTCACAAAGAGGAAATACAGACATTTTCTAAACTGAAAGCATGAAACCCTAAAAACTCAGAGTGCCTCCAACTCACAAGGAATGTGCACAGTCTTGGGGACTCCCCTAGAAAGAGATGGGGTACATGCAAAAAAAAGGGGCAACCAGCACCTCAAGACCACTTGCCCAGGTTGAACGACACAGAACTCAACCCTGGGGCACACCCACGGCTCCAAAGCGTTTCTAGGAGTTTTTGGTCATTCTAAGCATTGCATTTTTTGAAATCTTTCATTGTACTACAGAACCTATTAGTTTGTAATGCCTTTGAATCTGTTGGAGGACACCAGAAGTCAAGCAGAACTGGCTAAAGTCATAACTACATTTCTATTAAAGGAAAAGGCCAAAAAGCAGATCTGGAAGGGTGGTTGCTGGCTGATGGCTGGGCTGGGGCTCACTATAGGGTTTTATTTCTGATTCTTCACCATGCCTGCCCCGAAGAGTGAGAGGAGTAGGTCTTCCCTGCTCTCCAAACTTGGACTGCTTGGAGGATTTTTCTATCAGGGCAGTTTCCCAGTGGGTGATGCTGGATTTCACTGCACCACAGCCAGGGACACAGGGATGGAGCCGAGTTGGGGGGGGCAGAGGGTGGCATTGCAATTTTTGTTGTCTTTTTCACTACACAAATCTATTTTAATGGACAATAAATTAAATTTCTTTGCCCCAAGTGGAGATTGTTTTGCCCATGACAATAATGGGGGACTTCCTTGCCTTTACCTCACAAGCTCCTTCTTCCCTCCCCTGCCTGCTGAGGAGGGGGCTGTGTGAGGGGCTGGGGGGAGTTTGGCCTCAGCCATGACGTGGTTTGGAGCACTTGCTGCTCATGGACTGAGTCACAGAACTTCAGTCACAGCACTGCTGCCCTGCAGAGTAACGAGGAATAGAGGCAAAGCTGGAGCTGGCATTGATGCCATGAAGATTTTTTGCCTTTTCTTTTATACCCCTGTTATACCTTTTTTACAACTTCTGTATTCCTAGTGCTTTTTGCCTACATTCTTGGACTTGTTTGTCAAGCTGAGAGACTCAACATTTTTAGAAGCTTTGTAGGTAGGGATCAGTGTGCCCCAGACCCCAAGGTCCTCTCCAGAACACATTCTGTAAACTAAAATAGAACCATCCAGGGGAAAGTTCCTTGGGGAGGGGGGCTCACTTGAGCCTCTCACTGGGGAATCTTTGATAGATCTGCTAATTAGTAAAACCTATAATGTTATACCAGATCTTTTGGGGTGGGCATTTTGCAGGGTGCATTTCGATGCACATGACCTGGACGTGTGCACCTAAGGATCCTTAAAATAAATACCAAGGTAAAATCCCTTCTCCCCTTCTAACCGTGTGTGACTCTTGGTTTTAAGACCAGGAAAAGGCATCAGTTTCTGGAGACGCTGGAGGGACCCAGACAGCGAGAGGGACACAGAGAGAGCACAGAGAGACGAGGCACAAGATATGGAATGCCAAGAGTGACCATTTGATGAAGAAAGACAGACTAGCTCAGGCCTGAAGGTCACACAGAAAACATCCAGAAATTATGAATAAACCAAAATAGATGCAGAAACATCAACATAAAACTGCTGTCATAGCAAGTGCCAACAGGAACTCTTCTTCCAGCACATGGAGAGATTTTCAGGTGACTTGGAATCTAAGGGAACTATTTTTGCAGCAGGGAAACACTCAGCCCTACTTTGTGAAAGTGCAAACTGAATATTCATCTGTGTCCAGGGAAAGCAGCTCTCTGCTATGCTCTGCCATTCAGCCTTAAAGGCAAAGTAGAGCTAAACTCTCAGGCTTAGGAGTAGGACAGATGTACAGGAACAGTGCCGTAGTTACTGTGCCAGCCACATGTTTCTGTGACCTGAGAGGAGGGGGACAGAGCCATAAAACACTCCCAAGGATAACCCATGACAGCAAGGCTCTCTGCTGCCTTTTCTCTCAGAAAGGAAAAGAAGGAAGGACAGAGAGAGTTGATCATGTTAAGAGGTGTAAGGGAGGCTGGAAGGGCAGCTGAGCCCCAGACTCCAGGGATCATCATCCTCTCGGGACCACAATGGGCTGTGCTGGATCCCTAAGCTACTTTAGATAATTCCATACTAGCAGTGCCTGGTTAGCACATAACAAAAAGCAAAATAAATAAACCCACTGAGAATTTGGCAGAAGCCTTTTCACAGAGTTCATATATATCATGTCAAAAACACCCTAATGTGGTTCTCCTGAGCTTTTTCATTTTAAAATATATTTTAATTTAAAAACCCCACACCATTTGGCAGCACTAAATCTATAGTATCGTTTCGAGGTGCCTGAGCTTCTATGCCATATGGAATTAAAGGATTACTTCACTACATTATACTTTAAAGTTATGAATACTAACACCTCTCCCTGCTACAGCACAGCCAGCAAGCTAAGCCATTACCAGAGTCCTAAAGGAAGGGGACACGTGTTCCCTGAGAGATGGCAGAACCCTGCTGTGGGGAGGAGAATTCCAGGCTTTCACTCCTGCCTGTCATCCTTTATTTATACAGCTTGTGCAAGGGCCAGGGAGTCCCAGCTCCCACCTGGATGAGTGTATTCCCTAGCTCAGCTCAGGCTGGTGAACTGACTCCTACATGTGCCCTTAGGACACTTCCCAAGCCCCCAAATCCTGCACAGGTACAGCCCAGTCCCACCCATGACAGGAGTTTGTCCTGAGCAGGGCACCAGCCCAGCACAGCACAGCCACATTTCCACCTGCTCCTTAGGGCTGCCTTCATTTGCTCTCTGGGCTTTTCCCAGCATGGAACAGGACTCGAGCCAGGCTCTGAAGATGGGAAGTTTTGTCACTCCTGGCAGGCACACCCTTTTCCCCAGTGAGGCACACACGGATCCAGGCAGAAGCACAGACAAATCAGGCAACTGCTGATGAGTGCAAGCTGCTCCAAAGGCCAGGGAGCAACAGCCTGGCTGAACCCAGTGAGATAGATACCAGTTACCCCAGTACAGTCCAGGTCTGCTGGGCCATCCCCAGCCCCCAGTGTGACCTCCAGTGTGGCAGGGCTGCACACACACAGCCCCAAGCCCTGCCCTGCCCAAGCAAACACAGCCCTGACGAGTCTCCCGCCAGCCAGAAAAGAGCAACAGCAGATTTCATGCAGAACTGAGTATCAGATTGCAAAGAAAACATATTTTATCAATGATCAAGAACAAATCTGGCTGTATGAAAACAAATAAAAGGAGAACTGCATAGCAAGAAAAAAAACCAAAACAGTATAAATCAAGGGTTGTTACTTCTGATTCCCATCATGATTAACAGCTGTCATTTCAAAACTTCTCTTTCTATCACTCCTGCTACTGACAGAAGTAAGACAAATACTGCTTATACAGCACTCTCATGTCACCCACAGCATTAAAGGTGGCTCAACACAGTGGTTTGGGTCTGGAGCAAGACCTCTCCTCTCATTTCTAACAAAGCCATGCACATCCTGACTGCCTAAACAGGGGAGCAGCACAAGGAAAGCAAATCAGAGCTGAGATAATGTGGAGGAAGAATATTTACAATACACAAGTTTAGGCAGTAAATATGAAAAAAGAATTCAAACCGTGTGTGGACTCCAAACATTATTAATACAAAGACATTTTTCACCTCAGGGAAGAAAATTCTTGTTACTTGAGAGATATAATAAAACATTAGGAGAGGCTCTCTGTTTACGTCTTGATATACAATCTTATGACAACCAGTGCAGATGCTCCAAGAAATTGCCAGCTTCTGAGGATCCAGGCCTCCACGCCATCATCCTGGGATCTGACATCCCAACCACAATATGAAGCTTTATTTCACTTGTATGGTAAAAGTGAGGTAAACCAACGAAGACAATGTCTTATCTTTTGTTTCCTTCCCACCTTTAATTAGAAGAAAAAGTAATTTTTCTGTTCCAAAACTCTTTTTATGAAAAAACAAGAACAAACACATGTATATTCTTTCAATTTCCTTTTGAAAAAAAAAAAAATCTCAATTGAACAAATAACTACAAACAATTTTCTAATCAGCTCGATGATACAGAACAAGGGTGTCTTTAACTCACTTATTCTACAGCACTGCTGGCCATTTCCTGCTGCCTCTGAGCTGATCCAGAGCCTGCTGCTGCACTTGCTCAATAAACTGGAGCACAGGAACTCATCCCCTACAGCCTTAAATGGGGGAGACCTACCAAAGGAGCAGAGCTACCCCCTGTGCTCCCAGGGAGAATTTGGCTATTTAGCATTGTTATTACAGACACACCAAGTGATGGGGCTCTGCTGGCAGCAGCAGGAGCTGAAGCAGCACAGGCTAAGAATAAACAGCATCCTCGCCAAGCGGGGGTGGGGGATAAAGAAACGGGCATTTATTTCCAGATCCTCTTCTCCTTCATTATATGCTTGGGCAACCTTAGATCCACAGCACACAGAAGGTACTCTGAAGGAGGTCTGTAGCTCTATTTTATCTAAGTTTCACAGAGAATGCAGCCCATCATTTTTTCTGTGCTGTTTATACAGAAATCAAAGATAAATTTGGCATAAACTCATCACACCCCAGAATCATACATACATTATACACCATAGAAAGTGTAACAGACTTGCTCTGTTCCCCAGCTCCTGTTAAGAGTGGTATGAAACAGCAAGCTGTTGGCAATTGCAGCAAATGAAGCGTATTTCAGCACACTTCAAAAGCTGAATTGCAAAAAAATATAGGCTTCTCCTGACCCTTTGCATTTTCATGGTTGCACAGTGAGAAATACGGCCTTCAAAATTACACCTTGCAAAGCTCTCCATTGTACCAATCAATCTCTGCAAGCAGCCAGCACAGCACAGGCTGGGAGCAGAGTGGGATGACGAGCCAGGCTCCGGCTGCTCGGGGACAGCCAGAGCAGCTGCAGCCAGGGTGGGACCCATCTGCCCTCCCAAGCTTTACTCAGCCCGGCTGCTGAGCTTGTTTGTGTCCCAGCCTGGATTTCCAGGGCTCTCCCTAGGCCCTGTGTAAGGAAAACTTGTCTTTGTGTAGTTAAAAACCACCTCTGAAAACCACAGATGTGTAGTGCCACAGCAGTGCCATCCTTGTCTGCACAGGTATCCATCCATCCATCCATCCATCCATCCATCCATCCGTCCATCCGTCCATCCATCCATCTGTCCATCCGTCCATCCATCCATCCGTCCATCCATCCATCTGTCCATCCACACTCTGATCCATCCATCCATCCACCCACCCACATTCTCATCCCTCCATCCATCCCTCCATCCATCCATCCATCCATCCATCCATCCATCCATCCATCCATCCATCCATCCATCCCTCCCTCCATCCATCCATCCATCCATCCATCCATCCTTCCCTCCCTCCTTCCTTCCCTCCCTCCCTCCCTCCATCCATCCATCCATCCATCCATCCATCCATCCATCCATCCATCCATCCATCCATCCATCCATCCATCCACATTCTCATCCATACCTGTACAACTTCTGGCTGGTTTTCAGCCATTTACACCACCTATGCTTCTTGCTTCTGCTTTGTCCATCCCCAGAACAGATTTTAAGGGTAATGGGGAGAGTCATGATCTCTTGCTACAGTGCCTGTGCCCACCTTTCCCCAGAAATACCCAACCAGGAGCACTGCACATGCTCCTGCAACGCTTTCCACCAGCGACTGCTTTTTGTGGTCCCATCTAGGCTTGCTCATTCAGAAAATGGAGAACCAGGCTGGCAGTTTTACCCCAACATTCTGTGCCTGTTTCAGAGCACATGGCAACTATGAGTTTCCAGATCCTTGATAGACCATTACCAGCTCTGGTTTTGGTGGTGACAGGCACAGGGAACCCAGGGACTCTGTCCCAGCCTAAGCCCTGGACCTGGGAGGAATTCTTGTTTTTGTCATACAGGAAAGGTCAGGTGAGGTAGGAAAGTGAAGGCAAACACCACTTTTAACCTGAATCTCTGGAAAGGGGAGAGAACAGAAATATCTTTCCATTTAGCCCAGTGTCTGATACCCAACTTTCTAAGGAAGGCCTTGTCTTGGGGTGACTTGATGCTGTATTCCCTATCGTTGCTCTATGCCCAGAAATTAGTTTTATGCCTTTCTGTGCTTTTAAACTGAGCCTGAGCAGAGAGAGAGAAAACTGAGCAAACTTCTCAAAGCAGTGCTTTTCAAGGACAGACAGAGATAACACAGAGGTAACACTCTCTGCATTTTTTTTCCCTCCGGCTGCTGCTGGGCTGTGGGGAGAGGAGCAGAGGAAGAACCTTGCTTGCTTGTTCAGCCCAGTTTTTGGTTTTCTTTTTCTGTGGAGAGAGATGGAGAGTTGAACTTTTGTTCTCCTGGGACTTAGTCTTTTTCCCTTTTTTCACTGCTGGGCTGTTTCAACATCAGAATACATCGGGAGGAATTTCCACCGAGGCCTTGGCCCTGGACAGGGGCCCACCACCCCCTCCCAGCTCCAAGGAGAGGGAGAGAGAGATCTACGGAAGGACTCTGAAATTTTCCCAGGTTTTCTCTCTACAGTGAGAGGTTTCATTATTTAGCATTAGTATCTTTTTTCCCTGTGTGTTTGTTACAGAAATAGTTTTTATCTCTTTCACTTTCCTTTGAGGAAAATTCAATTTTTCCCAAAGCTGGTGGGGCAGGGATGGTTGTAACCTGCCTTCTCTCAGAGGACATATTTCTAAATTTGGCCAAACTGGCACAGGCCTCCAGTTGAGTTTGAAATGTGTAACTTAGTGGAAGAATACTTAAGTAAGAAAATCAAATGAATCACATGATGGAACAAAAAGCAAATAGGCCAGGTTGAAAAACTCTAACAGCAGTGCAGCTCTACAGCTGTCCACAAACCCAGCTAAGAGCCTCCACCTGCTGCAAGGAGGGGAAACACAACCCCAAGGTAGCTCCTGTGGAGTTCCACTTGTTTCAAGCCCACAGGATGGTTGCTCCTCATGTGCAAAGGAGATGCAAGATGGGATGAGACCTTTTGGAATATCTAAAGAGGCGAAGCAGCCTGAGAAAGAGCAGAGTGCCTGTACTCACTGGCTTGAATTGAGTCATGGTGACCACCATCCTTTCCTCCCTCAATGCAGACCACTAATGTGACACCCAGCTAACATTACAGGAGTAAATAAATGTCTTGAAGAAGGAAGTATCAGTATTCATGGACAGACTCCAAAATGCTTACCACTGCTAACATAAAGGAATCCTGTTATTCCATCGTTCGATATAAGCCCAGAATAAATATTTAATAATTTGGTTGCATAAATAATGATTTGAAGGTTGAGCTATTGGCTTAAAACTATAATACTATTTTAAGCCGTTTAACTGCCCAGCTAGATAAATTATTCAAGACTTAAAAGTCATCCTGTGGTCTCTGTACAAGGAGAAAACTAGGAAGTTGTAACAATAATGACAAAAGCAGGGCAAGATCAATCAAACCACATGATCGCTAACACAAACAAGCAGCAATTAAGCAGCAATCAAGACCAATCTGACTGGGGTTGATGTCCTTTAATGCCAATACTCTCAGTCCAAAGAGCAAAACTTAATAATGTTTTGCAATTTATCAAGGGAGCCATAACTCTGCTCTCAGTGACTTGGCCAAGAGGCTATTACGACAGTATTTCTCTATAATTTAATAATGTGAAGGAAGGTGGGGGGAGAGGGAGTAAAAGCATTTTGACATATAACTCACATCTATACATCTTGTATTTTCCTCTTGCTTGAATGATAGAAGCAAAAGTCACAACAATATACCTCAGTACCAATTTGTTAGCAGGAAAGGGAAGCTGAAGTATCTGGCAAAGAAAATCTATTTGAAGCAGCACAGAAGGGAAGGGAATGAAGCATCTGAATTCATTAGCAGCTGTCATTGATGTGGAGATGAGTTTAGTCATCACAAATATCTCTGGAGAAAAGCAAAGGGAGGAACTATTGTTTAAGTTGTTTAAATCTGGATTAGTTCTGATAGATGGCAAGGTGCCACTCGGAGGAACACTTGTGGTGCACCTCCACCCCGTCAGAGGGAAGCTCTGAACAGAGTCAGCATCCCAGCATTGCCAGGGAAGCTCTGAACACACTCAGCTATCCCAGCATTTTGGATTTTCATTTTCCTTTTTGGATACCTCTGTTCCTCCCTCATCCTAAGCAATAATGTAAAATATATTGCAGCACTGTGCTTTCACCTCGGACCGCTTTTGCCAATTGAAATAATGAGTGCTCCTGTTTGCAGATGTCAGAAAAAAATCTCCTGATCAATTTTGTAGCCTGTCCCCTGTCAACAGCGACCAAGGGTGATTTAATACTTGATAGATCTGATGAGCTGGTTGCCTCAGTCCAAGTTCAGAACCATCTTCATTCCCAGAGAATCATTCTGCCAGCCAGTGTTACTCGTCCCTGTGTTGGCAGCCTCAGCAGAGAGGTGGCAGCAGGGTAAGGCCCAACACCCAGCAGAATCACAGGGGACAACTTCAGGATTGCCACCAACTTCGAGGCATTTAGGGAACTGGGTGTCCACCATAGACACTTGATAGATATTTCTGTACCTTATACTGATAAAACCCCCTAATTTAACTTCTCTTTTCTATGCTGTAAAACTGCACTAAACTTACCCATCTTGAAAATACAGTCCTACATTAGATAAGTGGAGAGTTATTATTGTTTTAAGATAAGTGCAAAAAATCTATAATAGAGGACTGCTATCAAATTACGGTTACTTGAATTAATCCTCATTCTGGCATTTAATAATTTGTAAAGTGCTTATTCAGAAAAAGGTCAAAAATCACTTGGAAAGATATGTTAATGGCTCTCTAAGTAATGTTTAGACTTACTGAATACATTTTCACAATTGAATCACGTATAACAAGCATTACAAAATGTATTATAAATCGTGCTCTTCACACTGGAGAGCTGTGTGTACATACATGTTACAGCCTCCCCACCACACAGCACTTCAGCATGTGGTTAAATTCACCTCAGCTGAGAAAAGAAGTAAGCTTGTCTTTGCTGTTATGCCAGAAATGGATTCAATGTATGTTCTCATAAAGAGGAATATTTACCTGAGTCAGGGCCCGCAGGAGCCCATTATTGTTCATTTACATGATTAAAAAACCCGTCAGAAATGATAACCCAAGTAACTAGCAACCCCCAACTTCCCCAAAACTCAGTCAAAAAAAAAAAAAAATTAAAAAAAACATAGCTGTAAATAATTGGAAATGGAGGAAGACAAAGCCCAGTGCTGATGGATCAACATGGAACCCCCTCTATGCTTTGAAATATTTGGGCTTTAAAATGACCCACAAGACTTAAAAACTAAGTATCAGCATGTGAGAAAGTACCATATTACAGTTTAAATCAACCATTATACAGGCTCAGCAAGCATCAGCACGCTCCTTCCATGCACTAAAAAACGTCAACTTCTCCTTGGTGAATAATAATTTGTGAAATAAAGCAGGCATGGAAAATATGGGTGGCAGGCAGCAAATGCTGAGATTTGGGGCACCAAGGTGTTTTAAAATTGTTTTTCACTTTTGCATCCAGCATCCACTGAAATCTCAACAGATCAAAGTTTTGCAGACAAGGAAAAAAAAAGCCTACAAAATTAATAACTATTTAAGTATTCTGTTTCATCATGATAACAAACAGATGGTTTTAATATTCTAGAGGCTAATTTCTGAACAATTAAAAACACAGCAAGACATTAACATCTAATGAAACATTTTAACTACCAGTATATGCATCTGCCATTAATTTCCACACAGTAAGGTCTTGGTTCTCTTCAATCTGTTCTTTATTAAGGAAAGTTTTTCCACTCTGAATTTAGTGAAGTAGAGAATTAACAACTGTTTTCAATCAGCAATCAGCATGATATTTCGCCAGTGTGTATTGAAACCGTCCACACTATCAGACATAAATTTACTCCTATGATAGCTTTGATCTGCACACTGAGTGGAGATGTTAGAAGGGAATTCATTTTCTAATTCCATTTTCATTTAGAACATAAGAATTAACCCCTCACAGATCCCATGTTCCTTTTTAGCTACTGTGGATAAAGGACATCTTCTTAAAATGTTGTGCCTTACATATTTACTTTCAACCCAGCCAAAAACAAACTCATTTTTTTTAAATCAGTGAAAGCATTCTCATGCAAACCGTATGGAAATAGAAGTTCTTCAAAGGAAAGGGGAATCCTATATTTATGAGCTTCTAATTTCTATTTCCTTTGCTCATCTGTGATAAGAACATGGGGTAGTATTCATCAAAGCTCTACCCATGCAAACACTAGTTGCTATAAAAATATCTCTATGCCACATCCAAGCTAATTCCCGTGTTCCCTCTTCAGACACGCAGCTTAGAACTGCTGATGAATTTTTCTGCAGGTTTTCCCCAATTTAGCAGGTTATGATTTAAATTAAATCAAGGCAAGTCCTTCTCTTGGCTCCCAAGGTGCACCAAGAAGCTGATGCTATTCAATATTTGTTGTCATCACCTGGCTACTGTAGGAATGAAGCCAATAAATAAATATCTTGGGGAATAACTCCGAACACGTCCCTGGGGGGCTGGAACACAGGCTCCCTGTGCATTAAACACGTAAGCACCTCCCTAAGTGTCTCTGGTTTTCAAAAGGGTTAAGTTAGCAAGGAACTGGGAATGATTTTAACAGAAACCACATTCTGTCCAGGTTCCTGTTTTGCTTTTAATCATGTAATTTATGTAAACATGGAACTGCAAGGCTAAACTAATAAACATTGAAAAAAGCCTTGAGAAAACATAGATTTAGGGAAGGAGCCAGCTGCAGGACTCTGCCTCCTGGATTCACTTTGTGGTGCTCAGTAGGGATTTCATGGTGCACCAAGAAATGTCTGTACTGCAGTTAAGCAGAACAAGAGACATTCTGGTTACTGCTCCAAGTCAGGAGAACCAGGGCCGTGAACGTGGGGCTTCCACCTGCAGACTGATGCCCTACCAAGGGGGTATTTCCTGCTCCTTCTCCCTCCCTCCAATTTATGCCAGAAATGACATTCTGGGCTCAACGTACTTCCAACAAGAGCCACGTATGTCCAGAGAAATTTCCGTAACTGACCACCTACAGCAAAAACACATCCCATCCCTGTCACACCCTGCTCTCAGTGCCTGTACCCTTCTCAAAGGCTCAGCCTGAACAAAGCTGGCTCTGCCTCAGTGATTGCTTTTTTCCTTTTTTTAAATAGGCTCCTACAGGTTAAAGGCCAGATCCAGAGAGGCTGAGAACACCCACAAACCTATTTGGAATGTGGGTTTCCAAAATGTGGAACCAGAACAGTAGTTAGGTGAGGAAGGACATGAAAGATTATTTATTTGACTTCAAGCACTGTCATCACTACGAATTTCAGGGATTAGGGCTGGGAGTTTCCGATGTGCCGAGCAGAGGCAGGGGTGTAACCTCACCGAAAGACAGTGAGCTCTTGGCTCATTTTATATCCACTTTTGGGGCAGTGAAATATGGCTGAAGTGGGGTCTCAGGAGATGCCAGATGGGATTTCAAGAGACCTTTCCAGCCAGCCATATCTGGTTCAGAGAAATGTGCACTCTGGAATGACTGTACTGGGAGTTTGCCATGTAACCATTAGCTCTATAACCACCATTAATATACCTTGGAGGCTTTACCTTATTTTTATATGTCAGACAGTTTCAGGCTAGCACTGTATTTAGTGAGGAGAGCACAATATTAAAATGTGACTTTCATACTTTTTATGCTCCAAGTGCCTGGATCTACTCTTGGCACACTACAAAAATAATACTTTTATGATTCAGTTTTTCCATGAAATATTTATAATAGAAGTATTGAGTGATGGAAGTGCCATAATATTACGATTGCTGCACTTGAATTCCTGGAGATTGGAAGCTTTTGTTTGGTCTAGCAGCGTGAAGGAAAAGCGTCCTGCTAAACATCTGTCTCTCCCTGCAGAACCACATGGGAAATAAAGACTTTGGGGCAGCACTGCCTGAAGTGTTTGAGTCCTCAGCTTACCCACTGCAGCCTGAGCGCTGAGGAGCATCGTAAAACCACAGAGCAGAGGAAGGTGCAGACCCAGGTGGTGCCCCAGCCCAGCCCTCTGAGCCCAGAGGGACCAGCCTGCATCCCTCCTGACACGCAGACACTGAGCTAACCCAGCCCAAACCTGCTGCAGACACCCAGCCAGCTCTGCAGCCCTGCAGGTGCATTGGTGCAGTGCTTCACTGCCTCTCCCTCGCAGGAGTTACCTTCACACCCCCACTGCATCTCCTGCCTGCAGCATGGCCTTGTCCCATCTCTCATGGATAGGCACAACAGATTTCTCCTCTGCTCTCTGCAGCACCTTTCTGTGTTTGAAGACTGTTATCAGTACCTCCACTTCACTTCCTCTTTTTTAAAACTAAATTGCCCCAATTCTTTCAAGCCTCTCTTCAGCCCACGCTGTTACACTTTCTCCATGTACTCCCCATATTTATTGCACCAATTGTTTCCTATTCTGAAGGGAAACTCCTGCAATATCCCTTTGGAAATTCAGAATCATACAAATCGTACTGAGGTGAAATGAGTATTAAATGAAATACACAAGGATGAGGTGTGTACTGATAGCTGTGGCCTGCTTTAGCAACTGCCTGGCCAGGCAGGTTCACTTCTGGGTGCCAGTCTTGAGATACCTGAAAATATCTGAAGTGATCACCTGGAGTGTTCTCAACACAAACCTTTTGAATTTATGCCGCTATTTCCCTCCTGGAAGTGCTGTTAACTTCTTTTCTAAATAATACCGGATCTGGAAAAGATATTTCCAGAACAAAAGAAAAGCAGTTACAAGTACTGATACAATTTATAGAAGAACTGTTCAGGAGAGGCTCTGCTTAGTTCACTGCACCCTGATTTAGATCTCTCCTCATTCAAAACCTTATCTGAAACAGGTCTTTTTCTAAATATTAAGAGTTTTCAATAGAAATTTTTCTTCTTAGTAGTTTTTTTTTTCTGAGTTGGAGCTGCAGGGACCTCATGATGCTTCCACAGCTGGAACTCATCTGCTGTAAGAAGCTGCTGTTGAAGTGATCTGGAGAAACACTTCTCAAATCCATTTCAACAGCTTTCAAAGATTGCTCAAAGATGCCCAACAGCCCCGTTTTCCTTGCCAGGCCCTTCTTCCTCACTACTGTGTTTAGTTACAGCAGGAGCATAGCATTAAATTAAAACTTAATTTGCTGTTAAGCATCCTGGTTAAGCAATCCAGAGCTGTGAAGGTTTTTCTGGTGTTCATAAATGTATTTTACAACAACTGAGACAGGGAATGATAGAAGGAGATGTTGATGTTCTTGTGACAGGCTGAGGACTGGCTTTGAGAGCTACAGGAAAAGTACAGGAAGAAAGAGGAAAAGGAGCAAGGCACGGGAGGAGCTGCGGGGTGGGTGAAAGGCAACGTTATTACCTTCTTTTTAAGGCCACAGAAATGCCATGCTGTCAACCTCTGGCATCCCCCAGCAAACCATGGCAACAGCTGCCTGGCTCTGTAGTAATAAACTGAACCAATTTAATAGCTTTTATTGTTCTGCTGTGATGTTTGAGCGCAACCACTTCTTTCCTCCCAGGACTCCTGAGCCCGCAAGGGCAGCAATGAGAGAAGATCTCATTTACCTAAAAGCGCTTATAAATTTTTAATTTGCTTTAACAAGTAAATTAACAAGTCCCTCATTCAGGCAAGTTTTATGGCCTCTTGCCACTTGGGGAGGGCCATAAAAGTTTTATAGATAATCCAGAGCTACTGAGATTGCTCATAATAAATTGTCTGTTTCCTGTTATTTTATCAAACCATTGGGCTTCTAATGACTTAAAGTCACAGCTTTTTTATATCTACACTTTTTATGAGCCCATATTTATAAACTGTAAAGAATATCTTAAATTATACTGGGCCCCTGCTAATCATTACAAAGCCAGTTTTTTATTGGAGACAACCTTTTTGCTCACACCCACCTAATAAATTTTAAGAGATTTAAGGGAAAAAAAAATCTTTTTGGAAACAGCACACTGATTGCACATTCTATTTTAAGATGTTGCTTTAGCCAAACTTTCATTAATGAACACTTTGAAGTACATGGAACTCCCTACACTCTGATTTCTAAGTTGTTGAGAAAGTTCTCAGGATACCAGGCACCTTGGTAAGCCTGGCTCTGGGATTCAGGCCTGGGAGGAGGGAACACTTAGTGGAAAAACACCATCTTTTCCCATAGAGAAAATGCTGCCTCCAGTGGGAGCTCAGTGCCTGTCCCCTGGAGCACCACTGGTGACCCTGGGACAGAGCCCCAGCCCCGAGCTGTGCCCACCATGAGGTGCTGGGAGCTGACAAGGACACGGCAGCACTGCCCAGGCCACCACCTGCCCTGTCCCCAAGTGCCACATCCTTACATCTCTTAAACCCTCCAGGACAGTGACCCCACCACTGCCCTGGACAGCCAGGGCTGGGGCTGGACAACGCTTTCAGGGAAAACATCTTCTCCAATATCCAACCTAAACCTCCCCTGGCAACTTGGGGCCATTTCCTTTTGTCCTGTCACTTATTCCTTGGGAGAAGAGCCTGACCCCAGCCAGAAAGGGAGAGTAAGCATTGAACCTGAATGGCCATAAGAGCTTTGTGGGGGTTTGTTTTTTACAAACAAACACAGAGTGTAGTGAGACTAGACTAAAAGAGATGAACTCTCACTCTTTCAGTGAGATGAACTCCCCCTCTTTCCCCCTCTGTGATTTCCGACACAGGAATTATGTGACAGAGCTATAGGGAAAATCACTGGTCATGTTTCCTGATGTAACATATTTGGGGTGGAGAGGGAAGGAGAAGCAAAAGAACAATGCTGCTGGAGATTCTGTCCTCCAGAGACCCCAATATTGTGACTGGATTAAAACCTGGACTTGCTCTGAAGTTTAGGTTGATACAAAGCTACAAGAAATGGGACTGTGTTAATAATACAGCATAGGTAAAAATAATCACTGTTTTCTGTAAATACAGAGTGCTATGAAAGCCTAAAACTACTTCAACTAAACAGGGGACATTGAATTTGACTTTAAAATTCCCCATTATCTTTCTGTAAAATACAAGTCTATGGAACTGGAAAATCCATTTATCCTAAAGCAGAAAAACACTGCAAGATAAGAATATCATCCTTTACTCAGCAGAGCTTTCCTGCTTAATGGCAAATTCCAGCAGGATAGGCAAGCTGTAAAAGCTCAGGATACTATTTTTGAGAGAGATGCCAGAGCTGGTGCTAAATCCTGGAATACGCCCATTATCTGAAGCACTGAAAGTGCTTGAAGTTTTATTTATTGATTTTTTTTTCAGTTTGAAAGTGCCATAGATTCATATCTTACAATATCAGTCCAGATTAAGATCCATTGTGTAATTACAACTGTGCTCATGTACTTTCATTCTTTGGTGTTATGGTTACCACAGGCCAGTAAAAATAGGCTGCTGGAGAGGATGAACCTGTTGTTCAGACATCATTGTACACTAAAGGAGAACTTGTTCAACTCTTCCAGCAATAACTGTAAGTACAGTGGAAACAAAATAAGAAAAACAAGCCACGAACCCCTCACCAAATGACAATTATCTCATGTTTCAGGTTACAAATTCATCTACTCTCTCAAGATCAGAAATCCTTGAGATGGAATGAAAACAACTGCAGAGCACCAGAAGGATCATATTATTCCAGTTCTCTGGAGTCCTTCAGTCCCGGGTGGCCAAAAGTCCAACTTGTTTAAGAAGCAGAACTTAACTCTGTATAAAATGCCCACCACAGCAAATCCAAAGACCCACCCATCTGTGCTCACTGAAGATGCATCTCCCTGCATCAAGCACTAACCATTGTCTCATCACTCCATAAAAGAATCTTAAGGAAACAAAGAGAGTCATACAAAGATGATAAAGGAACAATATCCAAAGGATTTTACATCATAAGAGATCTCCAGCCCAAAATCCTGTTATCTGCTTCCAAAGAGAAGAAACCCTAAGGCTTGTCGTGTGCAGAGCAAAAAGAGGAAAAGTAAGTTCTGTGAGCAGTGTAAAAGATTGAGGATGACTCAAAGGAGACAAACCCATCGTTCACAGAGCCTCTGTCTGAATTACAGCTACCCAAGCTGCAGTATTAGAAAGATGTCAGCAAGAGGGTGTGGGTGTAACCAGGACGGGGCCCTGTCAGACTGGCACAAGCTTACATGGAAAAGACTGACCCCAGAAGTATATTTGCATCTGCAGGTAAAGGTAAGATGTGAAAATTCCATTTCTGCTGACAAAGGCTACATGTATTGTCAGCACTAATATTTACCAAAAATGGACAAAAAGATCCTGGCTCAGAGGAAAGGGTTATTCTTTTTTCCCCTACAGCTCTATCGAAAGTGACAGTAGATGTTCTGCCCATCTCTGGAATCTCCTCATGGATATAAATGGATGCAGAAGTGAGAAATAAGAAATGCAGCAGAAGCCCTTTTTTCCAGAAATCTCTGGAAAAGCACTGACCACATATGATTTCCAGACTTTCTCTGACAACAGTTACAAGTCTTTCGGACTCTGAAGAGCATCCAAACAGCCAGAAACTAATCTTGAGGGAATTGCTGAGCTTTCAAGAGTCACCTACTCGAGCCCTGGCTGTGGCTTTTATTTCTCTATAAACACACACACACACACACACACACACACACACATTACTTCTCCAACCAAATCCTTGCAAAAACACTTGCCTGCCTCTGCTACAAGACAGAAGATATTTCCATTAAAGTAAGCAAACTCATCTCTGGTGCACCTAAGGCCTGCAGAGTTCCTAAGTTTCAGTTCACTTTTCAGGTTAATCTTTTCCTTTCCTAAAGAACAGAACATCCTTTTTCCTGATCTCCCCGAGGGCTCAGTATTTGCAACATCAAACAGAACACACAAACCATCGCGCCCCCTCCAAAAGCCCATTATACTGTCAACTGGCTTCCTAACTGCAACCAGGGGAGAAAGCTTATATACTGACTCCAGAGCTCTTTTACTGCTGGAAAGTGTCCATGATTTCTTCAAGCTACTGCTGCATTTCATTTCTCTAAAGAACTCATAATAAGATGGGCAAAGTTCCAAGAAAGAAAAAAGAAACCCGACCAACTCTCGCGCAAACCACGCGCTCCCCCCGCTGCTGCTCCCAGCCACTGGCAAAGGCCAAAGCCACAGGACTCTCGAGCAATCCTGCCAGTGACCCTCCTTAATAAATCAGATATCAAAATACAGACACATGAATTAGGCTGGAAAGAGAGCAGGACAGAAGTCTGCTAGTGAAGGTAATGGTGCATCCTGAGGTGTATTCCATATCCACCAAGCATGGAAGGAGTGAGAGACTGGGAGAAAAGTCCTTATGGAGGACAAGCTACACGAGTTCAAGAGAAATCACTGTCTACTTATGAATTTTGCAAGGACAGACCAGGTTGTTATTCTGGGAGGAAGGCCCAAGTGATGGCTGTGACTGGGCTGGGATTTGGGTCTCAGCCTCCATGGCTCAATAAATGAACATTTGCAAGACACAATGTGAACCTCGGTGGGAAGCTGCTGCTGGAGAGTAACACACTATTACTCTGATTAGGAAATTTCAAAAAAGGCAGTAAGAGAACATAAATCAAAACCAGTGGTGTCTGTGCAGCTCTACTGCGTTGGGAAAAAAATGTTTTGATGTTGACAGATTTTATCAGCTATTTACATGTTTTCTTTCACTCTGTTTGAAGAGTTCACATCTGCTTTGGCAGATTATTCACTGGCCCCAAGCCTGGCTTAACAGGAGAGGGGTCTCCTTTCCTGCTGGAGGAGCTCATGTTCAGGGACACAGTCCCAGAGAGGCACTGACCTCCTTCCCCATGGCCCACCCCAAGTGCCCCTCTCCTGCCATGGAGTGTGGTGGCTTCTATGCAACGCCTTGACCCGAGCAAACCTGCACAGCCCATCCAGTGACTCCCACAGAGCTCACTGCAGCTGGGTGGACAGAGGGGCACTAAATGAAACTCCCAGCCAGACAGCCAGCACCACCCACAGCTCTCATCCCTAATTTCTCAGTGAACCCATGGTAAACCACAGCTGACAGCGGCCGCAGGTCTGGCAGGCGATATTTACAGCTGCACTGCTATAGAGTCAGGAGGTTATGTCAAGCTGCAGCATCCAAGTGATGGTAAATGGAGCCCTGGACCGTGAGGAAATGGCTGGAGATTGGTTACAGCCAGGAGTAATTGATCTGTCTGAAAAAAAGGCCAGGAATCACAGGATTAATGTTCAAATTCCAGCTGTGTTGCATTGTTCCCTTTCCTCCAGCTCTCCAACAACAAAGACATGCCTGCTCCTCTGGAGACCAGAAAAGTTTTATTAAAAATCTTCATACAACTGTTGCAGCGGAGGCCCTGTTAAAAGCATCACCGGAGAAAAATGCAGGATTCATAAAGAAACCATCCTACAATTTCCTTTCGATCTGGCAATGATTTCAAAGGGGCTACCTGAGCCAAGTGGCTGTGGCCAGCTCCCCTCCCTGCCCGGGGCAGGCTGAGCCTGGCTGGATGCGGGCGCGGGCACGAGCAGCGCGGGCGCGCACGGAGAGCGAGGGGGAGCGCGGAGGGGAGAAATAACAAAATGGGAACACTTCCAAACCTGCAGCTGTGCTGGCCCATTAAAAAGCTGAAACTCGTTCTACTGTTCGACCTCATACTTATCACCACATAACTATTCATCAAAGAAATTTCGGTGCAATTAATTAAATTATTCCCCTGCCTGTGCCACAGTCATTATTCCAATATCAGCTTTCACTCGCACTCTCTTAAGCTCGTGTCTCGATGCCAAGTGACATCTCCAGGGCTGTCCAGCCTCAATAAAGCTCTGCTCCTCACCGCTCACAGAGCCGATCATTTCTCTCTTTTATTGCCATTTATTTTCCACTAGGATTTTGCTGCCAGTATATTGGCAGGACTTCCAGTATATGGATGTAATGAAATCTACCACAGACACTTAACATCGGGTCAGGCTTCAGCTCGGCTCATGTGAAGCTGTAATATGATAAACAAATGCTTCCAGGAGGAGGATTTTATCCGCTCCAAAACAGAACGAGGACTCCTTTGGTACCCAGACATGAACTAGGAGGGAGTCATTTCAAAATCCATATGATAATTAGCTTTATAGCCAAAATGTGCTCAACATGAGAAACCTGAGTTACATCACAGATCAACTTCTTTATACAAAACTCCTCAGTATCACAGTTTGCATATTCCACCCTTTTTGTGTGTGTGTTTTGTTTCTTTGCAGTTTGTTTTTAACAGCACTGTTAATATAACTCCACTGGCTCAGCACACCAAAGTGTGGGGGTTTTGGTGGGCACTTTACGGGCCCTGAGTTGACCTACAACAATATCTAAATGTAAATGCCCTGATGTCATGTCGTCCTCAGCTCTTCTGGAACTTATGCAGGACCTGATGGCTCTGAACGTGGTCTGCCTGTGTCTACTGCCACAATAACTCATGTGATGGCACCAGAGCATCATATCTGCATCTCTCCCAGTCCAGGTCAGGACTGTTGCCAATGGGATTAGGCTCTAAAAATGTGAATTACACGAGATACTGACAGTCATTGTCCCAGGCACCTCTAAGGGGACTTGCAGCTGGAGTTGAGAGATGAAAGAAACACAGAAAGAAAATGAAGCGTTACTTTCAGAAGGAGAAGAAATCAAACCTTAGAACAGTTTGTATCTGGCCACAGCAAGTCTTGCACTACCTGGAAGGCTGTTAATCAATAACGAAGACATTCTATCAGAGAGGTTTTATTTCCAACGCGAGTTAATGGACATAAATCTCCTCCAGGCAATGGATGTAAAACATCAGGCTGTGATCAAAGGGTGGGGGTTTTAGCCTGCACTGATTTTGTGTCTAAAATAATCTTCTCCCAGGAGAAATGGAATTTTGCTGTTCTTCCAGGGAGACAGAGAAGTTAGGTTCTGCACCAGCAACTGCCCTGATGCCCTGTTGGCTTTCCAGCTAAGGCATCAGTTAGAGGAATTCATAACATCTGCATAAAGGCAGCAAAACTCAAGTGTTACAAGATAATTAGGGGGAACCCAGAACTCTCCTGGTAAAGAGGGCAGAACTTTGTCAGAGTAGTGCTGATCTTCAAATCTGTTTGCAAAGTTTTATTTATATACGCACTGCAATGTAGATGCTTTTCCTGCTTGCCTTGGATGAAGGCAAATAAAACCTGGCTCAAACCAGGTTTGAACCAAACCTTGTGCACCCTCCACCTCATCCTTCTGCTATCCAGCAGTCCAGGTTCTCTCCAAACATGCTGCCTTTTATTTTGCAGACCACACCAGGTATTTTGCCATTTGGTAAACGAGATCTGGATTTGCCTCCCCAAGCACGCATCAATACTTTCCAAATGAATGCAATCTAGCCCTTGGGTCTGTCATTTTCCTTGGATCCTTCATTACAGCATGTCCGTTCTTTCCTAAAAAAAAAGAAATGCTTCTGCTCTGGCAGAAGCTGTGGACAGCAGGAAAACAAACAGGCTGCCCTACCAGGGAACATGAAAAATCCAACGTGAGCAGCAGGGGCCAAGGCAGTGGCACTGTGGAACCTCCCCTCCCATTCTGTATCAATAATTTAGCTGTAAATAAACATTAACTATTGCCTTCAAAAAAAAAAAAAAAGGATAGGAGCCAAATTTCCAGTGTCACAGATATTATAAGAAGTTTACAGAAGGCACTTTACAGAAATCACAGAAGATACATTTTATTGCGGTTGCTTTCAACTTGAAACATTTAATCCCCTTCCAAAAGCTACTACAACATCTTGAATCCTTCACTTTCACGTTCATTATCTACCCTAATTTGAAGATGGCAAATAGACCATATTGATTCAGCCCAGAACAATCCAGGACTAACCCGTGCCCTTCAATACCAAGCAACACACTTTCAAGTGCTTCAATAAAAGAAGTAACCACTTAACAAATATAACTCTAGATAATTCTTACCTTCTGTTTTACAAGCACATCTGAGTGCATGCCATTTTGTATTTTATAATTTTCTTTTAATTTTTAATAGGAGAAGCATAAAATTAATATCTCATGGCAGCAAATCCAACTACCTACTCCCACTGAATGATCTCCTTCACCCCTGGAGCACATTCCAGCTGCACAGAGCACCACCCCAAGCTCCTTTGGGCAGGAATTGGGCCAATGTGGCAGGCTGGGGGAGTGATGCCTTCAGGAAGGCACCATGGGTGGCAGCACAGACAGTTCATGTTTTCACATCCTTGATTTCAGCCATTTCTTCCCTGCACCAAGGCCACCGTGCCAACCTGAAACGCCCCAAACACACCAACTTCTAAGGGCATCTGCAAACCACTTTGTCTGAAATAGTGGTGATGGTGACATGTGCCAGTGGGTTTTGATCCTTCCCCAGTGCCAGGCAGTCGTGGGGCAGGACTGCCCAAGATCATTGCTGCAGACCTGCAGGTAAACCCAGGGCTCTCCCAGCGGGCCAGCCTGCAAAACACGCTCTGGTCACTCCGGGCAGTGAGAGAGGCAACCAGAGGCTCTGCCAGGCACATCAACTCTTCAACAGGCAAAAGGAGCTGCAGCACTGGATTATCCCAGGGATATGAACTACCTCGAGACCTCTGACGTAACAGGTTTGCACCTTATCACGAACTCTGGTCTCACAGCCTATGCAGGATTTCAGAGAGCAGATGTCTGTCTCTGGGCTGTGCTCAGTGTGAAAAGCCCATAATATGTTTGGTTGACTTTCCTATAAGTTGCTCAGGTGAACAAAATTCATGTGACATTTACAACTATTTTGAGGATAAAATGAAGTTGCTTAAATTATTCTGCGGAAGCAGCGTGAGACAGAATTATTCAGTTGACAAAATCTAATTAGGTGTAAATTATTTCAGGTTATATGAATTATAAAACCTTTCAGAGAGAACTCAAACTCAAGGCTCAATGTGATACAGTGAATTAACATGCTGGGCATCTGTTTGTCAGAGTTGGGTTTCAGTTGGGGACAAAGTCACACAGGTAATTAATTTCATCTTTCTACCAGCCACCATGCTCAGGCAGGCAGAGGCAGCCATGCCCCACACAAGAGACATTTTCCTACAGCTGGAAGGCTTTTTTCCTCACAGAAGATTGGAAGAATTTGAGAGCTGGTCACTAGATGCAAAAAGCCACTCTTAGTCTTAACCCCAAGGCAGAGCTGAAGTTCCTGGTGCCTGGGGAGAGCAAGAAGGGAATATACTGGCAGCAAGCTCTCCTTGGAGCCTGGTGTCCAGCTCCCTCCTTCCTGCAGAAAATTCCTGCATAGTGACACTGAGAAACATTTCAACATGTGATTAAGTTCAATAACTCATTTTTGGAAGTGTACTTTGATGCTCTGCAGGATCAGCATGTCCAGAAACCTGCCTAATTACCACAGTGTTTATTTCTCCTGCTAAGTTTAATTTTTGCTGTTTAGATGCAGAAATGCCATCATTAACTTCTACAAAGCCAAGCAGGGCATCTTTGAACCCAAACTGTCGGTGGTTTTAATGGCTGAAAAGCAGCATGCTGAGAAGCTCCAAGGGTGACAGGGTGTCCTGTGCTGCGGCTATGGAGGAGAAGGAATGGTGAGCAGCTGTGTAATTGGATATTTGGGTGGGAGAAGACAAGTGCTTTATGAGTTGAGCATCAGCTTTGCTCACTTGCTGTCAGCCTGGTGCAGAGGGAGGGTCTGGGCACTGTGGGAAAGAAGCAGATCCAGTTCCCACAGGGGGTTTAGAAATACACACTGGGATTTGACATGATCCTGATTTTCCATTTAAGTGCACCACGATTCAACATGGACTGCTACATCTCATCTGAGGCTCCAACTACCTTCTCACACGGCTTTCCAACTCCGTGAACAACCCACTGCAAGGAGACACAAGTTATTTACTATCACCCACACACTCTCTGTAAGGATCAGAGAAAATTACTGGAAGCAAAGCAGAACATTTGGTCACAAAGCCTTGAGAGGAGGCAAGCAAAAACCCCACAGCCCTGATTTTCTCTTTCTCTTTAAAACGTTCAGCTGTGCTGCTAAGCTCCAGCTGGGGCCTTTCTCAATGGACAGACATTGCAGCTTAGTTAAAAATGATATGCAATGCTATCAGCTGCTCTCTTGTTCCATTTCTACACAGAATGCATTTCTTAAACACTACTGACCACAATCCCTTGAAAAGACTGGTGAGAATTACATATTTTAGATGCCACCTTTTCTGCTACCTCAAACAGACAGTAGTGAGTGAAGTGGGAAAAAAACACAAGCAAAAAGGAACACAGAGAGCACATGTACCTCAAATGTTTAACAATTATTTGCTCAAACTGACTCTTCATTTGCCTAAGAGACTTAATGAACAAAGCTTGATTCCTTGCTGCCTCACGCTACGTGGAGCCAGAGGAGCACATGCTGCCATTCCAGGCAGCCAGGCAGTCACCAGCTGGACCTGAGGTGTGGGGTGGACCTCTCCTCAGGAAATCCAGCTGGCTTTCCTGCATTCTCTGAGGTCCCCACGTTGCCAATTTTCTAACTGAAGGCTTTACTACAAAGAGGTTGGAAATAGCAAGAATGGCCTCAGATGCATGTCAACACTTAGGCAGTGTCAGTACCCTTCTGTGTGCAGATAAACTGCATATTCAAGAATAGATCAGAATAGAGAGAATCTTGCATTTAGATGGGACAGACAAAGTCATCCAGTCCAACTGCCATGGGCATCTCCTCTTCCTTCCCCCAGTATATACACGTAGGAGTACATACATATATAAATAAAATGTATATTTAATAGTCAGTCCTAATCCTGCACCAAGATGCCAGGGAAGATAAAGTCAAAGCAAGATAAATCCACCACTCTTTGTTTCTATCTTTGTAACAAGAGCTGGTGGCAGTGACAGAGATCTGGGGATAAACACAAATCTTCCACGGTTCACTAACCTTCACTCTGTGGTGATTGATAACTGTATTTTTAAGTGCTGCAGGTATCAGGCTCAGATCTGGCTCTGTATCTCTCTCTCTATCCTGCTTGTAAAGAACATGTTGCAATATACTCTAGGACTGAGGGACCAGACAGCTTCTCCAAGACCTCCCATGTTCATGCCAGGATTGGAGATGGCGATAGAAGAGGCAAATATCAACCCGATTTCCCTTCCTCAGCAAAAGCAGCGCGGCTGATGAGCACAGCGGGGCGAAAAGTAAAGGAAATTAAACCCAAGACAAAGCACAGAGCAGGAAAGGGCGTTTGTAACTACAAAGTGATTCCCTCCCTTCTGTCAACGCTCACTCCCAATTCTGTAGGAGTTAAGGCTGCCACGTAATAGGCAGTGCCGAGCTTTCCCCGGGGTGGCAGCCAAGGCCACTCACCCCACTATTAGAGGCCTGACAAGCTTTGTCAATGCAATCTACTGAACGCCGTGAGTGACAAGCGATCAATATTCCCCACTCTCATGGGTCATCACAGGTGACAGAGGTCTAAGTAATAAAACAGCCCTGGCTGCCTCCTCTAACTTAAATGCTTCCCCAGCCACAATATTTCTTTTTTGTCTAAGCGCCTCTAGCTAAATTCCTCACAGATCGAACCATCGGATGGGCTGCAGGTTCTGAGGAATTGCAATGTGCCAGGATTGATGCTGGCCCGGGAAGGCTCAGCAGGCTGGAGACACCGGTTCAAATAAATCACAAATGACGAGCTCAGGGCTGTAATCTGCCAGCACCAGGCCCTGTGGCAGCCCGGGGACACGAGGAGGGTGTGGGGACCGAGCATGGCAGGGAGCCACCGGCCGGCCCGAATCAGCCCTCTGAAAACACTCACCACAACACCCCTCTTTCCCCTAATTTGTGAGCTGTCCTAAAAACTACTGAGAGGAACTACATCAATTGGCATTATGGTGTTAGCAGAAGACAAAGGCACTCTGCTGCAAATCCGACGAAGTGCTGATGGGACTAAAGCTCATGGGGCTGTTGAGGCAGTCGGAAACACTGACCAGGAGGGTCCTTATGGCATGAAAAAACCCTCCTCCCTCCTAAACATTGGAAATGAGTGTGCAGGTTTTAAGGGAATCCACTGCTCCATTCCAGTCACCCACCCTTACCCTGCCACGAGGCACCTGGTGGGGCAAGCAGGGGTGGCCTGGATTTGCTCTGTACAGCTGTGCCACAGCCAACAACCACAGAGAATCTCCTGCTTTTCTAATCCCACAGGCTACCTCACCCTTAAATAACTTGTTTTACAGCTGTGTGCCAAGGAAGAGCTCAGGCTTCAAAAAAATGCAGTGATTTACAGCTCAGAACTCAAATTTAAGGCAGATGAGGAAACCTCCCATGTTTTAGCCCTTATGAAAATCCTGCCCCAATTCCTGCTGTCAATAACCACTATGGACACAAGCCATCGATGTCCATCTGGGATCTGAATGTTGTCCAGTTTTTTCAGCTGTTTAGAACCAGCTTTTATTGGGAATAATCTCTTTAACCAAACAGCTTTGCAAACACCACGTTTCACTACATTCCTGGGAGACAGGCAAGTGATACACACCAATTTATAGGGAATAAATGGAGACACAAAGCAGAGCCGGAGGCACAACTGGACACAAAACCCCATGGGAACGTAATTTCACACCCTAAACTCTGGACAACAAATATATCCTAGAAGAGAGTCTCTTCTAGGGGATGACTGTCAGTTGTGAAATTCTGTTTAAACAGGTGGCAGGATGATGCTGTGTTGTTTGGAAATAATTGGGGCACTGTTTACACACCACTCTCAGTGATCTAAGCCAGGATAAAAATAGACTATAATGCTCAAAATCGGTATTTTTACACAAGTTCATCCTCTTTCCCTACAAAAAGCAAACCAAACAGCTAATTCTGCTGAAAACATGCATTTATTCTGTCAGTTATTTATAATAATTAAAGAATTTTTCTAATTCAAGAAAAGCAACCCAGTTCACCTACGCCAGTGTGGTTCCCCCAGGTAAATGTTTGAGAGCTGAAATAATTTATCAGCAGGATTTTTTATCTGTGCATGGGACACTTGATCCGGAATGGCTTGAAACAGAAAAAAATAACCCAGTACATGGGATTATGTCAGAAACCTTTAAAGGCTATCAATGAAATCATCTTCTGTCCAAGGGAACAAGGGGTCTTTTTATGGCAAAGGAGAATAAATGGAAATGGGAACTCTGTAGCAACATCTTTTGGAATACACAAAAACAGATGAGGAAGCACATTTCCTAAAGAAAACCTGCCCTAACTCTTGGGATAAAATTAGATGTCTAATAAAGAAAAGGTCAATGTTCTAATGTAGGATTTTGTTCTCTAACACACTTGACTACTGGCCAACTCAACCAGCTGGACAAGCATGCAGAAGAGCATGTGGGAAGGATCTATTTCAGACCAAAGTAATCTTTTTAGTCACTAAATTCAGCTGATTTTCTAAATGATTAGACAAAGGCTTGGCTGTTCCCACATCACTGCTGAGGAAAGGCTGCAGGACAGGAGCTGCACTAAGATGTGAACCAGCAGATAAACACAGCCAGCCTGGGGACAGCCCTGGCGTTCCCAGGACAGGGTGGTGGCAGCAGTGGCCATGAAGGGGAGGGCAGAGTCAGAACAGAACAAACCCAGCGCGTCTGGCGAGCGCCAGTGCCCAGCGAGCTCTGCCTGGGGCCCGGGCCAGCTCTGAGTGGATTCTGCCAGCAGGTTATGGAGGGGAAGCCACATTTCCGTGCACACCTGCCCTCCTGCTCCTGCTGTTTCCAAAATGCCCATTTTACACTGCACTGTATGAGCTCAGCTAACTCCACGCTGCACATTCTCTCTGTTTTGCAGGAACACATTCCTCCTCACACTGGACTTTAAATGCAGATACAATACATAAAAATAGGGTAAGAGAGAAATAAAAACTGTGAAGCTTTATTTCTTCTCTCCAGAAGGTTACTGCTGTTCTCTCCCAGTCAGCCATCCAGCTTTTTTTTTTTCCCCTCTGGCCTCAGAGGCTTTTGACTTTCTC
The DNA here is from genome assembly GCF_041296385.1 of Aphelocoma coerulescens. NCBI lineage: Eukaryota > Metazoa > Chordata > Aves > Passeriformes > Corvidae > Aphelocoma > Aphelocoma coerulescens. The sequence goes on from NC_091032.1 coordinate 1,794,448, forward strand.
TAAACACAACTCGAGTCATTTAAAAACAGAGAATGAAAGCAGTAAGGCTACAGCAATCTGATAGCATCACATACAGATCTTAACCTAATTTATTACTGATGATGTAGTCATTAATGTACTCTGAACATGCACTATACACTCCTCTTTAATGAAAAAGTAGCTGGGGAAGCTCATCCAACTTGCTTCAGAAAGTTGAGTCCCTAGAGGCTTACATGTCATCTACCCTTAGATTTATCCAAGGCTGAAGGAGATATTTTAAAACATATCTTCTTGTTATTCTTTTAAAAGATAGTTCCCTTGATGCTGAGCCTTGAAAGTTTAGCAGATCTTATTACCAGGAGTGAACTAAACTGAAGCAATTGGTGTAATGGTTGTTACACTGTGGGTACAACTCACTTGCCATGTTCTCTTCTCATCCACTTTCATCTCAAAGTGTTTATATGAGCAGGAAAAGTTACTGTGATTTTTCTTCTCATCAGCAAGGAGAGAAAAAAAATTGGCAAAACTAGACTGGGGAAAGCACAGGAAAAGGTACTATGGAAATAAAAGTCATTGGGACAAATTCATACAGTAGTCTGGGAAGATAAGAGGGACTGCAGAGACAGAGAGCAACATGGCCCCTATCCAGACTCCCAGCAAGGATGGTCTGTAATTGGCTAACAGTGACTAACAATGGAAAGGAACTTTTCAAAAGCCATCACACTTCTCTCCTCATGACCCCACTGATCTGCTGCAGCCTCTGGCTCCAAAAGCTCCCAGTACACACCGGGTCTGCAGCCACGGCACTGGGATGATCCCATCCTTGACAAACCCTACAGCAAGCTCAGGGCTCAGGAAATCATGAGCTCCAGGCCACAACAATGCAGCAGCAACAACTGCTAGGGAAGCACGAGGCTTCCTGGGGTATGAGGTAGAAAAAAAATTTAAAAACTCAACAAACCCAAAAATGTGAGAGAAATATAAACCCTCTGTCCCAGAACTGATGGGAGACCATGTCTCATGCAGTGAGAAGGCAAATCATTCTTGTGGAGAAAGACCAACCACAAGGGAAAACAAATGAACAAAAGGGGAAATCAACAAATATGTGAGCCTGGAAAGCGCTCAGTGGGAAGAGCTGCTTTCATGGATCAGCCCCATAAATCATCCCTCTCCTGTCCTACAGGCATGCTAACACCTGTAGAGGCACCAAAGCTTTTCCTGTGAAGGAAAGAGCAGTAGGGATTATCTGGATATGATGTTCCCTTCTGCATGCCAATTATAGTGCTAAAAGGCCAGCAGAAATATTTAAGATGATGGAAGTCAACACCTCTCCATTCCTGTCTGGTGAGCAGCTCTTCATACTTTTCCTGCTTTATCAAATGTGGATCGTGTCTGCCCAGGAAGCTTCAGTGCAGTGTTAAGGTTTCCAGGTTAACTGCAGTGAAACTTTGTCAGCATTTCCATTCCTGTCTTTCTAAAGGATTTAAATACTCCAATCTAAACATGCAACTCAAGGCCAATTTCAACCTGCAGGATCCTAGGCTGGGGGCAACTTCCTTCCTTCTGTGGACACAGAACAAATTCTTACTATTAATTGATTCTAGCAGTTCTTTTCTTTCTTCCAAGGTGTTAGGAGCAAAAAAGACAAAGATTGAGTTACTTTGAGTGTAGGAGCTCGGGCATGATCCAGTCCAGCCAGACTCCACCCCTGTCTGGAGGCTTTGTCCTTAGTGAAACCTTTTGCTGTGACTGCTGTCGCAGGAGCTCCAGGCCAGAGGAGGCATCACTCCTGCTGGAATCCTCTCTGCTGACACCAGGAGGACCATTAAATGTGCTGTGTTAGTCTAAATGTCTTTCAGGTCCGTGTTTACCTAAGATAGCATTATTTGAACGTGCCTATTTGTGATCCAATTCACCTGGAGCGCCGCCTGCTCCTACAGGACTAAGACAAGGACGTCCCATATGGTGGCAAGGTAGAAAATCTCCTCCAATGCAAACCACCTCTGACCTCTGGGATAATAAATTCTTCTGCAAATGACTGGGCAAAGTCCTGGAGCCTGTGTGCAAGGAAGATAAACAGCCCTCTTTGTCCTCGGGGCCAGAAGTGGCCATTGTGTGGAGCTGGCCCAAAGGATTAGCGCTGCCATGATTATTTGTGTTATATGAGCTATTTCAGGAGCTAATTGACCCCGGCACAAAAGCCGGGTGAGAAAGGCTTTTGTAGCTAATAGAATGAGCAATACAGAAAAGGGTAAGGTGCTTTGAGCAATTGGGCCACAGTATACAGACACTGACTCAGTTTCAGCTGACAGCATCAAGCAGGGCAATCTAATCTCCCCAGTTAGCACTAAATCAGCCTGGTATAAATGAGCCCATGACAGAACACAGAGAAATGGGACTTGCTAAAAGGATAACTGAGGATAACTGCCTTGTGAAGCATAAATATTGAAGATGTTCAGAACTCTTCATTGCTTGAGCTAAGCATGCCTGGCAAGAGCTGTACAGGCAGAGCTGTTGGATACTCAAATCTCTGCCTTTTGAGGGCATGGTGGTAAATGGCAGTATCTACATAAGGTATTCTGAAATTATAGATATATGTTCCCTCCTTCCTTCCCTCTCTTGAGTGCTTAATGGCAGGGGAAGGTATTGACACTGAGAAACTGATGGGGCACTTAAACATTAAATTGTAAAGCAACAACAACAAACAACAAAGCCGTTTTCTCCAGGATGACAGACATGAGGAGGAGGACAGGCTATGGCTGTAGGGTACAATCATCCCAAAGTAAACTACTTGCCTCTAAATTCACTTGTGAAGAATCATGGAATCATTACGGTTGGAAAAGACCTCTAAGATTCTTGTGAAGAATTATGTATTTAAGGGGGGAAAGTGAAGCTGAATTTAGAACTGAACATATTTTTTTTGGCATTTAGTCACAACTTAGCAAGGCCAGTTTTAGCTCAAATTCAGAGCTCAACATACATAAAGGACGCAGTGAAAAAATTAAATCACCCTGACCTTTCTGAAGCCACTAGAAAAGCTGCTGCAACATAATGCATTACAAATTCTGCACTAAATATGGTGCAGAAGAGAAAACAGCCTTGTAAATATGCAACGGAAGAGAAATAATCATATTCATCATTTATTTATTGAACCTACATGGACCCCTCACTGCACTATCTGAGGCCATCACAGGCATAAAGGAATTAAACAGCACAAAATCCCAGCCAGGAAAAGCAGAATTTATAGGTGCTGCACAAACGGGGTAATGAGGTAGAGAAAAGAAGGTCTCTGTGGACAGACTGAGCCTAAACCAGAGGCCAAGTCAAGTCCATGTCCCCTAAGCCCACACGCTTTAGTGTAGGATTATTATTCCCTTCATGTGCTTCAGCAGTGCCCATGGCAAGGAGGAGCTCCCTGCCCAAACGTGCCCCAGCCTCTCCATGAAGCAAAAGGCTTTCCAGACCTCTCTGCAATCTTACAGGACCATGCTGAGGATGAGCAGGAGGAGAGGATGGGGCAGCCCCAGCAGCTCCCACGACACGGCACACGTCACCGTGATCCCCACTGCACTCTGACAGACCTTCAGCCCAAAACACCACCCCAGGGATGTTCCCCAGGGAGAAACGTCCATCTCCAAGGTCTGCATCTACAGCTGAGAGCCAGCAAATGGATGCTTTGACTGTACCCAACACCCCCACACACCTCAGGGGCACAGGCACCTTCGAGCACAGCCTGGTGAATGCACAGGGCTGAGAAGGGCTTTGAACACAATCTCACCCCGTCCTACACCAGCCAGCTCGGCATGGAGCCACAGGAACCAGTGCTGACACACCCCAGAGGCAGCAGGTTTTTGAAGTTACCTTGTAATTGATTTAATCTCCTCACACAGAACCATGGGTTTGGAGCAAAGGCGATGTGAAAGCCCCCATGTGGGTGGTGAGCACACCTGCCTTAGACCCACAGCTCCTCTGACGTCAGTGCCCTGTTCAGGGACAAAGGCAGCCACAGATGGCAAGGGTTAAAGTCACTTATTGTTCCTGGACCTCTTCAAACAATGCAAGCCTACTTAGCAGAGGTAATGTTTTAAGTACACTTATTTCCATGAAGCAAATCCAGTGTGTAATTCCAGGATTAGTCCAGAAACTAAGAAGCTTTCTGTTTTCAGCAAAGTTAGCTCCCATTTCAAAGTTTAGTTAGGCCTTAGAAGTTAATCAGAACACAGAATTTCACAGTTTCACATACACTTGTTATAAGCAGAGAGACCACCAAATTAAAATACATGCAATTGTAATACTGAGAGAGGATTCTTTACAATTTCCTTTTATTCAAATGGATGAGGAAAAAAGAAGAGGAAAGGAGGAGTCCGTACTAACGTGCAGGTTCACCAGTGACACTGCACTTCTTGTGGGAGAGGTTTTATAGGCCATGAGACTTGTAAAGATCTACAAAGATTAAAGAAGATCTATTTTTGATGCCTCTGTAGGCATTAATACCTCTACAGACATTAGACAACAATGACGGAATCTAAGGAGGCTCCTCCAGAGCACCAACATGTGTATGTACAAGAGAAAGAACCAAAGCTGGATTTATCTCAAACTAGGTATGAACCGAGAAATACCACAGTTGGTTAAAATAAAAATGTCTCAGGTTCAATATTAAAGCTAGAACATTCATAAAAATTAAAGATCTGCTTGTTTTTGTGTATCTTTCTATAATCAAAACCTCAACTTTTAAAAGAGTAACACAGCCATGAGCACATGTCTTCTATTCCCATAAACTTTTCACAGTACTACTAGAAAGAACTCGGATACTCTGCCTGGATTTAAAAAAAAAAGTATTGATGTGTTTTTCTACACACCCAAACCAACGGAATTACTACTTACAATCCTGTTTTAAACAAAGAAATAATTAATGCTCAAGTCCAAACACCCTCATGGACCAGGGAGGCTGCTGGCAGCAAGGCAGGACCATCAGTATTTGGGACCATGGGCTCTGTGCTCAAGAGGTGGCAGTTTATAAAGGGTTGTTCAAGCAGACATAAAGGACAGTATAGCAAATACAAATATTACAGATGGGTTTTTCACAAGGATGGACGTAGTTTTTGTAATTCTCTTTCTGAAGTGCTCACAAACTTTTAAACATCTCATCCTAAACAGTGATAAAATAAACACTGATTTGAGTGAAGAGATTAAAAAAAAAAAGGGAAAAAAAAAGCATCTATTCTTGAATCACTTACTGATGTCCTACAGGTCATTTCTTCGGTGAAATTCACATTTATTGGCCTAAAACTCCCCGAAGAGCAGCTCTGGCAGTGGAAGCAGCCAACTGCTACTGCTCCCTCTGCGCTCACCAGGGAGCTCAGCCGTGCTCCACCACAGCAAATCATGTTCCTTTGCTTGAAAGGTTTCCCTGGAAGCAGCAAAGGACCTTGCTCATTTTAGGCTGCACACACTGTGAGAATTTTGGGAAAGGCCTTTCCCGTCACTGCTGAGGCCTGCAGGCTGCATGCCACTCCACGCTGTGTTTTTCCCTGCTCCAAGGTGCCTGGTTTCTGAGAAGCTCAAGACCTTAACAGCAGGTTACACGAGGTTACTTAACGATTTTCCATCCTCCTCCCAGCTGTCTCAATTCCACAGGATAAAGCTCCCTTGGCCCAAAGCAAGGCTTGTTCATGCTAACTTTAATTGTGCTCTGTCCAACAGCTCCGCTGCGTTCCCAACTGCTCACTGTGTGCCTGGAAATCAAAGGTAGAAATGCACACTCCACAGAATGGCTTACATTAGTGCCATTAATTCCTACTTTCAGCATAATCCTTCATCTGGGAGTTATTCCAAAACATAGGAGTTAATGACACTAATATAAACCATCCCAATGTAGCATGTGTTTCTTTAGCTTTTATTCCCATGACTAAATGTCTTTTTAATGCACTTTTATTTACCGTGATGGAAATAGTTTTTCCTGCTTTACTCCATCAGAAGTCTGGGTCTGTCACATTAACCCTTTTCTGGGCAAAGCTCTGTAAAGATATTTCCCATTACGACTCCCAAATTAAAACCTTCTGCTGGCATTCCAGCAGTGCACTACAGCCCTTTCAAGAGCTGAGAGACCTAATGGAAACCCTGAAAGAGGGATGTTAATGGCCTCAGCGGGCTGTGGAATCTCCTGGTGACACGGTGCCCAGAGCTCAGCCAGCCTGGCCACGGGAAGCCTGGAAGCCTGAAGTGCTTTGGGATCAAGGAATGGAGCTGCAGAAAGGTTCTGTCCCCTGGTGCACAGCAGCCCTCAGTCCCATTCCCTGGTGACACTCTGACCCAGCTGACGAGAAGTAGGGAATGAAAGGCCTCTGGATCTTCTCAGAGGTGTGAAATACAGGCAGAGGGGGGAAGTGGATTAGAGGGATGGAGAAAAATACTGCTACTCCCCAAGAAGGTGTGGAGAAATTCCTGATGAAAAAATGGTCTTTCACTGGAGGAAGTGGACGAGGAGGGAAAAAGCACATAAAAAGAGTAATGAAAAGAAAGCAAAGTACATTATTTCATCTCCATTTCGCTTTCCCTCCACTCCACAGTCCCCCAAAGCAGAGCCCATCCTGTTCTTGGCCTTCTAAACTGGAGTAACTTTAATGTTCACAAAATTTTCCTTTTCTTTTTTTCAAAATTATAACTTTTAGAATTAGGGTTAAATTTTCTAATCCTTTTGTATTCTCTTATGTCCTCCTTCACTGCTGCTGAGTACAGGGCAGGTGAGGAAGAGCAGGTAGGCGAGGAAGGACTGAAAAAAGGCTGAGAAGTAAAACAAAAGCAATTTGCTTCTGAACACCACATTAAGAAACAAAGTTTAAACATTTTGAAATGTTCAGTTCTCACTTCCAGTTTACCTAATGCTGCTCACTATGTAATCTCCTTTTTAAAGCCTTTAAAAGGAGATATAGAGAGCCATCCTTAAACAATCCTCGGGGATTTTCTAGATTGTATCCACAAAGGAAATACCTTCCTGTAGTGACACTGCACTGCATTAACCCAGCAATTCAGCAGACAGCACTTCTCCAGAGTTACACAGTATATAAATACAGGGCATGTGAGCAGCATAAACATGGGACACTTGCCAAAACATAATTCTGTTTCATAAATCTGAGACTGTATCTGAGATGCTCAAAGAGTCATAAATAATACAGGGAGACCAGCTGCCCCCAGAAGTCAACAGGCTCAGGCCTAATAGATGGATTTCAATAAATTCAGGCTAAATCCTTACCACAGAAGATGTCTATTGATACCTTCTGCTAAGACTTCAAAAAGCACAAAAGTGTTTTGAGGCTCTCACTTTTTATTATCAAAAAGATCCATTTCAAAAAATTTCTCTATTAAGTGAATTCCTCCATCTGATTAGTTTCTTACAGTAAAGATCATTTACCCTTTGGTTTAGATTTGAAGCATAAGAGGTTGAGCCTGAGATTTTTGTGGGGAATGGGGAGATTAAGGATAAGTAAGTTTTTAATTTAAACAGAAAATGTTTTGAATATTAACTGGTTGATCTGAAGGTTCAACGATGAGTGCCGTAGGCAAAGAGCTTGTTCTTTGGCACGGACACCCCTGAGGGGAGGGGGAGCTCAGAGGGAGTGCAGGAATGCAAACCTCTAAACATCACAGATCTGTCACCACAACCACCAGAAAATCAGTTAGCATCAGTATGATTTTAATTTTGGCAGTGAGATAATAAAGCCACAGTGAGACTGAACATAGTGAATTCTGACAGAAAATGAGAGGAAGAAAGAAAAAGATGTGAAAGTAAATCTGGTTCTTCTAGAAAAGCAATCTTGGCTACAGAAGTTAATGATAAAAACATGCATTTCTACTCAAGCGGTTTTCTCTTACCCATTAGAAGCTAAAATGGAACCTCCTCAAAAGAAACAGACCTTGTTTATAAGAACATCACATCATGAACATTCACAGGCATTTAGCTTCCATAAAGTCCTCCTGATTCAGAGAGGGCTCTGGAGCTCCAAGGTCTATTCCTCATTCAAGGTAAGCCTGGCACAAGGGAGAGGTGGCGATTCCTCATCCACAGGGCCTGGCTTTGCTGGCAGCTCTTTGTGCCTGGCAGAAGCACCAGTGAAAAGAGACATAATAAAAACCAGGTTTGAATTATTCCAGCACAAGATATTATCTCTCCTTCCAGCCCTTACCCCACTGTTTCCTTGGACCACTGCAGCTCCAACACAACACAACTACTGGAGCTGTGTGGAGCACTCGGCTGAGCTGCCTCGGCCTGCAGTGGGCAAAGACAAAACCAGCTGATAACCAGAGAGAGCTGCCAGCACAGAAGACAGTCTGCAAATATCCAGACTGTATTTTTAATTACTTTTTTTTTTTTTTGGATGCCATGAAAGAAGGATGAAGCATTTAAAACCACCGTGAAGCTCAGTTTATTTAACCTTGGGCAGTGCAGCAATGCTTGAGATGCCGAAGCTCCAGGTGGGCAGGCTCCCATTTTGTGAGTGCAAAATGACTTTCTGACTCCTTTTGACCACCAGTCAAATTGTTCTAGCCCTCCTGCTGTTGCAGTTTGAGAGTCTGCAGTGCATCCTCTCCAAGAACCATCTGGGAGCAATAGAAATGGTGACCTTCTTTGGGAGGAAGAAGCAACCTGTAACAAAGGTCTCATTAACCTCCAGTGGGGGGACAGGCTCACGAGCCTCTGTGAGACACTGGAAATGTCTCCCTTAAAAATTAACAAAGAACCTCGTGATGTTGTGGAGTGAATTACACTTCCTGGTCTCTTGGGACCACAGTTCTGGACTTCTCAGAAAGAAAAACTTTCATGAGAATAAATGAAAAGGTTCAATCCAAACTCACACAAGCACTTGTGGGTTTTCTTTTCAGGGGCCAAACACATCAAGAATCAAGACTGCATTTGGCGGCTAAGGACCAGGAGCCACTTGAAAGAGGAAAGGAGCAGAGTGGGAGCTTGGAATACCACATGCATGGGTAAGAAATAACCACAGCTCAGGATTTTCTCTGGAGAGTGCCATCCAGGCAGTGCTGTACAGCTTTTACACTACCCAGATGTTACACCAGGTAACTATGGATCCCTAAAGCAACCAGAAAATGGAGATTTATGAGCCTGCTACAACTTCAAATAACACATCCAGCCCTTGATCAAGCAGTACAGACTTAGGCTTGAAGAAGTAGAAATCTTGGATGTATTCTCTTCTCAGGTACAACTCCACCTAGGGAACTGTGACTTCCACAGCTGTGTGTCTTTAAACCCCTCTCATTACCTGTCCCCTCTCCTCACCTCTTCTTCAAAGTGCCCCCTGACCTGGCAGTGGAGGGTGGTGCACGTGTGTGACACAGTAGGGAAAGTGACCCCCTCCTTGGGTTGGTTTGGTTTCAGGTCTCTCTGCGGCAGCACTCACAATACCACGTTTCTTTGCAGACACTCAAGGAAGCACAGCTCCTGCTCCCAAGGCCCTTAGAATCAAAAGACAGGTGGGCACCCAGCTAAAAAAGGAAGAAAAAGTTAGGAGAGAGAAACAAGGGTGGTGAAACAGGAAGTGGTCGTTGTCTTCTCCCCTTTGTCACTGACCCCCCTTTCTCTAAAGGGATAAAGATAAAAGCAGCCAGTGAAAAGCCTTACTATTCATTTTCCTTGGTACTGAGATCACAAGAAACCAGTTGTGGTTTTTTTCCTAAAAAGACATACCATAACCTTTACAAAAAAAAAAAAAAAAAGATGGGATTGCTTTAGGCTTCTCGAGGATTTCCTGCAGGAAGCGCCCTGGAAAATGACGGAGATGACAACATGTGCTTTTCAGAATATAATGTCTCCATGGATGTTGATACTTTATACACCACACCCATATTCTAAAAATAGATGACAAAAAACCTAAACTTAAAAAAAAAAAAAAAATAGAACCAGAAATTCCCGCAGTGTTTTCTCCAGCAAGCAGTAAGTGCACAGTCTATCTTTCTTAAGTGCAATACACTCTACTATCAATTTGTGCACTGGACCATTTTTCCTGAAAGCAATATTCCCAAACATAATACAGTGTTTATTTAGCTCTACAATTGCATTACCAGTGTTTCAGAGTTTAAAACAAAATGAAGACAAATCAAAAGACCATGGTAAAAGAGGGAAAAAGTGTATTACATCAGGTTCAGGAAAGCTACGAGAGACGCGGGGAGCACAAGGGACCAGGATTTGTATCCAAAGAGGCAACACATGGAAGGACCAAACAAAAGGCTGACCAATGTGTGCAGGCAACAGGCTGAGGCTTCTATTACTATGAGAACACATGGACTTCTTGTTCTCCATATGGCAGCTCTGCTTTCCTACGAACTCTACCTGTTGGCAGATGAGAGATCCTGCTGTTTGCATCTGAGGCAGGCAGGGAGTGGAGCTGCATCCTCTGGCTCAGGAGCATGGGAACGGTTTGATGCAGAGCAGGGGAAGACCATGGAACTCTTAAAGGTGTTGGCTTGATCAAAGCTTCCCTCACCAGAGAGAAATCTCCATTTTACACGTGGGAAAAACTGAGACTCATAAAGCAAATTAGAACCAGGTTTAGAGTTTTGGGCTAAGCCTCCAGGACTTGTTTTATGGATAAATTCTGCAGCCATCCCATGCCTTGGTTTGATTGTCTACAGGACTACAAATATCACAGCCTGAATTTTCACCACTGGTTAGCAAAATTTACCCTTCCTTTGAAAAGGGAGGTGAAATGCAACGAGCAGTTCTTTTAAATGAAATATTAACAGCAGGGCTGACTGCTTTCTTACACCACCAAAACTGAGTCCACTCAGGAACGCTCCAACAGAAACTACCAGTAACGCTAATAATAATCCAGAGATTCCGTGCACAAACTGTCTAGAGTCCCAAACAACCCAGAGGCATGCTGAAACTGTCAAGTTACAGCAAGTTTATTGTTTTTGCATTGAATTTCTTACAAGACAATTTTACTTGTTAAATATGCTAAATTCCACTTTTAATTTACGTATGACCAAACATCCCTTATAAAGTTTTAAGAATGTCTCCTTCTAATTATAGTCCTATCTTCAGCTCATTTACAAAGTTTGCTTATAGGTCTGTACAGGTTTAAATCCATTATTATTGCAAGGATTATGTTTACCTGGAGGGCAGGTTTGCTGCTCCACAAAGCAAACCTCCATGTAATTAAAGAACAGCTACTTCACTGCTGCCTAATGTGACTGCACCAGGCATCAGATACACAAGTGTTAGTACACACCAGGAATTGATAGAGCTGGTGAAAAATAGCATTTGGAGTAGGAAACTGCAGCCCTACAATGCAAGTAGACTTATTAATGATGTTACTCACAAGGATGCCATCCATGGTGATGCTCTCTGTCATCCGAGCACCCTGGTCCTCATGTGACAAACATCCTTCTACAAATCCGAATGACAGCTCCGTGACAACAGGAGAAGCTTCTTTCTAGTCTTTGAGCCTGCATTTCTTCTTATCAACAACAACAAATGTACTTGAAACAGAAGCCATTTGCTCACTGCCCCCATAGAATCATAGAAAGTCCTGAGTTGGAAGAGACCCTCAAGGATCATTGAGTCAAACCCTTAGTCCTGCACAGGACATCACCAGGAGTCACACCCTGTGCCTGGCAGTGCTGTCCCAATGCTCCTGAAGCTCTGGCAGCCTCGGGGCCGTGCCCATTCCCTGGGGAGCCTGGGCAGTGCCCAGCACCCTGTGGGGGAAGAACCTTTCCCTGATATCCAGCCTGAGCCTCCCTGGCACAGCTCCAGCCGTTGCCTGGGTCCTGTCCTGGTCATGAGAGTGAGGAGATCAGTGCCTGCCCTGCGCTGCCCCTTGTGAGGATGTTGAAGACCACACTGAGGTCTGACCTCAGGCTCCTCTCCTCCAGCTGAACAGACCAAATGCCCTCAGCAGCTCCTCACACGGCTTCTCCTCAAGGCCCTCCCCATCCCTGTGGCCTCCTCCAGATGATCTCTAATGGATTATTGTCCTTTTTATATTGTGGTGCCCAAACTGCCCCAGCACTGGAGGTGAGGCCGCCCCAGCCCAGAGCAGAGCAGGACAATCCCCTCCCTGGCCCGACTGGCACTGCTGGTCCTGGTGCCCCCAGGACAGGGATGTCCCTCCTGGCTCCAGGGCACTGCTGGCTCAGAGCCCACTGGCCCGCAACCAGGACCCCCAAGTCCCTTTCCACTGCACCACTGTTGGCTGAATCTTTCCAAATAAATCATGACACCAGGGAACATCCTGTATCCCAGCTCAGAAAGTTGGCCAGCACTGTGGAAAACTACGTAGAATCATAAGATGTTTTGGGTTGGAAAGAACCTTCAAGACCATCTACCTTCAACCCCCCTGCTACAGGCAGGGACACCTTCCACTAGACCAGTTGTTCAAAGCCCCATTCCAAGAGATTTCCTCCTGTTATCCCTCACCCTGATCTGCTGAGATTTTCAAAGATCATCTGATAAAGTCCATTTTAACTCTGAGCGGAGCCACCAGTACTGCTGCACATCCTTGCTGCACCAGACTGTCCGTGTCCCGTATCCTCTCAGCAAAGCGTCAGTTGAAAATGTATTGAGAGATGTAAATAACTGAGCACGCTTGGCACCGGGTCCCAGCCCTCCGGAGCAGCACCGGTGGCCACACACTTGTCCCTGGCCAGCTGGCACATGCTGCTCCGAGTGAGCCTTCCCCGAAACACCCGCGTGCCGGCAGCAGAACAAAGGCAGCTGCTGGAAAGAGGCTCGCAAATGAGCTCCACGGTGTGTGCACAGGCAGTGCCTGCCAGGCAAGCCGCCCGCTGGGCACGGGAACCAGGCAGGGAGTGCAGGAGCTGGGCAGGGAGAGCTGGACGTGGGCAGGGAGAGCAGGAGATGGGCAGGGAGCACCAGGACCGGGCAGGGAGTGCCAGAACCGTGCAGGGGGAGCCAGAGCCAGGCGGGGAGTGCTGGAGCCGGGCAGGGAGTGCCAGAACCGGGCAGGAGGAGCCAGAACCGGGCAGGGGGAGCCAGAGCCAGGCAGGGAGTGCCAGAACCGGGCAGGGGGAGCCAGAGCCGGGCAGGGGGAGCCAGAACCAGGCAGGGAGCGCTGGAGCCGGGCAGGGAGTGCCAGAACCGGGCAGCGAGTGCCAGAACCGGGCAGGGAGTGCCAGAACCAGGCAGGGAGCGCTGGAGCCGGGCAGGGAGTGCCAGAACCGGGCAGGGAGAGCTGGAGCCGGGCAGGGGGAACCAGAACCGGGCAGCCATGGGCAGCCCAGCGCAGCAGCAGGAGCGGCTGTCTGGCCAAAGCCACCGTGCCAGCGACTCCTGTCCTTGCTGACAGCGTGCAAGAGAGCACCAGCAAGGCTTGCTTGGAGCATATCTAATCCAAATGGCAGTGTGGAAGTCTGGAAGCCTATCTGGCAATTTTATACCCAGACATTAGGCATGATGAAAGAGTGGTGGAAGGACAACATGAGAGAAAACATGCCAGATTTTGCAAGTGTGGACATGGCCTTAAATTTGTATTGGCCAGGAACAAACAAACTGTCACCCTTCTAATAAGCCCTGCTCAAAGCACATCCTTTTGGAAAATGAGCTGGCCAGACATTTATCTCGGCCAGGGCAGAGATGACTTTATTTTTGATGGAAGTTGGCAGGAAGGAAGCCAAGGAGGCTGAGCTGCTACGTGTTTGCAATGAGAGAAGCGACTGTGAATGTCCATCTCACACGCTCTTCCACAGTCCATCAGAGGGAGAATGCTGCATCATTTATTTGCACGTCAGGACACAGACACACTTTCCCACACTGCACCTCAAGGCCTATAGATCATTTTTAGCTGAAAATTGTTTCCCAGAGCCTGGAAGATCTCAGAACTTTGGAGCAATTAAAATTCACTCCATTTCCTTCACCTGTTCTGTTGTGTTGTCCAAAAAAGTCTATGCAGTTTATTCAGCATGGCTTACTTGCCTTAAACACGGAAAGAAGCTGTACAAACAAATCCTTCTAAGGAAATCTATGGGCTTTAAAAGACTGGACTACACTAACCTCTGGAAGAGAACAGTGATATCTGTAAACTCTTACACTTAGAAAGTAATTAAGACTGTGTAAATGAAAAATGCTCCAAGAGCTCAGTACTTCCAGCAGCCAGGCCTTCTTTTTGGCATGAATTCTCCCTTTTTTCAGTGTGCTGGGAGGAACTGAGGGACTGGAGGGGTTGCAGAGGAGGTGGGGGATGCTGTCAGCACGTTGGTGCAGATCAGGAACCCCTCCATGGGAGAAGTCCATGCTGGAGCTGCTTCCATGCCCTGGCACAGGCGGCCGGGCTGCCTGACCCACCTCCCTCCCCACCACGTGCCCATCAATCTGCTCCCCCTCCGCTGTGGTTCTGGGGATTGACTGATTATATTTATCACACTTGTAGTTCACAGGGCAATGGTTTAAATTTCATTCAATACACTCCATCTGGGAGCGCTTTTAAAACACACCCACAAGCACATTTCTCCCTCTCACCCCGCACCCCCGCAGCGATCAGCCATCTGTACTCTGGAAACAAATCCTAAAAAATTATTCTAAATTAAAAACTCATTTTAAAAGAAAAGTAGTATTAAACTGTTTTATAAACATAATAAACCACAGTAAGCCTTGGTTGCAATAAATATCCAACTCTTGCCTACAGCTATTAGAATCCACAAGCGTATTTTTAAGTTTGCTAGCAAACAGTATATTTATTCTGACCATGATTTGTCTTCTGTGGTTTAATGCTCTCTCATGTTTCTTTCATATGTTTACAGAGGTGGGGGGAGAGAAGAGAGAGAGAAAGCAGGCTGTCCTGAAATCTGTTACAGACTCCTGTAAGCCCTGATGGCTCTTGAAGGACTGCCACTTCTGCACCGGGGCCGGCTCGGCCTGGGGACAGCGGTATCACAAAGACATTCACTGTCCCCTCCCCTGCCTCAGCTACCTCTGATTAAATGTGGTCACATTGGTCACGGAAAAAAATAAAAGGAGAACAACAGCAAGTTGTAGCCCACAGTGCAGAGAGGCACCATAGTGGGAATTTTCTGCCTCTTACATACAAAAAAAAGGGCATTTGTGGGAGGATGGAGGAAGGTAAGAAAGAGGAAAGGCAGACTGGAGCAGTGATTGAAGACAGAGGTGGACACAGTAAGAAAATTAACATTAAATAATAGGGTCATAGGTGAGGTAGAGGAGGTTTAGCCATGTAGCCCTGAGATAACACCCATGTGCTACTCCATAAAGCCAAAGAAATCAGGATGCTGATTATTTCTGTTGTGTGGGCAAAAATACTCTATTTAATCACCTCCAAGGACTTACAATCCAGTAGACCTGTTGGTTCACTAGAAAATGTTTCTCACTGCTGGTAAGGAAAAAGCTGATGTTTCCCCCAGGCTGATGTGAACTGGGCAGAATGTGGGGCACAGCACGGGGCAGAGCCTCAGCCCCCATGGGCAGGGGTCAGCACGGGAGCTCCCCCAGCTCAGAGCCCACACAGGAGCCTCTGCAGCAGGCCAGGGATGAAAGGTGTGGAACCATCCCAGTGCGTTCCAGGGCACTGGGAGCAGGGGAGGTGCCTCCGTTCTCCCCCAACCCCGATGGAGCCATTTCCACTGCAGCCCTGTGAGTTTATGTCAAAACACTCTGCATGTGGCCATGCAATGACTTCAGAAGAGAAGTACACTTGATTTTTATCAGATGTTCGAGGCTATGGTTTTATAAACTGATGGAACACGTGTCAGCAAAAGCCCCTAAGCAGTCCTGCTGCCTTCAGAAGTTACTGGCAGATGTATTGCTTTCAGAGACCTGTGTGGAAAACCTGTGCTCCACCTTGTGCTTTGTGCCCCCTGAGATCACCAGATTTTTATTGCATTGAATTATTACCAGTTATCTTATTGAGATGTGACCTGACCAGAACAAAGCAGGTCCACTCAAAGGTCTCCAAAGAGGAGGACACCTTCCATGCAAGAACTGCACCAGGGTTTGGTGGATTGGGCACTTCCAAAGTTTCTTCAGGTGCATTAAAAAGAAAATCAGCGCAATCAAGTTAACTACAGAGCTATTATTTCCCATTTTCAAGACAATTATAGCTCATGATGTGTGAGTAACTAATACAAGTTAGGTTTTAATGACTGGAATTCATAATGCTACCCAAAAAAAGAGGAAAGGGAAAGTGATGGAGGACAAAGAAGTCCTAAGCAAAGCTCCCACACTAAAGAATTTACAAGCAAGAAGAACAAACATTCTCTTTGGGAATTACTCAAAGCAACACAGCAAAGAATTATAGCACATAAACTAAGGTTACATAAACAGTCTAATAAAATCCTGGGACTGATTTATGGAGCAGAGACATCTTGTAGTGTACTTCCATGGACAGCAGTTCCTGCTCAGAACAACAACCATGTTGTAATTAGTAAACACCAACAGAGCATCCCATCTAAGAGAGGACAATAATAAAAGCCAAACATGTAAATAAATAAATAACCCAAAACAATGAAATCAGTCAAACTCTTCTTCCTATAGGCAGATACATATAGTAATGGCTGGAAAACATTGATCTTCCCTGAAATAACCTCTGTAAACATGTGCAAACACAGATTAACCTAATTTTAATGCAAAATTTTGATTCCTTGGACGTGGTGACCTCTAAAATGAAACACAGGGCAGAAATAGGCAGTGATGCCCAAGGAGCCACAGCTCAGTGTGTCACAGGGGATGGAGCACATTTTCCCAGTCCCAGGGCTGGTACCTGCTTTCCATACAACATTTTTCTCATCACAGAATATCCTGAGTTGATCCACAAGGATCATCAAGTCCAACTCTTCAGTGAATGGCCCATACAGGAATCAAACCTCCCCTTGGTGTTTTTAGCATCAGCTCTAACCAAATATTTTATTGAGGTTTGTGACAAAGCTGGCTTTCGTGCCAGGGTCAGAGACAACAACATCTCCGTGTACAAAGCCAAGAGAACACCAGCAGTCCCTCCCTGTCCAGCAGCCCAGCCTTTCCAGCCCTCTGTGCCACCCATTCACTTTGCTCTGCTCAGCAGCCACTCCAGCCAAGTACCTGACACATTTTACTGTTCCCCTGTCCTGCTCAGCCCAGCCACCAGCTCAGCGAGTCCTTTGTGCAACCTGCCCTACAGTTCTGGTCAGCAGCCTCTCAGGGAGAGGGGCTGGGAGGATGGCAATGCACTGAGTGTCCCTGCAGTTTGTGTGACAGGATTCACATCATCCCATGCAGCTGAGGTTCTCATGCTGTTTTAAATACGAACCTTATTCCTGCAGATAAAGTGCAACCAATGCCACAGCCTTAAGGCATGGCTCATTTAGGTTGTAGCTGCTATTTTTCTCCCCTCCATGACACAGAAAGGCCGTGAAACTGGCTGTGGTGGTTGTTGTCATCACTTTCTAATTCTCTCAGGTAACTGAGACACTACAATAGGTCTGATGCACAAGGTGGGATGGGAGTGACAAAATAAAGGTGGGTTAAGAACACAGAAGGGTTCCCCTTCTCCACTGTGAATTAAAGAAGCTGCAAGTGTACTGGAGGAACTGGGTCCCAAGTGGGCTTTCTGGAGGGGTCAGTGTTACTGATCCAGGAGCAGAAAGACAAAACCAGTTGAATTTGTGCAGAAGTGCAGCCAACACATCACTGGGGCCTGGCAGGACCCGCCTGCCACCGCCAGCTCCCTCCAGAACTAGCGGCCTTTACAAGCTTCCATGAAGCCTCATGGAGAATAGGGCTGGGAAAGTGCTGGGGCCCCTTTAAAACAGAATCTCCCAGAGAAACTTCCAGAAGGAGAGGGCTTGAAACAGAACTAAAGAGTGCCATCTGCTGCAGAGAGCTGGAGCAACCTCGGGCCGGGCGAGCGAGCGGCCGGGCAGCGGCAGCGCCGGAGGTGGCACCGAGCTGGGGCAGGGGAAAGGCTCCCAGGGCTGATGGGGACAGAGGGCCAAGGGTCGATGTGGGGCTACTGCTCCCTCTGTGCTGTCTCCAGTGTCTGCACTCACGTTCCCTGTAAGGCCCTGGGGTCTGGGATGCGCCGTGCCCTGCACGAGGGTGCTGTGGAAGCTGGGGCACCAAAATGCACCCTGATGCACCTGGAGCTGCCACCGGCCTCGCTGGAGCAAAGCAGGGATGGAGAAGACTCTGCAGCTTCATCTCCTGACCGCAACCTGCTCGTGTTGTCTTTTACTCCAGCTCACAACGTGATACCCCAGAGGCCACTTGCTGAAGAAAGACTTGAAGAGCAAGGTTTGAACTTCAGAGGGCTTCTACAGCTCGCAGGGAAAAAGTCTTAAGTAAAGCACAGCTCAGAGCAAAGCCAGCCATTTGGGACAGCAGAGGGATGTGCTGGCTCAGGGCAGAGGGACAGGCTTAGTGACAAGTTCCAGGCACTGCCTGAGCTCCATTTCCAGGCAGCAGCCCTGGCACAGCGGCGTTGTCACCGCACTCCCACCTGTACCTGGCACCGGCCCCGCGGGTCTCCCTCCTCCCTGGGCACGGCACCGCTGCAGGCTGTGAGAGCACCCCCTGAAAATGCTCCACAGCCAGCACTGGCACGGCCCCTCCCGATCCTGCCTTTCCTCCAGGTGCCTTTAGTCCCTGCTTTTCCTGCGAGCGCCGGACTCGAGCGCAGCGAGCGGCGCCCGCCCCGGTTCGCAGCCTGCAGATGGTGCTACCGACCAGCTTTTCCCCGCTCCCAAAGTGCTTCCCTTCAGCCCGAGGAAAAGCCCCCGAGTACGGGCAGCACAGCACCCCCGAGGGGCTCCTCCCAGGCCAGGCGTCCTCAGCCCTGCTGACACGGTCACACCTCCCCGCACGCCCCCGGGTGCGGCTGCAGTGCTCCAGGGCAATTCAGCCAGGGTTTGGAAAGCCATTTCACAGTGGCACGACCGCAGCTGCCTTGGTGGAGCTACAGACCAAATGATGCTGGTGCTTGCAGGCATTGTCCTCACCCAGCAGAGATTGACCCCACACGAGGGCTCAGAGGGGCACCGAGGGGTCCCTGTCCTGCCCTGACCCTCGGCCACTGCCGCCCCTCTCCATCTCTCATCCCAGGGAACTCGGACAGCACAAGTAAAAGTGCTCAAAGCTGAGCCGGAGCTCTCTATATTGTGCCCATCCCTATTAGGAGTAGGATTTAATCCTATTAAACCCATGGGGCTTTTGTAACTCTAAGACAGAGTTGCATCTATTTCCTCCCCATCAGCACAACTTTTTATTTGTAATTAATTGAACTCGCAACCCAAAATGTATTATAGCCAAAAGAGGTGCCAAAAAATCGACAAACAACAAAATGCACCTCTTGGGCTACAAATTTCAAAGCTGTGACCAGATCACGACTCTTGACACATAAAAAGAAAAAAAGCAGGATTCTACTCTAAGGGAAGAAAATTCTTCAAATTTCCAGCACTTAGACACTATATTTAGGCCAAAATCCTCCACCATTTCATTTAAAGTAACTTTTCCTGAAGTATGTAACAAAATGTAGGCTCCCTGAGTGCAGCTGGAATACCTACACACCAGCAGCCAACACAGTGGATTCCCCAGAAGCAAAGAAAATCACTGTGTTCCAAAATCCTCTTAAAACTAACGACAGCTGAAGAAGCTGAGCTGCCTTAATAAACTGGGCTGGTTTTATGGCTTTATCCTTCAAGATGCCAAGTATTCCTGCTCCAGTTCAGCAGAATCCTTCAGGACAAGCTTAACTTGAAATACAGGGAGAGTTTTGTTGCAGTTAATGGTGCTGCCCAGGGGTTTAAGATTAAGCACATGCTTAAGTACTTTGCCAGGCCTGGACCCACACTTACAAAGATCAAGCTCTTATATTTTAGTGTATGCTTAGCTGTTTATGTTGAGACTGTCAAACTTTTGGCTTCTGATTATTCCTGCAAGAGAAATACTACATCAGACATAAAATCCTGAATAATTACTGGTTTGGAAAATCTAAAGATGGGGTGGCTGGAAGCAGAGACCTGATAAGAGTAAATAGAAATTTAATAAAAAAACTTTTAAAATATTTATATGGAAGTTTTATAAATAAACCCAAGTTCTGACTCTTAATGTTCACAGGAGGAGAGGGGCACCAAGAGCTTTGGTAAACTCCTGCTCTAACAGGAGCTGGGCTCAGAACCCAAGTATCACCGTGTCCCGCAGCGGTAAGGAGAAGAAGAGAGATCCAACAGGCAGGAATTGTGCAGCAAGATTCCTTTATTTAATTATTTCACAACTCTTTTATGGACTTTTCTTCATAGTCTAATTGGTCAAAGGATCAGCCACCCCTTGGGGTGACTGGCTAAAATCCTAAAACATCCATTGTCAAAATATTTTTCTACTGTACTTTATATAAACAAAAGTTTGCAAGGTCGCAGGTGTTCATAGCTTATAGAACTCTGCTGATATCTTCAGTGAGAGAGAAAAGTATCTCACGGGACTGGAAAGAAGCAAGAGAAATTCTTGCTAGCAGCAATATTTACATCCACACCCAAGAGCAAAGGACAACGGAGGGAAAACACTTCAGGGAAAGCCACAGGCCCCGACCCCACGGGCAGTGCTGATCGGGCCAAGAAGGCAGTTTCACACTGATACCAGAGAATCACAGAATCATTAAGGTTGGGAAAGCCCTCCAAGAACATCCATCCAACCACTCCCCTGCACTGCCAAGGCCACCCCTGCCCCATGTCCCCAAGTGCCACATCCACACACCTGTTAGACCCCTCCAGGGATGGGGACTCCACCCCTGTCCTGAGCAGCTGTGCCAGGGCTGGACAGCCCATTCCATTCAGAAATTTTCCATAATGTACAACCTAAACCTCCCCTGGCTCAACTTGAGACCATTTCCTCCTATCCTGTCACTTGTTACCTGGGAACCTTCCTCCTCCCTCATCTCATCCTTCCGTCCTCCTCCTTCCTCTGCACCAAGATTGCTTTTTTGTTTTTCTCTTACAATCTGTTTTAAAAGCTCTGAGGAAGCAACAGTCTTGTAAAAGAAGTTTATGTAATACTTCATATAATGGAACTAAAAATGTGAGAGGAACTCTTATGAAATGCTGAAGAAGAAAAACCACTAAATTGCTGTAAAGTCACCGGGACCAAGTGAGATACTACTGGTAATTAAACTGCCACTAGTTTCCTTGCCTCCTTGTAAAACAGGGTGGTTTTTTCCTTAGATTCTCTTTATTTATTTTTTTTTTCCTCCAATGTACTGAAAAAGTAGGAAAATGCTGTCTGTTTAATAATGTTTTTATTTCAGTGACCTATATTAATGTTCATTGATAACCCTTGAAAGGGAATATGAGATTTGATACAGCAAAACCTGCAAGTACATTCTGAACCGTAAACAGACAAGGCTTATCTCATCTGTATAAGCAAAGTATTCTGGAGCTGGGGTTGACATTCTCACCATCTTTTCAGATTGAATAGACAGAACAATAATAGGACCCAGAAAACAACTTAATTGTATGGGGTTATAGTTTTGTGAAAATTATTCTTCATACACTGGGCATCAGATTTGTGGGCAGGATAGAGGCTGGCACTCGGAGCCTTCTCGGCTATCGATGTACAGAAGATCACAGTCAGTTTTACATAAATTATTTACATGGAACAAAATCTGCTACACTGAAGGCATAAATCCTTTCACCATTGGATGTGACAAATATAAACCAGGTTTGACACTTTCCAATCTCTTTTCCTCTCTTTAAAGCCAGGCCAGCAGCAAGGGAGGGCAGATAACAAAACTTTTTTGTCTGCAGCTGAGCCAACCCAGGGCATTTCTTCAGCTTGGAAAACAAGCAAGACATCAGTAATCTCTACAAAAGGCTAAGCCAAGGACATCCCTGAAAGCCTGTAATTCCACCCCCATGCCTTTGTCTCACAGGAGAACGTCTATAATTATATAAGCATGTAGAAACACTTTAAATGCAACTGTCCTGAGGCTTCAGTCTCACTAAGCTGGATAAAATGAACTCGACTAACTTTAAAGAAAAAAAAAAAAAAAAGGGAGGGGGGGAGATGGGAGCAAGAAAGAGAATTAAAGGTATGTGAGAAAATGTTTCTCAGGCTCTTTATGGCTGATTGAGCTAATTTACTGTGGAATGGGCAGCAGCCTATCTTTAGATAAATGCTAATGAGGACGTTAATGCTTTCTTCAGTCTGGCTGCTGCTATTATGCTGAAAGGGAAGGTCAACAGCTAATAAACCCAGTTAACAAGCCATTCTGAACTTCACTTTAGCTTAACACTCTTCAAAGTTGCAGTCATTAAATCCATAGGCTGTTAGGAGCTGCCCTCCTGTTTTCACTAGGAGCAAAGGCAAACTTTCAGTGCAGTCATTAATTGAATTAACAGACTCTAATCCAATTTGATGTAGTGTAAATTGAAATGCACATAAGAGTGAAGATGTGTGTAAAGGAGTTCCCCCTTTTCAGGCGGCTTTGTGTCAAACCACTTCTGTTATCACTGCTACATGCCTCCCATGAAGGGTGCTCTCATGTACATAACCCTTAACATTAGCTACTCTTTGATAGGAATATAGTTTGCAATGAGAAGACAGAGGCTGGCAAGACAAAAACATGTCTTACAGCTTATTGAACTCCTCAGCTCAGTGAGACAAACTGGTTAGCAAGGATCTTAAAATATATTGCCACCATTGCATTGTGTTACTCTGCTTTGAAGTAGAGGAGTATCACACAGGCTTGGCAGACAGGGAACCGTGGGGTAGGGAGATGTTAAGTGAAGGAGGTTGGGGTAGACAAGTAGAGAAGGAGAAGCCTGAGCATCTTGTTTGCCACAGAGAGCCACAACTCCCCTTTAGGCAGTGTGAAGTGGAACCTTCAGCCACGAGAAAGAGCTGGTGGAAAGCCCCACAATCACCAAAAAATATCCGAATTAAATAAAAAAATTAAAATCTGATTTTTAAAAGAGCAAAAAGTGCTTTGCTTTCTAAAGTCCTGCATTTGACTCTGTGGCAGGTGGTTGCTCAGCCTGAGCACCAAGCACGGAGCTCCGACCCCGGTGGGCCGAGATGGGGACACCGTGTCCCTGCACATCACAGGGTGTGCCCGGTGTGGGATCAGGACAGCACTTCCCTGTGACTGCCACTGTCCCTGTGTGGACAGCAGGAAACCAATGAATCCTCCAGCTCAGACAAGGCAGAGGGAGCTGCCGGATGATTCCACACCTCTCTGTTCCTGCAGGAACTGCCAGCATGAACCCTCACACCCCACAAGCCAGGACACTGGGCTCCCTTCAACACTGAACCCTTCACTCGCCCACAGGGGTGCATAAAGCAAATTTAACAGGGAATTCAATCCTAGAGGACAAGAACTTCTCCGGTCTCTTACAGAAAGAATTGTATTACAGGCACTTGAAAATATCTAGGTTACCCATTAATCCAAATAAAACACAAAGGCAAGGAAGCTAAGACAGTTATCCACATACAAAGTACTGGCAAGAGTGAGATAAAGCTATTCTAAGCCTACAGAGACCATTTATAATATTCCTTTAATATTGACCTGCATAATTGGCACACTACTGGAGCAGAAATCCAAGCTTCCTTTATTGGAGATATGAAGATATAAAACCACATTCAAGAGGCAATAGGACATCTGGAGAGGAAAATGCATGCGTATCCAAATCATTGTGTTCTTTCAGACACAGAAAAATACAATGGAGCTTTAGAAATAACTAAATATAGTAATTTGAGTTCATCTGTAATTAAGGAAGAAAAAAGCATGACTTCCCCCCATCCTTTTAAGAGTCATTGTTCAACGTCACAGCGATATTCAATTATTCCATATAAAGAGCATTTACTTTCTTTTCTGCATTATTATTATATTATCCACTATTTGTATGACTACAGAATGAGTAGTAATATAGGCCCCCAGCTGAGACTGACAGCCCCCCTCTGCTCAGCACTGTGAAGACATATGGCACAAAAGCATCCCCGAGCAGCTTTGTATTAGCACAGATAAGAAAGCCTGGAAGAAAGGGAAGGTTGGTATTTTTATTTCATGGGTGGGGAAATGAAGGCAAACTGAGAAAAAAAGGCCCAAGAACTTTATAATAAATGATTTCACACAAGATTGGCTCCATCTATCATCTGCGGGCAGGGCTTTGTGGGTTTCGTGGACACATTTTCAAGGCTTAAGCAGGAATTTAAAGCACACATCAAACAGTGCTCACCAAAGTAGATTTTGGCCAGAGACTCCCAGCCAGCCTAGAGAAAATCCCCCACCCACCCCAAGGCTGTGTGAGCACTGGATACTCAGCACCAGCTTTTGACTCTGCTCCCTTAACAAGGACTAGGAATCCAAAGGGTCCCTGGCTCCAGCTCAGGACCTGGCAGCAGGTGCTGCAAATCCTCCTCTGTCAGTAAAACAAATGAAATAGCAACAAGCAAAGAGTAAAACCTCAAGCTTATGGATCAGCTGGACCACACATCTGTATTTTCTGACTGCAGCAACCTTTCAACCATCACTGCTGAGAGAAGTCCAACATGCACCTTCGAAACGTGAATATTCTGTCACATCTGACAATTCCTATTTTCGACAGACACTTTTATCAGAAAGATTGCGACAAGAAAAAGTACTTTAAAAGGCTAAAGTGACAATGGTGGCAGGAACTGACACTGGAAAAGCATGTTCATTTAAAATACCAGTGAAAACACACAGGGAAAAAAAAAATCTCAGCCTTTTCCAAGTTCCAACAGACATGGACACGAAGTCAAACAGGAACTGAGGTGTCCATCTCACTGACCAGCTACACCTGCTGACCAGCAGAAGCCCCCAGAGTCAGCATTGTCATCTGCTGCCCAGAAGCTCTGCAGCTCTCCACAGCAAAACCCTGCAGCTGCAGGTGCCTCTGCCCAGGGCGAGGGAGCCAGAGCCACACCGGCCCCCAGGGCAGCGGCCTCGGGGACAGCAGCAAACCTCAGCCAACAGCTGCATCTGGAGCTGCTACCAGGGGTTTAGTGTCTGCTTTGGGCTTTACTTACATGTGGCCTTCACCACAGAATCCCAGGCTGGGCCAGGCTGGAAGGGACCCCAGAGGGTCCCTGGTGCCACCTCCCTGCTCAGGCAGGGCCATCCCAGAGCACAGGGCACAGGATTGTGCCCAGAGGGCTCTGCAATATCCCCGCTGAGGGAGACTCCAGCCCCTCCCTGGGCAGCCTGTTCAGGGCTGGGCCCTGCCCAGGGCAGCAGTTCTGCCTCCTGTGCAGGGCAATTGCTGGGCTCAGGCCCTGCCCGGTGCTCTGGTGCCACTGCCGGGCCCCGGAGCAGAGCCTGGGCCCTGCCCTGAGCCCTCCCTGCAGCCAGGGACACCCAGGGCTGAGGGCCCCTCTCAGCTGGGGCTCCTCTCGAGCCTGAGCAGCCCCAGCTCCCTCAGCCTGTCCTGGGCACGGAGATGCTCCAGGCCCTCCTCATCCTCACAGCCCTCCAGTTTATGGGAGGTCTGTAGGGCTCCTAGGTAGGAAGAAAGCAAGGAGCAAATGCTTTCAAGTCCATCTGCCAATGTATTTCTGGATAATTTAAGGTAATGAAGAATAAGGAATCCAGATACCACCCATACCTGCTAAAGCACAACGCAGACCTTTGCTAAGATCACCATTTAAACACAGATCGAGTAAATTTGATGAAATGTGTTTTTTAAAGCATTTGGGGTACAGAATCTGGTTCTGGCCTCTTACAAGGAGGGCAGTTTCAGCCCAGGAGTCTGTAATTGCCAGCCACCACATAACATCCCAGTGCACGAGACCACAAAATGTGCAGTGACAAGCATCTCCTCCCTCTCAAACATCATTGCTGCTACTTGCAACACACAACCACCAATGCTGTAAGGCTTCTAAGGAAGGAGGTAAAACCACAGAGTGACAGTGGAGCTCACTGGGTTGGTGCCTGCAAACTCCACTGTGGGGAAAGGCTGTGACTCCCCAGCTGGCAGTGGCACACACTCAACCCTCAACTACCAGCGAGGGAATTCTCATTCTCCCCCAGGTGTCAGTCCTAGGAAAACAGCATCAATATTAATAGAA
The DNA here is from genome assembly GCF_041296385.1 of Aphelocoma coerulescens. Taxonomy (NCBI): domain Eukaryota; kingdom Metazoa; phylum Chordata; class Aves; order Passeriformes; family Corvidae; genus Aphelocoma; species Aphelocoma coerulescens. Next base: position 1,820,462 of record NC_091032.1, read on the forward strand.
GACAAAAGGATGCAAGAAACCCTGCTGAGTGTACACCACTGGGAGGTACAGAAGCTCTCACTGGGAAAACAGGGATAATTAATGGATCTTTGTGAAATTTGTGTATTGTAGCAATTTTCACCCAAGAATCTTAGAATACATTTCAAATGTAGTCCAACCTCAGGCAAAAAAAAAAAAAACCCAAACCAAAACATATTGCTCTAGCATGGTTGTATCTACATGGAAGTGAAAAGAAATGTGGAAATAGAGGAAAACATGGAACAATACCCAAAGAATGGGCTCTCTTGGCGTGATAAAATCCAGTGGCTGCAAGCAGAAGTGAGAAAAGAAGTTGGGCTATAAATAGGATGCTAATTTTTTACTGTGAGGGTAATTAACCACTAGAACAACTTCCTAAGGACTGCAGTGGTTTCTCAATTACTGGCAATTCAAAGTGAAGACCAGATTTATTTATTTTAAAGATATGCGTGAACAGGAATTAATTACATCAACTTCTGCTTCCTGACTGCTACAGAAGCTCCCTCAAAATGATCCAAATGATCTTTTTTGGCATTCTGCTCTTGGATCAGATTGGACAGCAATCCAGAACAAATGGGGGCACTCACAAGGAAATGCAGTTACAACTGCACTGGTGCTGGCCTGGAGAGACCATCCTTGCTCTCAAAAGGATCAACATCTGAACTGAGCATCAACACAGTGAAAACAGCCCTTGGTTAATAATTTATCCACTTGGGGTGCAGTCTTCAAATTCCCCTTTACAGTAACAGAGAACAGAAATTAGATGGGGCAGCACCAACTTAAAATTTAATTCTGTTGTAAAAAGCATAGCCATAAAATACCTTTTAGCATACAAGACACATATGAGGTTCTTCATCCATTTGGGGGGTATTTTTTGGGGGGCTTTGCTTGGTTTCCTCTTTCTATACAGAGCTGGTATTCTCTTCCCACATCTCAGAATGTTGTTAACTCATAGACTCAAGTTCACCTTGATACAGTGGAACACAGGGAATTATCAAAGAACTTATATTTTTGGGGGAAAGGAATAACTGGGTAAAAGATGGAGGTCAGCAAATGTTCCAGCTATGGTCTGAACCCATGCTGGAAATGCCTCCCCTTTCCTCTCCCATCCCTCAGAGGCAGCAGCAGACCCCAGGCTGTCCCACTGGTGGAGTGGGTACAGTAACTGTGTTTGCTTGTTTGTATTAAATGATAACAACACCAACTTTATTAACAGTGCTCAAACAGCAGCAGGACAGACAGCAGCATCTCCAGCTGACACACAGCAGCCACACTGCAGACTGCAAAAACCCAACACTGAAACCTTCCATTCCAAACACTTCTCTCCAGCTCACGTGGTGCTTTTAGAGGCTCTGTGATGGCCCAGTGACTGCTGCCTGTGCAGCACCTCCCTGCCAAGGCAGGCAGCAGCTGAAGGGCTCCACGACAACATGCCAAGGCATTCTGTTTGCATTTCCATTGTCACTTGATGTAATAAGTGTTGATCTCAATTCACTAAACATTTGTGTCAATTTGCCACTTGGTTTGGTTTAGTTTTCAAGGCATTTCTGTTGCATTAAAAAATGGCATTAAACTATAAATTAATTAGTTGGTTTACAAACTTAAAGGTAATTATCCTTCCAGCTCTCTTCAGAATTGCATCCTCACATTTTTTCAGTGATGTGCAAGGAACAATTTTTACCATTAAAATGTAACTTTCAGAAGCTCTCAGAGGAAAGCCCATCAGAGCCAGCAGGTGCTGGAGCATTCCAGAGTGCATTATGGACTGTATTTATAGGAGCTGTCTAGCCATTTAATGGGTTCTTGAATGATTTGCTTAGGTGTTTACTTTTCCTAAAAGCAGTTTATAACCTCTGCTCTTGTCTCTGAAGTCCCTCTTAAATCATTCTGGAAAGAGGGAAGGACTGCAGTTGCCCACCTTGGGCTCTGAGCTGTGTTTGCCCTCCGGGATGTGCAGATCTGCTGTCACAGAAATAGGCCACGGCTGACCTCGATATGGGGCCGTGTAATTCCCAGACGGATTCAGCTCAGTAATCCCCAGTGGAGACACTTTCACTCCATTCAGTGGATGTGCAGTCCTGCTTCACAAGCCTGGACTGTACAGAAAACCATTCAGCAAAGTCAAATATTGGCTCTTTGTGCCCAGCCTTCAACAGATGCTTTTGTACCCATGTTTTCTGGAAGTAGCACGTTCCCTTCTGGTATCAGCAAGAAGAGTTTGGGGCTCCTCCTCTCCCCATCTCCCTCTCCCCCATCCATTAGGAGTGAGAATCTGGCAATGGCACTGTAATCTATCACCTCGAGGCCCTTTCATATATCAATGTTTGACTGCTTTCTATGTAAAACAGGTCATTAAGTTAATCAGAAATTGACTACTACTACAAACACCTTTTGAATAAGGTCAAATTAAGATAAAAGTCCTTGCTCTTTTCGTCTCTCAGCAACAAAGACTATAACCAGGCTGCTAAACCCACCATTAATGTCAGTGTGCAGATTAAATGTCATTAAAGGCAATTTGTCACTTACATACACACTTATCTCAATCTAATAATTAGCAAAAGGTCAGGCAGATAAACCTGTGTATTTCAATCCACAATAAATTTCAGCTGCAGGAAATGACAAAATAAAAGTTTAACCATATATACATGTATTTGTGTTTGAAATATATGTGCATAATTAAATCCAGGAGAAAAGAATAATCTCTGTTGAAGACCTAACCAGTTTCAAGCCCTACTCTGGCACTTTGCTTAAGCTGTGGGGAAGCCAATCTCATGATCATGGATCAGCATAATTCCCCAAAGGAGCGAGCAGAGCAGCCCTTGCTCGGGGTGTGAGAGCCAGAGAAATGGGTCACTCACCAGACCCCATAACCAGCACCACAAGTGGCACTCAGGTTAATCCAGCCAAGATGTGAGCTCAGATGAATAAACCACAGAGACTGAACAACCTCCTGACCTGCCAGGGGACTCCTTCCCTTGAGGTGTCCACCACCCTCACTCCGTGTCAGGAGGCAGCTGGAAAGGACACCCAAGTGAGGAAGCAGCTGGGGATAAAGCAAACCCTTTAATTCCTCATCCTGCCATCTCCACACCTCCCACAAGGCTCGGGTGTGCCTGAGAAGTGCCAACTGCAGCTCTGCATGGGCGAGGAGGTGACCAGCAAGCCCCAAGCTTGTGCCTCCTTTTCCCCTCGGTTTGCAAGTCAAAATTCCCTGATAAAATTCTACACAACCCGTAGAAAACAGAATTGCCACACCTCGATTTTGGAAATCATGGCAAATCTCCTTTAAATGGTGCTATGGCAATGTGGTTGGCTGGTTTGGCTCAGTGAGGAGCAGAAGGGCAGGGCTGAGAGTGGGCAGGGAATTCTGCCCCATCGGTCCCACCGCTCCCCACGGCACAGCCCTGCTGCAGCGCCTGGCACCTGCAAGTGCTGAAGGTGACCAGTTCCAGTGTGTGCCACGTTGGACATGAAGCCATGGGATATTCCTTTGTGGAAAAGGATAAACTTCAAATCTCTCAACACTCAAAAGACAAAAACCAAACAGCTTCAAAAGTAACACACTCCAAAACTGGTAACGTTACCAGTACCTGAGTCCACACTGCCACTGGATCCTTTTCAGCTTTTCCCACCCGGGGTGCAAATTCCTAAGGCCAATCCCTGTTCACAGACCATGCTCCCATTGAATATTTCAGACTTTCCTGACTCCAGTGACCATCAACAGCACATTTTCAGTTCCTTCCTGTGAGGATACAGCTGACATGGATATTAATAACTAAATAACATACAGAGACAGAGCAGTATTTTTCAAATACATTTTAAGTTACTCTGGTCATGTTTTGTTTGTTTTATTTCACACTGGCAGAACTTAACCCATCTTCAGTGTCTAAATAGGTACTTCCTATGGCAGTGCAATGGCCAATTGTCAGCATTCAGCCTCTCCCTCTGCTTCCAGCAGAGCAGGGACAGTTAACTCAGGGTGATGATGTGGTTTTTTAACCATTCTTAGCAAAGAAAGATGGTTTCAAGGAATCAGACAATTTACCCAGCTTCTTGTCACAAAGGTACTTCATGATTAATGGGAAGTAGATGTGTGAAACAATATATTACAGCAAAACAGGATTTTTATGTCTCTTAGCTGAAAAAAATTTTGGATACCTTATTAAAAAATATATATATCACAGCAAGCATCAGTTTTAAAAGCAATGACAAGTTCTTCTCAGCACAGGTTTTTAAAGCTTCGTTGGGGATTTTTTTTTTTGGTAAAATATTTACTTAGGGATGGGACATAGCTTTAAAGAATAACTCAACCTACTGTTTACAGAGAGAGCTGCTGCTCTGGCTGTCTGACCGTCATCAATCAAGCCCAAAGCCTTGCTGGGTGGAAAACTCTGTGTATCCATTATTCATGTGCTGCACCATACATCCCCAAAAGGTAAACAATTAAAATACAAAGGATTGTATTTCTGTAGGGGACAGAAACAAAGTCATCTTCAGATTGCAAGATAGAATCTGAGGGAGACAACTGTGAGGAGATGAGTGGAAGAGCTGAGGGTAGATCCAAGTCTGACTGCTGGCTAGCGAGAGCAGGGAACAGATCCCAACAGCAAACCACATCCACAGGTGGGCTCTCATCTCAAGTCTTCTTCATGTCCATACAGAAGATGCTATTCCTTTGCAGCATCACAGCAAAACATCCTCAAATATTTCTAAAGTAGAAGAAAAATGCAATTTTAAAAGAACCAACTACGAACACAGCTGCTTGTGCACTGTCTGGTCCCTTTAACTTCAAGCTTTGTCCACACTGTGGAAAGCAAACCCACCTGTCCCACCTCTCATTGCATGACAGGGAGGCCTCTTCTGGCACCCCAAGAGCTGGCTGGAACAGCTGAAAGCTGCAGGAAAAGGTATGGGGTTTCAAGAGAAGCCAGTGATTTTGGACTTCTCAGGGGCTTGGTACATTTTATTAGAGGATGGACCTCAGCACCAACAATACAAAGGAAACACCTGAAGGAGGCTGTACTCACAGTCCCCAACAGCTCTTGAAAACTGAGGTTGCAGTATGTTTAAAACCTCCCTGCTTTTCTCCTTATGCAAGTGCATTAGCTGTCACCACCTGTACAAACTGATCTGCAGGAGACTGATCTGAGGAAGCACAAGGAATTTTTATCTGGTGTTTGGTTTTCAAGATAATCTATGGGCTGGAGATTCTACCCCTGGGATCTCAGTGTCCTACAATGCTCGTCCTGGTGGGGAGTGTATGCATGTATCAGTGTCCCCTCTGTGCCCAAACATGTCTCTGCCAGAGATTCCCACACTCTCTGCTAATGGAAGGAAGAAAAGGAAATGTGTGTAGCCTACAGGATTACAAGGAAAAGATTAATCCTTGGGCCTGAGGTCCAAAACATGTACCCAAAGCCAGTGAAGAGCTGTGAGTGGAGGTGGATCCAGGGTCATTTCACAGCCCTCAGTAATGAACTGTTCTATCCCAGCACAGACAGGAGGAGGCACTCTCCTGACTGACACTGACATTATAATTTGCTCACCACGGGTTTATATCCACAAAGTATGAACTTTTTTCCCCTTTTCTAAGCAGTGGAAGAACGTGAAGGTCAGGCTGAAGCAGCTTTGCCTCTGCTCCACTCCTACTGCTCTGCCTGCGAGTCCCAGCGCCTTGGGAAGGTCAGGAGCCTGCGAGAACAATGTGCTACCCCACAGCTGTGGTCAGGACTGCTGTGTTTAAAGGTTACAGTGATTAAGCACTGTGATTAATTTAGTCTCAGCAGAATCAATTCCACTCAACTACTAATCTAATTTACATCCTGGAGAGGACTCTGCTCTTCCCTGGTCGGCGTGGGTTTGAATTTAGATTCATTTTTCCCTAAGAAGTATGTTTTGAGGGATCACACTGCAATTAGAAAATGTTTTGACAAAGCTAATGGGAGAGCTCTGTCTCTGTGTCACTGCTTCCTGTCATCTGCCCTTTCATAAACCACAGTCAGTTCCCAAACCTCCTGAGTGTGGATCTGGACTAAAGGATCGCCTACAGAGGAGCATGTTGGGCATCTGTAACTGCACTATGGCAGCAAAATCAACAACTGTAACTTCTTTCAAAATGCCTGGACAGCATCAAAAGCAGCACAGGAGCAGGCCAAGGTGGGGATTCTCCCCCTCTATCAGCAGGTGTGAGACCCCACCTGAAGCCCTGTGTCCAGCTCTGGTGTCCTCAGCATAAGGATGTGGAGCTGCTGGAGTGAGTCCAGAGGAGGCCACAAAGATGCTCCAGGGGCTGGAGCCCATCTGCTGTAAAGGAAAGGCTGAAAGAGGTGGGATTGAGCCTGGAGATTGAGAAGGCTCTGGGGAGACCTTAGAGCCGCTTCCAGTGCCCAAAGGGGAGAGCTGGAGAGGGACTTGGGACAAGGGATGGAGGGACAGGACACAGGGAATGGCGTTACACCTCCAGAGGCAGGGTTAGATGGGATATTGGGAGGGATTTCCTCCTTCTGAGGGTGGGCAGGCCCTGGCACAGGGTGCCCAGAGCAGCTGGGGCTGCCCCTGGATCCCTGGCAGTGCCCAAGGCCAGGCTGGACATTGGGGCTGGGAGCAGCCTGGGACAGTGGGAGGTGTCCCTGCCCATGGCAGGGGTGGCACTGGGTGGGCTTTAAAATCCCTTCCAACACAAACCATTCTGGGATTTTTCTCCAATTGAACAGGATCCCTCAGGAAATATTTATTCCTAAAAAACAGGATAGGTTTGTCAGACTCAGAAAAGTGATGAAGATTACACAGGGGGTGTAAAAGCAGCAAATGCAGGACAAGTGTAGGCAGATGGGTCTACTAAAGCAGGATTCTGGTAGCCACAGAGAGGAAGAAGGGACACACAGTGAATTCCCATTAAAAACAAACCATGGGACTCCATATGTCAGTATGTATTGAGTAATAGGCAAATGATACCATTATATTCTGAAAACTCAGTATTATTATATTCTGAAAAATCACAGCCTAGTTAGAGGTGAGTGCAAGACAGACCTCAATGCCACTCAGCCAAACATTTAAGTTGGAAGACCTGAAGCTCTCAGAACTGGCAGGGACACATGATCTTGAGAGAAGCCCCATTCAGGAGACAATACAAAGAAATTACTTTAACAGCAATTTTTTGGTCAGCGTATGACTGGAAGTCACTGGAACATGCATAGCTGCTAATTTCTAGTTTTCTTTCTGAACAGTCATTTCCAAAATTTATCAAGAATTACTCTTCTTTAAGGAAGTATGGGAATGGCTGAAAATCACATAGGCATCTCCTCTGAGCAGACTAAGGGGAGAAAACAATTGCTCCCTAAACCTACAATGGATTTTCTCCACAACAACTGATATAACATTAGGACACCTGCAGCCAGTGCAACCTGAACCCTCACAGAACACCCCTGCTGAGCCATCTTTACTGTTACCTCCTTCACCTTCCTGCAGAAAATCCTTAAATTATGGATACATCACAGGAATCTGATCTGCAACGCCCCCGGCACATCCTGATCCCCATCACGTCCGTCTCCCTTTCAGCCCAAGTGCTCCTGTGTTTTGTCAATACCAGCCTAGTACAGCTTCAAATATTTAGCTTAACTTGATCTTCTGAGCTGCAGGAGAGAAAAGCCAGAGTCTCCTAACACCATTTGTTGAACAAACAATTGATCCCAGCAGAGGATGGCGGCGGCTGCTCTGCCCCTGGGCCGCCCGCGTTCGGAGCCGTGACAGATGCCAGCGGTGACAGCTCCGTCACTTGGCAGGCGAGGCTGCGGCGGGGGTGACAGCTCCTCTGATTCCTTCATCAACCGATGTGACTGAGTGACCTTTTCCAGTCTTAGCAGCTGCCTCCCTTCTTTATTCAATCATGGCAGAAAATAAGTCCCTTTGGGGAAATCCTGCCCTTTCCGTAATTTTAAATGACCGCGACTGTCATTAGGCCGTGTTTGCTAAATACGCTCGTGAGTGGTGGCGGGTCCTCAGTGAGAGCACGTGGCTGGTGTGCATGCAGGATGGGAGAGCTGGATGCTTCTTGGAAAGGCTTGGGATTGCTCAGGAATTCCTTGTCAATATTTTGCCTACACTTGAGGGGGTTTCCAGGACCGCTGTGAGAGCCCCTGGGTTGGGGAGGTACCCGCCTCACCTCTGGGTTTTCAGCAGGAAGGAACAAAGCGTAGCAACATGAAAAATGGAATGTGTTCATGCAGCTCCACAGACACAGTCTATTCTTCACAGTGGGAAAAGAGAAATGCCCTTAATTAAAAACAGTGACAGAGTAAGGGGGTTTCAAGTAGCTTTGCCACGAGCCTGCTTTGTACCCTGGCTCATTTATCAGGCTCACTGTGGCTGCAGGCACAGGGAGATTGCCACGGCCCTCATTGCACCCCAGCCATTAGAGAAGGCAAGTAAAATTAAAAAGAAAAAAACCCAAAAGTTCCATGCAATGAGCAGTCAGCGTGGAATTGCAGTAAGTCTGCTCTGGCTCAGCCTCCGTCTGCTTCACGCCTGCTTTCTGCATAAAACTGAGCAATTGAGTCTTACCAGCACAAATGCTTCAGAAAAGTGAATTTCAAAGTTGCTCCCAATATTAAAAGAATCATTATTTACATCTTCACAGAATTACTTTTGCTGAGAAATCATATCCACACAGCTAATCACAGCACAGATTTATTTTTGGCACAGGGACTGCCTGTCTTTAGGTATCACCCTGGCTCCCTCAGTGGCACTACGTGAGCCCCTTCCACCCACAATAAATTGCAATAAGCTTCCTCGGGGCTGTCTCATATGCTGTGCCTGTAGAATGCCTGCACAATCACAGAGCTGTCCTACATGACAACACATCTAACGTGTGAAATTTTAATATTTGTGACCAACACTCTGATTAAAAAAAAATTATTTATAAGACAGAAAGTTCAAGCAACAAAGAGGAAATCACAATCTCTCTGTATATACTCAAACTAAGGGGAAAAACACAGGATAAAATTATTCAATGTATTATTCCTGTAAATCATTTACTGCACTCTAGCAGAGAAAACTCTGTTCAGGTAGTGTGGGACAGGGAAGGTAACTGCAGGGCCACAGGAATAAGAGTTGCAGAGAGAAAGAAGAGGCAGAGGAATGTGCAGTGCCCGGGCTCTGCCCTGCCCAAAGCAGACTCAGTCATTACTCTGAATGCCATATTTCCAGGTGCCCCAAGCAACTCAATCTGCTCTCTGCTGAAAGCTGGTTTCCCATCAGCATGATCTGTGTTTGTCTGCTGTAGCCAATAAATGCATTTCCTTCTGTGCATTTGACACAATAATGGCAAATGGTGCCCAGTGCCCTCCCAGGCTGGCTGGGTTTGGCTTTAAGCTGCTTCAGGGTCATTCCTGCCTCAACTACAGAATCCTGTGAGCCATCAGGCTGCTTCACAGGGTAAGAGACTGAAGCTGCAGTGGCCCAAATTGGAAGGAAAGAGGAGAGAGGAACATTTCTCAGGCAGAAAAGCAGCTGAGAATTTCACAGCACAAAGTGCCAATGGTGCTCAGTGCCGCCGGAACCTTTGCTGCACCTTGCCATTATTGAGGGATTACAGGACCTTCTGTACAGCTGCTGAGCCTGCCAAGGCCCACAAATGCTAACCAAAATCCCACACAAGCTGCTAAAATCTTCAGGGGGTTTTACAAGACAAATTTCAATAATCCTTTTAAGTGCTTCTTTAGAATCGAGCATGAATTTGCCAAATCCAGGGTAGCTTATTCTTCTTAAATTCATAACACAACTAACCAGTGCTACATGCCTTACAAGAAACTCTGAGTGCTCCCCTGAATAAATGCTCCAGAATTTTAATATTCCCTAACTACTTGATGTAAGAAACTTTGCTGGAAATCTTGGGATTGAAGACAGCATGAATGGTACTGTATTTCCTGACTTTGATCAAACAGAAAAAACAAGGATATTGATGAACAAGGATTACACTCAAATTCAGTGTTCCCACCTCTTCAAGGAAACCATTAGCACTGATTAACTTTGCAGACCAGAAGAGTCCAGAAATAACAGAGAGCAGTTATCTGTGAGGTGAATATTTTTTCTCTAATTCTGTTTTGAATTAATAAATGCAAGAGTAGGGGAAAAAGGAAAATATTGTTTCATCGGGCACCAGGAGGAATTCTGAACAGATGAAGGAAAGTGAAGGAGAGCAGAGACCAGAAAAATAAGGTGGAACAAAAAGGGAAGCAAAGGAAAAAAAAAAAGGAAAATTAGCTGATGGAATTAAATTTTGTTACACTAAAGGAGGAAGTTAAAACAAAGTCATCCAAACCTCTTAGTCACTCCTGCAACTCTCCCACCCACATCTGCTTGACGAAGTAGTTAGAGTCATATTGCACCTCCTTGGACACTGGGGAATAAATGTTCCCCTACACTCCAGACCTCAGAGCACGTAACTCTGTGAGTCCTCCCTACTTACAGCTGATCCTCCTTGTCCCTGCTGCCAGCACACACCCAAACACACAAAAATAAACACACAAATACACGTGCCTTTGATAGAGGATAAAGCAACCAGGCCCAACCCTTGAGGCCAAGTGCAGAGTAACTTATAGCACAGATCCCTATTTGAGACTGAAGTTTGATTTAGGGTGGGGGTACAGGCCCTAATCTAGACATTGAGTCCCTAACAGGGAGACTCTGACCCCCCAAATGCAGGAATCCTGTACTTGCCCGAAGTGAATTTTTTGTTTTCCATTTGATCTCTGGACACAGGTTGTCCAACTCACTCTTTTCATCCTGCCTGTCCCTACAGAAAGCTGGGATTGGAGTCTGCCTCTCCTATATTTCCAACACAGGTGAAAAAAGCAGCAAGGATGGATTGGACCAGAAGGAAAAAAAAGAAAATCCAGAAAACAAACATGAGGAGGGAGCCCTGTGGGTCCCCTTAAGAAGCCAACCACAGTTGTGGTCCAGAGGTGGGAAGCAAAAGGGGATGTTTCAGAGTGCTCCCACTCTGAGCTTTCCAATAACATCATGAACCTGACCCTGCAGGGTTCACAAAGCTCTGATTTTCCTGCTGACAGCTGGAGACTGCAGCACGGGCAGCTGAGCTGAGAAAATGTGCTCTAGAAGGTCTCCAAGACAGGGAGGAAGAGAAAATAAACAGCAAGCCCCATGGTGTCACTTTTATAGTCACTTCTGTGACAGCAGCCACACTTTTATACATGGCACTCAGTAAACAATTCAGAGCAAATGTTTTTTTGGCTGTGGGAAGAGGATGCTCTTTTCAGCACAGACAAACACAATGCAAAGGCAAACAAAGAACAGAAAACAGGATGGCTCATTACTACCTGTCTTCTTCCAATTACACCTACTACTCTGGAGGTGACAGGACCAATAAATGTGGAGCCCAGTGCCAATAAAAAAGTACATATTCACTCTGCAACAGTATTTTCTGACAGAAATACAAAAACATCCACAGTATCATTAAATAAACACATTAGAAAAATGGGCTCAACCCTACAAATCACAGACCTCATCATCAAAAGGACATTGCCATAGTATCTTTAATATTAATTATGCATATTGGTACCTGCAAAACTAAACTGTTAGGATTTCATTTCCAATTTAAAATGCATTTTAATGCATTATTCCCTCATCAAAAAAGTTTCTGTGGTGCTAGGCAACAAAGGAACAAACTTTTAATCCCTTAGAAAGGTGAAAATCATACGATGGGTTAAGTTGGAAGGGACCTCAAAGCTCTTCTCGTTCCACCCCAACCATGGGCAGGGACACCTCCCACTGTCCCAGGCTGCTCCCAGCCCCAATGTCCAGCCTGGCCTTGGGCAGTGCCAGGGATCCAGGGGCAGCCACAGCTGCTCTGGGCACCCTGTGCCAGGGCCTGCCCACCCTCCCAGGGAACAATTCCTTCCTGATATCCAATCTAACCCTGCCCTCTGGCAGGGGGGAGCCATTCCCCCTTGTCCTGGCACTCCAGGGTCTTGTAAATTGTCTCTCTCCATCTTTCCTGTAAGTTTCCTTCAGGTCCTTGAAGGCTACAATCAGGTCCTCCTGAAGCTTCTCTTCTCCAGGCTGGACAATCCCAGCTCTCCCAGCCTTTCCCCACTGCAGAGCTGCTCCACCCTTCTGGTGCCTTGGTCCTCTGGACTCCTCCAGCAGCTCCAGGTCCTTCCTGTGCTGAGACAGGGCTGGGGCAGCTCTGCAGGGGGGTCTCACCTGAGCACAAAGCCCCAGGAGCAGAATCGCCTCCCTAAAATGGACTGGAACACCTGCACCAGCTACTGGTGTAGACATCCCATCTCTCACCCCCCCCATCGGCCCATTCCAGCAGCTTGGCTGCTCAGGATTCATTAATTTTATCAGTTCGTCCCACCTTTGACACAGCTTTATTTGCAGAGTGCTCACAGTTTAACACTGCGAGGTGGGACCGAGGAGCAAAGTTTGCTGTACAAAAGAAACCCCACAGGGGGCTCATCTTCAATTTGCATCTCCCAGATGAATCCAGACTGCTTTGCCATCCCTGGGGAAGGCAGGGGTGTGGTGGTATCTGCTCGTCTGCAGCCTCAAGACCTCCAGGTATTGTCCAGCAAGCCTCAAAAGCTTTTAGTCCTTAGCAAGGCAGCACCATCAGGAGGGCCACATTCCAACACTGCAAAGCAGGTGGAAACCAAAGGGAATCAAGTAATTACAAGTGTTAAGTACAGCCATTTTTGAGATGCAAGAAGTCATTTCCATTCCTTTCCCCATGTAGCTGCATTGGAATTATCTGTAACAGTCCAGGTTTGTATTCCAGGAATAAAAAGCAAAAATGTATTTCCGTGCTACAGTACCACATTGGAAGGGGACAACCCCCCCTCTAATTACTATAAAGCTGCATCAAATTCACACAAACAGAGGAATCCTACAAAATCACAGCCAATATTCTGGAATCCCTCAGACAGGAATACAGAAGGCTTCTGGAAACATTTGTAACTGCAGCTCCACAGTGTATTTTCAAAGCACGTCAGAACACAAGAGGAGGATTCAGTTCCTTACACTGCCACCTCCTCCTCCTCCTCGCAGGGATGACACTGCTAACAGGATAAAATGAGTGACAGGGTTATATGATCATTACATAAAGGTAGTACACATGCAAAATCCTCAGAACATGGAAAAAAAAATTATCAAAGAGGTTGCACCATCTGTCTGTGGAGAAAAAAACAACAGCTGGTGCAAGGAGCTGCAAGATGCCAGCCTTCCGAGTGACAAGATGGGAAATGACAGGAAACAGCTTTTCACTCTTCTAACAGCAAAAGAAACGTACAGGCCGTGTTCTCGTGTTTGAAAACCTCCAGATGCTGCCCTCTTCTCACATTTCCATATCTTTGTTCATGCAACATCTGAAAGCTTTTCTATTTTTACAGAGGGAGGGGAAGAAAGCACAAAGCCATCAAGTGTATATATATTTTTTTTCCTTGCAAGAGGATGTTGAATGAATTTTAATCATGATCATGAGAAAAAAGAAAAAGAAAAATCAGCAGTATTTGATGTGAGAAACCTTTGAAATTTTCTTCTCCTCAGAAGAAATTGCAATGTTTAGCCTTCATAAAGGTTGTGTATGACAAATATTAGCTTGTTCTGAGACTGATTAGGCCTTTAGATTGATTCAGGACAATGCTGAGGGTCACCATAAATCAGAAAATCAGGGAATCCCAGGATGGTTTGGGTTGGAAGGGACCTTAAAGACCATCTGGTTCCAACCCCCTGCCATGGGCAGGGACCCCTTCCACCAGACAAATGTTTTGTGACAGCAGCAGGCTCCCCTTGAACAGGTAACAAACACATCCACTGTGCCGGGCATTCCAAACACCCCGGGCCTTTGACGTGGCCCTGGGCTGAACGTCCCAACCCTCCCTGTTTGTGCAAAGTGTTCTGCCAAGGTGTTTGCCAGCAGCAAGCTGTGTGTCCAAGGAAGAGACACCACCAAGCACCATTCCACAGAATCCATGGGGGCCCGACTGTTCCGAGGGCTGGGACCGAGCGACGGATCCTGGAAGGATCTGTCAAATTTGACCTCGTGTGACCCCACAAACACCATGCTATTTACAACTGGTACACACTTCACAACAGAAAACACGCTGAAAAGTCAGTGCCCCGTGAAGAAACACTTGCCATGGGATGTAACCTGAGGGCAGAGGCAGTGTGGGGTCCTTCCCCACCAGGCAGGATGGGGCAGGGTGTTCCCAGCACGAGGCACAGGGACAGCTCACTTTGAGGACAACCCTGATCTGTGGATCAGGGGATGGATCTGGACAGCCTGAGACTGATGATTTCTATCTCCCCAGACAGATTAGTCCTTGGTTCATCCAAGTGTTTTGCAGCAGGGAGATAAACTAAGATTATTCACGCCAGACAGAAGTGAGCAAAAGGAAAGGTATCTACCCACAGCAAAGCAATATTCCAGTGCCAGATCCCAGCAGGAATCACAGCTTCATCTTAACAGCCACCCTACAGGACCACTCAGTGTCTAACTCTGGGGCTCACCTTTCACCCTTCATCAACAAAATGCTGCCTTCCTGGGCTTTTTTTTCTATGCTGATAGAAATCAGAGATACCTGCTGAGATTTTTGGTTATTGCATGCCAAAAAGGCTCTGTTAGAGACCAGCCTAAGAGAGCAATGCAGAGATAACTGAGATAACAGCCCAGTTGCTGGTGGAAAATCCAGGTGGAGCAGGTTCAAGATCCTGCTCCAGGTCAGGTGGGATGGGTGTGGAGGGCAGAACCAGCCCTATTTTCCTTATCTGGCCCTCGAGCTTTTCCCAGCTAATCCTTCTCACAGCAGCAGTTGGTTTTTTGAGCCAGGAGCAAGGTTCCCAAAGCCATCATGGCATGGCACCAGCCCATGCAGAGCAAGTGGAATCATAAAAAACCACTTTAAGCATCATCAAGCTTAGAGAGAATTTACAAGGTGCTGTTTATTTCTACCTTTGATTCTCTTCATGGTCTCTACAGATCAGAGCACTTAGAAAACATAATTATTTTAATTAGGAGTAATTCAATTAGAATATCTCATTGCCAATAACATTGCTAATAAGAAATGAACACACTTGATTTTTTTTTTTTTACTTTTTTTTTTTTTTAATCTTACCTTTGGGGACTCTCTGAACACTTTCCCAGATGTGAAAATACTGCTTTGATATTGCATGTCTAATTCTTTCCTCCTGTAGGGTCTGATTCAGTGTATACTTAAGTCCACTCGAGTCTTTCCTCTGCTTCCAGAGGGCACAGGGCTGTGCTTTTCCACACTGCCTTACACCAGGAGGGGTATGTGCTGTGACTCTCGTGCAGCACAACAGCAAAATGA
The DNA here is from genome assembly GCF_041296385.1 of Aphelocoma coerulescens. NCBI lineage: Eukaryota > Metazoa > Chordata > Aves > Passeriformes > Corvidae > Aphelocoma > Aphelocoma coerulescens. The sequence goes on from NC_091032.1 coordinate 1,835,830, forward strand.
GCACCTCTGTGAAAATGGTGATGCCAAGTAGGTCTGGTGGAGTAACCACATCAGTAAAAGGGTAAAAGCCACCACCCCCTGGAGATCCCTTGCTGATGGGTCTTTGACAATACTTCAGGAATGTGCTTTAGGCCTCCTCAATGAGTCCATCACAGTGAGTGACAAGATTAATAACAGTATTTTGCTCTAACAGCACAAGCCAGGGCAATTTGGGAACTTGCATTCTGTAGTACCAAACCCAGTGCACAGTGTTTGCTCAGACAGAGTCCCTGGAAATGCTGCAGCACTGCTGGAGCCACAGGACAGCACCCAGTGCTTTCCAGCTGTCACCAGAGCTGGTTTATCCCCAAGGAAATGGGCGCCCTTGAGTCGGGGAGCTCGCCTGCACCTCTCACTGGGGCACTCCGGCTGTTTGGGCAATCAGGAACCACCATCCCAGCACTCAGGCGACCTCCCAGTGACACAGATCAACCTGGGTGCACACCCAGCCTGTGCTGTGGGGACAGGGATGGCTGGGACGTCCTTCCCAGTGCTCATCCTGCACCCAGCCGGGGCAGCCACAGGCTGGTGTGAATTACAGCTGCTGGGAACCAGCTCAGCAAGCAGCAACCTAAGATCTGTGCTCACATTTGTACACCCTTAACACCAACAGAAACCACACAGATGGAGAATACTGTACTCTTTCTAACCATTTTCTCTGTGATCCAGCCAGCAGGGCTCTGAGAAACTTGCCTTGGCAAGCAGAGCTCAGTTGAGCTGTGGACAATTAGCTGCTTAACCCAGTTCATGCTCATCCTCTTAACCAGCAGCCAAAGAATATTTTAATGCTGATCTGTCCCAGCCTTAGCTGTGACACTCTCCCAGCACAGTACAGCTTGTTTTAGATTGTATTGAACAATAAAAGGTCCTGTTATCCAAGGGTGGTACTTGAAAGCCTATCTGCAAGAACAGATCTCATTATTTTAATTAAAAGCTTCCACTTATTATTTTCTGAGCTAACAAATATGGCCATAGTTGTAATTATGGAATCGCCAAATATAGTCTCAAGATCTTGTTAATAATGATATCCTTTTTAAAATCTCATAATCTTAAAAAAATGTTGTAATTAAGTCACCAAGCGACTATATTTGTCTCCATGAAATAAAGCCAAATCTACAGATAATTGCAAATAACTCATTTCCCAGTGGATTAATTTTTTTGTATGCCAATTAGGCTCACAAATCTCAAGCTGTCACCTTCATCTCCAGACATGCAACCGGCTGAGAGCACAGCTATAAACAAAACAGCCCAAGTGCCGATTGTTCCCTCAGTAAGAAAGAAAATGAAGTTAGCAACACACATTTGTAGACGTCAACCCCCCGAGAGCACAAAAGAGGGAAAAAATAATCCTTGGATGTAGGACAAGCAAAACACTTTGTCAGTCTTCTGGGAAGTGTTCTGGGAAAGCTCCGGAGATACTTCTGTGGTTGCAGTTTTGGAGCAACAGCTGCCTCGAGACTCAAACCCACCACCCCCAGCCATGCATGGTTTTCTCTACAATGTCCCAAGCCCTGGGAGCCCTTTTTGAACCTGAGCCAGACACAAGCACCAATCGTGTCTGTCCCCACTCATCCTGTGGCACCGGAGGGCTCATGGAAATGGTGACTTGGCACAGGCAGGGCTGGCAGGAGCCACAGCTGGAGCTGCTGCTGCCTTCACCTCTGCCAGGAAGGCCTTTTGGGAGGCCCCGGGGCAAAGCTGCTGTACCTCATCCTCAGGCACCTGCACAGCACCTCCTGCAGTCCCTCACTGTCACCTCTCCTCTGCCACAGTGTCCTCCAAACGTGCTGCTGGGAGCTGCTGACACCTGCTTAGGGAATATTCTGCAGCAGCAGCAAACAACCATTTCTTCAGAACAGGATGGCAAGACTAAGCAATTGTCCCAATCAAATCAATGACCAGCTTTGCAGCCTAAAAAATTCAGGAGGGCTTTGCAGCTCCTACTTAGGTGCAAGGGAGTCCCTTTGCCTGCCCCTGCTGAACCTCCTGCACACAGACATGAAACCTGCCCCAACAGCTCAACAACAGCAAAGGTAACTGCCCAGAAGCACAAACTCAGGGCATCTGAGAGGTTACACACTCACAGAAAAGGGGAACAACTCTGTGAAAAGTCTCTGTTTCAAAAAATAATGACACACAAGTCACAAAACTTGAAATTGAAGCATCCCAAGCTGAACACCCCTTAAACATCTGCTCCTTGGTCTACTGTCTTCTCCTGGACAGGCGGCCCAAAGCCCTGAAGCTGCTGAGGTGAGTGTCTGGGAAGCCTGGGCTGATGGGCCTCAGGAGACACAGAGGCTCCTTTGACTCACTTTGTCCTTCTCAGGAGTGGAGATTGACTGCATCCTCCCGAAATTCCCATGCCTGACAAGTAAGCATTTCCCATCAACACTATCCCTGTTCCCATCCTCAAATCACCCAAGATTCCCTTGCAGCTTTAATTCTTTTCCCACTCCTTTCAAAAAATCCCTGCCTTTGTTCCTGTGGGGAAGGGCACACCAGGTAACCTGGACCTCTGCCACCTGCACTGTTTCTGTATCTCAAACATCCAACTTTTCCATCCTTCTCACTGTTCAACCCCTCCTTTGCCTGCCCAGCTGGATGAGGACCTCACCATGCACACACCTCTATAAATATTGCTGTGATTGTGGCCATGCATTTGGTTAGGAAGGGGAAGCGGCAAATTCTTGGTGAGGTCTGCACCTAAAGGACTTAAAGATTGCACAGAAAGGAAAAATAAATCCTGTGGAAAGTAAAATTGCTAAGATGGGGTATCTATAACCCATAACCAAGGTTTCAGAAATGCTGATTAATCCCTGCAGCCATAAAGCTTTGGAGGTACATCTCTGTCACATTTCTGAAACCTTGGCCACAAAGTACCTTTGTAGAGATGCAAACAACAGTCTGAAAAGCACATTCTCCCCTTTGTCAGCACTGCTGTAGGAAAAAAAATCAACCACAAAGTGTTTGTAACAAAACACACTGATAGTCAGGTAGATACTTCATTTTTTCCCTTCCTGAATTTAACAAAAGCCTGGATCTACCACTCAAATTAAACACTGTGCAGTAAAGCATAAAGTCTGCATTCAACAAGTTTAATTACTGTGTAAATGAAAGAAATTATTATTCATTCATGACATTTATTTCAGTTCCAGTGCTAGCTGCCTTTATAAAACTGGGATTGGGGGTGCAGGGGGAGGAGGAGGCTGGGTGTATAATTACTACTATATTTCTTTGCCAAACATTAGTGAACTTAGACAAAAAGTGCTTGTTTTCATTGAGAGGAAAAAGCATGTGAGCTATCAATGATGAATCTTAAGGACGCCCACAGCCTTGACACGGTGCCAGGCTCTGCTAGGTACACCAGCATTTGGGAGGCTGATAACAGAGAGCTCATTGAAGGCAAAGCCCAGATCAGGACTCTGATGGGTCAAAAGCCACCCAAACGATGGGAACAATCCAAGGTAGCAGCCCCTGGGCAGTAACGGGAGCCACTGTGCGACATGAAAGATAAACTGGCAGCTGATGCTATCGGGGCCTATCCAACAATGCATCTTTTCTAATGGATTTTCACAGGGCTTAAACTTCAAACAAAGGGAAGGGAAAATAAAACCCTCTAAGCTGCTTCAGATCAGGAATTTTTGGAAGTCTGAAGAAGGCGAGGGAGAGGCTGCAGAAGGATTCTCTCCTTACACAATGCCATAAACCTGACACACTTATTCTGCCTCATCCTGCACATTGTGCTGATCCCAGGGGAAGGGCTGTTACCTGCTCTGATCCACCCAAAACACCCAAGCTTTCCAGACAGTGTTCTAAACAGATCCTAGTGACTAATCAAAACAGATCTTCAAAAAAAATGTTTTTCCTGGGAGAAGCAATTCCTGTACCTTCCTAGCCCTCCAACTACCAGCATTTAATCACTGCACTACGGGAGAGATTATGCTCTGGCAGGAGTGGCCTCAGTTTACTTTAAGGAAGGAAAAGAAAAAAAAAAGAAAAAAAAAATCAACACTGGACCACACAAGTTGTATGTAAGAAATTACAGCTGATGTATTTAGGTAAGTGGAAGGAGTGGGGTTGATCCTGAAGGGCAGCCTAAGTAGGGGAATGACTGCAGCGATGTTACACAACCACATTTAGACATTCCACTTCTCCTGTTGAACTAGCCAGAAAATCCATCCTTCTTAAGAGGAGCTGTACAGAACTGCCATGGCTGCCTACCCCAGCCAAGGCCGTGGAGTGATCCTCTGAAAGCCCAGGAAGTGTGTGCACTCAGCTGAGGGAATAAACATGACTAATTTTTTGCATTTCAGAGTAATACATGTCAGAGTCAGCTCTGATCTCATTCCCGATTCAAAATGAGTCGCTCTGAAGTTTGTTCCCAATTCCTTGCTGAACCTAATCAAGACAAATGGAAGAAGCCATAATATAATCCAAGCAGAATTCAATGAACTGCACCCATTAAGAAGGCTATTAAAGCTTGTTCTCAGGGTTTAAACTGGGAGAAGATTTAAGGTGGAGAAGAGATTATCCCACATCTGCCTCCCATGACCTCCCTCTGTTGGCACCAGCACTGCCAGTGTCAGAGGGAGCAGATGCCAGAAGGGTGCATTTGAGACACTGACCTATTCTCTCACATCCTACATGCCACTGACATCACAGCTCATTCTTTTGCCCCCAGAGACTGCATCAGTAACCCCTCAAATGCTTGAGTCTATGGAAATTTCAGGCTCAGAGCTCTCAAAGCTGCTGATTTGGTTCGAGCACACTGCCCCTGCCATCGGTCTGGAGCAGCCTCAATGCAGCCACTGCTGCAGCTTGATCCTCCCTCCTGATTAGACCAGGGGTTTGCAGACACAAAGCACTATCTCCTGCCAAAACCTGATTACTGCTGCACCCAAACAGCCACAGTGATATCAGGGAAGGTAATTACACCCAGAAATAGGCTACACACCAAAGCCAAGTACTTTGGCCAAGCCTGCACAACAATATCTGCATTTACTTTTTCACCATGGCTTAAAATAATTGCTGAATTTATGCCTTAGTAACAGGAGGCCAACAGCCACGTCATCTTTGGACTTTTCAGCATCACTGAGAGCCGAGGAACAGACGGGGCAGCATTTCTTACCACGTCCATCAGCACATTTCCCCATGGTCAGTCACCTCCGGCTGGGGGACGGCTGGTCCCTGTGCTGGGTGGAAACATCAGCTGTTCACAGGGCAAGGGGGGCTGGGGTTGGTGTTCTGGGGGAGGTGAGGAGGCACATCCACTGCTCCAAGAGCTGAGGAGTGACTGCAACACAGAGCAGCAGCCGAGGGAAGAGAAGCAGCCCACAACAGACACATCACCAGAGTCACTTCCAAGCAGCCCCTGCTGCTCACCCTCCTCCTGGGTCCCCATGCAGGAGCTGCAGGACTCCAGCCAGCTCCTCAGGGAAAACACTTCCCTGCACACACGCGCATGGAATGGCCCTGCCAACACCACTGATGGCCTCACCTCAGCCAGTCAGGAGCTTTCACCTGCCTACAGAAAGGAGCAGAAATGGGGCAAGGGATCCTTTCTGCCCACCTGCCACATGGAGCACTAATTTCAACATCATTTAACAGTAAAATGGGCAAGAAAAATTTGTTGTGCTGATAGTAACAGAGTGACTTTTTTTTTTTTATATATTATTATTTCTTGCCTAGTAGCCTTGAGTTCCTGTGCTGAGTGATGCAGGATCCCCCCTGACCACAGAGACTTTACCAGAGAGGGCACCAGCATTCCCCTGCAGAAGGGGGTGAGTGCTCAGTGGACATTCCATGGCAAGAGGAAACTCCCATTCCATGAGAGGAGAAACAGGCACTCAGAGGCAGTGCCCAAGCAGCCTGGAAAGCACACTCAGGCTGTCATTAGGCATTTCCACAGCCAGCTGAGATGCATGAACGATTCGTATAAGGCAACACCAAAAATAAAGCTAATTACTTTAGGGTTATGAGAAGAGAGATCTTTTTCTACAGGCAACTTTACAAGGTCACCTTCCTTGCTTTAGTCTCTCTCTTCCTTTTTTCTTTTTTTTTTTAAACAAATGACATTGAACTGCTTTCAAAGCTTATCTAATTCCACCTCAGGGCAGGAACGGGTTAAGACCTTAAAAAATACATAGAGATGAATAGAAAGCCAGGCTGGCAGGGCAATGTTTTAAAAAAGGAAAGGGGGAAAAAAGGGAAAAAAAGAGGATTTTCTTACAGTCAAAACAGAACCACAACCCCAGCGTTTAAGGTCACTTCCTCTCCTCACAGTGCTGGGAGCAATCCTGTCAATCAGCACGGCGTGCTGGTACTGTCCCTCACTCCGAGGACAGAGTGGCACAGCACAAGAGTAACATTTACCCGCTGGGAAAGGGGGATGGAGCACGCAGCTTTCAATTGATTCCAAAGGTCCTTTGGGAAAGATGGAGCCTCTGGTTTATTAGCACTGACATTCAGCTCTCAGAACAGCAGGCTGATACCTATTTAATTTAATGCCATTTTCCAGCAGGGAAATCTGTTTGTCAGGCTCTTGCCAGCAAAGCCCAGCCAGCACCAAGCCACTCGCAGAGCTCCTGCCCTGCCTGGTGGGACAGGACACCTCCAGCACACGGCCTCAGCTGCAGGAATGTGTGCACCTCCAGCAGGAAAAGAGGGTGTTGTGCTCCAGTGTCTGCTCCTGAGTTTGCTTAAGTGTTGATCTAGTGAGGAGAAAAATAACAGCACACCCACCTTTGTGTTTCTTTTGTGAGGAGAGTCTGCTGAGGACAGACATGACCCTGTGTGCCCATGGGGGTGCAAGTCCCTCGGGCTTTTAAACTGGTGCTCCTAACATGCAAAAGCAGGTACTGACTTCATTTTAGAAACAGATCAGCTGCATGGCAAACTAGGGTCTTCCAGGATAAGACACCATTATTCTTCCCTTAAAAATTCATCCTCAGATGATGGCATTGGCTTGCTGCTGCCTGGCTGCCAGTGTCTGTGCCACCCTGTGAGTGTACACTGGGCTGGGATTGTGTCATGGCTGTGTGTGACCACACCAATAAATGATAAAATGAGGACAAGGTCTGGGGCAGGCTCAGGAAGGCCCCGGGAAGTGAACGTGGCTTCGGCTCATTAACCACACTTGAGGTGACATTGCTACAGTGAAGCCAGAGGAGCTGTACAGAAACACCCCACACCAGATCTCCCGTCAGGCTCCAAAAGATGCAAACACCAGCTTGGTGTAATATTGAATATCACATAGGGAATCTGGGCATCTGCTTCTCACTGATCCCTTAAGGCTTAACTCGTTCATCTGTCTTGTGAACTGCAAGGATCCATCTATAAGCAAACATCCTGATGAAGCTGCTCCACAGTTTTGATCCTAATCCAGATTAAGAAGATCTATAGAATTATGCAAAAATTTTCCCATCACAAATCAGAAGCATATATCAGAAAAGGTTTCCATGGAATTCCCAGGCTGCTCTCCTGTCTCCCAGTCTTTGCAGTTCTCCTGAGGCAGAGTGACACAAGCACCTACCAGTGCATCTCCAGCCAGACATGTTGGCTTTCACTGCAGTGATCATGGGAGCCAGGATTACTGAAGGAAATTAAAGGCTATTGCTGTTTTCTTACATACACCTCACTGAATTATTCCAAAAAGGAAGAGTATTAGACTGTCTCCCAAAATCATACAGATCCAATCAGTGCTGTACCTACGTCTGCCTGTGTTTAAACCCAGAGGTTGTATATGTCTAATGTAATTACACATTAAACACTACATGCAATGTTTAGACCTACAAGTATCACATTACATACATAAATGTGCCCACACACAGACACTTCTACACAAATCTTTTGAGTTTTGACTATGGTCACGACAAAAATCAGTTTGCAACTGTGCAGGGAACTCTGGCCAGGTCAGTACTGAGCACTGACTCAGTTCCACACGGACTCCTTTCTTGGATAGGAATGGTTATGGAAACACAGGCTCTACTTTGACTTTTGAAGAGGATGAAAGGAATAATGTGACAGCAATGGATATGCTGGACTTCAGAGGTCACACATTTCCTTGTATATTTATACCTCTGGTCTCAGAGATGCAAAGCTCTTGCACGCCAGCGTCCCCTGATGTGCTGAGTGCCAGGACTGCTCGTTCTGAGCGCAGAGAGGGAGTGCAGGATGTGCCCAGCACCATCCTGCTGCTCTGTGGGTGACCGTGGGTTCCCTCTGCCCCTGGCTGTGTGGTTTGGACAGCAAACCACACTTCCAGCAGCCACTTCCATGCCTGAGGGACTTGCTGGTTTATATTTGCTCAGTGTTGTGAACAGCCTTACCCTGTAAGGCCCTTTCAGCTGCCAAGCTCTCAGGGCAGGCCAAGTGTGGCTGCAGTCGGGCTCTGACTTTCCCGGGGTCCTCCAAGTGCTACTTTGGGTAAAAACAACATATGCAAGTGTAAAGCTGCCAGACTCGTGGCCAAGGAACATCTGTAGGTGCTTGTTCATTCTCACAGACAAGGATCACTCAGAATATTGGAACAGACACTTCCTCCCTGTGTTGGAGGCAGACGAGGAGCCCATCTGTGCCCCCATGGCAGCTGAGCCCCCCAGCACCTCCAGCATTCCAAACCTGATCACCCTTCAGAGATGGAGAAATTTAAAAATATTTCTTTTCCAAAGAGACACAGAATTTCACCTACCTATAAACAAGTGTGTTTAAATTTAAAAATTTACCTAGAGGCCTCATTGCCTGGGCCACTGCACTAAAAAGGAAAACCAAGAACCTTCAAAAAGCCATTCAGGCCCTGGAGTGGGCTCATTTCTCTCCTCCTGGACCCAGGGACCCTAAGGAGATGAGATCCCTAATTCAGACACATTTACATGCTTGAAGTTAGAGGAGAAAGGATCCAAGTCTGAGTTGCCCAGTCTGAGAAAGGAAAGTTCACCCTGATTTTGAACCCACAAGTTTTTAAAACAGCTCTCACTATCCCTCCCCTTTCCAGTGCAGGACCCCACACGGGTCACTTGCTACCTGGTACCCTACAGCAATCAGCTGTTGGTGCCTCCCAAGGCAGGCAGTCCCATCAAACATCCATAACTAACTGTTTCTAAATATTTCTCATGATCATGTAAGATATCCGTGTAATCAGTCCACTGCCTAAGGCCAGAAGAGATGTGGTTTTAACAGGGGTGTCTTCAAAGGGACTGAGATTTTATGTTAAACCATATCCCAACCCCACACAAACCTACAAGGCAAGAAGAATGCAATATAAAATCTCTGGGGCACTATGCCAGGGCACTTTTTGGAATGCTTTTCAGTGTATCTAACACCTTTTTAGATTTCTTAGAGATTTAGATTTATAGCTTCTTTTGGTCTCAGATGTGACCACTAGACGAGGTCACAAAAGCAGCACCTCTTTCGGTAACCTCCCTCCACGGACAGTGGAGGACCCACATCTCTCTCTGCCATCTTCTGTCTGTGCTGAGGAGAAAAGTGGGGTTTTGTGCTCCCAGTTTCTCTCACGAGCACACCACAGTGATATTCAAGCACTGAACAAGCCTGTTTTTTAAGCCAGAACAACAAAACTTCAATCTGTACCTTGAGCCAAGGAGGGAGAAGATTTTGGCTTCTCTTTGGTTTCCCCTTTTTTACATGGAAGCAGAAAAAAAAGCCTGGGAAGCTGGTGAGGACACAGCAGGAGCAGGAAGCAGCAGCGAGGGCTCTCCCTGGCACAGAGTGCTGCCTTCCCACAAGGCTTCCCACGATCTCCAGGAGCACGAGGATAACAGCACACCCAGAGCTCTGACACACCATCGGGGCCATGCCCGGGAGGACAAAGCAGCTCTCCCCTCCCAGCAGGCAGAGCCCTGAGCAGGGAGAACAGCAGCACGGTGCTGCCAGTCCCTGAGGGAGGGGACGCTGCCCCACAGCGTGAGGCGTCCCCGACACCTCCCACGCACCATATGGGTGCCTCTCTCTGCAAACCTGCCAGCCTGACCCCTTCCATCGCCTCATCCCACTGCCACTGCCCGTGTCCCTACTGCTGCAGAACGCAGCTTATTTCAGAGGGAACCTGCACAGGGAAGCAGAGAGCACAGCAGGTGATGAACCTCAGTGGCATCGAGGTCAAGGAATCCAAACCAGGTCACAGCAGAGGCAGAATGGAAACCAGCACAAGACTGGCTCTGAGAGGCACTTGAGTCTCTCCGTCCAGGCAGTGCTGTTAATGTATTCCAACACAGTTTCAGTTTTAACTCTCCTGGATTGACAACAGAATTGAATTACCCTTCCAAATCTCTCTCTTTCAACTTGTCATAAGATTTTTTAATCCAACAAGAAGCACTTCCTTGGCAGAGTTGCCATTGTTATATTTTTTCCAGCTTTTCTGATTTAGGGATTTAATCTTTTTAGCCATGAATTGACTTCTCTCAACTAGCACTCACAGGAAAAAAAAAAATCAGCTCTTGCTTGCCATGCAAGCTGCCAAGTTCCTGGGACCAGATGGAATGGATCCTGGGCTTTTAAAGGAGATCACTGACAATCACAGAGAACACAACAAACACAGGCAAAGTTTCAAGAGGGCTGGACAAAGATTGATCACCACCCAGAAATGACAAAACACTAAACAAGGAAATAGGAGCACTATCTGTTCATCTCCAACATCTGTACTGTGTAGAACACTGGAAGCTACAAATCCTGCTCCAATAAAGCTACAGAGTAATGCAACCCATGTGCACCCCTGAGATGGAGACTCACTGCCCTGCCCCACACGGGGCTCAGCCCCACCGGCCCTGCCAGCTCTCCCTGCTCAGAACTCACTTCCAAACATGCAGAGCAAAGCAGAAACATCAGCTATAGGGGAAGGCAACAGGAGATATTTAAACCATTTAAACAGATGATGTTTGCCTCGAAGCATAACTTTAACAAGGTATGTTAGAGCTGCCATCAAAGCCACACAGCTGAAAAGGGTGGAAAAAAAAGACCAGCTACAGAGCTTTCAGAATATTTCTATGATTATCACTGAGCTATAGGCAGCATTTGTGCATGGGCACAGCTTAAATCCCCTCCTTTAAGCTCCTCTGCCTTCTTTCACAGTTTATATTTGGATGCTCAAGAAAGGAACTATTTAGTTACTGAACTCAAGTTTATGATACAGGCAGTGAAATTCAATCCCATCTTTTAAGAAGATTAGGACCTACACACAGACCTCTGAACCTGCTGTGTTACCGTGTTGGCTTTCACAGCTCATCCCCAAAGGAATAAAATTACTCCATTTAATTAGACTCCAACTCCCCTCATCTGCCCCAGAAGTTTCCTGTCACCTCATTCAATTGTGAATGTAATTTAGGCTTAAAGGTTTGTCCTGATTTTTCACTGGGGTGCTGAAAAGCTTTGCAATGCAGTAATTCACCCATCTTCAAACTTTTCTGGGGACACTGCAATGGAAATGCTGCTTGCCTTCTCTTGGTTCTGTGCCTTGTCCAATAGCTTCAAAGAAGTGCATTGTAATTCTTTCCAAAATGCTGCAGAGATAATACTCCTGGTAACACATGTGCCTTCACACCCATTTTATGGGCAGAGAAAACGAAGCACAGAGAAGAGGCGATGCAAGATTCTCCTTCCCAAACCCAGAGCACTTCCAGGGAAAATTAGGAATCCAGCTATTAATACACAGCTGTAATCACTGTGTGACATGCCTTTGTCTGAAGGTAACAGCCACAGCCAAATCCAAAGCTGCAGAGCTTGGTGGGTGTTGAAGAACATCCGTTTTATGCGGCAGTCATCGCATAAGACAAGATGTTTCAGAAAGAGCTGCCCCAGTGCCAGCAGCACAGAGAACGGCTGCGCTGGGCCAGATCAAAGGCTCGGCTTGCTCAGCATCCTCCTTCCAACAGTGGCCATAAATGGGTGTCCAAAGGGAGAGAATAAAAATAGGGTAAGTACATATAATACTCCTGTCTCTCTATTTATATGCCTACATCCTTCCCCCTTGCTCCCACCGCCAGTCACTCACAGCTCACTGAGCTCCTGACGGGGTTTCTGCCTGCTCAGTGGCAATCCACTGATTTATTTTCCATTCACTGGTCCACTTCCCCACCAGTGATGGAAACTTTTAGTACCTACAATTTCCTTGACAACAACCAGTTGCACTGGCCAGCACCTTCCCAAAGAATCTCCTACTTCTGATCTCCTTCAGCTGGGCTCTTACTATCTTCCTTTGGCACCTCCACGTCCCTGTGTCACAAGGCAATGAACAATTCCCATCCTCCTGGTGTCCTGCCTGATTTCACAGGCCTCTGTCACGTCTCCTTTCCTTGTTCACCCAGCTGAGGGGTTCTAGTTCATTCAGTTTCTCCTCATGCAGAGGCGGTTCCACACCTCTGAAGAGCCTCGCAGTTCTTCTCTGAGCCCCTGGTGTCTGCAAGTCCTTGGAGAGGGAATGGTGAGAGCAGCACGTCTGTGACACAGGTAAATAGGAATTTCTATTCCATCACAGCCATGTTCCCTGTTCCATCCTTAGGACACCCCCTTATCTTTAGCTGGTTAGTCTTTTACACCACTGCTGAGCAATGTGCTGGTGTTTTGATGGAAATATCCATTATAACCCCAAAAACTTTGCCTAGAAATTGAGTTACAACCTCCCTAATTTCACTCTGGCATGGACATCAGCTCAGCGTCCATCACTTCATTAGGACTGTTTTAGGGAAGAGTCACCAGAGTCCCTAGAAGCAGCACAAGGCACCCGTGCTTTGGCACAGGTTTGCTGCTAAGGTGAACTTGGACATACTAATCCCACTCAGAATCTCCTCTCTGCCCCATGCTCTGTCCCTGCACCTACCCCACACTGTAATAAAACAGGATTTTAACAGGCCTGGTGCTGTTTCATACGTGTCTGCAAATTTGCTAAAACCACACATAAATATTTCATAGAGCAGACAATGCTGCTCTCACATCTGATCGCAAACAAGATTATTTTTTCTCCCAAACAAATCCAATAACTTGATTATCTGCTCTGGTCTGTTCTTATTTTTTCTGCTATACAATTTTCAAATATTTGCAGTTGTAAGTCTTTCAAAGCTTTAATTTGCTTAAAATGATTCACAAGCACCTTGTTAATCTTTTATCAGTTTTATTACAAACTGTAAACAAAACCCAGTTCTTAAATAATTAAAGGGCAGAACTAGCCCTCAGGCAAATGAAGTCCAGGAGGGGAGAATAAAAAATTTAAAAATCAGAGTAAGCCTGTATTTTTTTTTCCTTCCCATCTACGGAATTGGCGAATCTAGCTTCAAAACAGAGAGGAATTCTAAAAGAACAGATTGTGTGTGACATCCCCCCGCCAGTTTTTCTCATCTACTGTGTCCTGAATATTAATCCATCAAGTACCTACGTGTTACTGGTTACAGAGCTGAACACGCCACAGGCTCACAAGGCAAAAGTTGGGTCCCAGGCAGTGGCTCCAAAAAAATTCCTGTGCATTTCTGCGTGCCCAGCAATGCCTGAGCCTGCTTCCTTACCACCCCAGAGGATCCCTCCCAGACAGCAGGGCTCCCCATGGCCCAAGGGAGGGGAGCTGGAGCACACTCGGGTCCCCTGGTGACAGCACAGCACCTCCTCCTGCCACCCCTGGGCAGAACCCCCTGGGCACAGCCACTTGGACACCTCCTGCCCACATCCCTGCAGCCCAAAGCTCCAGTGCCTGCCAGCCCTTGGCACAGTGGTGAAAGCAGCCCCTGCTTGGACAAACCCCACAGAAACCCCCAGAAAGGAGGCACCAGGATGATCAGAAGGATGGAGCAGCTCTGCTGGGAGGAAAGGAATGCTGAGGGAATTGGGATTGGGATTGTTCAGCCTGGAAAAGAGAAGCCTCAGGGTGACCTTAGTGTGGCCTTCCAGTGCCAGAAGGAGCTACAGGAAAGATGAGAGAGACAATTGACAAGGGATAGAGTGACAGGACAAGGGGCAATGGCTTCCCACTGCCAGAGGGCAGGGATAGATGGGATACTGGGAAGGAATTCTTCCCTGTACCTGGCACACTTTGCCTCGAGAAGCTGCCCCAATCCTGCCAGTGTTCAGGGGCTTGGACAGGGCTTGGAGCAGCCTGGGATAGTGGAAGGTGTCCCTGCCCATGGGAGAGGGTGGAATGGGATGTGTTTTAAGGTCCCTTTGAACCCAAAGCAGTCTATGATTTTATCAAACCACGAAGAGTAACACTTTTGCAGATGTCCTCAATATGGCCAGTGTTGAATCTTGAGCAGTTTCATTGCACCAAGAGCAGAAGTCAGCGAGGTCCAGCCCAGGGGGCATGGGCAGATGCCAGAGAGGAGCTGGAATCCTGTACCACAGACAGCTTGGGAAGGGGAAACTCCAAACAGGGATGCTGAAATAGGGGAAAAAGCCTGCTGGGAGCTCTGATGTGACAGTGGCACGAGGGCAGGAGCCGGGTTTGAGATGAGGGTCCCCAGGCAGGAGCCCTTATACAGAAGACACACAAAGGGTGATGACAGTGCTGAGTTTGGTCACCCGTGAAAAGGGCACAGCTACATCCACACCTTGCTAGAAAACTCACCTCCAGTCACTCTGATTGAGAACTGTTATTTGATGTGATTATCTCTATTACAACCTCCTCTGTCATCTACCACCACTTCGACCCAGCTGTGCTGAAGAACGGTGTTCACTGTGGCTGTTACAACCATCTCAGAAACTTTGATACAAAGCTTCCAGCTTTCTAATGTAGTGAGAATTTCCTAAGGTATTCAAATTGTATTTCCTTCTTGTTACTGAAAAGACCACTTCTAATGAAGCTTTCCAAAGCATTGCAATTGGAAGAAAACCTAAGGAACTATGAAGGCAAGACTGAGCAAATTCTAATTATCTTTTGAAGGCTACACTACCATGCACACAAAAATGGATTTAAATGCATTACAGACCTAAAAACGTGTAATGGATGCATTGCTAGCCTATTACATGCAGTTCATTGTGCAAAGGGTTTTGGTTGTATGTTTTGTGCAGTGGGCTGTAAAAGTTGCTTAACAGAAGAAAATACATTTGATTAAAAATTTACATCAGAAGAATGTAACGGGGTTTGTTTTTTTTTCTTTGCTATTTTGTCTGCCACTGACTATTCCCATTAGTATTCAGCTCTTCTCAGTATCACAAGTATATGCAAAAAACAAGGACTAAAGATGGGAAAGTTTGAGGTCTAGATCCCAAACCATATTAAAGAAAAAGCTGTCCAGAAGCTGGCTACAGGTGGAAAAAGAAATGCACATATTCCCACTTATACATGGGAGGACCCTAAAGTGTCACTGAGATGCTTAAATGGTTCTGCTCCAGTGACTCCTTCTGTGAGAAATATGAAGGGTGCTTGGACTTCCTAATGCTGCAAGTCCCACGGGGCTCCCAGCACCTGCCTGGGCAGGAGCAGCCCTTGAGTCATCCTGACACACAGGATGCAACCACTGCCCCAGATGAAGGAAGAAGAAGTCCTTTAAATCTCTATCATATTCCCAGGAAAGCCTAAAAAACTTAGAGGCCCTTACTGATAACCATTCTGAGCAAAAAAGCAAACTGCAAACGTCCGATCTGCAGCACTGAAAGAAATCAGGAAGATTTTACAACTTTGTTAAACACCCTTATACAAAACCACACAAGAACTGGTCCGACTACCAAGAATTGGCAGAACTGAGAAAGATCCATTTAAGTCAAAATAAATAAGCAAATACATAAATAAAGCAAAATAAATAAATAAGCACTTCAGTTGGTTCGGCAGCCCAGGAGCAGATGAAAGCCGAGGAGCTGGCTCGCCCCGAGGAGCCAACCTCCCACCCCTCTGGGGCTGGAGACTGAACAGGGATGGAATTCCTTCCTCTGGCTTCCAGCCCTGCCTGCTTTTCACTGGGCTTACCAGGCCATGGAGACACAAGCCCACGTCCACTGCTGGTGCCCCGGCCCAACCTGGCCTGCGAGGCCAGAAGGAGGGAAAACCTCCTCAGACCCACTTGCCAGCCCCAGGCGAAGCACAGCAGCTGTGCAGGCTGCATCCACCACTGGCAAGCTCCTTGTGCTCACAGGAAGGCCAGATAAAATCAAAATGCAATAATGAAAGGCCAAAACATGAAGCAAGGCAGCTCTGTGTGACAGGGCTGAGTGGCAGTCACAGGGTCACACGGCCAAACCAGGGAAGGGCTGAGTCCAAGTGAGCACAGGCTCCTGAAGCACAAGGGCAGCACATTTGGATTAGAGACACGGACAAAATTGTTCCCTGGGAGGGTGGGCAGGCCCTGGCACAGGGTGCCCAGAGCAGCTGTGGCTGCCCCTGGATCCCTGGCAGTGCCCAAGGCCAGGCTGGACATTGGGGCTGGGAGCAGCCTGGGACAGTGGGAGGTGTCCCTGCCCATGGCTGGGGTGGCAATGGATGATTTTTAAAGACCCTTCCAAGCCAAACCATTCTATGATTTTATGATTTGTGGTAATCTGTATTTACAAGTAAATTAAATCCCTACATCTGTTTTCCTTGATTACGCCCAATCTCTGTTCACAAGAATATAAAATGACAAATCTCACTCATTTCCCTAAAATGCTGTCAGTCACGGTTGCAACATGATTTTAAAATGCAAACTTGTACTATTCATAGGCAGGAAAGGAAAAATTGAAAAATTTTAGCAGCTAAAAGAGATAAAAATAGTGAACCAGGTGTCTGTGCTGAGTAATTCAGGACAATACAACCCTTTGCTGATCATCCCCATCAGTTTAAGGAGCAACATCTGATTTCACACCTGCAGAAATCCCTCTACAAGGCAATGAGGAAAAGAAGTAGCAAAGATAAATAAATAAAATTAGCACAATTATCTCCAGCACACACTTTTGGTGAAGAGACAGGTGGGTTCCCACCTCCCAGGCAAAGATGGTTTGAGTGCCAGTGGAACAGGGAGCTTCTCTAGGAGCAGCCTGGATGATTCCCTGCATTCCTCCAATGCCCCTGGGCGTAGCTCTGACCCAGAAAGTCACCCACTCACACAGTTATCCCTGACTCCACCAAGCCAAGGGTACAGATTGCTGGGAGAGTTCATCATTCCAGGGAAAATGAGTGTTTCGGTGAGCTCAGGTCATCAGGCTGATTTAGCACCTCAGATACTCTTTAGAGCACTGTATTATGCAAACACTGTGCACATTTCAGTATCTGGACTTATGAAAAGGTGTTCCCTACCCCAGCAAGGGGAGGAAACAGTTTGGGATGAAAAACCTTCTTGTGGGGAGTGGGAAGGAGAAGAGGTTGTGCCACAGGAGATAAATAACCAAATCTTTGTCAAATTACTGTTAAAAGGGACAAGACAAATAACAAGCAGAGTCAGGGATGAAAAAAACCTAAATTCTCTAAAAATACAGCCAACTCATGAATTTCCAGCTGCAGAGCAACCCTTTCAAGTTGCAACTCTCAGTGCTTGTTGAGAAAGATGCTTCCTGCCTCGATCCCCCCCCAGAGCAGCACGGTCTAATGGAAGCCACATTTGATGTGCTCTGTGCTGCTCACCACAGAGTGGCTGAATTACCGGGTGCAGACCTCATCACACTCTTAAAAAGTAATTTGGAACCAGGGCTTTGATTTAGATTGGCTTTATCCTTTACTTTCAAAGTACAACTGGTAATAATGTAGTCTGTGAGTTTAACATTTGAAACAGGGGTTCCATTTACCTCTTTGTACTTACTGGAGGAAAATGACTGTAATTGAAATCTTTCTGCTGGAAATGAAGCCCTTCTAACATTCAAAGTGGTTGCTTGTCCTTCAGGCTTTTTATTTTAGCTGTCAAAACTGTAAACTGCCTTTCAGAGTAATGAGAGTCTTACAAGAGAGGATGAAATGAATGTACCCTGGATCTAGGTAGTGGGTGTTTTAATCTAATTTTCTAGCTAGAAATACAGCACTTCTCTCCCTTGGGCACTGCTGGGGACAGGAAAATTAAGCTTCGCTTCAGTTCAGCAATATCTATCAATGAACCTCAAACAAGGGACAGGGCTTTTCAAGGACAAAGCAAAACCTTTCAAGTCCTCCATTTTCATCCATAAGCTCCCTCAGATCCAGGCAGCAACACGTGAAGCCAGACTGCCCACTCACGCTGCCTCCCTCCACACATCTCCCACACTTTCTAGAATTTCACAGATTTTTTCCAAGAGCTTGCCTTTTTTCTTTCCCCCTCAGATTAAACTGATTTCCTGGTGTCAGCAATATTATTCGCATGAAGCCTTTGAATCTTAATTCCGGTGTAAATGCACTCGGACTGAATACGGGTATTGTGTCCAAGTGGCTCGTGGCCAAATGACCTTACATCAAATCTCTGAAAGGGTAAACATAAAAACTTTGGGGTTTATCCTGTAGGCTTCCTTTCAGTCTGTATTACAGAATGTTAGCAATTAACTTGATAACACACTCAAGATGAAGTTGTGTAGATTTCTACTTTAGTTACTTTTACTATCTGGTTATTTTAATCACAACTAAAAATGTGCTGCTGGGAAAAGGTTTTATCGTGCTTGTCTACACAACTTAAAAAACTGTTTGGATGACTTGAGCAAACTAACACACCAAAGTACATCAACTTAATCAATGTCCTTCTCGCCTGTTTCCAGTTCCAACATGTCCTTAGGATAAAAGGTGACCATTTTTCAGGCTTTGTGTTGCAGCCACAGATGCGTGACCGCTTCCTGCAGTACAAACCAGCCACTGAGCAAGCAGGCAGATGACATGAATAACTGATTAAGAGATGTCAGGGTGCCAGGTGGATGTGATGAGTTTGGAAGCTCCCAGAAGATCTGTGAGGGTTCAATCCCTGAAGCTCAGGCCAGTTCCATCAGCACACCTTGGTTCAGGTCTCTGTGTAGATAACCCAGCTGGGATGAGCAGCGTTCAAACACAATCAGTGGAACAGTTTATGGCAGGAAAGCACAGTGATGCCAAGAGAATAAAACAGGTTGACAACCTATATGGGAAGGAAGATTTTACAATACACAAGCTTCCTGCAGAGTTACCTCTGACATGTATATAAACATACATGTTTTATCAAAGTGGGGTCTTCAGACATCAGCATCTTCTGAAGTAAATCAAAGGAAAAAAAAAAGAAAGAAAATATTTGTGATAGCCAGAGGCAAGGACATCAACTTCAGCAAAGCCAGCCAGGCTGTAAAAATGTCAATGAACTTCTTTACAAGAGAATGAAGAGGGAGCAGTGCAATGTCAGCAGACACAGGAAGAGCAGCTCCAGTTCTGATTAACTGAGACACTGCACTGACGGGAGGGCACAGACTCAACCTCTCCCTAACCTAAAATGACCTCCCTTAAACAGAGATTATATAACACTTCCACATGAGGAGAGCAAACTTAAATTAATTTGGTTTTCACAGGCTGCTGCCAGAAGAGACATCACTGTCCTCTCTGCTCATCCAGGTACCCCCTACAGGGCAGTACCCTCACGCTGAACTGGGACACACTGACCTGCCTGGAAACAAAGCCAGCACAAAAATGGGATAAAACCAGCACAGGTGGAGGTTGGATCACCTCCCCACACGGCTGCACAGGCACCGCTGCCGACAACGCCTCGCTGGGCGCGGGAGCTCTGGCTCCTGCAGCAGCCCACACTTGTGTCAGCTGAAGGGGAGAAACTGCATCTCCCAGTGAGATGTTAAATCCGTTTAGACAAACTGCTGTAAAAAGCTGGTTTGAGAATTTCAAAGGTTCTTCAGCTTAGCTCACATAAACCCAATTCCTAAGGCCTTGACAACACAGAGGAGTTGCAGAAGAATTTGACCTGATTTTTTAAGCCAGTGGGGTTACACTATTGCAGAAACCCTTGTTTCATGGAGTGTGTACCCAGCGTGTCCAGCCAGAGAACTGCACCAGTTTAATAAATTCAGCGTCAATTCACACCTAAGCCACACTAGCACAACTTTCACAGGCAGACAAGACTGGAAGCTAAAGCAGAACCAGCCAAGCGCCAACTGCAAGAAGAATATTGACACAAAATCCTGTGTTCAGCAAGGGGGTACAGCCCTGCCATGTAGCCAAACCCAAAATTTCTCAGGAGCCTTCCATTAGGAAACTCCCACTTCAACACAAAGGGATAACAGTCTCTTATCACACAGGAAATCCAGTAAAAGACCAGGCATTCACTTCAGTTTTTGCCTGCCTGAATGTGTGCATTATGGTTTGGGGCTTTCTTTCCCCCCCAGCAGATGAACAGACTTGGCACCCTCCCTGGTGGATCGGAAGAAAGTCTTTTAAGGCACAAGTAACTGTAAGTATACAGATTAAATGGGTTTCCTGGATTTCATCCATGTTCAAATTTCCCAGGTTGTAGATCTCAAAAATATCTGTCTCTGACAAAACTGGTATGACAGGTTATGTAACACTCCACAGAATCACCCGGTGACAGCAGAAGCAGGAACATTATCTGCTCTGCTCAGGGACTCCAGGGCTTTCTGGATCAACTGCAAGGGGTGGCAAAAAAAAGGAACTGAATCACAAAATGTAAAGGAAAAAGAAATCCCCATGCGTTTTAAATAGCCAACCTCACCCACCGGTGATTTCCTTAGACTATTTCCAGGAAGTTCCATATGCTAAATATGCTGAGGTGATTTGTTTTAATATAGATGTTTATAGGTCTGATGTAACTTTAGAGAACACAGAATTATTGCAGAGAAACAGCAAGGAGATAATAACTGCCTAATACAATGGATTTTGCAGCCTTTTTAAGACTGCCCAAAACAAACGAAATGGAACAGTTACATCTGAGACTGTTAAATATGCTATTTGCAGCCTGGGATAAATGATAGGACAATCTTGTTAAATGAAATATATATGCTTCTTGTTAAATGAAATATATACGCTTTCATTGAGTGCAGTATAACTTGAGGCACAAAGGCAAGAAATAAATCAATGTGGGAATATTTGCCAGAATAGAAAATTTCAGACTAACAGCACATGCACGGGTTTTCCCTCTGCTCTAAGAACAGCAAGTTGCTAACTGCTCGAGGATGTTTAGGGAACAGATAGCAAGGCTGCTTAGTATTTTCATAAAAAGTCTTGCTCTTTTCCCTATTTTCCTGGGTTAAGGAAACAGCAAAGCTCCATCACATTCTGCCTGCATCCCAGCACTGCTGGCAACCAGATCAGCCTCTAACCTGGGGCAGGAAACTCTCCAGGAGATCTCCAGTGAAAATGCATCACTGTTAAGCAGGTCCCTGCTGCAGTCTTGGTCCATCCTCTCTCCCCAGCCCCATTTCTCTGCTTCCCCCAGGCATCTGGGTACCAAGGCACAGGCGAGATAAAAGTGGAAGCTCAATGTAAGAGGAAAATCCCACAGAAAGCACTCTGTTCTGTGCAATGGGAAATACAGCAAACTCCACAGTAAACCCCCCACCAAAGAGTCTTAGAATACATCTCGCTACTTTTTGATCAATAAAACTTCTTTCTGCCAGTAGTAATTATGACAATTAAATACTTAGCTACTAAAGGAGAAGAAAAGAACTGACCTCCCTGCAGAAGCAGGTCACAACTCATAATGGGCTCCACACAACAAGAAATATTCCTCCCTTTCAAGCTCCACATGAGGAAAACAAAAGCATCTCTACCACCTCTATTTTTATTTTTTTTTCCCCGACACAGCACTGGAGGAACGAGATCTCAGCTTTTCTCTTCCACCTGCACCGTGCTGAAGTTGCTGCCACATCTGCAGCCCTGCTCCAGCTTTGGGCACAGCCTTATCTGTGGAGCCCCAGGAAAGCCGATTCCCGGTGACACTTCCAGGGACATTGCCAGGGGAAGGGGAGCAGCTGAGCCCCCGCAGTGCCCGGGGAAGGGCTGCAGCAGGGGCCGTACTTACCTTCTCGGCATGCTTGAACTTGACGTAGAACCAACTCGACTTGATCATTGTCTCACCTCCTGCCCTCGTTCAGCGCCAAAAAAGCGACCCGAACCTATCCTGCTGACAAGCAGCGTGCCGGCGCTCCTCCCGTCAGAGCCGGCGCTCTTGCGAGGGGAGCGGAGCGCTCAGGTGAGGGCAGGAGAGCCCAAGGCACGGCCGGGAAGGCGCTGTGCCCCCGCAGCTCCGCGGGCCCCCTGCCCGAGCGCCCCTGCCCCGCCGCGCCGCGATGCCGAGCGCTCCGCTCCCGGCAGCTCCGCTCCTCACGGGGACTTCGCTGCCTTCATCACAAATGGCACATGTCAGTAAAGCCAGGAGGCTGGCTCCGGCGCTGGCAGCCGCCCAGGACCATGACCTCCCCCAGTGGGATGAATAATGAATTCCAGCACTTCCCTCCAGACACAGATTAACACCTGGCTAAACATTATTCTGACAATGAGCTTGTCCATTGCGAGAGCCCCGCACCCGCGTTAACCCCTCGCTCGCCCACCAGGCAGGGCGGGGATGCTTTGGAGGCTGTCCCGCGATACCCTCCCCCATCGAAAGCAAGATTACAGGACTATATATAGTTTAGAAACAAGAAAGCCTCTTAAGCATAAAGCAAATATCTCCTTTCCGATTTTGCAGTAACGCTGCCGTGGAACCAGAGCAAGTCCTCAGGAGCCAGACTGGATCCCCCTTTCTCAGCTCCCCCTCTACAAACACCCTTGGTAAGCTGTGATGCTGTCAGGCTCATGTTTTAAAATAACATCTGTAAAGACATCTGTGAGGAAAAAAACCTAAACAAAACCCAACAGAACAACCACCGCTACCAATAGGAAACTAATGCATAAAAAATCCCGGGAAGTCACTGGTCAATATTTGTTCTTCTGTCTGTTCAGAGACACTGCCCAACTCCCTGGCTCTGCTTTAAGGAGACAGATTGATCTGGCTGCAAATCTCCCAGCTCTGTGCATGCCACGGAGCAATGAATATCAAGTTTCAAACTAAAGGATGGAATACAATCAGCCTCCTGTGTTTCTGCTGTACACAGCCAGAGCTATCTGGCCCAGCATCTTGTGCCCAAACACTTCACGATGCACAAGCAAACAATGTCAGGAATCTCTAGTCCAAAGATGTGCCCTCAGTAACACATGTAATAACACAGATGGACATGAATTTGTCACATGGGTACCCGAACCTCTTTATATTTCCATACAATGATGAGTGAGGTTCAGAATTTCATTACAGAAAAAAAAAAGTCACCTCATTTTTTAAACAGCTGTCTGGTTATTTAAGTGGGAATCTCACATTACCCTATTCCAACAAAAGAGAGTAATTTGCTTCTCATCATCTTCAGATCATGACTTTACAGATTTTTCTTGTCTCCCTTATATCACACCTTTTGGGGACTAGAGACTCCCAGACTATTAAATTTCTCCTTGTAGAGAGGCTGTGCATGTCTCCAGAGATCCTTTTCATTACTCGCTGTACCTTTTCTAGGTCTAGGTATCTTTTCCATGGGCAGAGTGAGATGGAATAAATACATTTACCACTGACTTACCATCTCCTACTATATGTGCACGCAGGAGATAGCAGATGAAACAGACCCTGAAACCCAGTTTGTCAATATTACTCACCTAAAAAGTACTCTCAGTGCTGATAACAGTGTCAGTGCATTATCTGAAAGGGGTGGCTCTGACAACCTGGCTACTCGTTCACCTGCCAATAGAGGTTTTTAGAACTTTCCATAAATGACGACTTACACGGGGATCCAAACACCAGTACTGACCAATAGTGGTCACTGCGTTTGGGCGGAGCTGAGGCTGCTCAGTCCTGCTCTGCCCTGAGACCCCTTCCCAGCTCAGCCACACTGAGCGTCAGGTGCCTGCTCTTCCCTGCTCAGACAGGGAACTGGGATGAAGCCTTTTCCAAGCCCCCTCACTGCAGTCAGCTGGGCTGGTTCAAATCATGGCCATTCATGGCCGTAGGTGGCAGAAATGACTTTCCATTGATGCCACAGAAAAATATTCCCACTCTCCCTGTAATTCTGCATTCCTGCAGGACAATTAATCTATGCTAGAAGGGTGGTAAAACACCCCAACTGTTTTTTGGAACTAGAAATGTCAAAAATGGATGAGAAAGTCTCCTATAAAGAGCAACATAAAAAGAAATTTAAACCACTGTTTTTTTTATCAGCATCTTCTATTTTCTGCACCTAAAAAGCTGGTTTTTGAAGTAGCAAATGAATAAACGGGGCAGATCTGGCTGTGGATTTGATTGAGATCAGGTCAGTGCAAGAGCCTCGCTGCCTCCCCAGCTGCTGCTGGTGCTCCGGTCGCTGGCCCGTTCCCCGCAGCCTGCCAGGACTCGCCGCAGCCAGCGGGCACAGCGGGGACAGCGGGTACAGGGGCACAGGGGCACAGAGGGCACAGGGGCACAGGGGGTACAGGGGGTACAGGGGGCACAGGGGCACAGCGGGCACAGCGGGTACAGGGGGTACAGGGGCACAGGGGGTACAGGGGGTACAGGGGCACAGCGGGGACAGGGGGTACAGGGGGTACAGGGGCACAGGGGGTACAGGGGCACAGGGGGTACAGGGGGTACAGGGGCACAGGGGCACAGCGGGCACAGCGGGCACAGGGGCACAGGGGGCACAGGGGGGACAGGGGGCACAGGGGCACAGGGGGTACAGGGGGTATAGGGGCACAGGGGGTACAGGGGGTACAGGGGGTACAGGGGGTACAGGGGCACAGGGGGTACAGGGGGTACAGGGGCACAACGAGGACAGCGGGCACAGAGGGCACAGGGGGTACAGGGGCACAGGGGGCACAGGGGCACAGCGGGCACAGGGGGCACAGCGGGTACAGAGGCACAGGGGGTACAGGGGCACAGGGGCACAGCGGGGACAGGGGCACAGGGGGTACAGGGGCACAGGGGCACAGCGGGGACAGAGGGTACAGGGGGTACAGGGGCACAGGGGGCACAGCGGGGACAGGGGCACAGCGGGGACAGGGGCACAGGGGCACAGGGGGCACAGGGGCACAGCGGGCACAGGGGCACAGGGGGTACAGGGGCACAGGGGCACAGCGGGCACAGGGGCACAGGGGGTACAGGGGCACAGCGGGCACAGGGGCACAGCGGGCACAGCGGGCACAGCGGGCACAGGGGCACAGGGGCACAGCAGCGCTGGCAGGGACAGGGACAGGGCTCGCCCCGAGGCAGGGCTCGCCCCGAGCCGCCCCGCACCGACACCGCGCTCCCGTTCCACTTACGGGGAGCTGCTGCCCGCAGCGCCCCGATCCCCGAGGGGCAGAGCGGAGGGCGCAGCCAGCGCGGAGGCGAGAGCCGACACCGCGTACCAAGCACAAACAGCTGTGGCTCACAGCAATTACCACCAGGCCCTGGATGTTTTCCACTGGTTCATTAGCATCTGGCAGGACCTAAAGTTCCAGGGTCACAAAACACAGAGCTATTATTTTATTTCAGGAAAATGCACAGCGACATCCCTCGAGAGCTGTCCTTTTGTAAGCAAAGGACAAGCGCGGCGCAGGGAATGGAGATGCGGAATTTCCAGCCATCGCATCCCCCAGCCGGGCGGGGACGAGCCCATCACGCCACAGATTGCTCATTTTGTGTCGCGCTGTTGAAAGCCCCCACATCAGCATCCACAAAGAGCCCCTGGCAGCACCGGCAGAGCCTGGTGACTCCTTACGGCACTGACAGCTGTGTGGGTTTGCGCACACACACAAAGTACACACCAGCTTAAGTTTTCAACACTTCATTCATCTTTGCAGTAGAACAAAATACACCATTTGTTTTCAAACCTACAGCATCAGCACGTTCTCTGAAGTGTATCTGGCTCTCCTGTTCTCTAGAGCTATAGTCTATGTGCTGCATGACACAACAGCTTCACTCCAATTCACTTCCTGGGGACCTGCTGCCAGACAAACACCTCATCAGATAGGGATCCATCCCTGAAAGTGCTGCACTGACCTCCAAAACCCTGTTAGCCCACGTCTTCTCTTTCAATCACCCATCAATAACATGAAATAACATACTATTCCTGAGTTTGTACAGCCAAAATTCCAACTTGCTTTTATATGAGCCCAATAAGGGAACCATGCTTTGGCAGAATATTCACAATTCTCCCAGAATAATCACATTTTGATTATTCAGCAGGTTTTGCCATACTCTAATAAACCATTTAAACTGTGAGACAGTGTAGAAAGGAATTGAAATAACCTCCTTTTTAACAGACCATTGGTTCTAAGCCTTTTAATACACCCTAATGTATATTTAGATATCGATCCACGTTCATTTCAATTATTCCCCATGACAAAGCTGATCACACAGTAATGCAATGTGCAGTGTAACACTGAGTCCTGAGTTGGTTTTTAAGCCTCCTAACAGCTTAAAAACCTCCTCCTCTTCTCTCTGGCTTCGGGTTTGTTGGTAAGTCAGACTAACATCTTGGTGCCACATGGGAGGGGGGAAAGAGCAAACCAGGCACTATTTCCCCTATTTTCACTATTTCCCGAGGCAGCAGAAATGCCTTGAAGAACCCACTTGCACAGCAGAGCCAATCCTGGAAGAAGCTGAAGAACCCTGACCCTTATGCCAAGCAAGACCAACTGTGTGTGTGCAGGGGGACTAAAGCTAAAGCAAGATGGTGCATTTGCAGCAGGGACTACATCCAAGATGAATTACAGCCATTCCTGTGTTCTTGGCACTACGAGAGCAGAAAATCATCTCCCTCCCTATTACCATAATAGCTTTCACACTTCTCAACCAGCAGAGTGAAGTGTGGGGATGCGGAAAGAAATAGCACATAAACAACAAGCAGAAAGTTTAGATAAATAGGAAGATCCCGTCTCCAGAAAATGTTTACAGCAATTTTTATAATTAGCCTGGTGGGGGAGGGGGGAGAAGAAAAAAAAGACAATTTGAAATAAGTATAAATAAAAAGGGTTTTGAAGTGTTTTTCACAGTTCAGAATGGCTCCTAATGTAGCAGCCAAAGCAGGGATCCCTGGGAGATTAAATGAAGCTGAGAGCAAAGCTTGTGGGATCTGCAAGCCTACTAAGAGAGAAAGTTTTCCTGAAATTCAGAGAACTGTAGAATAACTTGGATTCTACAAGTGCTGAAGCTCCTGCCTGCCTTCCAACATGCCCAGCACTCCCCCAGCTCTAAACGAGCAAATAGTTAGCTCACTTCCAAGGACCCAGATTCCACAGGAGCCTTTCTGCTTCAGGAGTACACCAGCTTTGTAATCCAACACTTTACACCCTAGAAGGCTTCCCAGGGCACGGGCATGAGGAGAGGGTCAGAGTGCCCAAACTCAAACAAATCAACGGCTGCATCTCAGAACCAACGGAACAAAGGAGGTGTCTGCAGCCTCCGAGGCGGGTGCTGCCAGACCTTTGTGGGTCACAGGGAGGTCCACAGGGAACTCTCATCTTCCAGGCTAATAGAAAGCACTGTGGGATTTGCAGTCTTGTTATTAACATGGTAACGATCCCATCTTGTACCTCAGGACCCTGCTCGCCCATCAACACCATCTGCTCCTTCATCTTGAGTGCTGCCGACTAATCCCATCATGAACATGCTGCTGTCAATTCGGGCTTCTGTGCATGTCTGCAAAGAAACTCTCCAGGTCACTGGTTTGAACCCAGTGTGGGCTGGCAGGATCCAAGAGCTCTCATGCCTTCACCCTACTGAGAGCAGGCACAGGATGGGCTGCACCCTGTGTCTGGTGGTCCTGGAACTGGCACCATTTCAGCCCAGGAGAACACCACCACCACCACCAGAGTCACCCCTTACAGAAAGATTTTATTTTTTTTTCCAGTGACTAAGAAGTACAAGTGACATTCTCCCTGGCAGCTCTAAGCCCTGTCAGGTCTGTCAGTGCTGTAAGGTCTTACAGCTGCCTTTCCCTTGGAATAGGATAAAGCCTAGTAAGTCAGGCTACCTGACTCAAAGAGAAAGAGTACAGATTAATGTGAGAAAACCAGGCTGAAGTACTTTATCTCTCCCAGCAAAGTGCCAGTTTGTAATGAGTTACAGTCAGGGGTAACCCAGCTGCGGCACATGCTCGGCTTTCCAGGTGGAATTATGACTACAAGGCACAACCACAGAACCCTGAAGGATTCAAAGACACCTCGAGGCAGTCCACAGAGGCCAAGAAACAGCCATTCACTAGTGGTTTACAACCTGCAAGAGACAGACTGAGACAGAAGCAGGACAGCCCATGAGCCTGGCACACAAGAGCCGGGCTCATGATGGCTCACAATCTG
This sequence comes from Aphelocoma coerulescens, assembly GCF_041296385.1. Classification (NCBI taxonomy): domain Eukaryota; kingdom Metazoa; phylum Chordata; class Aves; order Passeriformes; family Corvidae; genus Aphelocoma; species Aphelocoma coerulescens. The sequence continues at coordinate 1,864,046 of NC_091032.1, forward strand.
CTACTTCTGCCACACTGAGTTAGCTCAGGGTGCAGTAAGGAGAGCTGCTGATGGTATATGATATATATGTAACCGTGCCAGGAAGTCACGTGTGACTCTGCAGCAGTGGCAGGCAAAGGTGGCTTCAAATGTCTTTTTGACCTCTCTGAAAAAAGGAAGTGCAATGCTATAATCTGTAATTTAAAAAACAACAGTAATTGCCAGCTGGACAAAATGGCTTACAATATTAAGAGATCAAATGATGCTTTTGTAATCCTACACAATGGTTCTGCATTTTGTTCCCTGGCTTTCTGGTTTCTAGAGCTCCAGCACTCTTTGGACAGGGGTTTAATACCTTGAGAAAAAAATGTCACTTCTGAGACTACACCAGTACTCAAAAGTGTTTGAAATGACACGATTCTCAAATGCAGAAAGCAGTGATTTCTGTGACACTCCATCATTCCCTCCTACTGAACACAGCTCTGCAGTACACGACAGAGCTGTGAGTATGGATCTCCCTCATTTACACATGGAACAGGGACGAGGGAGCACTACATCCAGTGAGGAAGGGAGGGAGCAGAGGAATCCCTGAAAAAACAGGACCTTCCTTTGCAAGCAATGTACGTATTTACACTGAAGCACTAACACAAGTTCCCTTTGAACATAAAAAGGGATTAGATGGCAGGGCACTAAAGCTCACAGCTAAATCAAGTCCTGTTCAGCAAAATGTTTGACACTAAAAATCGCCAGCAGCACAGATAAGGCTGCAGTGCCAACAGCTTCTGCACCAGCCATGGACACAGGGCAATTTACACCTCAGCAATGAGTGCTGTAACCTATTTAACACCCACCAAGGCACCAGGCTGGGCACAAGGACAGTGACCAAGGACCAAGGAGCGAGCTGCACGGAGCTCTGGGGTTCCTGCAGCCATGCCCAGCACCGAGCAGGTCTCAGATCCCAACCCCAGCTGCCCTGGGCAGCCCATCATGTCCTCACCACAAGCACAACGACCTTTAAACCCAAGGCCACCTTTGGCATGATTCAAAATTCCTCTTGTGTCACACAAAACAGGAGATCCAGCATACTGCAGGAAGGCAGAGCAAAGAAACTTTCAGCCAGGATCTCCCCAGACACAGGGCTACACATCCCAGCCCCCCAGCACAAAGCCCCCCAAAAGGTCCTCACTGAGGCCGGGCAGGTGTGGCACCGGTGTCTCCGGGAAGCTCCAAAGGTTCCCATACACTAGGCTGCTGGGATCAGCTCTCAGCATGGTCTCTGTACTCACCAAGCAGAAAAAACACCCTGACAGAGGCAGCCTGGAGCCCACAGCCAGAGCACACATGTTCATGCATGTGCATGGACACCCAGCCAAAACACAGCCAGGCCATTGGGACCCACACTGTCCCTTCTTTTTCAATGTAATTCTAATTCTTGTGAAGTTTCTCTTTAAAAATGAGATTTTGTTCTTTAATATTCATTGACTTCTAGTTTCCTTCCCACACACAAGGCATTATTTACTCTACAGTGGCTCGGTGCATCAATTATGGTAATAGTTTGTGAATAACATTTGCATTATGGGAAAATGAGCCTAGTTATTTAGCACTAGCTGAACCATCCCTCTGGAAAATTGTCACAAACATACGTATCATATGCCTCCACTTAAACAGATCTCTAATTACACTAGTTTATTAAAAAGAGCCAGCAGTTTTTTTCTCTCTCTCTGGTTCTTTTTTCTAAATCTTCTTTCTGAGAGCAGACAAACACCTGCAGAGCCTTTCCCTTACTCAGACAGCCAAAGGTAAAAGCTAATGACTGCTGCTACCATGTCCTCTTATTTTACACTGAGATGTTAGGGGTGAAAAGCATCTTCTACATTAGTTTACTTTAATGCAGAAAGTGTGGCTCAGTAATTGTGGCATTTGATTAATGCTCCGTTTCAGTCCCTTCGGCTAAATTCCAGGCTCAGTTCAACTACTGTAAATTCTGATTAACATCTGTATTACATCAGCACCCAGAGTTTATATTCCACAAGCAGGACTGCCTAGGCACTGAGCACAGAGAGCACCACAGTCTGTACTTCCTCCAGAGCAACTGCTCTGCTCCTTGGTGAGTTTAAAGTAGCAAATAAGGCATTACACCTTGTGTAACCTGTCTATGAGCACCTACCTAAAAAAAGCCTGTCGACTTTTTTAAGCAGTTGAGGAAAGGTAAGAAGTATTGCAACAGGGGCCGTTCAAAAAAACCCACAAAAGCACCCCAGAAAAATGAGCAGCTTTGTGCATTGAGGACGTGTAGTACCCAAACTCACGGCATTTCTAACACTCAGAGTGCAAAATTCTTGCAAATGAGCAGTTATGTTAGTGCATAGCAGCTGTTGGCTTGCTTTTACAGCGCCCACTGTCAGCTCAGGTATATTTGGAGAAGTTAATCAAGGCTTCAGGCTTTCTTAGAGCACCAGGGCTTTCCACAGAGCACCAACTGCTGTCCTTATCCATAAGAAATGCACAAAACTGCCCCTTTGCTTGGAAAGGGAGAGCAACACAGCCAGAATGATCCCAGCAAAGGAACTTGGCTTTGAAGGTCACAAACTGTAATGTGGGCAAGAGAAGCTGTTGATGGCATCAGATCTCCACAGGCAATCCCACAATCAGAACTGAACTTTCATAGGGAGAGTACGCTACAAAGAGACATAAAACAAGCAAAATGGAAGTGGGAAGAGAGTGGCAGAGAGAGTAACACAGTGGTACATGAGATGATGCATCCTGAGCTGCACATAAATGAGCTGGCACTGCTGTGTGCCAGCAGCTCCTCCCGAGGCTGCTGGGCAGAGCGTGGTCCAGGGCAGTAATGAGATAAGATAGTTGTTACTTATCATAGTTCTTTCATAGCCCATGACTTGGTGATGTCAGGCCAATTCCAAAGTTTCCAGCCAAGAAATCATCCTAATGAGCCATTTCAAAAAGCAGTCAAAGATTCCATAGGCTGTTGACACTGAACTGCAGCCCTGTGATTCAGCCAGATGTGAAAACAAAATAACAATTCTGGACAAGCTTTAGTTTGCTCTACCTCTGTAACACCTTCCCCCTGTCCTCCATGGAAGGTACACAAGCAATACCAAACCCCCTTTATACCCAGCACAGCACACCAAGTGTTCTTTCTCCTCTAGTGACAAAATTGAAACTGGTCTTACTCTGTACCAGCACACGGTGAGTGCATTTGGAAGTTGCTTTAATGCCCATATTTCCAGCTCTGGTATGAAAATCTCTACAGCAGTAGCTCCAGCAGTGGCACAGTGGCACCAAGTGCAATGTGCTGCATCTCACACACAGGCATTCCCAAGATAGGTGAGGATGGAGGTATAAAGGAGAAATTAGTTATTCCTGTGATACACTTGAAATTTAAGTATTGGCTTGTGTGGAAGCTCTTGATCTAACAAAGCACCATTACAAAATGCACAATCAAGCCCAAAAGCTCATCCCCATCCTACCTAGGCAATGCTACACTCACCAAGCAATACCAAATCCCAAGTACCAAATTCCCTCTGCTCTGGCCAACTGAACAGCACAGCACCATGTTTGCCACAGGGTTCAAAAGCAGTGCTTTGTGTCCTGCCTCAGCAGGAAAGGTGTGCTTGTTTAAACAGCAAAGGGAACAGGCTGGCAGTGCTTGACAAGTCTGGATCAAAGTGTCTGCAAATAGAATGGCAAAGGTCAGACTGATGCTGTGAGCTGGCACTGCAGCCATGTGCCACGAGCTCTGTCACTGCTGGAAAAACGTTCAGCTCTTGTCTTCGACACTCTCCCCTGCTACACGTTTATCTTCCCCATCCTAAGAGAGGAAAGATTAAAACAGACATGAAAAAAGGATGAGGAAAAGAAAACTGCAGAATAGTCCCCTCCCTCATTTTAATTATTGATGCAGACAGCCTAAGCAATCTGTAAGCCATATACATAATGTATTTACTTGAAAATCCCAGCAAATCCACACGGTATTACAGAACAAACTACAAGCTGATCTGGGAGCACTGTCTTAAGAACTGGGTAAGCTGTCTCCATGTACTCAAAAATCTGTTTGACAAACGGAAAGATTAGATTAATGTTAATAATGCTAACGTGCTCAGCAGCACTCTCTGCCCCAGCAACAGGGTTTGGGTGCCCGGGGTCTTGTCTTTCATCCACACCAGATCAGTCTTTGCAGCAAACACTGCTTGTTTAGAATGACAAAGGCAAGACTGGCTCACATTCTTGAAGCCCCCCCGATTTGATTATACACCCCATCAGTAATGTTTAGGGATCAGCCAGAAAGCAGCAGATGTTTTACATAGCAAAAGACCATGTTAAAAAAAAAAAAAAATCATTTCTTGAAACAGCTGCTTCTAGATTTGGGGCTAAGGCGGGTAGATGGGGTAAAAGGGACATGGGGGCAAAGAATCAGACTTCAGCCTGATTTTGGTGAGAGATGCTGTGTCCCCCTCTGCTCTGTCACTGACTGGACTCACCTGGACAAGAACCACATTCATTAAAAAGAACACTCCCTGCAGAGCTGAACAGACAGGGTAAGCAGCAGAAGGCAGCACAGCTTACTACAGCATGAAAATGCGGAATCTGTAGCTCATTGAGCCATTCATTGTTTTAATTCCTGAGTTTCATCTCACTCCATAAGCGACTCTGGACAGCCAAGGCTTTCTGCCATCTACACTGAACATCACTCCAGGAGCTTGTGTGCCACAGCAGCGAGGAGGGCAGAGGATGGGCGCTGACACTGCCACCCCACAGCTCCGGGAGGGGACACCTCAGTGAGCCTAAGGCCAGACTGAGCCCTGCAGGTCCCGCTGAGCCCCGTCACCACCTCCTCGTGGCCCAGATGCTGCGAGACCCCTGCGGCACAGCAGAGCCTGTTTGCAATTTTCTTCTCAACCACCAGTACAAAAACACAAACCTTCAGACAAACGGATCCTTCACTTCCTCCTTGCTGCTTTTAGTGGTTTCTTTAATCTTTTAAGCTTCTGGGTCTAATCCAGCAGCTGCCATCAAAAGTACTTATACAACTGCAGGGGAGGGAGGAGGGAAGGAATGGGATACACCAAATCATGAAATACATTTGCTGAGCAGCCTCTTTGTTCTGACCACAAGTGAGTGCCTTTGGAAGGTATCTGTTCACAGCCCAAACACATTTATGTACATCTACCTGTGATGTCCTCTACTGCCTTATCTATAAAAATATGCTTTGGAGAAATGCTGCAAATGAATCAGATGACACATCTGAGCTGGCACGCAGCAGCACAGCGTGGGCAATGAAATGGGGGATCTCTACAGCAAGTAGCTCATGCATGAATATGCTACAGGCAGACAGCTCCCAAGATGACAAATGCTGCTCTTTTCTGAAACCTGAAAATATTTAGTGGTGTTCTTCGAGGAAGGCTCCTGGAGTCACTGAGCACACAATGAGTCTGTTCCCATTGCAACAACAGCAGAAAGCACATGTCAGACCTCCTGGCAGGAGAATTTAACACATGGTCTGACAGCAGAGAAAAAGTTCAAAATCCATAAACAAAGAGAATCAAAAATTGTTAAGAATTCATCATTAAAAAATGAACAGACAAACAAACACACCCAGAAGGACCCGTGTATTAATGAGCACCAGGATCTTGCAGTTTCTGCAGGATGCCAACAGTTGTATCTGTGCTAAACCCCACATTTAAAGGGGCTGGTTTGGAGGGCTGGAGAGGCACCAGGTGAACAAATTCCAGATACGGTTGAGCTTTTGTTCCTGGTATTCCCAGGACACAGCACACACAGATGCTCTGTTCACGCTGTGAAGTAAATTTGCTGGTACATCCTTCTCTTCGAGCACAATCGCATCCCCCAGCATACTGACCTCTACATTAAGTTTCTAAAAATAGCATGTCCTTCTTACATAAACATGTCATAAAGGAATTAGGTGACAGCTGACCAAAAGCATCCCTTTAAAAGGCAAACTTTGCTTGCACCAAATGCAAGCAACACTTATAAGCAGCCAAGCCTTTTTGTATTAATTGAAGACAGAGGAAAGCTTCTAGATGAAGTCCCAGTTTGCCTGGAAAGGAAAGGTATTTCCTCTACACACTGATTCAATTACTCCTATTCCCACTTATTTATAAGTTAACGAGTTTTCCAATGGATTTCTAGTCCAGGAAAAGATCCACCATAAGCACCCTTGCAGGTGCAGGTCCCACAGGAGCTCCGCTATTCCCACTGAGATGAAGAACTTTGTCTTTCAGGCAGAGGTACCATTCAGGCTTTAAAAACTCACCTAGAATTTTCTAGAAGAAAAGCTTCCAGAATTTCCAAAGTCTTTCTAAGCTACATCACAGCTATCCAAATACAAACCAGAGCAGTATTAACTTCTTGCATCTGCAGGCGTTCTGAATAATTCTTCAGTGTCTCAAAGCTTATCCCTCCTAGCAACAAGATGAACTTCACCAGAACCAAATCAGTAATGCACAGGAAAGTTAATATGCAAATGAGTCTGTGGGGGAAAAAATAGTTTTAGCATAACCTGGCTAATCCCTAAACCTCAGGGAACTGAATTATATATGAATTATTAGATCAGAATCCTCTCTATGCCAGTGTAAAATACGTCAGGGAGGTACAGGGCACCAGGCTGCCAGGAGGTCCCTGTTGTAGGATGGAAAGAGAATTAATCAATCACTCCAGAGACGCACAACTGAGAAAGCCAACACCAACCATCCCTGACGCCAGCCAGGAGGGGCTTTGTGCCATTTGCTGTCGAGTCAGGCGGGGAAGCACAGACCTCAGCTGTTGGGGCTGGAGTCGCTGAGGCGCAGCCCGTGCCCCCGCTCCGCTCTGAAATCCTGGTTTGGCTCTCAATGACAGCTCACAGGGCTCCATTTCACCCTGGGGGTCCCCTGCAGATGTCCCTGGAGGTGCAGGGCCCCACAGGCACACTGGGCTGTCACCAGGGGTGCCCGTGGCTCCCCGGGGAGCCTCCGGAGAGTGTTTTCCCTGGCAGCTGTCGCAGTGCAATTGAACTCCGCATTAGAAGCCAGCACTATGCTGAGGACAACTGAGTGTTTGTAGGTTCAAGCAGTTCTCTGTTGATCCCAGCATCACACTCCCTGTTGCCAGGTAACAGGGCCGTGGCAGGATTTCCCCCCTGTGGATGCACAGCCTGCTGTGATGGCCAGGCAGACCCCACACCTCCTGCCCTGCTCCAGGTCGTGCTTAAATGTTCATTGAAATTTAAACAGCATCGACAAACAGACTGAGATCTCTCCTGGCTAAGGGGTATCTAGGCCACATTACTTGGAAAAACTGGTTTGCAAGCCCCTGCAGAGAGAAATTAATTTACCTGTGTGTCCAACACGTAGGTCACCCTCCCCTGCCAGCACACCCTCGCAGACAGACTGGGACAGATGGCATCCTCCATTCTCCCTCCTGCTTTTGGTCTCCCAACCAGTACCCTCCTCCTCCTCCTCACTGCCATTATACAGGACACAGGTACAGGACACAAATAATGAGCTACTAAGCCAACAGCTACACCATCATCTGAGGGCATGACCCCAAATGCTCAGTGTTGGGGTTAAATATCTCTCAGTGAAAGTAAAGCATGGAAAAAGGATTTTTTCCCATCCTCAATAAGTCACGCTGCCAGAGTTCCTGCCCATCTGCAGAATTTCCTACATTCTTCCCATTCCTGAAATTCAACAACATCTAGCTTGACTTGTGAACGGTGTTGGGAGTTACCAGAATCAGGTTTCTGGATAAGCTAGACTTAAAATAACTGGACTTACAATAACTACACCTTTTAAAGTATATTGGAGCTTTGTTTCTCACATGTGCTATTCCTGCAAGTGTCAAAGCCTTCAGTGCTTCTACTGAGGCTTCCACTTCCCTCAGACTGTACAGACTCCGTGCCAAGGAACTAAACTTCTTTTTCATTGTAGCAGAGCAAATACCAGCCTTCAGCTGTAGGTTTTGTGCACTACTTTCTGATAAGCCCTCAGCAGTTCCTAGCTCTGGCCCAGGACAGCCAATGCAGCAGCAAGCTTTGCTATTATTTTTTCCATAGCAGAACACATTTTAGATCCAGAAAAATGGAATTCAGAAAAAGGACTGATGTGTTTCAATATCACTACTGGCATCCGAGTCTTCTTCAGCCACCCAGCCCTGAAAAGCAGGAGGGCAAAGAGCTCCTCACAAATGACTCTTGTTTCCCCCTGAATGTTTTTATTCATTGCCTTCAGCAGTGTTGCAAAGCACATGGGAGAGATGGCCCAAAGGAATGGGACAACATCCCCACATAAGCTGCTGCTAATAAAAGCAGCATTCAACAGTATTGCCACTCGCTGGTCACATTTTCCAAGGAGAAAGACAGGAAAAGAGGACCAGCATTATGTGTGCGTTCGGGCTGCGACGCTCAGCTTCACACAAACTCAGACAGAAGTCTGACAATCAGGCTCTTTGTTAAGCACAACATATTTTGGGTACATCTACACACTTGATCCACAGCACATCTTGTATTGAACCAACAAATTCTACCAGTTACCTGTGAAGTCCAAGATGAAAATTACTGAATTACAGCTCCCATTAAGAAAGAAGTAACGAGTCCTCTTACATGTTACCTAGCAGGACTGCAGAGCTCAAGCTGAATCAAAAAGCAGCAAGGTAAATTACTGGAGACAAACTTTCAAGCTAAATTAAAGAAAATTAAACCCTTTTTCTGATATAATTTCCTCCTTTTATCTCTCATTTTTATACAATTATGCACTGATGGATTTTAGCCAGATAAGAAAGATGATCCAGGTCAATGCTTCTCAACCCTTTCTCCACTGAAGGACCAAGCTGTTTTGGAGAGTGAAAAATAAAATCTGAGTCCATGTTATATTCCACATTCTTCCCCCAGCTGAGAAGAAAAGGCTGCTACTAGAGCACCTATTGTTTCTTTAAACAGAACCATATTGCTTTATTTATATAATAACAACCTTAGTGTTATAAATCGGTGTATTTTCATTAGGCACCACTAGCAAGCAAAGGCACATAGCAACATTTCTTCAGAAACGTGTCCAAGTGCACAGGGGTGAGGGTGTTTACACTCTTTTTTTAATTAGTTCTTTTGTGGAGCCTCTTTGTTGGCTTAGAAACACTAGTTTGAACTAGTTTGAACAAAGCTACTCTAGCAGAAAACAGACCAGAAACTCCTTCGTTATAGTCATGCCCAAGTTTCCCCAGCTCTAAGACTTTATTTTACTCCACTTTTGTGTAATTGTCTGCTTTGACCATTAATGTTTGCTGTGCTCTGAAATGCCCAGACAGCAAAGCCTGATTTTGGGCAGCTGCAGATTCCCATCAGCCTGGCCCAGGTGACTCCCTCAGACGCCCCAGGACACAGCTGGAGGATGGAAAAACAGAACACAAAGGCTCTCAAAGGAATGGATCTTCTATCCCAGTTTTCACTGTCTAAATGGTCTCTACAAATGGCTGGTGAATCATGACTTTGGTTTCCATTTGGAGCAGAAAGGGAAGCAGCACCTTCAGGACCCCGTGCAGCTCAGAGCCCCATTTCTGCTCCTCGCACCCCCCGGCCATCACACACAGGGAGCGATGCAGGCACAGGATTGCTGGTCCCAGCACAAGCAGCTGCGGCTCCTAAAGAAGATTCAGGGGCTAGAAAAGCAGGAGGAGGCCAGATGAATCCGTTCCATTAGCTCAGCATGCCCTACAGGAAGAACAGGGGGGTGATCCCTCAGACTCCTGTTAGCAAGGTAAGTGAACACACATGGCCCCTCCAGCAGCTTGAGCTGTGGCTCCCCACAGGCCAGAGCAGGGCATGGGGATTTGCTTGTACAGCTCTGCCTGTGCAAAATCTGTGCTGTTCACACTGTCTGGTGAGTGCTTTTCCTCCGGGAAAAGTGTAACATAGTCCCTGGAAGATTTGGATGGCTGCCTCGAAATGACTGTGGGTTTGGGCTCAGACAATCAGGGGATGGAAGCCATGGGGTTGCAATGACACCTGCTGATGAGGAAGGCTGTGAGAGGGACATGGGAAAGCAGCCAGGACCCCGAGTTCCCAAAGCAGATTACACCTCACTGAGTGCTTCTGGAAACACGAGGCTATGGCTGGACAAGTACACAAGGGGATGAAGGAAATGCCACAAGGTAAAAAAGAGTCAAATCACTGTTTCTAGCTCTTGTGAGCACAACACAAGGGAGCAAAGTTTGTACCTGCAAGAGTTTGTACCTACAAACCCAAGCAGCTGCACACACTGTGTAATGGCTTGCAAAAAACCTGCTCCAGCAAAGAGGGTAACACAAAAACTCTGGCAATACTAGGGAAAGAAAATAAAAGCACATATTCTTTTCTTGGTATGATCTGACATAATAGGAGTGTGAAATATTTTCTCCTCTTCTTTCCACATACGCTGGTCACGCCCTCTACCCATGCACACCAGGGACCAGGGAAAAGAGAGGCACTATTCACCACTGGGACATGGGCAGACTGTCACTCGTATCCCTCAGACACACTGCAGGTGAACACAGCAGTGGGGAGTAACAGCTCCAATCCATAATACAATGAGCAGACCCAAATTCAGATCAATACACTGCACTTCTAGTAAGACAGTCTGTATTTATTCCCAAAACACCAACATGCACAGGATACTTAAATCCCTTGTGCTTCCTAAGGATGGCTTCTGTTTTCTCCAAGTGAAGAAGCCAGGATGTAACTTACAGCTTTTCTGTTAAGCAACCAGGGCCTCTGTGAACAGAGAGCGAGACAACAGCTGCTGCTCTGCAGCTTTAAAGGATGCCATCCATAATGACATTACACTGTCCCTTTAACTCAATAAACACCAAATTTAAAAATAAAACAGAACTCTCCTTTGATCTGTGGAAGCTCAGGAGGCTGAGATGGAGGGTGAGGGGAAAGAAGGGAGAAAATGAGCACTTCTGTCAGGCAGTGATCCAGAGCACTTGGCAGGACTGGAGGTAATGAATCCCCACAGAATGCATGGAAGCCTATGTAACACAACAGCAAAACCATGAGAGATGGGGAGATAAATATGCTTCACATAATTTATTTTCTTTAAAAAAATTAAAGCTAATAAAAAAAATCTGTACGTCCCAAATACAAGACATTTCAGAGACTCTCGGCCAGGCAATTTGCTCGACTTAGGCACTCCAGCAAGAGAACATGAAAAGCTTTTCACACATATGCCATGCCCTGGCCCACACGGGTTTTCCCTCCCATCGGGCCACCTCCTGTTGCCCTCAGTGAGGATCAAGTACTGGAGAAAAGAGAACGTAAAGGTAACCACTCACACGTGAACACCAACAACAGGAACACCAGCCAATGCAGAAAGCAAACTCCCCTGCTCCGGGTCCTGAATGGGAACCCGCCTGCTGCAGGCTCTGCTGCTTTGCGTTTGCCTGGAAGCTATAAATGTTATAATAAGGTCAGTGTGTATACAACCACCTCTCTGACAATAATTCAGTGCACCCAGGAACTTTAAGCCCCTGTTTGCCTACCCATGAGGCCCTCGTGAAGTGAGGAGCCAGTGGGAGGCAGGATTGCCTGAGGGACAACCCTTCACCTTCCCTTCAAGCATCTCCCACCTGCGAACAGGGGAAAATGCAAACAGACAACATGAACAGGAAAATAGGTCACACTTGAGTGATTTCAAACTTCAAAAATAGGAAGGGATTCAACACAGGAGCAGGGAAAGTGACAGGAGAGCGCATCACACACTTCTGACGAATCCATTTGATCCTGTGACTGATCAGACTTTTTCAGTGAGATTGCTTTCTAATTTATGCCTTTAAATGGAAATAAAGACCTTGATCTTAGCATTAAATCTATGCAGATAGATCCTTGAGGCAATACTTCTACAGAAAACACCAAAGTGCAAAGACATTAAATTAATAATGCAAACACTGTATGTGTGTCTAGAGTCACTGTGAGGATTCAGCAGCTGTCAAATCCTCCGGTAACTCCCGCTCTGACATTTTGACTTTAGCAGTAATTGGAGATTTCCTTAAAACCTCCAGCCAGGTGCCTTATCCTCCCTGAAGAGGCAGTGTTTGGGATGGACACAGGGGCAGTGGAAGGTGTTAGCTGTCCCCTGCCACTCAGCTGTGCTGGCAGGGGAAGCCGGGCAGGCAGCAGACACCTGACGGGCTCAGTGCCGCATCAGCTCCCCCACACAGAGCCATGAAGTGTCAGTGCCAAGGGTTGCTGGAATTAGGATCACTGTTAGATTAGTTAACAGCTGTATAATTAGCCACGCTAAGCCTAGATGTTTCCCCTTGAAACCCAGTTTTTTACAGTTATAAATAGCAGTGTTAATGATCTCCAGCATCACTGCTTACACTTGGAGCCCTCCCTCCTCTACGGGCTCTGGTGTCACTCACTGAATGTCACATTCTCCTGACTTTCTTGTAACAGCTACAGAAGGAGATAAAAAAAGAACTAAAAAAGGCAGAAACCAAAAATAAACCCCCAACTGAAGTGGACCAAGAAGGATTTTTTTCCCTTACATGCATTAAAACCTTAGGAAATAACAGCTGCAGCTTGTACTTAAACTGTACTTTCAAACATTAACTTAATTACATTTCATGAGAGTGGGAGGAGATAGTACCAGCATTTCATAGCCAGGTAAACTGAGACAAAGGAGTGCAATAGTCTGGAGTCACATAGCAGGATGATGAATGGCACCCAGAATGAAACCTGAGTGCCCAGCACATCACCATGCTATTTACCAAATGGGATAAAACACCAGGGCACTCCAGCCCTGAGATGTCTTTCATAAATCTGTCATGGCACACTACATGCTAATGAAGGGATATGAAGAGCATTTTTCTTTATTTTGAAGGTATTCAGTGCAGGAAAATTTTAAAAAATAGAGTTCACGCTCTTTAGATAAATTTGATTTGCCAATCTATGAATGCGGCAGAACCCAGATTTGTCATCTCTGAAATCTGAAGTTCAGACAATACAATTCTTAAATCCTTTCCATACTGTTAATTTATCACCAATATTATCATCTAACCAAAAGAATCCACCACTTTCACCAACGATTAAAAATATTTCTTTTTAAACATTTGATCTCAGCAGAGCTTTCTGAAACTCTGCAGTGCGGCAACACAACCTCTGGAAGTGTCCATAGCACAGATTACAGATGCAGTTACTGTAAAAAATTTATAATACACAGATATTTTCAGCTGTTCCAAATTTCTCACCACATGTCTGAGAGAAAGAGCATCTTTGGGGGGTATAATATAAACAAGTGAGAATTTTAGAAGGCTGTTTCTAGGAACACTGTTCCTAGAAAGCTTTAATGGGGTTTAGAAAAGAAAATGTGAGATAAATGTGAGATAAATTGAACATTGCTGCTCACAATTCCCTGTGTGGTTACGGTCAGAGCAAGTGGTCTGTGCTTTTGCATCCCAGGTTTCCAAAGGTAACCCCAGCTTTCCAAAGGGGGTACCTTCCCTCCAGCAGCACAGAGCCCCAGGCTGTGTGAGGATGGATGGCAGACCTGAAGCAGAGCACTGTGCTTCCAGGATACTCCCTCCACAGTATATCCACAACATCTACATTATTTCTTGAATCCACTAGTTCTTTAATGCAATGTGGAAACAAATCCCCTGAGGCCGAGGCTGCAGGGAGCTCCTGAGAGCAGTGCAGGGCTCTGCTGGCGCCCGGCCATGCCACAACACCTGCTGTCCATACCTGCTGCTCCTCCTCCTCGGGACACTTCCCATGGGCAGGAAATCTCAGGATGCTTTTCTTTCAGAGAGGAGAAAGCAGTGCTGGCAGGTGAGGTGGTTTCCCTGGAGCAGCCTGAGACACTGCTCACCCAGCCCCCTGCTTCACCCCGAGGCACAAGGCAAGCACTGCTGTCTCTCCCTGATTAATAAACCAAGAGCCAAATTACTCAAATCCTTTGACTCATGTTCCAGGGGCAGCGAGGAGCAGCAGTGGCACAGCACTGTGCTACGAGCTCCTCCAACACAAGGCATAAACCCCTGCAATCTGGGATGACTTCTCAGCACCCATGAGAGCCAGGCTTCCCCTAGTCAGGAGATCTGCTTGGATATCAACCAGCCGAACGAGGAGACAAGTCTTGACACCAGTAAAATCTGAGAACGTGTACTGTAAGCAAATCATAAACTCCAGAAAATATGTATTTTATCCATTTGATTGCTTAACAGAAGAGTGAAAATCTGAACAAAACCCCCTAAAGCCAATCTTAACCTCAAAGTTACTGGCTCATGTATTTTAACAGTGGCTACTGATTTTGCTGACTTCGTTTTCTGGCCTCCCCACTTCACACATACCCCATCCCAACCTGGAAACATTTTCAGACAGAAGACTGCTCCTGCTGGAGTCTCTTTCAAAGGGTCTCATCACAAGTTCCCACCAGTCCCTTAGGAAAACTTTGCTTATTATTTTGTAGTGAGTGGAAACTTCTCAACCAGGCAACCATGCCCAGGCAATCCATGATATTCCCAAATGAAAACTGTGGTTCTGGTGAACACTTCTTCTGTGAAGGGGGAAAAAAAAAAAAGAAAAAAAAATACAAAGAGAAAAAAAACTGGGAGGAAAAACGCAATAAATTAGCTTTCTTAATGACCTGAAAGTTCTGGCAGTCCTGAGCAGGATGCAATAACCTCTCCTGCAGTTTCTTCTCTCCTCCCCTCCCAGCTCTTACAGTGCCATCCCAGCGCCAAGCAAGGAAATCACAAAGGAAAAGCCATTAGAGAGGCAGCAGGCCATTACACTTAGCTGGTCAAGGGTAATTACCCTAATTAAAATACTGGTAGAGCTTGTAAATAGAAACAAGTGACTTGCCAAAGAAAAATCCCCAAACAACCCCTCTGCTCCCTCTGTCATGTAACTGGTCAGGGCAGGACCTGCTGCCCCAGGTCTGCAGCACCTCTGACTGTGCAGAGCCATCTGCCACGGGGACACTCCTGCAGCCACACCAAATGGAAAAATACCTGAGTTCCTGGAATGGCTTCCCAAGGAAACACTGGAAGAGACAGTCGGAGAGTGCCCAAGAGCTGAGAGGAATCAATTCATGCTCCCATTCAGAGAAATTTGCTGTCCTCAGCAGCTTTGGTCCTGGGCAGGGCCAGGAGCTGGACTTTGAGGATCCCTGTGGATCCCTTCCAACTCAGGATATTCTGTGATTCTGTGATTTGGGTACTGCCTCCCTTCACCCAGACCCACCCTTTATGCCTTTGGTTCTATTTCAAGCATCTGAGTTCCTGGGGTAACACTAAGGCAAAACCAACACCTTGAACAAATTCCCATTGGAGTTTTTGCCCTGTGAAGTCTCCATGGATCACTCCCATGCTTTGACAGAGCTGGGGTTTCACACCCAAAGCTGGTGGAAGGACTGATGACTATGGATTTCACTCTGCTCTCAATCCCCTCCGTGCTGTGTACTGTGGAAACACGAGGCATTGCTCCGGCTCTGCAACAAATCCCCCGGACAAACCCTGCAGAACTTGGCTGCAAGCGCACTGGATCCACCGTTCCTGTGAGAGTTCCTACTGAATATCTCCCCCCTCACACGAAGGAAGGAGGAGCAGAGGTCTCTTTGCCTCGTGGCATCGCTCCAGGCTCTCTCAAAGCCTGCAGTGGTGTTGTTAAAGAGCCCGTGATCCAGGGCTGTAAGAGTTTTCAGCAAAAGCCTGCCTGGGTGGTGCTGAGCCAGAGAGAGAGGAAGGGACTGCTGCACTGTGCATGTAAGGAGCCAGAGCCCAGCTCTCACCTGTGGTTCCCGAGGCGCTCATAGTTCTAGGACGGAAACCTTTCGTCAGGGCAAAAACACATCCCTTTTTCTTCACACAGACGGGCATTTTGTGCTGGGAAAACAAGCACAGGAGAGGAGAACTTGCTTGACATCATCACCAGGCCAACAAAAAGAAGGTGTGACCTGAGACAGATCCAACACTTAGAGCGCATGGAAGTGAGAGGGAAACGTTCACTCTTGGTGGCTTTAGCCAGAGGGTGGCCACAAAATACGAGGTGTGTAAAGCAGAGGGCATCTGGGAATCAGGGGGTGTCCAGCACCGCAGGTGCCCAGAACCACCCCCCGTGCTCCAGCGGTGCCGCGGGGCACGGGGGCAGCGAGGGCTGGGCCGCTGCCGCCAGAAAAGCGAAAAGCATTGCTCAGGACTCACACGGACACGGCGATCCGAGCACGGAACTAAGCCGACGCACCCGCATCTGGCTGGCACACAAACAAGGCAGGCTTTCATCCCCGCGGGCAGCGCTGGAATCGCTGCCGCCTGTTTTTAAC
The DNA here is from genome assembly GCF_041296385.1 of Aphelocoma coerulescens. NCBI lineage: Eukaryota > Metazoa > Chordata > Aves > Passeriformes > Corvidae > Aphelocoma > Aphelocoma coerulescens. Next base: position 1,880,335 of record NC_091032.1, read on the forward strand.
ATTTTCAATTGCTCGCAAAGCCGAGGGGGCTGCAAGGCAGGAGCCAGCCCCTGCTCTGCACACAGAGCTGCGCCCAGTCATTGTCCCCACACAAAGAGCGTCCCCGAGCCAAGCTGCCTCCCGGGCTCCAGCAACGCTGCTGATCACTGCAAAAGCCGCTATCCTTCGGCGTGTGACTGGGGAACAGCCGGGATGAGGGGAGTCAGTGTGCTGGGATTTACAGAGGCAAGTACATGCAACGTGGTACCTTTATCTAGGGACAATCCCCCTGGAGTTTCGGAATTTGTGTCTGTGACACAGATTCAGGCCACTGAGTTGAGAACTCGCTTCATGCCATTCTGTCTCCCAGTTCGTTTTACCATCGCTGCCATACACTGACACTCTTGGGAGAGCAGCCAGGGGTGGTGGGAGAGCAAAACACACAAATAGGGCATTTCCTTATAAGAGGGAAAAATTTCAGTTGTCACTCCAAATGGACCAACATTTGCTGGCATCTGTTACCATAACAAGTGGACAGTTTGAGCAATGTTCTCTCCAAACTACGAAACAGTTGGTAGGATGAAAAAAAGCTCCCAGACCACTTGATGTAGGAGATGCATGCCCTCAAAAGAAATCCATTTGTGCTCAACGAAAGCACTCCACCAAAGCAGGAGATGGCAGGAGCTGGACTAAACCACAGCAGCCCAGACTGGCTGACACCTGCTGCTACAGAGGGACCAGCCACACTACAGTCCTACACCAAACTGAGCTGCTGGGCACCATGGCTGGACAGCAGCTACTCCACAGCCAAGCTGTAGAAGTGAAATTCTGGAAGCACCAGAATCCACTTAAAAAACTTAAGCTGCATCAGAGCAGCCGTGTTACCCAACATTTTCCTACACAAGCTCATGCTCCACCCCCCTGCCACATGAAATTGCAAGTGATTGTTTAAATACACAGGCATATGTGATCCCTTACTTGAATCACACAAGGCATCAGTTACTGAAGAGGGAAATGGCTGATGAAAAAACCCAAACCCAGAGCAATTCACCATCAGAAATGGTGTGATACAAGCTAGCCTCATCCCATTGATTTTAAGGCAAGTAATTCTCTCTTTCAGCAAGGACTGACTTCAGAGGAATGCGCTTCCCAAAGTAGATGAGCATTTGCACAATCAATAACATGCACACATTCAATATCTCCCCAAAAGAGGGTCAATAACTGAAACAGGTATTAAGTTAGAAGTCACTCCTGCAACAACACTGAAAGGATTAAAATATTATTCCCCTTATCCCTGTATTCTTTTCCTTCTCACATCACAGCAAGCAACTAACCTTCAGAGACCAAAGCAGAAATAAATAAAGAAGCCAAGGCCAAAGATCAACTGAGATTTTGACTTTGCAAATTCACATTATCAACAGCACTGCCCTTGAGCACAAGCCCTGGAGTTGGGAGAGTTGGGTTTATATCCAGCCTCTACAGAAACCCTCTCTGAACCTTACACTCTAAGCTCTGCAGTGAGCAGGAATGGAGGACCCTTATTAAAATGAGAATCTAACATTTAAAACTGTCAGTAAATACAAATTTAGGACTCTTAGTAAATACAAATCCATAATAAAATGCCTGTGACAGCAGGTTAATTCACAACATCCACTTCCTTTGATTGTGATTTGTATTTTCACACAGTTCCCAAAACCAAGATGGATTTTCCTCTAACACCTCAATATTTCCATTGAAACTCTTGTGAAATACCACTACACCTTTTTTTTCCAGAAATAAACCCTAATGAATCAAACTGGGGATCTTTCTGCACACTGCAACACCAAACAACATTTCAGTGTTTGCCAGCAGGAACACGCTACAGTGTCTTAGTTCAGATGCTAAACCTACAAATGGAACACTTCTAGAATGATACCAACATGTCCCACACTCACAGTGCTGCATTTTGTGTTATTAATAAAAGCCTGTTATTCATACATACAAATATGTCCCACATTATTTCACCTAAAACATCACTTGGGTGTTGCAAATTTCTTGTCTCTTTTTAGAGCACAACTTGCTTCTGTTTCACACTGATTTGCAGGATATGGAAACCATAGGACAAGTTCGAGAGATAAAACAGAACAAATTGTAAACCTAGGAGTATTTATCACAAACCCCACATTATCTACTGCTGTAGCCACTGCCTTTGTTCTTGATAGTTGTTATTATTTGCCCATATATAATGGAAAGCGAAATACCCCCATTTTCTGGTAGGCTTGCATCCTGCCTTAGCATATTTAACCTGACAAACTACAGCACGAGCTGGTCACAAGTGTGCTGAAGAATTAACTAATTATTTTAAAGCAAGTTTTCAACGGAGAGCCCTGGCCCACTCATAAATGCAGCTCTAATTATTCTGCTGGAAATTATGCTTTCCATTAACATCCATACCTGCGTGTGCCAGAGGGGCACACACTGCAGCTCATGCTCTGAAATGACTGGACAGGGTTGTCTCAGCTGTGTCTTGCAGCACAACAGACAGAAAACCCATCTTTTCTCATGGTTTTCTGAAGATAACATACATAAAACACACATACAAACACGCAAGACTGCCTCTGTAAAGACAGCCCTTCAATAACTGTTCAAAATACACATTAAACACTCCTATCAAATGACCACCGTATCAAACCCCTCATCTTTAACTCATCTAACCCACCCTGGGCATGGCAAATTACTCATATACACATTTTCAAGGCATGTTACAACCCCCCAGCATGAGACAGCTCACATTGGATCTTCCAAACTTAATTCTGAGCCACAAGACAAACACTTTCAACATAATTATCACTACCATATGGGCAGCTCTGCTATTGTGCTGGTTCTAATTAGGATTGTATATGTTACACATGTTGAAAGAGTTTGCAAATATGTTTTGTGGTTGACAGTTAAGCTCAGTATTTAAAGTAATGTGAACTTTTGTATGTTTACATTGCATTTGCTGTAACAAATACATCATGTGCATAATAAACATACATATGTGCACATATACATGCATGCACACTATTTTGTTTTAGCAAAATAAACATAAAACAGGTGTCAGAAATGTTAAAACTCATAACTGGATAAACATATTCACCAAGAATTTAAATCCAGTGCCCTCCTACTCAGCTGTTGGCTTCTATAGACAGGATCCAGAAGTATTTCTACTTTCTTACTAACATGCTTTATTCATTGGATATTGGTATTTACACATGTAATCTTGTATGTGCTACTCAAAATTTGGAATTAACTTCTTCAACAAGTTATCTGTGTATCTATTGAGACATAATTTTTTTCCACCAAAAGAATGGTATAAGCAATTCAAAGATAGAAAATAAAATTTTAGTTAAAATCTTGGAATGGTACAGCACAAAAGCCACTGGAGTAGAGACATAGAAAGGCAAAGTATCAACAGCACACAGGTAAAGAACAAAAATCAATCGTTTACAAGTACAAAGCCTGGGGCAATTAATTTAATTCTAAAACCTTATACAAATATGCCAGGCATGCAGCTGCTGTCTGTGAATTGCAAGCAGGGCTTTGGAACTCTGCTTTCCCAATCATTATTTTATTAGACGTGTGTACCTCTCCCTTTTGATTTGCAAGAGCCTTACAAGATTAAGAGCAGTACACAGACACATTTAATTGCTAATGGTACTGAGCTCTGTTTCAAGTTTCAGCATTAGCATCTCAAGGTAGAAGAGCATTACAACCTTTTCAAAGCTTTAAAACCCACTTTTCACGTAAACACATTACAGCCTGAGCTTCCCTTTCGAGTGTTTTGTCTTGCTCTCGACCTTCAGTTCAAAGTTGTAAAATAACAAGGTATCTCAATATTAGATAACTCCTGATACTGCTTTGAAGCAAGAGGACAGCAAAGCACCAGTCTCTGTCAAAAACACACAAACATCTCTGAGCACGACCTGCCTGCCTGCACAGGGGATAAGACACCACAATTTCCACTTATTCAAAGAGACTTTCAAAGGCTCAGGCCACTTAAAAATGGATGGAATCAGTTGTCTCAATGCTCCTTGTCCAGGGCAGGCTGCAGAGGGCAGGTATAAGAGCTTTACATCACCTCTACCCAGACAGATTCCAGTGTCCTGCTGGGGATGGGATGGACCACAGGACAGGGCAGGCCCTGACACACCTGACCCACTGGCATTCTCCCTTCCCTAGAACAGAACTGAGTAACCACAGTGCTTCTAACAGGCAGAAAGATGCCATTCAAACCCAGCAGGATGCAGGCAGCCTAGCTGGAGTCCAGCTAGCAGAGCATGGATGCACTGCAAGGAAAGCACGACACTTCCAGAAGCAGAATTGTGTTCTCAAGGTAGTAAAATTAAATACTGATGCACACTTGAATGGACCAATTGAATCCTACCAGTCTACCTGCCTCCATTCCAATAGGCTGAAATAAAAAGCTCAGCCTAACACATTAACTTGTCAATCTCAGGTCTTCAGCTCACATGCCCTATCAAATTTAATGCAAGTTATGTTGATTTGGCATTATAAAATTATTTGCAACTACATTTGACTGATGAGGAGTAATCAAAATAGAGGAGACGAGCGTGAAGTGCTTCCATGGTAAGACAGACTGCAATGTAAGCTTATTCCTTATTAGACAGCAGGGAATCAGCCAGGAGGGGAAAGGCTGTAGGAAGCCGTGCTCTGCTGGATGTGTGTCAGGACTCAGCTCCTCATCAGTAACGGGGAAATGGGGGACAAAGATGAGAAACAGCTGTTGTTTAGTTGTAGGAGCTACAGGTTTACTAAAGAGAGACCTGCCCTTCCAGAGTTAGGGCAATTCTCTAAATGCATGCAAAACAAGAGAAAAACATTCATTTCCATCTCTCAGTACACTCCACAGAATTAGTTACTCCACTAGAAAAGACACATAATATCTAACCTTCACATTTATCCATATTTATAATGGAGATGTTATAATTAGTGATCTCTACCACTCCCATCCAGCCACACTGAAACATTTCTACACTTCTTAGTCCATTAAAATATAATCACGGCTAAATAATACATTAGTAAGGCTGATCACAGGCAAAATAGAGATTGTCAGTTCTCCTGCTCCTCGTCTGCTACAGCATTGTAATGGCAGCCAAACCTGTTTTTTCACAGGACCCAATAAAACTGTAGTGCCCCATTTCAGCTGCTCTGATGGCTGGTGTTTGAGGTGGAGACAAGGAGGAGCCACTGCTGCTTTTGTAAGCTTCAGTCATGTACAGTAATACCCAAGGATGGTTGTGAAGGTGCTTAATGGGATCACATTCCCTCTGCAAATTCCCTCGCACTTCTGCAAATAGATTTCAGTAAGCAAAGTTTTCACAAGCTTCAGAGGAGGAGCAGGGAGACCCCAACAGCTTCCTGGGCTCTGTCTGCTCCCCAGGACTTCCCTGCCCCTTGATTTCTGTCGTTTCCTGGCAGTGGCCTCTCAGAGTACTGAGCCAGGCTGTCACTGACAACAGACCACGAAGATCTTCCAACACCAAACTCTTCCTTCATTCTTTTGCTCTTCCAGAACCACAAAAGCAATTAGCAGTATTGCCATTCACACTCCCATTCTGGGCCCCCCAGCTGACTGCCCAAAGGAAGCAGGGGGCAAGTGACACCTCTAGAAGTATAATTTCTGTCTCTCTAGGAAAGGTTTCTATCCCTATCTCAGGAGTTCAGACAAATTTAGTGTTAACTAAAGTTTTACTGGATGTGGGAGAAGGATTCGTCACTCACTGTGAGTCAGTAACAACCAAACTAGAGCAGCCGACAGAAAAGGGGGAGAGAGGCAGCTCCACAGGTCTGCTTCTCTCTCACAGATTTTCTATTTTTAAATAGAACCACAGATGATTTGGGTTGGAAGTGACCTTATGGATAATTTAGTTCCAACCCCTCTGCCATGGACAGGGACAGCTTCCACCAGACCAAATTGCAACACAGAGCATGTCTGACTCTCAGCAAGTCACACCATCAGCCTCTTGCCTCTCAGTAGAGTACACTTTCACTTCCAGTCCTGTCATCAGACCTGTGTGAAGGCTCAGAATGTTTTCAGACTCTCACCGACACTAATGTGTGGAGTCAAACAGCTGCTCTGCAAAAGCAAAGCCAATAAATGCCACTTTGGTGAGATAAAAGAACAAAACCTGGAACTCTGGATGGAACTCTGATTCCCTGTCAACTGATCCCATGGCTGCCTTTGTTATCAGTCTGCCTTTTCTTCTGCTTGTTCAAGTGGCAGGAGGAGGCCAGCAGTGACTAGTTAATGTCTGTCTGATCAAAACTGGAATCTGCTACTTGCTACTACAAAATCAAAACACACCCCAGACCTTTCCCCCTAAACAAGCATTCTTTGCCAAAGGCAATAAATCACAGAATGGTTTGGGTCGGAAAAGACCTTAAAGCCCACCCAGTGCCACCCCTGCCATGGGCAGGGACACCTCCCACTGTCCCAGGCTGCTCCCAGCCCCAATGTCCAGCCTGGCCTTGGGCACTGCCAGGGATCCAGGGGCAGCCCCAGCTGCTCTGGGCACCCTGTGCCAGGGCCTGCCCACCCTCCCAGGGAACAATTCCTTACCAGTATCTAATGTAAATCTCTTTTCTTTCAGTTTAAAACAATTCTCTCTTATCTTAGCATTATCTGCTCATGTAAAAAATCCCTCTTTTTTATAAGCTCCCTTTAGGCGCTGGAAGGGGCTCTAAGGTCTCCCTGGAGCCTCCTCTTTTTCAGGCTGAACACCCCCCAGCCTTCTAATCCTGTCTCCAGAGCAGAAGAATTACAAAAAAAAAAAAAAAAAAAATAAAGGAAAGCAATGGAAGAGAAAGGCTCAAGGCCGGCCTGCACGGCTCGGCGGGCCCGGCCCGGCGCAGTTCCCCGGCGCGGCCCGCAGGGGGAGCCCCAACGCCGCCCAGCAGCCGCCGAGCCCCGCGCCCGGCCCGGGGGGCTCGAAGCGCCCCAGGGCCCTGAGGGGGAAGCGCCAGCGCTGGAAACTGCCCGCGGACACACGGCAGGGGGAGGCCGGATAATGGGGAGAAATCCTTCCCTGGGAGGGTGCGGAGGGTCTGGCACAGGGTGCCCAGAGCAGCTGGGGCTGCCCCTGGATCCCTGGCAGTGCCCAAGGCCAGGCTGGACATTGGGGCTGGGAGCAGCCTGGGACAGTGGGAGGTGTCCCTGCCCATGGCAGGGGTGGCACGAGATGGGCTTTGAAGTCCCTTCCAACCCAAACCAGTCTGGAATTCTACCATTCTACGTACAATATATTTGTGTTAAATAAGGAGAAGGGAGTGGGAAAGAGGAGCAGGTTACACAGAACGGCCATGAAAATGGTGAAAGGTCTGGAGGGGCCACACAAGGAGCGACTGAGGGCACTTGGTCTGTTCAGCCTGGAGGAGACCGAGGGAAGACCTCACTGGGGTCTGCAGCTTCTCCTGAGGGACAGCTCTGATCTCTGCTCCCTGTGACAGGGACAGGACCCAGGCAACGGCTGGAGCTGTGCCAGGGGAAGTTTAGGTTGGATATCAGGGAAAGGTTCTTCCCCCAGAGGGTGCTGGGCACTGCCCAGGCTCCCCAGGGAATGGGCACGGCCCCGAGGCTGCCAGAGCTCCAGGAGCTCTCAGGGATGCACAGGCTGGGATTGTTGGGGTGTCTGTGCAGGCCAGGAGTGGGACTCGGTGATTCCTGCAGGTCCCTTCCAGCTCAGGATATTCGGTGAGCAGGAAGGCCAAAGGATGGGGAAGGGCTGCGTTCAACTACAGAAGTCACTACAGAATGTTTCAGCGGGGATCACCTGGTGGTGGAGAAAATTGGCTGCACCTCATTGTACTCAGGGAGTTAATGCCAAGGGCCCTAATTGCCCCAGTACAGTTACTGGTGGAAACATGTACTCCTCCCTGCTCCACAAGCCCACGGACACCCTGGGAAAATTCTGTCATAAGCATGAGCATGTTTCATGTTGATGTAAAAGAGCTAGCAACAATTTCCACAACAGTTACAAAGTCTTGCCTAAAAATAAAAATTAAATTCTTCCACTCATAGATAAAAAGGCTCTTTTATCTATTTTATACATATATAGATATACATATTATTTACATCCTATGTATTTGGTTTTTATCTCTTTCTGACCTAAACCCATCCCTATTAGCACAAAACTTCAATCAGGACATTAAACAAAAAGGAATTCAAAGTAGTACTTAAAATTGAATCTCCTAAGCACTGAAGTAAATCAAACATTAAAAATACTGTAAATGATCAGAATTGTGTAGTGTGCTGGATGGACAGAAATGTCAAAGGGCTGACTGCCCCCACTCCCCACATATGCAAACACAAATCTCTCTGCTATCAGCAAAATCTTCTCAAGTACTTTAACAACCACTCCTTCCTCCTAAAAAGCCTTTCTGGATAGAAAACGAAAAAAAGGTTCTTAATTTCACCTAACAGGCTGTAGAAGTCCCAGTTCAAGGGTGAAAGGAAGGACAGGGAGAAAACTGCCTTTCCCCTCCAATCCAAGTCAAACATTGGAAATGTATTCAAACCAGCTTTTCGCTGCAGCTCCGACGCGGGCACTGCCCTGGGCACTGCACGGCCGCGGGAGTGCCTGCAGCAGTTCCTGTCCCTCCCTGCTCCCTCCACAGCTCAATAGGAACTCCATGGGCTGAACCCTCCTCTGGCACAACCCCCCAGCTCCCCAAAGCTGTGTCACAGAGCTCCTTCCAGTGCCCCTTCTCTCACAGCACCCCCACGCCATGCTCGGGATGCCCCAGCCACAGAACCGGGCAAGGAGCTGGAGGAGAGCTGGCAGAAAAATGCATGCACCTCCAGTTCTCTTTGTTTCAGGAGAACCTTTTCGTTTCATTGTGCTTGGCTCCGAGTCGCCGGTTTTATCTTGCATTTCACACTTAAGGAAACCCAGCCAGGCCTGCCAAATACTACAAGGTTTTCTGTCAAAACTTGGACAAGCTGAAAAGTTTTACATTCTTATAACCGTAAACCTTAAAGCAACTCAGACTTTTATTTTACTCGCAGCTCAGGTTTGAGTGTTCCATGACATTTGGCCAACCTGGCTTGAGTTTTCTGTTTGAGGTTTCATTACAAAATCCTAATTCCAGAACAGAGTAATTAATACTTTCATTAATAGTATCTGTAGTAAAAGATTATAGGATTTGGAAGAGTGACTCTGAGTGCAATTTGCTGCCCAGCAGACTACATGCAGTCCAAAAAGGAGATCAGTCCCTAATTCAACTTCCAAAGCTGTGTGCTAACAAAAATCCAAGGGCCTTTGGAGACCCAGCTGCAGGACCATTCCCTCCGCTGGCCTCAGCAGTGCTTGTTATCCATGTTACAGTAACAGCTCTGGAGCAGACCCCAAAGAACTGCAATGGACGGCAGTTTCTGTTCCCAGAAATTACTCGCTCCGTGTGACACAACACTTTGGGTTGGAGGGGCCCTCGGGGGTGACCTCATCCAAGCCCCACTCCAAACAAGGCTTATTCAGGAGAGATAGGCTGCTCAGGGGAGAGGTGGAAGTGTCCAAGGATGCAGATCCCACAGCCTCTGGACTGAAGGGACCTGCCTCCATGCAGACCTGAGCAGAGCACTGCTGGGTTTTGACCTCCTCAGCTTCGTGTTGCCTGTGCTTCCTCAACGCTCCTCTGCTGGCACTGCACGTGAGAGCCAGCATGGAATCACAGCGAGGGGGACAGGCCACACCCAGCTGAGTACAGATGCCAAAGCTGGAATTTCTGCTGTCCATTTCCCTTATATTCTAGTCTGCCCCGAAATACGATGCTGCTTTAGAGCCTGAAGATTAAATATGAGCAGTAAGCGGTGCCACCCTGCAGGCTGGGCAGCACAGAGTGCAGCAACACTTCTGAAGGAGAAGTGCCAAGGCTCTGCTAGGTGGGCTTGGACTGTGTCAGCCACTCAGCTGGGGATCAGTGGGACTGTTGTGTGAGGAACTGTTACACAGGCTTGTTATGAAGCTCCAATGTTTTCATTAACATAACGAGCAGAAGTTAGGTTAATAATCTGAACACACTGACAGATGTTCAACAAACACTTGGCATTGCTGCAGCCAGAACAAGAAAGAATTCAGTGTTATCTTGGAACAGCCTGCAGAACAACACAACACGAAGCAGCAAAGCTCTGGTACCAGCTTAAGACACATGGATATGCAGAAAAGCCAGGCTCTCTCCTAGCATGGGCCCAAGAGGCACCAGGACACAACTTAGCCCTGTGTGCAGACCTGAAATGCAGCAACTCCTTGTAGAAAAGGAGTTTGTTTCCAGTGCAAGCAGACAACACCACAGTGGGGGCAAGGGGCAGGCTGCTCCTGCAGGAAAGGAAAAGGGGCCTCCACTGCTTTACATCAAATATAAGACATCTCCTGATTTTTGTCTTAAATTCAACTTCTAAACATAACAAAGGGCTCTTACTCCCCTCAAAATGTCATTACTCTATAGAGATGCAGGATTAGTAAAAATTATGCATTTGGGGGGAACAGTGACACGACAGCATTCTGGTCAAAAAAAGCCAAAAACTACTAAACTCTCATTCAACAGTTGATAGAAAAGGTGAGGGAACATCATGTGTGAGAAGTTCCACCAGGATCAGGGAACTGGGCATGGCTGGACAGCACTGACCTCATTACTGATGGTTCCTGGATGTTTTGGGGTACCTGTGTTGGAAAGCTTCAGATGAATACACTGGTTTGGGGTTTTTTGATGTTAACACTATTCACAAGTGTAAGGGAAATAGAAGGATCTAAAGCTTGTAAATGAGCTACAATCTTGGAGGAGCTAAAGATTACATCGACCTGTGTTGCATCACTTTACAAGTTAAATATTTTTCTTAAAGTGCTAATCCAATCCAAACAAGGGTTTGATTCTAAATTAAACAAACTCCACTTTTATTGGTATTAACAAAAATATGCAATGCTAATTTCAGCAGGCAAGCACTAACAAGAGCAGCTACGCAGGCTGTGCTTTCTCCAGGGCAAAGGAGGAAGGACATTAACTTCAATTTCCTTTTTTCCAAGCAAAATGCATTATTTTACAAAATCCACAGTGAGGTTTATTAAAAAAAAACCAAAACAAACAACAAAACAAACCCCCCAAATTTCCTAACACCCATGTTTTTAAAGAGTCTTTAAAAAACCCCACTTTCATTGCATCTCCACTTCGGAATCAATTTGCTGTCAAAGGTCATGAGCTAAAATATACAGTTTATGCTAAAAGCAGGAAGCGGGGTAAGTAATTGAATAACATCAGGAAATGGAAGAATACTGCCATTTTCCTAATGGATATAGTACAAGGTTTACTCTCTCCAAATTTAATTCTAGGAGCTCCTGTAGTAAGGGGTTTATTTTTCTTCAGCTTGAATTTTCGCCTGCGAGGTTTAAAGCAAAATCCTCGTGCAATCAAAAGAACAAAATACCACAGCAGCTTTATTTTCTAACAGACAAAGATGATCATTTCTGCAGGAAAGAGAAACCCCCCCATCAACAGTGTCTGAAAACAGAACTGGCATAGCAGGTTGGCTGCTTAATATACATGGGCTGGAAATAATTCTACTAAATCAGAGTTCTGAATTATTCATGAAAAACAGATTTTCATGATTTAAATTAGAAAGACTTAAAATTACAAGCCTTGCATTGCTATTGATAGGTAAGATCTCTTTCCCCTTAAGTGATGTTACAGTCTCATACAGCTCCACTCCTAGAAACGCTTTATGATCACTCCAAAATAGAACAAAAATCTCCTGACACTCACTCCTTCTGGAAACAACACACCCTCTGGTACTTGCTTTAGACCAGTAATAGCCCACTAGTAATGATTATATCAAAATATATCATTATGATCATGAATAAAGTTTGAAGGGATCATTTTCAGTATTTATTGCATATTAAAGCCCAGGTTCATGTAAAACACTGGAAGCACAAGCCTTAGTACTGCAAATAAACTCTTTCCATCATGGGAAACACTGCTGTTCTTACAGGAAGCATCAGACCACAAATCTGACTTCAGATGTTTCCAAAGCATTTTGTAACGATACACAATCCAGCCTCCCTCCCTGTACTGTTACTAATTTATACAGACAATGCCATTAATAAGCTAAAGGCTTGCATTGCTTCCTGGGAGCTGCTCTCCAGTCATTCCACACAAATCCAGTCAGCTGCAATGGCTCCAGCGCTTTGCATTAGAAATTATTAATATTCATTCATCACACAGGTACGGCCTTTCATGTGGAGATCTCCAAACTCTGTGCAAATTCTCCAATTAAACCTTTCTGCCTTGATTAGGAATTGGTAGACAAGTTCTTTTTGATTAAACACCATTTCTATGCAGGATGAACACGGGGAAGCGGGGCTGGGACTTGCAGAACCCAGTCAGGTCCCGGTGCAGCTCCAGCCTGGCACCACGGCCGTGCCCTTCGTGGGGGTCAGCTCTGGGCACTGACTGAGCACGTAGCACTTCCATGCAGAGACTGCTCGAGGCTTTTCTACATTCTAAGAGTATTTTTTGGAAATCCTCAGCCCGAGCTACAGCTCAAATGTTAATACAACAGCGCCTGAACTGAATTGAGTAAGCGCAGCTCGGGCTGGGCCAGGGTCCAGAGCAGGACCAATGGAGCAGCTGGGATAATCCAGCATCCAAAGGACTCAATAGTAACAGCTTCTGTGGGCTAAGGCAGAATCCCTGCTTCTTGAATCTTTGGCACAAGAGCTATTGAAACTCACTCCTTTTCCTGTTAGCGGGATCAATCCTCAGCACAGCGCTCTGTATCATCAAGAGAAGTGAAGACAACCAATATCAAATCTTGCAAACTGAGAGCATCATGCCACCCAAATATAGCTTTTATTTGACAACACAACACTAAGTCATCAGTATCCTGTCGTTTCCTTCTTCAGAACCAAAGCACAGAACACTTGTCTGGATATTAATTTATTTTCTTAAACGTAGGAGCTATTTTCCTTCACCTAGCAAGCCCTGTTGAGCAGGTTATATAATTAACATCAAAGCAATTTGAATGCTGCTTGACTTGCTAAAAGCTGGTAAACAAGAAGGAAGCAATAAGGTGCTTTACAAGAAAAGAACATGTGTTGGGGGGAGGGGACACCATAAAACATTAAACAGATTGATTAGTGATTTAAACAGAATTTCCATTTTTATTAATCCTCTGCGTGCTTTGGGCACTCGATTTTTATTTCATTTATAAAAGTAGGAGATTTTTTTGTTCAAGCAGATCAGAATAAAACCTGTTCAGAAGGAAATGATGAGCATGGTTGGCAAAAATACAAGTACCATGGAGAAAGTTCATACACCAAATATCTGCTACTTTCAACAGCTAGGATAAAATCCACCTGCTTTCTGATAGAAATATTTTTATTAACATATTTAGAAAAAGCCAACCTGAAATATCAAGGAAGGGTATCAAACATCAGCTTCCAGTTCTATACCCATTCTTAGGCGTATTATTTTTATTGATTTAAGGACTTGAGCCTGGGGACAGGGTTTAGCAGGGCAAGCTGGGCTTAGACCTGACAGCATTTTATGGGCAAACTTGGGGTTTTCTCTCTTGTTTCTCTGTTCATGCAGAAAAGAGTTGCATGAGAGGGAACTCAATTCTTCTTTCTTAAGCCCACAGGTCCTTTACAACCATTTGTAACTCCTCCACCTGGGAATGGGCACACAGGACATGAGAACTTTTAGGCCAGTGACTCAGTCTTTGCTGTCAGAGACTGGAACGGCCCACGGCTTTTTATATGACCTAAATCAACTTGTGGCTGCAAACCAATTATTTTCCTGCTTCCTTCTCCCACAATTTCTTGCAGGATCTCAGCAGGGTTTGGGTTGAAAGCTTAACTTCCTGTGCTAGTTTACATCCCTGCCATATTGTGTCAAACTTTACCTTAAATAGATCAGGGATGTCTCAGGATGTTCCCACACGGACAGATCTAGAAAGACTAACACTCTATTCCTATGCCTTTGTTTTGCTGGACTACTGAGAGCACAATCTTCTGGTGTTGTCCATGCTAGGAGGAATTGTGATTAAACTGTAATAGAAATTCTTCTTTAATTGGGAAAGTGGAGATTTGCATTTTCTTGAAAGCAGGTCACTACAGCTGACAGAGCCCAGCAGCGGAAGAAAGCAGACACCAGGAAAGCAGCTATGGCCAGAACAGGTTCCTGCACTCTCCTGAGTACGGGGGGCTTTGCTACAAGTTTATTTTTTTTCAAGAAAGTCCATTCACAACAAGAGGGACTCATTTCAGTAGTCTTCAATAGCTGATCCAATATAGGTGGATAAATCTGAAACTGATCCTACACTGGATTAAAAAATGGGAACTTAGACACATCAGGAGTAGGTATGTTGTCACAGCCTGTACAGTGTTGCTGATATTAGAGACAAACTTCCAGCAGCACTGGAAACATATAACCACGGTAACTTTTGCAGTCAATCTTCTATAAAAATATTTGCATTCTTGTAGCAAATTTAATAATAATTCTTAAGGGAAACTCTTTCATTTTTGGTCATAGAACCTCACTGTATTTTAATACTGAGCAGCAAAAATTGTTGCAGGGAAAGGTCAGAAGGAAAGGAAAAGTTTGTTTTGTCTGTTTTAGGAGTTGTGGCCTTACGCAGTAATGGCTACACTGCGTTCTTCAACTGGCTGCACAACCAATCCAGATATCCCTTAGAATTACTCAAGAGTACAGCAAGCTCAGAGAAAAAAATACACCTATGGCACATTTTGCTAATAGCAGAGGAGGCCTTCCTTGTGCACAGAGCTCATACACTGTTATAAAGCATTAAACATAGGAAATGGAGGACTTAGGTTTGAACATTTGTTCCATTTCAGTGGTCTGGGCACAAATTAAGATGTCTTGATTGTATAAAATTGCAACATTACAACTTGTGAAACCCCACAAAGCAGAGAACAACTTCCTCCACGTTGAGGAAGATTATTAATAATTTTCCTAAGCTTTATACCCAGGTCATTTTTTGCCAAAATGAAATAAACAGCAGAAGGTTTAGAAGTGCACCGTGCTACCTCTGGGGACACAGGCAGTGTCTGGGGCCAGCCAGAGCCAGCCAGGCTAAATCCAGGGAAAGCTCAAAAACTCCACAATGGCCCCCCCCAAAAGCACTGCAAACCATGAAAGCAATTGTGTGAGCTGAGTCCTAGAATTTCACAGGGATTTACTGCACACTGCCATTCACCCAGGCTGCCATTCTCCTGCCCTCGGCTCCCCACTTGTGGTAAATCCCAGCCCCAAACGCAGTTGTTCAGGCCCAGGACAGTCACAGCCTCCCTCCACATCTGAGGGACTGGAATGAGCCAGCTGTAAAAGCCAAGAGACAGAAAAACAGCCCACTTACCCCATTCAAGGCACTGCTGCTTCCCTTGGAAGGGCCCAACAGGGGGGCCTTCCACAGCCCTTGGGAAGGGAATGGCTCCTTTCAGTGCTGTTCAGTGACACTTTAAAAGCAACCCTACACATTTTTCAAAGCCATGGCCTAGGTCTGTGCCCTGAATTACGGCACTCAGGAGCTGGACCTAAGGGTACAACAGCCTAAGCAAGAGTTTAAGCATCCATGGGAGGTTGACGTGCTCCTGAGGCTGCTCTGCTGCTCCTGTGGCTCGTCCCAGCTCACAGCACTCGCAGTGGGGCACCACAGCTTCCCTGTGCCCCCCTGCAGCAGCCCCTGCTCCTGCCACCAGCCCTGCACCACAGCAATGCTGCAAACCCACCCCTGTGCTGCTGGGAGCTACAGCCACAGCAAAATCCATCACTCCCACACCTCCTGCCCTGGTGAATACTCCGTTTGTAGAGGAGAAAACAAAAATCAAATAACATAAGTTCAGCAGTCTAATTTTTCATATCAAATTTGAGGATGAACTTCTGTGTTTACAATTAATCCGTATGCAAACCTATAGGTTAGAAGTCTTGGCCTATATTTGTTTCTAGAATACAAAAAAATATTTTAAAAAGTTCTGGATGACTTCCTTTTTAAATTAAAAATGGTCACTTTATTACACTGTCTTATAATACTTAAGCTAGCATTTAATTTATCTCCAGGCAGACTCAGTCAAAATTAATTTTTTGTTTAATTCCTTACTGGTAACACGCATGGAAACTTTTAAGACAGCAATTGATTGCATTGAACATTTAAAATATGGTTCACTTCCTGGCACGTTTAACAATCATTTAAGTTTTCAATTAAAGTAGGGTGCCAACATTAAAAGAATAAAGATAACCCTGAGAGACAATAGCTGCTCTGTACAAAAGAATTTTTGGTTTTTTTACTAAAATTCTCAAGATATCTAATTGATTAATATAATTAGGTTGGCCCAAAAGTGACTGTTTCTAATCTCCTTTTTTTCAGTTTAGAATTTTCTGGGAGTTTGTGTCACACTGGGTGGGTGGTGCACAGAGGGGCGCTTCCTCCGCCACAGCATTACCTGGTCAGCTAACAGCGTGGTGACATCTCTGCAACTCTATCTCAGAGCAAACTGGAGCCAAAAGACAAAGTGAGATGCAGCAGGGCAGAGCAGAGAGAGTGGCACTATTTGCATTAGAAATAAAAACATGCCAACATTGCTCATTTTCTTGCAAGCCTGATCACACTCAATACAACAGCAATGGCAGGCGCAAGCACAGGAGGCAAAGAAACCCCTCCTCTGGCACAGCCCAGGGGTGATCAGCTCACACCATCAGCTTCAGAGACATGATGGGGGAGATATTAATATCCCACTGCTTATTCCTGTGTCCCATATGACCTGAGTTCCTCCATGCTCCTCCTTGGCTGTACAAGCACCACCATCCAGAAGTATCACAACAATCACGCTGGTCACCATGTCAGGTGCTAATGGCCATCCTGAGTCCTGGTTAAGGGACAATCCCCACTGCCCAACAGCTGCTATTTCATCCAGAGTGGCCAAATACCAGCCTCTAACCAAGTTTTAAGCTTGTACTGTTCTGCATCTACAGCTGGGGACTCAGTGCCTACACCGGTGCTGAAGCTGTTAATGCACAGCAGGCTCCAAGCTGGGCAGTGCCCACAGCAGCACACAGACAGGATCAAACCATCACACCAATACAATGGTTCTGAGGCTGAGATACAGGCATCTTCTACTTTAGCATCAATAAACAAGATCTGGGTAGAGTACCTCTTACTTTTGGGCACAAACACTCACTCACAGGACAGGGGCATGGCAAAAACAAGGCCCTTTTCTTCCACCCTCGTCAGCCCTGCAAGGGAAGCTCTCCACGGAGAAGCCATTTTGAGTTCCTGGGACTTCCAAAATGTCTTTTTAAGCTATCTAGCAGAGGTAAAATCCTTAGTAATCAATTTTACTATGATTACTATTTCAAACACAGGCTCATACCCAGACGAAAAAAGCACACTTTACATGGCAATATATACAGAACAATAACATTGCCAGATGGTATAATACTGAGCAGAATTAATTTCACACACGATGTTTTCAAGGTGTTAAAATGTCACAACTTCTGCTAATAAAACATCTTCCTCTTCCCTCCTCCTTTTAAGAAAACGCTCCATTCCCACCCGCCTGTATTTTACATTATATGTGTTTCCATCCTGATAAGGGCAGCTGATTGCTTGCAAACCTAATTACAGTCAAATGAAAGTCTTTCAGAACCATCATTAGCAATTAGGACCTGCTGGATTTGCAGTGTATCATTTAGAGAGGTATAATTCAATAGCTTATTGAAAAATTGCAGGTGAAACTGGTGATTATAAGGGGGGAACGCCTGTGGCACGTCACTGCGGGCGAGCGCTCCATGGAGTGGCAGCTCCCCGAGCGCTGATCAATGACTGCAGGTGTTTGTTCGGGCTGAGCACAGCCCTGCCCCGGCCGAGAGCGGCGTCCCGGGACCAGCTCAGCACTCCCCGAGCCTGGCTCTGTGCGTGCTCTCCTGGAATCCAAAGTGCCATTCAGGAACTCGGGGAAGCCAGGGGGGACGTGCAGTGCGGAGCAACAGGCGCACGAAGCCACACACATCATTTTTCAGTCCTTTCTGCAGAGAACAACAATCTTTTCTGTGCCCATTGAGCTCAATTATATATTATCAGGGCCCAGAAGTTGTTTGGATGCTTCTGAGCAGCTGGGTGCCTTCACAGATGACGCACTGGATACGGTGACTGCGGGTTAAGTGCAGCTGGAGATTCTGTGGCCTCTGATCAGAGGCAAACAGCAGTCGAGAATCACAAAATGCTTGTAATTCAAGCACTGTTTGTCACCCACGTCAGTTTCCAAACGGGAAACAAGAAAGGGACTGAATGGCAGCCCAGCTTTCAGCACATGCTCCCACACAGACAGGAATCCACACACTGTGCGTGCGTGAAAATAAAGTGAGGGTCCCTGCCAAGGGTGGAGTGACCAGCTGGCCAGCATGAAGCACTCAACATTTGCAAGCACGATGGTGGGCTGGATAAACTGAGCTGGACATTAGCAGAGACAGAGGATACTCACTCACAAAACCTGCCCCCTCTCTAAGCATCCCCTTCTGTATGCATACCATGTGTAACATTTACCCCTCAAAAACCCCACACAGCCCAGCCTACACCTCTGCAAAGCCCCATCCCTTCACCCCTTCCCCACAGACCTCTTTTCCGCTTTTCTATCCTACAAAGGCTTCTCAGAGCCCAGATCTACCCATCTCCCTTTATCACGAGCATCACTGTATTACTACACCCACTCATGCTGTGATGTAACCTCAAAGCACAGTTACCCAGACATGGCATCTTTCTACCCTTTCAGAGCTGTACTCCGATTTTTTTTATCATTTCATTGTTTATTTTTCAAATTAAATGTTGTTTGATATGCTAGACTAATCATCAGTGCTTTGAGTGACACGATACCAACAGTTTGGTTAAACCAGTGGCCCCTGCAAGTCCTGCTGCTGGTGACACTTGTTGTAGGTGCCTTCAAACTTTTGGCAACACTGGCACAGAATCAAACCACGCTGTGTAGGCTGCAGCACAAACAGCAAATCCACTCATTTCAAAGTGGTTACACTAGCATTTGGAATCTGAAAAAAAACCCAAACCAAGCAACTTCTCCCTTTACAGAAAGAATGGGAACATTATCTCCCTTTCCACCAATGTCTGGCCATATCCCTGCTGACCTGATCCTGGCTGGTACTACTCCCAAGGCAGAGTGACTTTGTCCCACATTCTGCCAGTCAGTAGTGGTGTTTCCTGTCACTTCATACAAAGCCAGACCTCCAGCATTGCAAAACCAACCCAAAAATCCCACACACAGCTTCCAATCCCCTCTGTTGCCCTGCACGACGTAGTTTCACAGCCCAGGTTCCTTCCTGATCTTCAGAAATTTTATAGTCACTGAAATCCACTGGCTGCCAGTAAAGGAATCCCAAATCCCAGCAGCAATGTACAAGGAGGTTCAAGCCTTTATCACTCACTCTGGGTGATGCATGCTGTAGGCAGGATTTCCAAGGTGTCTGACCTCACACTGCACAAATATATCCCCATTTCTTCCCTTGCATAGAGCTACAGTAGGGAGCCCAAGAAATGAAACAGTTCTCCGTGGCTGTGTATAATACTTGTAGCTGCTATGGCACTCCCAGAGCCCACCCACAATTTCATTTTCAATTAGCAGCTCTTAGAAAAGTAGTAATGAAAGCAGTTGCTAAAGAGCACTCGGATGTCATTGAGAGCCTGCAAAACCAAACTGTAAATAGCACATTGTAAATCGCTTGTCACCACAGTCAGCTCTCCCGGGATCGCAGTGCCGGTGACGATCCCACCCCATCTGCTCCGCTCCCCCCCAGTGTCACCGCAGCCCCGGGAGCTGACACCAGCTCCCGCCCCGCTCCCGGGACTGCCGTGGGCAGGCAGGGCTGACAGCCCGTGCCAGCCATCCTGACTGCAGGAAAGGCTCAGCCACACGGGGGTTGCACCCTCTGCACCACAGCTCTGCTGCTCTGAGGCACACGAGCACCTCTGCACCAGGGGACGAGTGTGCTGGCACTAAACCACAGCACAGGGAACCACACGGTGCTCTCAAGTGAGGATGACAAGGGACAACAACGGCAGGGGACAACGACGGCTGTCCAGATCAGCCACCCAAGGGCTCAGCAGTCTCAAATTTAGGATGTATAGATTCAGGGTGAGACTGCCAAGGGGATCGTGGACTTAATTCTGAGAAGGAACAGCTTCTACACTCCCCTCCCTCCCCTTTAATTGATTCATGTAATGGACTACGAGGTGAAAGATAATGGTTTTTAATGCTTGTAGCTGGGGACTGCCAGAGTCAGCAGTGTATCTTCTGCTGTTCTTCCCATTTTTCCTTTATCTCATTAACATCTACCTCCTAATTCATCTCTCCATCATGCGTTTTCTTCTGTCTATTTATCATCCACCCCCTATTTATTACCATTTGTCTCCTTCCCCACACTCCTGCAGTATCTGGGATTGGGATTTGATATTCTGGAAGCGTCTCTGCAATCAGGTGCTGAAGGCAGAGCCCAGCAGCCGCTGGCTCTCATGCACACATGAGCCAGCCAAGGCACCCATTGCCCAGCACACACACTGCTGGTTTAGAAGCATATCCAGAGATGATCCTCTTCTGCAAGAAGATGCAAGAACCTCCCAGCAGATGAAGAAAACAGTGAAAGAAATGGAGGTAGCAAAAGTCAATGTCTTCTGCTCTTTGTAAATCACACACTCACTGAACAAAGAGAAGTAATCCTTCCCCCTCATTATCAAAATACTCTCAACCCTCCTTCTGCCCTGAAAGCTCATTGTTTCCTGGTATGCCCCACTGTGCTCAGACCTCGAGGAATAAAATCTCATTAAAACCCATTTAAAAATGTTTGCCACCCTTTTACTAGTTTAAAAATGTTCACTATAAGATTTCCAAATGATTTTTACAGAAAGCACATAAAAACATGCCATCCCCAATTAACGTAAAGGAAATTAAATTTAAAACGCTGGAGAAATATTCTGATGAGTCTTATGTTTGCTTAACGCCAACTAAAATTTCCTTGAGGCATTTAATAAGTACATTTATAAAAGCTCACAAAGCAGAGTTCAAAAGTCTTCTCGCTAGTAAAATATGAGCCTTAATTAACCTACAGTTTCACATTTTCTGGATTTCAATAAACCTGTAGGCATTTCAGCAGAGCTGGATAAATACCTGCATGAATACTGCAAGGATTTTCTCTGAAAACTAATTAGCAATGCTTTCAATAGCTGATTTCAACTAAATCTGTTTGACAAGGGAGCTTCATACCCTAAATCCTGCAGTGAGAGTTACTTCCAGCAGATAACAGATTTCACAGGAAAGCATATCCAACAGGACTGTCAACCACTGGAAAAACTATGAACGAGATCTCCAGGTGTAAAACATTTCCCAACAAGGACAGACTGCAGCCAAGGTCTTAGGAGAGCATGGGAATGCAAGTGATAGCTCTGAGATTGCATCCTGCCATCCAGTTACAGTAATCACAGGTGACAATTCAGGATTCCCCCAGAGACAGGAGAGGCAGGATAAATTGTTTATGTATCAAATACAAAGCCCTGATGTAGCAAGGACACTCTATTCATGCAGAAGCCTCCTGAACTCTGAGTGGCTCTGGACACTCCTGCTGTGTCACACACAAACCACAGTGGGCCCAGTGCCTGGCTCACTGCCATCTGACAAGGTTGACAAGCAAATCTACTGCCCTTTCAGGAGCCCAGGAATTCAGCAGGATGGACCTGGGTGGGGAAAGCAACCCAAGGTGTGCAGCCAAGAGTCACTTGAGGAGGAAAAGTGTAACATGATCAGAAAAAAAACACCTTCAGAATTATCAATCTCCTCTGTTTGTGGTCTTCACCATTTGTCTTGAAAGAGGTCAGAAAATGCCTACCCAAAACTCTCTCTATAGGTGGTGTGCATGTCTTTTCAAAGAACTTTTGTAGTCTTTTCCATGACACCTTTTTTCCATGTTAAGTGCCAAAGCCGCATGGGTTTGTCAGCACCTACACTGTTCATGAGTCTAAAATGTTCTTATCTGAGGAGATCTATCCCCACCAAATGTATTACATTTATATTGAGCAAGATACTTTCTTTTCTCTCAGTCTTATCCCTTAGGAATTAAGCAGAGTACTCAGATTTATTGTCTCAAAGGAAAAGCATTTTCCATTACATTTGTCAACTCAATACCTTCCAAGCCAATGCATATTTATTCCCAAAAACACAACCTCACAAATAATCTCCATCAGCAGGGAGGCCAGTTTCCTTCACAGATTAAATTCTGGGCAGAAAGGTTCCACCTGACATTAGGCCCCACTAGGAGAGTTCACAGTGCAAACAGTCCGTTCTACTGCCCAAAGCAGACACATCTGACAGACCAAAACAGAACAGAGACCACGCAGGTGAGCACAGGAAACAGCCAAGGAAACCCAGCAGCCTTCAACATCTACTGATCATGCAATCATTGCATCAACTATCCTGAAGAGTATTCCCCACCTTCCTTTGAAATACCAAGCAGAATTAAATCAGAAGTAACACCTTTAACAGCTGGTAGTGTAGATCAGGCATTTTACAATTTCTTTGCTCTGCTGAAGTACTGTATAATCTCTTACTTTATTCCTATATACAGCTTAACATATAGGCTTCAAAATTATCATGAAAACTCATTTCTTCCCAGCTTCTCTAACTCTGCATATCGAAATTGAATACAAGTCAGCATACTTGTCATCCTCAATGTTCCTTCCATCTCCCTGAACTCACAAAATGAGAAGCAGTGAATTCTCACTATTTTCTACAAGTTTCTCTGCAAAGCAATGTTTGGCTTGCAGTAAACAAGGATGAAAACTGATTCCATGAATATCAACCATCCCCACTGAACACTTAAATTTTGGTTCAAGAGTCATTAATATCACTCAAATACAGGCAAAAGCTGACCTTGTCACTACTACTATTTACTATTACCAGCACCATAAAAATCACACTTGTCACACTTTCATCTTTAAAAAACATAACCAGCACAACACTGCTCAGTCATGAAGATGAATCCAATGTTTTCAGCCTCAAGCTTTGCATTCCTGGATGTTCCCTGCTCATTTCCCACCACTGTTGGGAAGGCAGAAGTTCTTGCTTAGGGTGGGTGATGAGTAACTCAGGGGAGCAGACACCAGCACCACTGACACCCCACAAATGAGCTCCTCGCACTCTAATCAGTTTTAGAGCTTTGCCTTGATTAACAGCTGCCCTTCTTGCAATTGCCTCACCTCACCCTGGATGTTGAGAGGGGTCTTCTGCTTCTGTGTACAAAGCCTGAAGACAAGAAGATCTTTATAGGACAAAGTTTGCTCACCAAATGCTCCACATTTGCTTGTCCTGACAGTCTCACAGCCAGCCTGTGGAAAGCTCTTCCCACCTTTACACATTTATTCATCAGATCAGCATCAACAGACCACTTGCTCTCCCTCTCAGTCCACCTCTGCCAGTGGTAGGACACTGCACCAAGTGGCACCCCAGAGCCCAAGAACAAAACAACCGCAAAAGTATTAAAATAAGTGATGCCACAAAGTGAGAAATCGGCTTCTACATACCATGAGCCAACGGGCAGAGCCCTCCCTCCCCGCTGCAGGAAACTTGTCTCCCACCTGTCTGAGGCCCTTCGGTAACTTCTTCTTTTTCCCAAGGTGCTGGCACAGGTTTCGGTCATTTTCCCGGTCGGAGCTGTACTGGTGGTGGTGGAGTCTGTTCTTTTTTGGAAGATACGACAGCCCATTGGTAAGTGCTTCCCGTTTCTTCTTGGCTAGAGGATTCTGTCGCTTCTCCACACGTTCCTGAGGTTTCAGAGCTACGTCCTTCTGCAGAGGGAGAAGAGGAGAAAAACACAGTGGTCAAACTACAGCTCTGGTTTGGTTCCAGGTGACCAGCAAAGCACTGTCAGGGCAATGCTGCAGTCACCAGAAAAGGGAAACACCCACTCTTCACTGATGTCCTCTTCATCAAAAGATAGGCAAATGCTAAATAAAACTGGCAGGAAGAAGTGAGTGCATGGAAGGAGACACATCCTCCTTGAGACTTCACACAGTCAACCTAATTTCTCAAAAACATCTCATGTATCAAGAGAGCACACATTTAGAAGATAGCATTTGTTTATAATGTTTAAATTAAAAATCTATTTTGATTTAAACAATGCTTGACTGTTCAGTATTTATTCTTATTATTCCTTTTATTTGAGAAGCCAAGGCACGAGCTGACCTAAATCCAATTACGGCCAATGAATCTCCATTGACTTCAGGGCACGTTTCCCTCAAGCCTTACTTAAGCAGTAGATTTCCAAATCTCAGGGACAGGGGTGAAAAGTGCACGAAAAAAGCAACTTGGTATTTGAAAACTTTGTCACTGACCCTTTAACCCCCAGAATCAATGTCTGTCTATAAAAAAATACTCCACTCCCATAACACAAATGTGAGTTTTGTCACTTAGCCCACAGCTGTTTTCTTACAAATAACCTGCAACACACAGAATCCCAGTTTTCATTTCCGATAAATGTCACTTGAAATGAGTCTTTTTCAATAGCGCAGAATTAAAGGAAGAGGAGGCTGGAGAATTCATTAGGAGAGAAGAATGAGAAGCTACTGGAAAGATGTTAATTAGAGTGCATATTGTGCATCCAATAAATGCCATGTGCTGAGTCACATCTACTCCAAGAACTGCCCACATCAGGGTCTGGTGCTGCCCTGTGAGGGGCAGTTACTGAGGCAGGGTCATGCTTTCAGCACTCTCTGCTAAAGTGCCTGGCTGCTTGGACCAGGAGCTTCCATGCCCACCATAAAGTGCTGTGTAATCTTGTGAGCCTTTCAGCTGTTGTTTATTGTCACTTAATATTGTAACTGACAGCAGGAAAGGCTATTGGTCCCTGTGTCACATAAAGACTGAGGCTCAGGAGAATATAATTCAAATTATGGCACCTTTTAATGCAAAAAAACATGCCTAAAGGCAAAAAAGCAGTTTGGCTTTAATTAAAGACTGCTCCCTAAATGACTCTCTAAAACACAAGAGCTTCACAAAATTCATAACTGAAACCAATGAGATGATTAATTCAACTGAAGACAGTCATTGTTCAAATTTGGTATTTAGCAAAGGGAATGATTTTACAGGCATTAAAGATGGGAGTATTGAACAGAAGCTATAAGTCATTTTTTCTACCTTTTTTTCACCTAAGACACCCCAGGAGATACCCTGGGCTTTTCGTCACAGTGTTACCCATATCCAAAAAGTCAGGAGCCTTATCCAACCTCATGAAAGAGAATTTGAGCATCCTTACCTCCAACACAAGGTTAGTAATTTAAGAACCTCCTGTGTCCCCTCGCTGGTTCCTCCCTGGCTCTACTGAAAAAGAACTCAGTAGTAGCACTGATGTTCCTAAAATGCTTTGGGATCTCCTTGTGCACAAGCTGAGGGATCCTATGGAGCTGCCCAAGGCAATCAAAAGCAAGAACAACTCCTTTTCTCAGCACATCTTCTGCCTCCCTTTGCAGGAAGGTTTTAGGTTTAGCTGCATGCCATAAATGCAGGAAGGCAAATTCTCTCAAGTGCAGTAACCATTTCACCAGGGCTCACCTTCAACAGCTTCGTAAAACTACAGCATCCACAAACACACCTGGACCTCCTGGATAGCAAGGGTAGGTTATAAAATAATAGATACTTTATGTTAGAACAGATTTGTAGCTTAGCATAGCTATCATCATGCTGCTAAGAATTTTTTTTTCAGGTCAGTATAAAAAAAATCCAATGTTTTATGAGTAGAACATTATACCAGCAAAGCCTTCTGTTAAAACACAGAGCTCATGTTTGTAGATACAAATGCTTTTCAAGAGGATTCACTCTAAATGTGAAAGGCTGAAGGCGTGAACAAAGGGAAACTTTCTGGAAAAAAAATAAATTCTTCTAATGACTAAGTAGCTTTTGTGGGATTTTTTTCCCCCAGCTGTGAGTGATCTAAATGAAACAGTGGCAGGCTTCCAGCAGCTTATAAAATGTCTAATGGGGCCAGGCACTTCCATCAAGAAATAACTTGTTCCTGTTAGCTTTAAGGGGGGCGTGAGATGGGTCAGACTCAGCAGATCGCTGTGGCTGTACCTGGGATAACCCTTTCTCAGAGCCCACGTTCCAGACAACTGCATGAAGCTTCACAATTGTCAGATACCTAAAGAACGTGGAGCTCATGAGAACTGAGAGAAAGGAATCTGCTCACACACCTATGGCAAAGATGAGTGGCACCAAATCCACAAAGCCTTCCCCAAACTGGATGGAAAGGCTCCTTCCCAGGCAGAAGGAACGACTGGCAGGAACGTTCAAAAATAAGGATCCTCTTCTGCTCACAAGCAAAGGGAGGCAGAGGAGCTCCACACGTGCCTAACTTGTGAAAGGGACCTTAAATCCTGTTTGGTGGGTGGGCTTGCTATGAAATTTAGCCATAAAGACTGGTGTTTAAACAACCTTATTCCTCCAGAAGAGCCGTCTGCTTTTCACCAGCTGACACCACTGCAGGGAAATGACAGAGTGCTGGGGGTCAAACCCTTCATGAGGGACCTGTGGGGTAGAGCCTGTCATGGCTTTCAGCAGAGACACCACTTGGCCTTAAAAGAAATATGCATCTAGAAATATGTGTTAAATTCTTCATCTGCAGACTAGACAGCAGGAGGACATGATAAAAGAATAAATCTTAGACACAGGAGGAGAGGATGCATTAAAAGTAGCTTGACTAGAGCTCTCCTGGGGTGTTCTCCTCGTGTTTGAGGGTGCAAACTGCCCAGGATTGTCTCGGATTCTGCCCCATGGAGCCCCTGGGCTCCGTGGAGGCAGCGCTTGGCTGGGAACCACGGCCCTGCATAAATCACTTCCCCCTTGCTGCCCTTTCCCCCCATCCCATTTTTATCTTTCCCTTGTTTAGATAGGACAATAGCTGTACCATGCCGTGTGCTAGTACATTAGCCAGCACAATCTTAATTACAGACTTCAGGCATCATCATGATTAGAGTAATAAGCTGTAATTACTCTAAGGTGACAGGACTGCACAGACCTTATCTACATAGATAAGAAGATGTAGTAATATTTCATGTCGAGACGTATTTTTCAGCAGCTACCCATGGAGTGGATTCAGACTGAGCAGCCAACCCCACAAAAACATTCAGTCTCTAATGGAGGCTTTTCTCCTCTCCTGCCAGCATACAAGCCCACACATTATTAAGTAAATCCTACAAACATATTAGGCACAGTTTAAAACCATCTTATTCAGAGATATCTTTCATCAGTAAAGTGCCTTAAGTGTATCAGGAAGGTGACTTAAATGCATAATATGTAATTACACGCAATTCAATACAAAAGTGCATTAATATTTATGAGTGTACTGTATAATCTAAAAAAATTTCCATTTGTTTTATTTCTACTGGGCACATTAATCAGCCTGATCCCACTGCAGGTGCCCAAGCAGGGAAGGGCCTGCGGTGCTGAGCAGGTTCCTGCCGGCGGGGTGGCCTTGCAATCACCTGGCTCCAGTCAGCACCCACAGCTCCAGCCCAGCCCTGCCCCGGCTGAGGGGAGGAGAAGCAGCCCCTGAGCCCATCGGATCATTTCTCAAGGTAGGAGGCTTCAAGGACACGCTGCATTCTCATCAAGTCTTTCAGGGAGCTGTGCCTGATTTATTTCAGCAAAGTCCGTCTCCTTGCTACTTAAATGACAACTCATTGATTAAAAATCAAACCCTCAGTGGCAGCAGGGCAGAGCTTTGTGGGGTACATGTATCACCCCCATGAACCTCACCCCAGAGCCAGTCCATCGCTGCCCTTCCCTCCTGCCCCTGCCCTCTGACAACAGCTTAAAAACTACATGTAAATAACTCTGTTCCATTCCTTATTATGGGATTGTTCTATGGGAATGCTGGATAAAAAACACCACTGTAAATGCAGTGGGTAGCAAATGCACTGCAGAAATTTCTCTGGATGAACATTTCACGTGTTGCTCAGGGATTTCAAGCCTTGACCTTTCCAAACCATCCTTGTGATTATCGTTACAATAGTGTTGTAAAAACTTATTTTCTGAATTTGTACTGAATGTGACCTCAGTAAAATACAACTTAAAAAAACTGATTATTAAAAACAGGAGTAGTTTATATTGCAGTGCTATACCAAGTAACAATTGCAACAGTCTACGACTATATTCCAATTATTTGCTCCTCAGGTTCTTGCTAAACTCCTCTACAGCTTTATATCAGAGCCAAACAATTTATTCTTCACTCCAACAATAAAGTATAAAGAAATTACACATTTTTTAAAAAGTCAAATAGTCATGAAATGTCAATGTAATGCTCCACTTAAAACACAAATATTTAGAAAATCAAGCTTGAAGCTGCCAGTCTGCCCCGTCCACTGTTCAGACATCCAAACGTCCGTGTCAAACAGAACTGTAAGAAAGGCACTTCTGGAGCCTTTCAAGGAACAAACAATTCTCATTTGATCAGGAACACCAGTGCAGAAGGAAAAAGCCAATTAAGGGGAAAGAAAATACATTTTCAGTAGCTACAAAAGTCGATTTGAAATTCTTTGCCAGTTCCATCCCGAGCCTAGGACAGCCCGACCCCCCAGCCTGCTGTCAGCTGCAGCAGCTCCCAGGGACAGGGCTGGACGTGAGGGGAAGCAAGAAACAGCCAAAGGGAACAGCACAGACACAGAAACGATGGCAAAACCACCACCTCCACGTTCACCCAGCACACTGGGTACAGGAGTTTAGCTTGCAAGAAATTAGGATGCCTGCAGGGCACAGCTGAGAGAAATCCTGCAGCTTGGCCAGCACAGAATCACAGAATGGTTTGGGTGGGAAGGGACCTTAAAGCCCACCAGTGCCACCCCTGCCATGGGCAGGGACACCTCCTACTGTCCCAGGCTGCTCCCAGCCCCAATGTCCAGCCTGGCCTTGGGCACTGCCAGGGATCCAGGGGCAGCCACAGCTGCTCTGGGCACCCTGTGCCAGGGCCTGCCCACCCTCCCAGGGAAGCATCACACGGGGAATCGTTAGCTGGGAATCCAGGACAGCAACATGCACAAACTGAACCCAAACCTGCACAAACTGAACCAAAACCCCTCAGAAACACTG
This sequence comes from Aphelocoma coerulescens, assembly GCF_041296385.1. Classification (NCBI taxonomy): domain Eukaryota; kingdom Metazoa; phylum Chordata; class Aves; order Passeriformes; family Corvidae; genus Aphelocoma; species Aphelocoma coerulescens. The sequence goes on from NC_091032.1 coordinate 1,909,488, forward strand.
CCAGTGTGAGGGTACCAAATTTCCCATCACATCTTGACAGTTCCCATCAACTCCTACTGTGTTTCTGTTATATTGGGGAAGAATTTTTACAGCTGATGGATGAAAAAGCCCCAAAACTTCAGTACCTCTCTCATGTTTCATAATTTGCTATTTTAATTCTGGCCGAAACAACAAGATGTAAAGGTCTGAAACTAATGCACTGACCAGTCCCTCTAATCTTTCAAAATCAGAAAATAAAATGAGATGCTTACAATAACCATTAATTTACCTCCAGATAAAATAGTTAAATGTAATGTGTATTCTTCTGATGAATAATTAGTTCCTCAAAAGCACTTATCTAGGGGGGAAAAATTGCCAACACACTTAAAACAACACCAGGGAGAAAGGAAGGCAGGTGTAAAGCACAATGCAAAAGAGAAAAGGATTCTCAGTGTCACTGTTATGGTATTTTAAGACACAAGGGACTGGTGAAGAGAGGCGTGATGTCAACTATATTGGGTGCAGTGGCCCATCCACTAATCCCAGCAATTCCTTCAAGCCACAAGACCTCCACAGAAAGGTCTAATCTTGTTTTGTTTGCTTTGTTTTCATAACGTTGCAATCCCTCGCCTCCTGCATCCCTCTGGAATCTGAAAACAAAGTGGTTCAGTGTTGTGCAAAAGCAGTTGTGCAACAGAGTGAGGATGAAAGGCGGTGCCAGGCTGGGGGATGCTCCGGGTGGGTGAAGAGGAAGGAAAACAATAGCAGAGCAAGTTGCTGTCTGCTCCAGATATGTTGTGTGAAAGCACTTCTGTGGCAAGGAGATTGCTTTGATTTTTCATCCCAAAATCATTTGTTAACAATAGCATTGATAAACAGAAGGCTCCTTTTCAGGTCCTGCCGATTTAAATTACACACACAAAAATACATTAAGGCAACATTATTGAGGTTACAAAGTCAAGGGCTTCCAAGTTATGAAAGGCCAAGATTAAGGCTGCAGTCACCACCTTAATTCAGGCCTCTTGTGCATACATGCCAAGATACAATCTTTAATTACATGATCCCATGCTCCTGTTTCCCTACACAGAATGGAAGGTGTTTGGCTAATGAGCAACCACGCAGGATTTTGTTTGCTCCTCTTTGTCCACAGTGTGGACCTAGGCCTTGTTTACTGGCACTCCATTCACACCCTCCTCTGAATGCACAATGATTAATTTCCTCAAGGGCTTTTCTGTGCAGCTCCTCCCGACTGTATCAGATAGATGCTCAACAAATACCAACGGCCTATTTCACAGTTGTTTTGCCAGACAAAGGCATTTCACTATTCCCATTTTATAGGTGGCAACAACAGTCCTGACATGCTCAGGTCAGAAACATCTGATTTTAAGCATTCATTGGGAAGCACCTGAGATTTGATTTTTCAGAGAACTTGGCTCCACAGAGCACTTTCTCTATGAAGCACAGCCTTCACTGATTTCAGCAGCTACCAGGAGTGCTGAGCACTCCTGGAAATCGGGCTTTAGTGAGCACCATGTGTTAGAAGGATACAGGGAAGAGCTGTTTCTACAATAATGTGGTGCCATGGCCTCCCTCAATGCCACATAGCAAATACAAGCTGAAGGTAAGGAAATCTGAGGCTTTGGTGCCAGCTGTTGAGCTGGCAAAAGCTGGTGTCATACATGAAGATGAGCATCAGAGCAATTGATTGCTATTCATTTATTTCATGTTTCTCAAACATGACATGGTATTCTCAGCCTTATCCTTCCCCCTCCCTTCTCAGTTTTGTCACTCAAATACTGTGCCATAACATGTTTCAGTTGTGCAGAACAATCAGGAAATTACTGGAGCCTGTGCAACCTGAGTTAAGAAAAAGCCTCAGCTTGGAGCCAGTGCCGAGGAAGTGCTGAGCAATGCCAGCTCAGATTGCAGAGCCATGGAACTGTTTTTCTTGAAGCTGCCCGGCTTTGTGGAAGGCAAAGTACACACAGCTGATTCTGCTCAGACTGGTTCAGCCAGAAACCTGTGTGCTCCTGCCAAGAGATCCTGATGCTCTGGCTCCAGCCAGCTTCTGCCAGCCTAAAAGTCCCATCGTGTTGTCTCTAGAGACTTTTCTAGGTCTAACACAAGTTTCCAGCAAAGTCCAAGGTTATGTCTTGCAGATTTGACTCAATGACCTCCACGAGACCTGGGACTGCCTTTGAGGCTGAAACAGCAAGGGAGACCTTGCCTGTCCCAGCAGTGGATCCGTGTCCTCTGCTGACACCCTCTCAGCCACCTTTTCTCCACTCCTCCACAGAAGTTGTGCAAACTCTTCAATCACCTCTGTTAAGTGCCTGTTGTCCCTGCACCTCCAGCCTTTGATCCTGGCAGAGCAGCCAGGGCTGTGCTGCCCACGCTGCCCCTCCAGCCCATCCCTGCTCCCCGAGCATGGCCTGAGCAGAATCAGCCCCAGCTCCGAGTGCTTCCAACACCGCAGCTCCAAACCCCTCCATCCCACCGTGCTGAGCCCAACTCACAGCCCCGAGGCTGCTCACACGTGCAGCCCTTGCAGCCGGGGGCAATGGATTCCCACTGGCCCCGGGTTTATCTCACAGCGCTGCGCCTTAAATAAATGTGCCTGACTTACCCTCTGAGCAGCAGGGCCACATGCTCCTATTTGTTTTCTTTGTTTGAGGAATGAATAGAAATAGAAAAGAGATGTGGAGAGGAGTCCCTAGGGATGCTCCCTTTAAATCTCCATGCCAGGGAGGAGGGCTCCAGTGCTCCGCACTGCTCAGTTAGGATGAGCGATTAGGCAGAGAGAGGAGCACTAAGCCAGCTCCTGAAGCACTGCTGAGTTTGTCCCCTGTGCTGTGACACACCAGTGGCACAGTTATGGTGACGATCCCAAGCACCCAGCCCTGTTCCAGCCAGTCAAGCCTTGCACAGCACTGCCCTGATCTGCAGCAGGAGCACATCCAGCTGTGGGCACGGGCTGGGACTGGCATCTCCCACAGCTGTCCTTGCCACAGTTCAAGGGGCAGCTTCAGGTCACAGCAGGGCCAGGAATATTTATCCTTGGAAAATGGGGTGTTCGTGGTGGAGAGAACCCAACTGAACAGCTATCAAGAACCACACAGAATAATATGAAACACAAATATTTCAGTTCGTCTAAATAATTGAGCAACTCCTCAGTTCTACACCAAAACGTCTGGATTTTTTTTTTCTTCACAGTTTTCTTAATTTTTACTTTTTGTTCTGATTTATAATGGAAAAAATATTTTAAAATTTCAAACTTTCTCCCCAAAACAAAAATGTTGTACATTTGTATCTGTAGTTATACAGGATTTGCATAGACTGATCAAAACACACATTCCAGAGGATTTCAAAATACAACCCCATTGCAGAAGCTGCTGGCACGAAGCTGGCTGTGGGTTCCTCCACCCTCCACACACATATTGTGTTCTCTGAATAATTCAAACAGCACTTTGGTTGGCAGGCCACAGACCCAGGCATGGAGTTAGTGGGCCAAAAAATTTTACATTTAAAGGGTTATCTGCCTTATTGCAGAGGTAGAATAAATGCATGTGGACTTAGACAGCTCTCATCCCTGCTGTCCCTGCACTAGGAAACAGATGAGTTCAGCCTCACACTGGCACCATTCATTAGCACAGCACTCAGCAGTCATAAAAAATGTATTATGGTTTGTAAATTGAATCAGAAGCACCTCTGCATTCCTGGTCCTGTGAGAAGATGGTGCAGCAACAGGAAAGACCCGTGCATTCCACAGGTCTCAGGATGCTCCCTGGAATCTCATGGCCACAGAAAGGCACTGAGCTGGGACACACTTGGCTTTGCTGCCCTGTCAGCCTCGAGACTGGATGAGAAAACCAGGTCCCCAGGAGTCGAGACAGAGACACCACCTTGAGACAACACAGGTAAAAACAACAAGGAAACTGCTCCAGGGAGAGATGGAAACATCCAAGCCATGCATTTCTGTGTCACAAGCACGCAGGGAAACCAGAGCATCCCTCTGCACACCCAAGCCAGCAGGACAGAGAATGCAGACATGAGTAAAGCAATGGACAGAATTAGCAGAACTATTCATGGATCATGCCAGGTGGAGCAATCCATGAGTAATCCAATCCAACCTGCAGATTTTTTCACCAAATCAAAATTCTCCACGTAAAAATGGGTTATAATTATTGAGCCTTGACAAAAAATTAATCTCTTTTAAAACAACTCTTTTGCATCTTGTAGGTCAAGAATTCAAACTACTCAACACAGAAGCTTTTCTGTCTTTTAAGCTCCTGCTGTCTTGTATTCCTCTGGATTTTCTCTTTTCTTCTCTAGAAACCCCTAACTCTGCCACTGCTTTGGCATGTGGCATACAGCGCTGCACAAAAACCTAATGAGGAAAGATTTTAAAATGGAAGAACAGTGATTAGAAAAGAAGGAGTGAGAAAGAGAGCTCAGCTAGGACCTGAGGACTGCAACACTTAAGGCGAGCTTGGCAATATTCCTCATTAGGAAAAGGATCAGAGCCTTTGTGCAATTAGAGGGGAAAAAGAAACAATGGTTCAACTTCCCATCTGCAAATGAAGCCACCTTCTAGCATTCAGGCTGAAAAAAATAGTAAAGAACAAAAGTTTAAGAAATAGAGCAATATGTAATCTTTCCATTTGCTGGCTTATTCTTCCCCAAGGAAACCAATACAGTGAAGATAAATGTGATGATCAAAAAACCAGAGGGATTACATTCTTGTACGGTGCTGATCAGTGGCAAATCCCCCTCTCTGCAGTTCAGAAGCACTGCTTAGCATAACAGACAAGATTTATCATTGCCTTGTCCTTCGCACCACTTACAAAGTAGACATCAGTTGCTTCTATCTCAAGAGTCCTCACTCACATACACGAGGAAATGAACACCAGAACCGTTCTGCTTTCCTGTACAAAGGTATAAACCCTGTACCCAACAGAGCCCAGACCCCCTGGGGAAATGCCACACGTTTTCCACCCCTATTTCTGCACCGCTGTGAATGCATCGTGTCCTAGCTTCAGCTCTGGGCTCAGTGGATGCTCCAAAGCCTATGTGGGATCACCCAAAAACACACCAGGTACGTTCAGCAGTTCCTAGGAGGTGAAACAGATCCTCCCTTCCATTTGTATACAGAGTCTCCAGTTAAATGGGCACAGAAGACAGCATGAATAAATCAACAGGGAAAACCAGAGATGGCTGCTTTCTCCAGTTTTATCTCAGGGCACAGACCCTGCAAAGCTACCTCATACACCAGAAAAAGAGGATTTCCTTCACAGTTATGCTGTGGCTGAAAACATAATGTCTTCTGCAAATATTCAAGATACTTTGTAGATAGATCTTTTAAAACTGAAGTGTCATCTAATATTCAGGGCTATTTAGTGGCTGGAAAAGCAATTACTGTAATATTTCTTGTTTATAGCCACCTAGAAGCTACAAATTTAACTTGGTAGGGATGCACAGTCAGGGGATCTGGTTCCGAAGCAGAACATCTCAAGTCAAGAGCTTTGCTAATGCCTGCAGCAAACTTGCAAGGAGTTACAAAAGCTGTGAATCACATCACTTCAGCAGCACTTAAGAGTCAAACCCCACTTCATCGCACGCCGCTGCCTCGACTGAACTCGGAATCGTTCCTTCTGTAGGAAGCATCCCAGCTCCTGTCTCTCTGTAAAACTTGCCTCGAGCAGGAACAGATAAAGCTCTGCAATGCATCTCTCGAGAGCCACGGAATATGCTGAAGAGAATTAGAACCATAAGCAGGAAATCAGTCTGCACTGGGAAGGAAACCCTTCCTAGGAAAGGTTTTCTAAGCTGCTTGTAGGGGCCGGTATCCAAATCTCTCCTGTCTGACCTTATCACCACTTGTGCCCTGCCAGGCACAGGATTAGAGCTGGCTGGACTGAGAAGGTAAGCTATTAATGTGGGGACTTGGAGGTGGATGTGGGAATTCCTGATCTCCCCCCCGATGCTCCCTGTGACCTGCAGCACTCAGCTAAGCCCCGAACCACAAAGAGGGTATTCAGGGGCCTGAAACTATTTAATTCCCATTGACTGGTTTTCCAAAGGAAATAAATGGCTCCATGAATTTGGGCCTTCAGCCCTCCCATGCAGCAGAGCTCATCTGTGAAATGGAAGTAAAACCACATCCTATTCCATCAGTGCTTCACAGTGCTAAATCCTTGGAGAGGTAAATGGACCAGGCCCCACAGGAACACAGGGGCTGCACACCCAGGGTTATGGAGAGCAAACAGGCCCTGCACAGGGAGGTGGGTCCATGGCACATCCCCCTCCTCCCAGACCCAGACCAAGGCAGCCCCTTCCAGACAGGAAACAGGAGCATCCAACTGCTACAGCCCACGAGGCATAGGAGGGCTTGCACCGCCCATTTGTTTATTTTGGGAACAACAGCGAAGCTGTCTCTCATCTTCCAAGCCTCTGCAGCCCTTCAACTTCATCAGGCCAAGCCACCACAGCCAGGGTGTTCCTGTGGGACCCTTCCCTGCCTCCTGCCAAGCTGGTACTTCTTGCATCTCCCTTACTCTCCCCCAGCTGATGAGTAGGGTGGGAAAGTCATCTTGTATCTTCTCCATCATCCTTAAGGGAAGAGATGAGCATCCACAGCCTCACTGCTGTCACTCAGCCACATGTCTGTGTATGTGGTTCTTGCTTTCTTCCATTTTTCCCTCCCACACAGACAGGCTCCCTGCATGCCCTAACACAGAGGGGGGCACAGCATTTCCCTCCCCAGTTCTTCATCCCAATGTTACAGCTCATGTAACATGGACATGCCTCAGAAAAGGAGGTCAGGACAGAAAATCCAAACTAACACTTGAAAAAGACACCCAAAGTCTGCAGCTTTATTATGAGGGAAAAATGACCTCAAACCCCTGGACTAAACAAATGCCTGGGGTAAAAAAGATGCAATAAATTACAGGATATAATTATGGCTGGGAAAAGAGGAAAGGAGTTTGCTCAATAGGATGAAAGAGGGATTTGAGGAATAAGAAATGAAAGGAGGTGTCAGCTTGAATCAGCCAGGTTGAAAACTGCTGCTGATTTTGACTGACATACTGAGACTTTCCAACTGCAAACTCTTTCTCTAATAAGCTGCAAATTCACCTCTACACTTTTGCTTTGATCTTAATGCAAATATTTTATAATGGACACATTTAATGATTTTCAGCTGCTTATTGGTTCTATCAGACTTGATACTGGAATCAATCTCCTCTTTTAGAAAGCCTGGGTTAATGGCAAAGTTTATTAAACTGCATGCAGTCATTCAGAGAAGATCAATAGAGACATGATTACAGAGCAACCAGAGGATTAAACATGAGATTTATCACAAAATTAAACTGAATTAAATGTTCTCTGATAGCACTTGAAATGCTGTCGATACTCTTAACTGATAATCTATGCTTTCTGTGTTTACTTACCAGGCAAGCAGGGAAGTCTGACTCGAGGAAATGACTGTAATGTAAAATCTGCAAAGATTTGCTGAGAGCATTAAACCTCACCTAGAAAACCATTATTTCTTCCTGTTAGAAGAGCAAAAGCATTTTGCTTCTTTGCCCATTTCCTCTTTAAGGGGGAGGAGGATACAGCCCTCTCCCATATCACACTTTGCAATCTCCTTCTCAGGGCCATTACAGGATGCACAGGACAGTGAAGGATCCTACACAGGGTTACAATGAAAGATTTTATGGTTTCCTGCTGTGGCAGTTTTTACCTCATTCAGAATTAATTTTGAGTTCTTGATGACCTTACTAAAACCTATTCCACACACTGAGAAATTTGTAGCCTTCCTGCTTCTCCTTTCCCTCAGCTTAGCCCAGCCACCCCCTGGGTTCTTACTCTCACACCTCTCCTTGCACAGCACTGTGCAAACTTCTCTGATGTTCTCTTCCAAAAGAATTCAACTCCAAAGCATCAAAAAAAACCAAAGCAACCAGACAACACCCACAACCCCCCACTCCCCTTCCAAAAAAAACCCAACAACCAAAAACCCCCCTAAAAACCCCAGGTGCACCAGCAACACAGTAGCACTGTCCTAGGAAATGGAAAAGGAAGTCCAGGGAAAAAATCAGGCCAGTTTTACAGAGAGAAAGAGAATCTAAATTCAGACACCATTCTTTGAGATGAGATCTGTCCCTGCATCAGAGCAGGGATTTCCCAGCCCCTGCTGTGCCCAGAGCTCTGTTACCAGAATCACAGAGATCACTCCCACCTGCACTGGGATAACGTGGCTGGCCTGGTCAGAGGACCAAAACCTCAACTCTCAGCAGGAGAGAAGGGGAAGAGGGAGGGAAGGAGCAGGAGACCCTGAGGACACAAGAGACCAGATGCAAAGTAACAACCCATCACAACCACAGCTTTGATAAATTTTGATCATGTTTCCATGGGTTTCCAAAATGGTCACAACACACACATTCAACTGAAGAGTGCCTTTAAAATTTAATGTTTGTGTTCAACAAGCAAGCAGGAGGAGGGATGTCAGCTTCCAGGCATTTTTCCATCATACTTTTCAGAGAAAGTCTGTATCCCACCACAGCCTCCACCAAAAGCTTAATAAACCTTGATAAAATACCTCAAAGGAAATATGACCATCCAACAGCAAATAAACTACCCAAAACAAAACCCATCAAAAAATCCCTCATCAACTATCACGAATTGAATTTTTACTGACTCAGAGGGGCTTAGCTGCTTTCTAAACAGGCTCAGCTATCCCCAGTGTACTTTGCAAAATTCAATCCAGTAATCCAATCCCAGATGCATTAGGTGAAATCTTATTTCTCCAAGCTCTAGAAAAGAACAAGCAAAAAGGAAGGCTTTAGAAACACTAATTTGCCAATAAATACTCACTGAGCCAATTTTGCCTTTGCTGCTTTTTGGAGGAAAATAAAAGGAAAAATATCTCAAAACACAAACTGCTGTCCTAGTACTACGTTCCCTTATTAAAACTTCACTTGTGGATAAAAAAAATACCGTGCAGTACATACCCTGAAATTAGCCCAGCATGTGCTTTCCCAATAAACAAATCCTCAGAAACTAGATTAGAATCATTCCCAGTAGGCTTCCACTACAGAAATCACTGCCAGTTCTGTCCAGAAAGGGAAAATCTCTGTAATATCTAATAAATGGACCAAAGTATCTAAATGAAGAGCAGGGCATGTTCCAGCAGTAACGAGTGAAGCCAGCACAGTCAGCACAGACAGTGGCTGTTAAATTTTACATCAATATCATCACCCAGTGAAGTCCCGAGCACCCAAGCGGAGCCGTAAAGCTCTCGGTGTTCTGGGAGCCCTGAGCTGAGCAGGGACAGAGACTCGCCCTGGGGCTTCATCAGGAGGAGGCAGCCTGGGTTTATGGGATCCCCACGTGCCCTATGGGATGCTCCACGGTTGACACAGATGGCATCAGGAACACAGGAGCGCTGACACTACCCCAGAACAGCAGCTGTTTCATCAGGAGGGCAAGGACCAGGTTAGCAGCTGCACGTGACAGCATCCTTCTGCCCTGACACTGTCCCATGGGATCCCAATCCATCTCCATTCCAGCAGGCTGCTGCCCTGGCTTACTGGCAGCAGGGAGACACACTGCCCTTAAAACAGGATTTCTGGCTTCCTAATGTTTACCTGCAGAAAAAGGCAAGTAAAGCCCACTGTAAAGAATACAGTAGCATATCTCAGTGTACCACCTGGCAGGTGGGCTGAAGCTAAGCAGGTGACAGGCAAACTGTGTCCAAAATGTGATTTTTCCAGGCAGTTGTTTCCCTGCAGCTGCTCTCTCTCAGAAACAAAGGCCATCCCTGCAGCTCTTGCTTATGGGAACACGCAGCACGGTGCTGCTGACACCCTGGTGCATCAGTGACCGAGAGGCAGCCCAGAGTGGTTCCTGTTTCTGCCCTGGGCAGAAGCAGCCTGTGAGAGACAGCACTAAACTACAGCTGGGAATTCCAATGGGAGACTCATCCCTGCCAAATGTGCTCCTTCTGTCCTGTCCCACAGCTCTGAGATGCTGGACTTGCTTTTTCCCACCTCCTCTGGCGCTTAGACACAGAGGTCCAGGACAGCAGGCAGGTGACAGCTCAGGACATGGAGCTGGAGGAGTTTCTGTGGCACCAAAATTCACCTCCTTCAAAAAGCAGCTGCCATGTGCTCTGCATTTTATTAATTTAATGGTCAGGATAATAAATTTGTCAGTAATGACAAAGAAATTCCCTAGAAACTGGAGTACTCAAGTGTCATTGAAGCTCCATCTATTTAGCAAATAGATGAATGCCTTTCACCGAGGCCTGGCTGTGATTAAGCAGCTGTCACAGGCTCCTGGAGCAGCTGCTCCGGCGGCACAGGCACAGGTAGCTCACAGGGCTCTTTCTCATTCGGATGTGAAGATGATCCTGATGTGAACGGAAATCAGCAACTGAAAACCCAATTAATGAACTGACACAGAAGTAATGGGTCATTTCTGTAAGTCTTCTGCTCCTGTTGACTTGTACAAGCTTCAGTTTTTACAATCAGATTCATTAAAGTCTTACAAACAAAAGAGAATAGATTTTGCTTTCTGACTCACTGATGTTATGTTTGAGTGGACTCATACCTTCATGAGAGAGTGTGAGGTTTTTTAGAGGGACTTTGATTTTTGGAACACATTTAAGTTTGTTCAAGGACTGAGATACTGAATCTATTTTAGTAGCTTAATTTCTTAAAAATTCAGGGTGACAAACTGTTTCTGTTACTTTTACCCTTCTAACTGAGCAGTATTTTTCCCATGTGTACTCTGCTCTGCAGCCACTGAAAGTGGAGGAAGTTTTCCATGGAATTTTTGTGTGATCTGTTTCCTAACACACACTGCAAGAGGTTAAGAACAGATAATACACGACTCTCTGCCCTCCTATTTCCATAATTAAAAATTCATGGAAAGTCCCAGTCAAAATGTGGCTGAATAACGGATGGGAGAGCTCGTTGTCCTTGGGTAGGGGATATCAAAGATAACTCTTGGTCCATTGGAGAGGAAAAGAAATGGCCATGAATGGTCTTTCAAGACAAGAAATTGAAGCAAGAAGGAATCAGCAGAAGCCTCTGCTTGTACACAACATGGGTGCACCTCAAAGAGATGGTTTGAAAGCCTTTCTGTGCAATGCGAGATAGAGAAAGGAAAAGAAAGGAAATAGCCACTGGGACAGACAACAAAATTTACACCAGCTGAGAATCTGCTCTAATTAAAGGGAATATTTCTGCATGAAAGAAAATGAAGCACGAGATGCTCAACCTAAGGCAAGGAAGTTTCAACAGAACATTAACTGCTGAAGTTAACAATTACAGGGACTACCAAACATCAGGTGGCACAGAGGGATCATCCAGGGGACAAGAAGCAGGAACTTCTTCCTAAATGAACGACTGCAGTGAGTCCCCACACTGCTTACAGCTCACTGAGAAAAGCTGAGAGCTGGATGAGATGAGATGATCAGAAATTCTTCCTCTGTGAATCCTAAATATTTAGAGCAATGTGCCTGACGTTCTGGTTTGCTGAAAACCATCATGAAACTAGAACATTTTGGAGCAAAGCAGAACAGTGGTGGAGGAAGCCGTGGGGGAGGGGAGGCCCTTCTCAGAGCATCCCCAGCTGAGCACAAGCACATACGGTACCATTTGGGAGGCAACTTTATGTGCTCTTAGTAGTAGATTAATGAATGTAATTACCTAACATTGTGGCTGTGAATGCTGCAAAACTGTAATTTATAGTGTGCTGTAAAGTTCTAATGTGTTTTTATGTCCATAAGCTGCTTAACCATAATCTAATGCATTTGTACACGAGCACCCTCCTAAGTGGCTCCCAGATCAGCAGCGAGCACGAGTCCCCCTCTCCTGCACACTCCTGCTTTATGTCTTGATAAACCAACCTCTCCTGCTGGGCAGCTGAGGAAAAGCAGCTGCTAATGGGATGAATAATTTTAAGTCCAGTGGCAAGAACTTCCTTCCTTCCTTCCTGGCTGGCCAGAGCTGCAGCACCGAGGAAAGCAAAGCACCAGCGTCACACAGAGAGGAAACAGCACAGTGTGGGTGTCCCTGGTGACTGGTGGGATGAAACAGACCCTTGGTCTGCTGGAGAGCCAGGACTCAGCCCTGTCTCACTCCTGCACCTTGGGCTCTCAGCCCTCCACAGCCAGGACACCAAGAGATCCTACAAGAGCACTCACAGGGATCTATCTCAAACAAAACCCTTCCCCTTCTCTCAGTTCCAGCTGCTCTGCTCTTCTGTGTGCTGCTCCAAGACCCTGTGGTCACTTGAATCCTTCTCTGCTCCACGAGCACAGATGTGGCCAGGACTCCTGAAGTATGTGCTTATTGTTGCCACTAACTCATTTAGGCAAACCATTTAACTTCTTTATGCCCTTGCTTAACCATCTGTAAAATGGGACTAATAATAAACCTCAGAGGGATTTAGTTAGACTTAATTAAATGGTTTGTAAAGTGCTTTGAGATCCTCAGGAGAAATGTGTTGTGCAAGTGCAAATTATTATTACTGTTACCGTGCTTTCTACTTCCAACACAGTTAAATATTAATGATCCAGTTCTCCTAATGCCCAGTGATACAACTTTCCTGAACAGTCATTTTCTCAGCTAAAAAGACACAAGACCCTGTAGTAGAACATCAAAAAATTTCTTTGTTGTTCATTCATAAGTAGTCTGAAACAGCAGATAAGACTAAATGTTTGAATATGTATCAGACTAAAGATGGGGATCCCAAATGCATGTGCTGTACACACAGTTCAGAGCCCAAACAAAGCCAATTAAATCCCCAAATCACAGTGCTCCTATTGCACACTGCCAGAGACCCAGGTAGGAAAAGTCAGTATCGATGCTGATATATAATAAATGCCTTTCCTAGTTCAAAAGGTACCATGGCATGAGTGAAGTGATTAACATTCAATTAACAGCTCCATCTTGTCAGAAGGAACATCAATGCCCCGTTAGTAAGAGTGTTACAGCTTCAGGGGCCAGGGGAAAGAACATCCTGGACTTCCAATAAGGTTTGTCTATTGTGATCCGGCAAAAATGATCTGAAAGTTGCCTGCAGGCAAAAAAACAAACAGCCATGATTCCTCCTCTTTTGTCAGCTTCTTCCAGGCCAACTTAAAAGGAGAAAAATGAAAAACATTGACTTATGACTTCAGGTGATAGGAGCTGAGTGGATGTGACCTGGTTTGCAAGGCCTGCTGAGCCCTTCCAGCCACAGGAAACTGCAGCCACTGGAACAGCGAGTCCTGCTCCAAACACTGAACTCTCACCTCCCCTGGATGTGTCAGAATCTGCTAAAACTGACCCCCAAATCACCACTGACAAGTGTTTTCTTAGTATTTTTCAGTATTTAGTTAAAATATATAATATATCAGAAGCCAAATCAAACACTGAGGAAAAAAAAGCAATTCCAAATTCAAAGGTATTAAGGTTACACACACAGCCTTAGGTGGTCTCCACTTGGAACTGTGGTGTGGTGTGATTTTTAATTATATGGTGAACTCAGATATTCCTATTTGATCTTCAGTAATAATGACATAACAGATACATAATCTATTGATAACGAAGTCAAACATGTTTTTGCCATCCTTATGTACTACAAAGTGAGCCTATCTAAAGAAAGCTGATTAAAAAGAACTTCTAATTTACTTATATTACAGATCCTAAACATAATTAAAAGAGCAAAGGAAAAAAAAAGCCAAGGAAAAAAAAAAAAAACCACTGCAAAAAAAGAAGAATTATCATCATCCCCAGATGAAAAATCCCCTTTGCACTGAAGCACCAGATATCAGAGCAATAGGGATACACCAGGTAGGAATGTAACAAACAGAAATGTGTGGGCTTGAATCATGAAGTCTTCATTTCATCTAAAACAAGCTCATCTCATTACTCCATGCAGCAGAAGAAACCACACCAAAGACTTTCTGGGCCTGTATAAAGGTAGGGAGAGTACCAGGACTGAAACCCTGCAAACTGTGCTCATCCTGCTCCTACACCATGGGGCAAGAAAATATTCTCGCTTGCTCTGGTTTTCTGTACCTCCCTCATGGATCAGGCTGGGCACACCTACCCCTGCAGAGATGCTGCCCACAGTTCACTCAGCCTGCCTGGAATCTCAGACTCTGCACGTACAAAAATCCACTGCTCAGAGCCTAAATATCTTTCAGTGTAGGATCAGTTAACCATGAACACTCACACAATGCTAAGCTTCCAGAAAAACATCCCTGAGAAAGTATTTTCCCAGCTTTATGCAAAAACTCAAGGTGACCTGTGTAAATCCTGGATGCTTTCAAAGCCAGGCAGAAGGGCTGTAACCACACCACGAGGTCAATCAGATCATGTCCTTGGCTCCACACCAGACTGGCTGAGCCAGAACCTGCCCTGAGGGATGACCCTTTAAAAAAACCAGCCTTGAAACACAGAACAGGCCCCCCACACCATCTAATCCCAGGGGTGCAGTCACTTCTGAGCAAGTAAAGGAACTGGGTGCTCCTGTGGGGTGGCAGCAGTTGCTGTCACTCAGGAATGATGCTTCTCAAGGCCTGGAGTCAGTCCCCCACTGTTTATAAACCTTCTCCACTCCAGCACATTGCACACAGGCAGGCCCATGTGCCATCAATGAGGAGAAGAAGATTTGTACCAATTTTATGTTAGTAATAATTTTAAAGCCATCAACTTCAACATAAGAATTTCTATCTGTTTCAATATTTAATTTATTTTGCCTTCTAGTGTTCTTAAATTAGGGAGACATTTTATTGCTCTGGTTGACATTTTTATGACAACTGAAACTAGGCTTCATTTTTAAAGCAAAATTTCTCCACTTGAAATGCTAATTAGTGCTTGTGCCCACACTGGGGATGCAGGTGCAAAAACACAGACAGACCTGCACACACACAGACTGCCTGGGTGGAAAGATGAATATCCTTTTGAGAATTTGGACATCCTGTACCTTTCTCACTAAAGTAAATGGCAAGATTCTAATATTTTCCTACTTCTCCACAATTAAAACCTTCATCTGTGACTGGACACTACAGTCCCTGAGTCTGCATTTTCTGCTAAACAAGGATTAAAGCAGCACTTAACTACATGGACTGGCTGCCAGTTATTATATTAATATAATCCATCTTTGCTTACTCTTGTTTTAAAAGAGAGGTAAGTGCTCTGGCAGCCTTGAGCTCCTTCCCTTTTGCCTTCACCAGCTGATTATTTTCAGAATAGAAATGCTGGCCTCAGTGGGACCTGCAAACAGCCTGACTGCCCGTAATGATGATCTACCTGTCTGTGCTTCCAGGCCACCTGTTTGCAGCCTCCCAGGAAGCTTTACAGATAGATAAAAAGCTTCCAATATTTTCTCCACATAAACTGCAACCCATCCATCAAGTTGTTTACATCACACCGAGATATATGCACCTTTATCATTAGAGGAGCTGTCTCCAGAAATGGGATGAAGACACAGACATCATAAATCTCCCCTTTTACAACGGCTGCTGGGACTGCATCATTTCTGTTGAAGGAAACCCACCCAGCAGCATCCCAGGATCAGCCATTAAGGGGACACAGTGCCACAGAAGGGCACAAAGGCAGAATGTTTTAAAACACAACCAAAACGCTCCACAGAGGACACGATGAGTTCTACAGCAGTGGTGTTTTGCTTGGCTCAAAAGCTGTCATTCCACAAGCACTCTTAAGGCCAGGCAGCTTCTGCCAAGATTTTGAACTACCTACAAACCTGCCTGGCCCTCGATGTTTCCTGTGAACACAGCCAGGGCATTGCAATTGCAATCTCACAGCAATTAACATTCTTCTGCAGTCTCAGTAAACACGATATGTCAAACATGGAACGTGCCCAGGCTCTGAAGGCAAGGATCAGGCAGAACAGCCCAGCAGCTCTGTCCTCACTCAGAGATGTCACCTGTCCAGCCAGCCCCTGCCACCTGCCCCCACCACTGGCACCCAGAGACACCTGAGATCACCACTGAGAGGGGAAATGTTCCTTCCTGTGAGGGGAATGAATGAGCACAGCTCTGCAGGAATACCAAAAAGCTGCAGTGGACATCAGGCCGTGGCTGTAACTGGGGATCCTTCGGGGTTAGAGACCTACAGAGATTCAGCAGCTCTGCCTCAAACATCCCCTGAAGGAATGAAGTAGGAAGTGGCAGAGGAACCTGGGGAAGATCATCAGCAACATCTCAAAAAGCTGTCAAAAAAGGAGGGGGCAGGTGTGAGGGGACTGAAAGACAGCTAGGTGTGAATTGAGCCTGAACTGACACCCCAAATCCAAGAATCTGTGCTGTGATCTGCTCAGGGTGGGGAAAAAGAGAATTCTCCCCCCAGTGAAACAAGTATCCCAAAGGGACCTCCTGTGGATTTGCTTTGAAAACTTCTTTCCTGTTTATCTGCCAAAACAAATAAGGACAATCAGAGTTTGCTGTTGTAAACTTCTTTGCTCTTCTTGAGACAATTTCTCACAGAGTAATAATTTCTTTTTAATTGCTGCATTTAGACAAAATAAACCACTTGAGAAAAAGAGGACATGCAAAAATAACAACAGATTTGAAATGAAGTCTGGAGCTTAACTTGAGCTACAGAGAGAATTAAAAGCAGATTAGAGTTGGTATGCAAAGTTATTAGAGCAATACATGACATTCCAAAGATGACCAGGGCACAATTTGCTGTGTCCCTGCAGTGTCCCTGTGCTGTGACCCATCCTGTGCAGGGAGCATGGGGCTGGAATTAGGCTCATTTTCACATCTAGGGCTCTGTAACAGAGAACTGCAGATCCCAAACCTCACCTTCCACCACAGCAGAACCGAGCTGGTTTTGCCACTAGATGGGAACAGGTACAGTTGCTGATCTTAGAAGGCTGAAATACAATAAATTACTTCCTAGCCCACTGAAAAATAAACCAAGCACAAGATCTTTGTTTCCCCTTTTTTAAATGCAACTACATATAAAATTACAGCATTTGCTATATCAGCAGGAATGTTTTAAGTCACAACAAGCTGAAGAGGCAAGAAAGGATTTCAGGGAGAAATAACAGCTTTTATGAGACCCACTGATATATGGGAAAAGGAGCTTCTGGGCACACACTGCCTTGTGAGGCTGGGGTAGCTAAAAGCCTGCTGAGTTTTCCCAGATGACACATAACAAGGGCTAAGGATCAGTCCAATGTGATGGGAAGAGACCCCTGCATCCTGGAAGAACAGAGGAAGACATTCCCACCACTTCCATTTCCTTTTCTCTTCAAAAGCCAGCCACGTCCTGAACAGCACAGGGAATAAACCCCCCCAGCAGGTAACACTGGCACTGAAAGCACCTCTGGCACTTCCCAAGGCTCTCACTGGAACGTTGATAAGCAGAATGATAAAGCCCAAACACACAAATGTCAATGAAAGGCAGCTCAGGGAAGAGGATAAGGCTTTATGTCTAAAGTGCTTCCTTTTCTTCTCTTTATCAGCTGCTCTGCCCCGAGTTCAGGTTGCTCCTGAGCCCCTCCGAATGTGCCCAGCACCAAACACGAGGCAGGGAGGCAAAGGAATCATTGGCAGGGAGGCAAAGGAGTCATTTCTGTCAGTGGTCATTGATTGCCACTCTCTACAGCATGTGTGGAATCCAGCTGGAAGAGCTAATGAAGGAATGGAATTCTGGTGTTAGAAAAACAAGTTTTAATGAGATGGACCAAAGTACTCCCCTCTGATAACCCATTTGTGGATAGACAAGCCCAAACTGAGTTTTGTATTTGCAGGAAAACGTGAAAAATTCAGTTTTACTGTAGACCATTCTGGCCAGTTTAACAAACTGGTAACAATCAGGGTTTTATGAAGTCCCTGTGCTCAACATCTTCTGTGCTGGCATCTGAGGTTACAAATTGCCTCTCTTGAATCTACAGGGCTATGGTTTTTTGTGGCATTGACATTTTCCTTTCAAGCATATCAGTTTTTCCTTCGTTTCAAATGCTGGTTGCTCATTTTATCTACCCTTTAAGTGTTTAAAAAGATTCAAACTGGATTTAGAAAAAAAAACAAACAACAACAACAACCAAAAAAAAAATCAAACCCCACAGTCTTCTGGATTTATGTGTTCTTCTATGTGTTTGCCATGCTGTAACCAATCAGATAAGCTCCTTAGTTCCCTCCAGTGAAGGATTATTGAGTTTTTATTTATGTTTCTTCTTGTTTAGCCTCCTAAGGACCAATACACTTGTACCAATGTCTCAGCTTCAGCTCCCATTAAGGAAAGAAAGAGCCGGCAAATGTGATCAGCCTTGGAGATTTTCCAGAGTGAGAGTGCTCCTGAGCCCTCTCCTCTGCTCTAAACACATTTGGCACTGGCTTTGCTCTCTTCCCAGCCCTGCTCCCCAGCATGGGTTCAGTATGGTGTGCAGATCACTCACTGCATTTCACACCCACTTGCTGACATCTGATAGACAGGAGGAAAAAAAGGAAAAACAGCACTGAGCAATGAAGGTCAAAGATAAGTTCAAGACTGATAAAGACTGTGACCTCCACCTCCCAAGTGCTGGACAAAGTGTCCCTCCTAATCTACACTTACTGAGCTTTTCTTTCCCCTCCCAGGGCAGGAAAGCACTTTAATGGTCAGCTTCAAAATCACTCACACTGTGAGTTTATTCACATGGAAGGATTCCAACTCTCATACGCAAAGTCAATCTTAATATACTTGTCTGTTTTAATTGCTACAGAATTGTTCTCCAAAGCACTGCATCTCAACAAACTCACTGTGGAAGTCTGGAGATATTTGTGGTGTTAACAGAATGATGCTCTCCTTCCAGATAAGGGTCAGTCTCCTTGCCAAAAAATTTAGCTTTGCAGAAGGGTGGAGAATTAATTGCTGAAGCAGCTCTTGGCACCAATTAAACCTTGCTTATACCCAGGAGCAGCCTGAGCTGCCATCAAGCAACCTGGACTGATCCTCAGCAAGAGCTTGTTGAGATTTCCACTACCTGAAGGGCACATCCCATCAATATCAAGTCTGGTAAGTTCAACTGGAATTCTGATTTGTCTTCTGGGGGTTCATTCCTGGTACAAGTCAGCTCACCTATGGCCGAGTTGGGATTTTCCCCCACATCAGGTAAGAAACCAGGCAGAGCAATGTGTAGGGAGCAGAACTTCTCCTGAGTTGGAAACCATTGGCTTTGCCTGCACAGAAGAAACAGAAAATGCCCACAAAGTGTAACTTGCTGGAATTAAGGGCCAACACAAATCTCACAATGCTCACTCCAGGGGAGAAGCACATGAATCAGGGGAGAAACTCCTGTACTCCAGGGCAGAAGCACATGAATCCAATCTGAACACAGACTGTGCCCTATGGAAGTGAGACACACACCTGCAGTACGAGCTGTCAGCCTCACCATCTGGTGCCACCACGAAACCTGGGCTGTTCTGACTCCTGAGAGCTGAGACCAAACCATTACCAGCAGTTTGCTCTCACCTGTACAGGCCTGTCCTCTCCTGCCCTCTCTCCTTTCATATTCCTCATGGAGCTGTGCTCTACCTATGGTAACAGTTGTGTCACATTCATCATCACGGTGTCACTGAGGTCAGCTCAGCGCTGACAGGCTCCCAAAAGAAAGTAAAAAACCAGTTTTAACAGACTTTTACCTGTCACCTGCTATATAAAGAATGGGATAACACTGCAAAGCTCCATCCTTGGGATTCAGCACTGCATGACAACCAGGATTCCTGACACAACTCCTGGCTGGTATGACCTGGAACCCACCAAGACAAATGAAGCATTTTCAAGGTCCTAATGCCTGCTAAATCCATTGCAGACACCTTACAAGGCACACAGAAAACATGCCCTAATGCCAACATCTACTGCTGTGACAAGCCACTTGATTTCTCCAATTCAGTGTGCTCCCAAGTGGTGAGTAACATCTGTGAAGAACAAACATTAAGAAGATACCAACAGTCAGCAAAAAATCCATTTCCTCTCCTGTGTGTGGGATTGCACCACACGTTCCACAGAATTACTTTACCACAGAGGACAGCAAATCAACTATAAACCAAGTTGTTTACATAATGCATGTGGGACTGAGAGAAGAGCCCTCAGCTCCAAATCTTTCAGTTGTATGCACACATGACCAAAGCAAGGCTTCTGTGGCTTGGGGGCGGGTAAAACATCCTTGCTCTAATGGAATCTTATGGAAGCGATACATTTATAGTACAAAATAATTAAATACACCGAGAAGTCCCTTTGATTTTTGCACACCTCCTGAATTCAGTCACCCTGGCTGCTGCCCCAGCTGTCCAGCCACGCTGGCTCTCTCCACACACGGGTCACTTTGGGGGCTGGATGGACAGTTCAGCATTCCAGCCCTTGGCCAAGGGGAAGGTGCAAACACAGGACACAGAACAGGGGACAATGACCAGCCAGTGCAGTTTTACACTGTATCTGCTTCTACCTCTGGGATTTGTTTTCATCCTATAGAGATATTAGAACAAACATATTCCAAAGCAGAAAATGAGTAAAAGGCCAGAGCAGAGGAAAAATGAACCTCATTCCTCTTAACACTGAACACCTCAATCCACAGTGAGGACTAAGAGCAATGCCTGAATGTCTTCAGCTAGATTCCAGCTCAGTCATTGTCATATTGGGATAGACTAATGCCTGCTTGCAGTCTTGGATAGCAAGAAAAAAGCAAGAAGGGAACAAGGCAAGCAAACTATTATTACCAAAAACATGCAAAAACATGCAAAACATCCAAGTTGTTCACTTGTATGAGGATTGTCTTTCTTTAAAGTCCAAGGGTACAAGTCCCAGTTAAGAAATCCAAATACCTTGGATGACTGAGCCTGAAAATCTTTCAGGTATTAGTTACTATTATGTAGGACAGGCTGAGACAAATGTATTCAGTGCTCA
Organism: Aphelocoma coerulescens; assembly: GCF_041296385.1. Lineage (NCBI taxonomy): Eukaryota > Metazoa > Chordata > Aves > Passeriformes > Corvidae > Aphelocoma > Aphelocoma coerulescens. The sequence goes on from NC_091032.1 coordinate 1,930,379, forward strand.
CAACAGCCAACAAGTTGAGGAAAGTCACCACAGAGAGGGGAGAAGGGAATGACTGGATGGACACGTGTGTGAGCTTAGTTTGTATTCAGCCATATCAGCTCTCTTTGCACAACAGAGAGAAGTGAGTTTTTAGGAGCAAAATGAACCATGAAAGGTGGCAGGTTTGTCTCAAGCGGCCACAAGGGCTCAGAAATTCAAAGGTGTGAACATGACCTTGTCATCAACAGCTATTAAGCAGACAAATGCAACTAAAGGTTTATCAAAACAGACACACTGGCCTACAAGTCCCTTGGCAACAGCAGCTGAACTCTTCTTAAATAACCTTTTGTTAAAGATTTGGGAAAACCTGTTAGTACATTACACTGCAGTGCCTTAAGTAGGGCTTTTGTTTCAAGTGACACTTCTTGCCTTTACCTTCAGCTGTGCACACTCTTTACAAGGACTCACAACGGTGCTGCAGTGTTTGAACTGGGATCAGTGGCAGACACTTTTCAGGGGACACAGGTGGAAGTCAGGTGAGAGCAGCTGGAACTGCTGCAGTTACACCTCTCCTCCAGTCTGAACCTACTCGAGACAAGGTAACATCAAAACATGATGTAAGGCTCAGAAACAAAATGAGAGAAAATGTGGCATCCACCCTTTCTAACAACCACATTCCCACACAGCACACCCTCTCACCAGCCCCACACAGACCCTGGGGTGCAGGGACATGCCCTACCTACATCAGGTTGTTTGGAATACCAGCTTTTCACTGCTTCTCCAGTTCCAGGCTCAGTGCCACTGGAAGAGCCAGAGGGGAGACTCTTATTAAGCAGAAAGCAAAAAGAAGCAGCAATATTAAAAAGGACAATGTAAACCAGCACTGGAGAGAAATGGTGAGCAGAGACCCAGCCCCAGCTGATGCCTGGGCTTCCTCCTCCCCTCCAGCATGTTCGAGATGTGTCTCAGGACCAACTTAACAGTGACAGGCTATTGCAGCTTCTAGAAGACACTGAGGATGGCTGGCCTGCAGAAAGCTTCTCATCTTTCTTTCTCCATTTTTTAAACTCCTCTCAATGGTTTTTAATGACCTCCAAAGGGCAGGACAGGCTGACTCATCCTATTCCTCCTGCCCATGTATTATGGGCACTTTCCAGTGTACCACTGTGTTGCTGTTCATTTTCTAATCTCTCTTTTCATTGAGACCAAAGTGGTATCACAAATACTGGATGTGTGTGAGTAGACCTGAACATGAAATCAGGGCAGCTTTCCTTCCACCATCTCCATGAAGCAGTTCAGATGAGACCCCTGTTAGCCAGGACAAGCCAGGACACCAGCTTCTGCTCAGCCACAGTCAGAATGGAATCCAGCATTAAAAACTGGAAGGATTTTCATGTTGGTTCAAAAGAAAGCTTAATCCAAACATAGTTCTCTGCTTTCCTTCATCCCAACACAACATGTACGTGGTCACGCCCTGGATTCAATGCACATCTGTCACAAAGCAGATGAACTGCACAGTCCCTTTCTTCCCTCTCTCTTCTGCTTCCATGCAGAAAATTAAAGATTGGAGGGTTCAGAGTCTATACTAAAACCACTGGCTCAGATGATGAGTGAAACACTTCTTTTGGAGGATTAACGTGGAATAGATGGCAAAGCAATGCAATTACTTTTTGGTTTCAGTGACATTAAGCACAAAGAGTATTCTCAGTTTAGGGAACTTGGCAGTATCAAAACTCAGTTGATAATAAAGATAATTAGGAAAAAACACAAGACCAGCTTCCACAGAAATATGCAGCTCTGCAAAGAGAAGACTAAAGCTGCTGTGCTCAGCTCAGGAGGCAGTGATGGGGGCCATCTCCACCCCGGAATGCTGGCACAGGCAGCTAAGGCAAGATGGAAAAGTGTGGTTTCCTTGCACAGAAAGCACAGTGGGATATAAGGAGGTTTTAGTCATGAGCTCAGAGAAGAGTAATGAAACTGAGGACAAGGAGGATGAGCTGGGTGTCAAGTGTGCACATCAAAGTCCTCACTGAAGGAAGAGGGAAGGTAAAAGCAAGGACTGGTTACAGATTCACGGGAAGTGGAGGATGAGCAGAAAATAAAATGCCTGGAGAAACAAAAAACATGAAGAAAAATATGTGATGAACACAGAGGAATTGGAAGTCGCTTCAGGAAGCTGAAAATGGCCAAGAGAGGTGAAAGGAAGGGACTGCAAAGCTCTAGGAAACCTTAAGCAACAGGACTGGCAAGCAAGAGCTTAAGGAGAAGCCTTAAACACCCCTGAGCAAAGAGCCAGACCACCCTAAGGAAGCCCGGGGGCAGCAGAGGGTCTGGGGAGCCAGGGAGACATCGAGGGGACAGGGGGGAGGAAGGGCACAGGGATCCAGCACAAATCAGTGCAGAGACAGACTGAGTGGCTCCTAAGAACTGGATCTGAACCACGGCCCCTGGGAGCGAAGAGCCAACAGCCCCAGGGCACAGGGAGCCTCTCAAAGCCCAGGGACAGCAGCGAGGCTTCCGGAGAGCACCGAGCAGAGGCATGGCTGCACCAGATGGGACAAGAAATCCATCTCACTGCTGGTGTCCCTGCAGCAGTGATCCCCACCAGCTGCTTTCCAAAGGAGGAATTAGAGGTACTTAGAGCTCTTTTACCAGGTAATCCATAGCAGTTCATGGAAAGAGAAATGTCTCATTGACTCTCGGCTGCTGTTCACCTCCACGTGCCCACAGGCACTGCAGCAAGGAGACATTTGCAAATGTTTAATAGTGAGAGCCAATATTCACAGAAACAAAGCGGAGCAAAGCATCACTGTCAGACTGGCAGGAACTGCAGCTTCCTGGCTCTGAGCACAGGGCAGCCCCATCACCAGCAGTGGTTCACCTTTAATTTCTCCCCAGCCATTTTAAACAAGAAACAAGAAAATATTCCAAGAGTGAGCCTTGTGTAGAGCTTAGAACTACAGTTTGTAAAGGCTCTTTGCAAACACAAGGCAAAGATTCAGCTGCAGATTTCTCTGACTGAACTCCCCAGCAGAACACATTGAAGGTGAGCAAACACTGTAATGCAGAGTGGGGCTGCCTCCCAACCAGACCAAACCTGAATTCACAGCTCCTCTCCGTGCTCCACCAGCAATCTTAAGGAGAAAAACCTCCTGGTTTTAAATGCAAGAACTCTGCCTCTGCTGTGGACACCATCCACCACTGTGAGGTCCTGATCCAGCACTGCTGCTCTGAGGCCATCAGCACCCTGCTGAGATAAATACCAGTGAAAAACCCAGCATTTAAACTACCTGCAAAAGCCAGCAGTCAGGCAGAAGCCACAGAAGCCAGCATTTATAGAGACAAAAAACCTCCACAGAATCAGATTTATTAGTTGGTCATGTGACTTCTCATTGAGTACCACTGTAGGCTTTAATGGACACTGACATACTGACACTCCAGTGGACTCATTAAAAAAAGGAAATTAAAAATAATAATCAAGCCTAAGGAGTTAGACCATCAAAATAGAGGGGGCTTCTGCTTCCTTTTGTTCATTTGTAAGGACAATCTCAGCTTAGGTAAACCAGCGAAAAATCCAGCACAATCACCAGCACACGGAAGACGTGAGCTCTTTTCTGCAAAGAAGAAATACAAACGTCTACTTGTTAGCAGAGAAGTGTCACAAATTTCAGGCAGAGGTGAGGTTCCAAGTGGACTGTCGAGCTGGAAGAACAGCACCTCCCAGAGCTCCACAGGCTCAGAGCCAGGCAGTGCTGTCTCACAGCCCCCATGGAACAGGAGCAAACACCTCGCAGGATCCCTAACAGGGGTTTTTCTTCCTTTTCCCAGAAGTGGCTCATTAAGTGCTTTCCTCCTTAGTGAATCCCACATGGAAGCACACATCCTTGCTCAGTGAAGCCTGTGCTTTTAGATTTTACCAGCCATGAAATTGCCGTGACCAACACGCTGCCTTCACCACAGGTTGAAGTGTCAACCCAGCGGAAAAGGAGTCACCCCTTGTGGGGGCACAAAACTTTATCATCCCTTTTGCCACACAGACTTAATGGGAGTACCCAGTTAACACACTTCCTACTATGCTTTCAGCCAGCTCTACATGGAAAAAAAAATGGCATTTTTAAGCTCTGTCATCTGCCAATTCTTACTTGACAAACTATTTGCAGGTATGGCAAAACATATCACTGCCTTGCTGTGAACACCATGTAAGGACTCACTTTCTAACTCAATACATTAGCAGGTTTTCAGCTTCCAAATTCAGTTTGCTATTCCTCACAGACAGACTTACTAGATTTTCCTTCTTTCCTGCATTTAACCCCATGAAATGTGCAGTACTTTAAAACACCATCACTTATTATTAAATTTTAAGTACATGGTAACTAGAGATGTATAAAAGAGGATTTTAAAGAGTCCCTCCAAGACAAAGCACTACATTTTTGTGTGCCATCTGATAACTATGTGAACCATCAAGCACTTAAACCTTGGCTGTAATTTCAGAAGAGCTACATATAAAACCTTATTTACAACTGGGTCTTTCCTCTCCTTTCTCTTTCCCCACTGAGTCATCCTGGTCTGTTTAGTCCTTAGAGGGGCTGTGCATGAGAGACAGCATTGAAAATGCACTATTTCAAAAAGATCATCCAACACACACACACACAGATAGATATATATATATATAAAACACATAAGCCATAAGTCTGTAGTAATTCATACCATGATTCCTGCCAGGCAAAACCAGAAAAAGGTATTGAAATGATCTTTTCATACAAATCACTGGAAAAGAGACCAGAGTCACAACAGTACCTAGTGCATGTTCCAAAAAGGAGAGGGGCCTCGTCAGGAGTAATCATTTCACAATATGGACCTGTGTGTAAACTAACTAACCCCCACTAACAGTGGGGGTTTTTAACACTTTTTAATTTACTATGTACTATAGAGAGTGTACTTAACTTGCTGTCTCTGGTACATCGTTAGAAGCCACACATCCATCTTAATACATCGTGTCTGATCTCAGAGACCACAGACTACCAGTGATTTGAGCATTAGTGATGTATACACACACCCCTTGTGACTTTGGAAGTTTAGATGACCCCATTTCGACCATCAGCTCAGCTCCAGAAGCACAAACCTGCACCTTAAACTCGAAAAACCACTTTTCAGACAAGGCACCACAACACCCCAACTTTCCAGCGGGCCGAGAAGAGGGGAGATCTCTGGAGATGGAGCTGTGCAGTGCCAACACGTTGGCCCCTTGGCCAAAATGCCTGGGCCCAGCTGCTGAGGACTCCCTGGGAGCACGCTCTGCATGCAGAGCTCGCCCTGGAGGTGCCGCGCATCACGCGCAGCAGCGCGGAGCAGGAGCCGGGTGCAGGTTTGAGAGAGGCACCTCCTGTAAATGTCAGTGGGTTTTTAAAGGTTAAGTAAGCATCTTGAGAAAGGCCTCCGAGTTCCTGTGCTCCACCTCAGTGCAAGCTGATAAAGGATTATTGAAAAAGGAAAAAAAAAAGCCCGCAAACAGATAAAAAGCTCCTGAGTTGGTGTTGAACAATTGAATTTTTCTGTGCCCAGCTACAGTAGTAGATTACCAATGGCAGATGTACCATTATTAATTATCAGGACAAAGTATTAAAGACTGTTTTGCTTAATGAACTCATCTACAGATGAATGTTAATTCATATACATAACTGTTTCTTAAAGTTATGCCAGCTTGCCTTTGAGTGCCCTCTGAAACATCTGCCCTTGAGGTCAGAATTAGTGACAGCTGTGGGGACTCACCAGTGGCTCAGTGAGTCAAGCCTGGGAACAAGCCCCAAAACCTGATGAGAGCTCTGTGCTGTACCATGAGCTCTATTATTGTTGTTATTTGAAGGGAGACAGACTGGAAAAGTAAGAACCAAGAAAAAGTCAAGCCCAAGAAGGACAGCCCCAGCTGGACACTCTCCTGGGCTCACTGCAGCAACAGCTCCCTGCCAACCTCACTGGTAAAGGGCCAAAAAATTAGAACAAACTAAATGGATCTTGCATTATGAAAAGAGGAAGAGATTTCTTCTCTCCAACAGTGACAGAAGAAAACAGAAGCAAAATGGAGTCAGAGAGTAAAAAGAACTGATACCAGATAGCTCCAGTTTCTTTACATGTCTAGAGAGTAGCAGAGGAGACTAAAAAGTGAGGGGAGAGAAGGGAATCAGGGATAGAACCTGGATGTGAGGAACACCCTGAGGAAGAAACAGCAGAATGAGGAACAAAAGATTACAAGGAAACAAAGTAAGCACAGAGAAGAGAAATCCACTGAGGGAATAGAGAAAAACAAAAGTGCAAGAGCACAACAGAATCAAGTGGGGGAGGCTGGAACAAGAATCACTGAAAAGGCTCAGAAAACTCAGACATGTCATGTAAAAAAAAAGTGCCAAACTATAAATAGAAGGAAAAAGAAGGGGAAAAACATACAAAAAGATTAAAGGCAAAGGAGAGATCAAATTTAAAGCCTTCCCTGCACAAAGCTTGCAAACATGATAACAAGAACATACGGCAGGTTACCACCTGCCTGAGGTCAACCCCTACCCAAAGAGGAGTCACAGGAGCTCAGCCCAAGCCATCAGCCCTTCCAGGGGCGCAGCACCTTTAGCGGAAAGCATGACTCAGTTTGGTCCCAGGCTGATTTGAGGGCCAGTAGGGTCTGAGCCAGCAGTGCCCTGGAGCCAGGAGGGACATCCCTGTCCTGGGGGCACCAGGACCAGCAGTGCCAGTCAGGCCAGGGAGGGGATTGTCCTGCTCTGCTCTGGGCTGGGGCGGCCTCACCTCCAGTGCTGGGGCAGTTTGGGCACCACAGTGTAAAAAGGACAATAATCCATTAGAGATCATCTGGAGGAGGCCACAGGGATGGGGAAGGGCCTTGAGGAGAAGCCGTGTGAGGAGCTGCTGAGGGCATTTGGTCTGTTCAGCTGGAGGAGAGGAGCCTGAGGTCAGACCTCAGTGTGGTCTTCAACATCCTCACGAGGGGCAGCGCAGGGCAGGCACTGATCTCCTCACTCTCATGACCAGGACAGGACCCAGGGAACGGCTGGAGCTGTGCCAGGGTGGGTCAGGCTGGATCTCAGGGAAAGGTTCTTCCCCCAGAGGGTGCTGGGCACTGCCCAGGCTCCCCAGGGAATGGGCACGGCCCCGAGGCTGCCAGAGCTGCAGGAGCGTTGGGACAGCGCTGCCAGGGATGCCCAGGGTGGGGTTGTTGGGGTGTCTGTGCAGGGCCGGGGTGGGACTCAATGATCCCGATGGGTCCCTTCCAACTCAGCATACTCTGTGATTCTGTGGTCAGACTACAGAGCTTCTACATAATAAATATCACCAGAAAAAACCCTTTCCTTGAGAGGTCTCTGATTTTAGTACTAGAGAGTCCTGGAGATACTCCTGAAGCTGAAAATAGCAACGCTTCCTTGCAGTGCCTGCTCTGGTTGGCAGTAAAGGGGATGGAGTTAAGCTACCCCAGGGTTAAAACAGAGCACTGGGGTAACCATGTGACCCATCTGTTCTGGATTCCTTCACTTGGTCTGCAGCAAATCCACCACATTCTGTCACGGAGATGTCGAGAAGGAAAACTGCAACTCCTGGAATGAGGAAACCACTGGTGTACATCCCCCTGCACCTTCCTGGCTCCAGACACACAGAGCAGCACCCCTGGCACGTACCTGCCCAGCACACCTCCTGCCAGCACTGCAAAACCAGCTCAGCTTCAGAGAGAGACAGCTCCCTCCGCCCTGCCAGCCCTGCCAGCCCTGCGTGGGGGCTCACAGCAGCACCCTGCAGCAGCCCACTCCTCATCCCTTCTGACATTCTGCACCCCTTCCACCCTTGCCAGCAGCAAGAGCAAGCACAGGGACACAGATTATCCACAGAGCCGTTCATGGAGCTGCTGCTTTTTAAGATTAGCAGTGTTAACAGCCAGCTCCGAGCACAGCGCTGCACAGCAGGGTCGCTGTGGGCAAAGGCAGCTCTCATCACCTGAACTACGGACAAACAATTTCCAAACCAGTGCCAGCTACCAATGAAGATGTAAAAACAAGGCTGCTTTGTGAATTAAAGCACTCTTGGCAGGAAAGGCTTGCCAAGTGACTTGGAACAACTCCCCTTCATGCCAACTCCCCTTCTGCACCCATCTGAAAGGAAACTGTTCTCATTCATGCTGGTATAATGTGATTTATGTGTGGGCCAGGCTGGACCAGCACAACTTATTCTGATGCTCCTACTTCAGTCCAACTTTTTAGATGATGTCCAACATTTTAGAAGTTTTAAGTCACCTAATGCAAAATACATTAAAAAAGAAATCTGAATCTTTATTGCATTCATTTCAGAAATACTCTGTGGCAATGTTTATCTGTCCCTGAAACAGCATCAGGGGAGACGCTGTGGTAGGTTCAGTAGGAACAAAAGACAGTCCTGCTGCTGGCTGAATCTGCTCCCTGCAATTTCTGCTGGCTGCTATTTGTCAGACAACAATAACAAGCCATGATTTTTGAAGCAAAATGCGCTGGTATTTGAATGAGTAAAATCCAACTATTCAGTCAGCGGAGGGCACATTCTTTGCGTTCGTATAATATTTCGCAAATCCCCCAAAGTGCAGCAGCACACAAGGATGTGGTTTGTTTCTCTTTCAAACAGTCATCTGCAAGCAATTTCATTCAGTTAAATATCAGAATTAAATTTTAGCCATAGTGGTGCTTCTGTGCAAAGGAAATGATGTTTTAAATAGGCATGCAGATGTGGTCCTGCAGATTGGGGCTCAAAACAGAGTAAATAGCTGAAGGGGAGAGGCACTTACTCCTGAATTGCTATTCCCAACCTCAGAATGAAAGTTCTTTATATGACATAACTAAAACCACTTCAGAAATAGAATCAAACTGTTACGCAATAAACTTTGTTACTCCCAGAGAAAAATGAACAAATAAATACTGTTTCAAATTCGAAAGGTTCTATTTTTTAACTCCTACTAATTTCTCTGTTCAGATGAGCCCAATAAGACTGTGATAATAAAAAGTATTCTGTGCTACCCCGTGTCTGAGACAGAAACAGCCAACAGCACTCACCAACAGGCACAGCAGAAAGGCTTCCTAAATTTGGGTTAGCACAGACCTGATGCAGCTACTTCCAGGATTTCCCAGGAAAAACTGGTTTTTATCAAAATCTCCCACTGGTAGGTGTCTCCTTTGAATGGGGCAAGTTCAAGCCAAGCTCCCTGGAATGTGCAGGACTGGCTCTGACTACCAGGGACAGTTGCCTACTTTCCAGCACAATTCTTGCATGCAGACACGTCCACCTTGGGCTACCTGTCTCAGAGACAAATACTTTACTTTTTTCTCTTTTAAATCTCTTCCAGGTGAGTACAAGATACATCTCTGTTCCCCATGAAGGATCAGTGAGTGGCCAACAAGTGTGGAGGCAACCACTTCCCACATGGAAATTCTCAGAGAATTTAAGTACAGAAATGGCCAGAGAAAGACAAATGGCTCCTGTAACCAGCCCTCAACCCAACAGACTGGCAAGGCTGACAAACACAGACCCAAGGCTCTGGAGAATGAGGTTCAAGTTGGACCAAAAGCTCAATCACCCCAGCATTTTCCAGCTCGCAGTCAAGTCATCGGTGCCCAGAGTTAAAATCAGTTTTGGGGTGGAGGGCTTCTGTACTCTCTGTGCTTCTGCAATAGCTACTTTGGGATGGGAATTACTTCAAAAATTTTATTTCAGTATATTGCTGGCAATATTCTTTCTTTTGTCCTAATGCAGAATGGCAACGTTTTGGTAGGTCAGAAAAAGAACATTAACAGGAGCTCAAGTTCATTCCCTCTTCATGCCAGTCCTGTGTCTGGCTTGAGGAAGAGGAGCTCTGCTTGTCGTGGGGGGAATGTCTCTGAAGGAAAACAACTTCTGGGACAAGGTCTGTGTGTCCCATACCAGGACTATGCTAACAGGCAGGATTCAGCTTGATTTCACCTGGAAAATGAAAAGCACTGTGTAGCTCTTAAATATTTTATTATTGAAAAGGGATCATATCCAACCGAGAGCTTTGTTTACAACTTGGCAGAGTGAATGGAAAATATCACATGTTGATATTTGCATTTATCACCTCTGAGCATTGGAAATGGGTAACCCCATGCACAGAGACTCAACAGTGGCAGCAGCCAACAGGCAGCCAAGCACCCCCTCGAATTCAAGCCAGTATCTTTTCAAACCCATTCAATTCACTCAATTTAAATGCACCGATACCTTTAAATCAGAAACAAACTCTCCAGTGTTCTGGGAGTGAAACAGCACTAAACTATGTGGTAATGCCAGGGAAAGAAATACCTCCCTCTCTATAATAAGCCCACAGGAGACCACAGCCCCTTACACAGCTATGTGCTACTGTGGGATTATTGCTGAATTATTTCTCAAAAAGAGTCTAATAAAATTTGAGCAAAACCAGAACCATTCCCACTGTTGTTATCGAAAGACTTGTCTGTACCTGCAAAATAAACTCTGTTACAGGGAAAGAAAATAAGACCATTAAAATCTACCCTGATGAATGTCTTCCTAATGAAAAGTAAAATACTTAGCAATTCTTACTTATGGACTCTGAGTAAAATATTTTGGAGTTAGATGCATAATGACTACAGAATTAAAACATGTCTTTTAATCAGAACATGGAAAAATAAAGAATTTTTAAAATTTAAATTAAGAACCAAGCTAAAACAAGCCTTGTGACAGTGAACAGCATTTCTGTGCTCCACTAATTCCAAACACTGCTTGACAGATCAAATCAGTGTATGCTAGGGAATAAATATGTATGCCATGGTTTTGGGCCTTTTAAAAAATTATTTATATTAAAGGACCATGTGAATTAGCCCCTATGCTGTATTGCTAAAACAGGCATGTGAGTACCCTAATTGCAGGTGATTTAAAAGTCCAGGGACAAAACTGCCATTTAATTCTGTGGTACAGTGACAACTTCATAACCTGGAGCCTTCCGAGCTTGCCACCAGAAAGGTGGAGAGAAAAAATAAATGAAACAAAAAACCCCAAAAAAAGAAAGGCTTAAACCTATTTCCCAGGAGACAAGCACAGGCAGGCAGAGAGCAAAGCAGCATGTCCAGTGTCACAGCTATCACAGAATCGTGACTTTAAGGGACCCCAGGGATCACCCAGTGCAGCCCCTGGCCCTGCACAGACACCCCAACAACCCCACCCTGGGCACCCCTGGGAGCTCCTGGAGCTCTGGCAGCCTCGGGGCCGTGCCCATTCCCTGGGGAGCCTGGGCAGTGCCCAGCACCCTCTGGGGGAAGAGCCTTTTCCTCATGTTCAGTACTGGGAAAGAGCCAGGAACCCAATTTAAGTGTTGGTCCACTTTTAACTCTCCCGTTTTCCGGTCCATAACCATTTTCCACCTTCCTTTAACTCCCAGCAGTGCTGAGCTCCAGGTCCTTGGGCAGTCAGTGCCAGCCTGGGCTCCTCCACCCTTGGTGTCCATCCCAGCGCGCTGGAGCTCCCTGCTAAAGGTGCTCTGAACGACCAACCAGAGTTTGATTTTCAGTCTGCTGAGCACCCACACTTCCCCCAACACCAGCCCCAGCCCTGGGCTCAGCCAGGCTGTACATTCCCAGCGTGGGGATCCCTGGAAGTGGTGCCTGCTGCCTGGGGAGCTGGCTGCTCACTGGCAGCTGCTGGGGCTCACCAGGTCAGTGCAGTTCCACTGCTGTGCTGTTACACTGACAACACTTGCGCTCAGAAGCTCGCAGCATTTCCTAGGAGTTAAAAATGGATTTTACAGTGTTTCATTAAAAATAAATAACCTACTTAAGGGGGAAAAAAAGGCAGTATTACCAAAGGTAAACATACCAGGAGTCTCAGCTAGTGTTGACACAGCACAAAACACATATCAAATATTTGTCAATGAACTTTTTAATGCAATTTACAGGAACTTTTGTCTGTGTTTTTTAATATTTTGACACTTTGTCACAATTTATTCCTTTCCCAAAGCAGGCTCTGCTTTTAGCTGACAACTACCTTTTTTTCTAAATTTAAACCACACCATTAATGTATTAAATTTCCAAAAATACTTCTGAAAGCATGTTATCTCTGGCATTTAACCACCAGCTTGTCACACAGCTGAGCCCTCTAACCTCAGCACTGCAATAGCAGACCTTAAGTAACCACTTGCTTAAAAGAAGAGGGAGGAAAAGGGCAGATTTTTGGATGACAGAAAAATGGCATTTTTACAGTGACAATGATTTATGATATTTAAATTGCTCAGCCAAACTACTCCAGTGTAATGACTGAAGTTCAGATGGGTATCCTGTATTTAAATGCACAGATACACTGCAGGGCAGCTGCTTCTGGATGGTTTGATGGGCTAATTTGCAATAAAAAGTAAGATTCCAAGGAAGAACCTTGAGGAGTCAATTGGCTGGTGTGATGTTTAAAATCCAACTGGTATTGCAATGCCCTGCCAGCTCCACTGATGTGTTAGCTGGCTCTGGATATGGAGCTAAGTCTTAGTGCAGCAAATAGAAACACCTTGAATATCTAAATGAAATGCTCCAGCCATAGCAGAGATCTCTGCATGAGAACAAGTTCAGCTGAGTTCCTGAGGGAAGAGTAAAAAACCCTGCAAAGAGAATGGAGTTGTCTGTAACAGCTGACAGAAGTTCAGATGCAGCTAGTCAAGTGCAGCCAGTTATGATTCAGTTGTATAATAGCATTTGCACTGACAGACAAGACAATCTTTCTTACAACTGTCTGTAGCTTTTTGGCTTGAAGAATCTTGATGCTCTTATAAATTGCAACTTCCCATCACATTCAAAATGTCTATATATTTTTACAGGACACAAGGCATTTGTATGGCATCTGTTACAAAATATATATTCCTACTGCCTAGAAAATGCATTTCAAGTCTTCATACATTAAGTCTGATTTATTCAAGCTCATGGAAAAACTATTTTGAGCAATCTGTCTGGAACACAGGAAGCATGAAGAACTGGGGTGCCAGAGACTGGCTTCTGATGCTCTGCCCCTCGGCACCAGGATAGAGAAAAGTTACTTTGACCTGAAATTAATGTAAATTGAAAGTGCTGCAACCTGAACTACTCCAAGAATGTAATTCTAATCCCATTTACCTGACATCATTAATCTGTGCAGCACTGATCATCAGTTATCTCAGTTCACTGCATTTGCCAGAGAGCATCCCTATTTATGGAGACGTTCCTCTTTTAAGCACAGAGGTTGAGTTTTTACTCAGTTCACCTCGAGATCCTACTTGCAGATAATCTGCAGCTGACAGAGGCTGTTCCCAGGGCTGGCAGAGTGCACTAACACTCCCAGGAACACGTGCTCATTACCCAAGCGTTTCCCATGGCATTTCCTGACCACCCTGCACTGTTGCCAGGCACCACACACTGAGGAAACGGTCCCAAAATTCAGAGACTGCAACAGAGCTACCAAAGCCCAAGGATGCACTCCCCTCAAAGAGGCTTTGTGGTTTGGTATTTCACAATTCCCATGGGCTCCAGTGACAACCTGCTGGCCTCAGAGCCCAGTTTGGAGGGCCAGGGGATGGAGCACAAATCTGCAGTGGGGGACAATGGCTACACTGAGAAACCTGAGCATGACAGACACAGCAAAGACAAGGCACAAAAGCACAGCACTGCATCGTCCCAAGCTCCCTGTCCTGAGCACTCTCACCAGGAGACTACAGAGCCCCAGAGATGGCACAGGGCACCACGAGACAACTGCTTCTCCCCCCCATTGTGCCCCTTGCCCACATGCTTGTAGATCCCTTACAAACATCCAGGAGCTATAGATGAAATCTTACACATTTCTGTTGAGAGATTTCGTGCTTACTTATAGATTGTCTTCGTTATTATTGTCATCATTATTATTATTAACAATACAGACACCCATAGCCTCACACTTTCACAGACTCACAGAATATCCTGAGTTGGAAGGGATCCATAAGGATTGAGTCCAGCTCTTAAGTGAATGGCTCATACAGGGATCAAACTCAGACCTCTGGTGTTATTGGCACCTTGGTTTTGCTGTCTTTAATCTCTTTGCACCCTACTCATGACCTCTCCTTCCAGAGCACTGAGATAAACCTGTCTGCAAAAAACATACTCAGGTTGTAGGACAGAGCAAGGAGGTGATGCCCTGCCATGGGACCACTGCTGCCCCACACACCTTCAGTCACAGAATCACAGGATTAAGGAGGTTGGAAAAGACCTTTGAGATCATCAAGTCCAGCCTATGACCTAACACCACCTCATCAACCAGACCATGGCACTAAGTGCCACATCCAGTCTTTTCTTAAACACCTCCAGGGACTCCACCACCTCCCTGGGCAGCCCATTCCAATGCCCAATCACTCTTTCTTTGAAGAATTTTTTCCTCATGTCCAGCCTAAACCTCCCCTGGTACAGCTTAAGGCAGTGTCCTCTTGTCCTGTCGCTGTTCCCTGGGAGCAGAGCCCAACCACCCCTGGCTGCCCCCTCCTGTCAGGGAGTTGGAGGGAGTGACGAGGTCCCCCCTGAGCCTCCTTTTCTCCAGGATAAACCACCCCAGCTCCCTCAGCTGCTCCTCACAGGACTTGTGTCCAGACCCCTCGCCAGCCTTGCTGCCCTTCTCTGGGCGCACTCGGGTATCTCACTGCTGATTCTCCAGCCCAGCACACAGACAGTCACTGAGGCACAGACAGCATCCCCCCTTCACCACTACAGCAGCAGGAAAAGGCAAACAACACCCTCCACTCTTATTAAGAGAGAAGAAGCTTCACGGTGTCACGCTGTGGCAGAGTGACTGGGCTCTCTCAGCAGCAGCTCTGGGCAGGAGGGCACAGGAGCTGGTGGCCACGGCCTTTTGTTCCCAGCTGGAGTGGGCAGCGCATGGCGAGCACACGGCTCGAAGGGAGAACTGCCTGCTCAGGCAGCACAGTGAGCCGAACACTCAGCCCCTGTTCAGCCACGGCACACGTGGGCAGGAGTTGCACTGCAGATTCCTACTGGGAGCAGGAACAAAAGCTCCCAAGCAGGAACACTCCTCCCTCACAGAGATCCCTCTGCAGCTGGAGCAGACGCTGCCAGACACGCAGCTTTGCGTGTCACTGTCCCAGGGAACTCTTTTCCTCCAGAAACCGTAGCTCAGGCTTTCCTCCTCAGAAACCACAACCCACACTCGTTTGGCTTTTTAATAGAAAACACCAGTCCGTGGAAGTATGAAATACAGACATTTTAATTCACCCTTATAAATTTGTGGCAGAGCTCATAAAGTGTGTCTGGAGAGCATCAGCAAGTCAGCCAAACCAAGTGAGAGCTTGCACAGCGAGAGGGACCCACTCCAGGATACCTTGCCGAGACAATGTGTTTTACAGGAGGAAATGCAGTGTGCCTCACATTATCAATAACATTTAACTGAGACTGCTATTGGACAAAAAACTTCTGTAAAAATCTCTCTTGGTTTTGGACTTGAAGCAAACCATTACCTGCCTCCAAGAGACTTCAGTATAACAATATTCTCTTTACACTGTAGTGGAGTAAAAGCTGGGAATTGTATCAGCTCTCAGAACATGCAGTGACAAGTCTCGTTAAAGAGTGAGCCCCAGCCCCACGTCAGCAAAGCAGTTTGAGGTTTGATGATGCAGAGCCCAGCTGAGCAGTGCAAAGAAAACAAACTTCTGCTGTGAGGGTCATTCTGTCCCCCTGCCCTGTGCAGGACTTCAGCCATCGACTTGAGCAGGGAAACAGAGACGGTCTCTGCCAGAGAGCTGCACCAGAGGCATCTGTCCCTTTCATATTCAACTGCTATTTATTAATAAATCATTTTTCCAAACTGGATTTTTGCCTTCAAGAGGTATCAACAACAGGCACATATGAATTCTTAAAAATCACTGTGTTCAACATGACACAAACACGTGCCTGAATGTGTTACTGGTTCTGTCCTGACTGATTTCTGACTGACAGCAATAAATTTACTCTTTAAATAGAAATTTAACAATAACAATAATAAACCACAGCATGGATTTAAGTGGTCACTGAATCAAACATTCAGGGCAGACATCATCAGGCAATATCCCCTTCCACACAACCTATGTTTGGGAGTTGACAAAAGCCCTACTCATACTAATATAACACAGTTTATTTCTCCAAATCAGACCTCAAATGTATAACAAAGTGCAACCTTGCATGAAATCACTCTCAGAAACCAAAGAGGTTCTTCTATGACAGACCACAAGACATAATAAACAAAATATTACCAATCAGTCTACAAGGAACAGTATCTCTGTCATCCAGTGCAGTTCTTTCTCCTTTAAATTATAATAAAACTGCATGGATTTGTGATGTTGTCCTTGGATTGCACACACTTCCCAGGGCACAGACTGTTCACCTGCAGAAAGGAATCCAGCACAGTTCCTGCCGGGAGCTTTTGAACAGAGAGAGGAGGTACCAACTGCCCCCGTTAAACCAAAGCTGTGCACAGGACCATCTCCTCCAGCTGCCTGCAGACACTGGGGACACTGCTTGAACTCTAAAGCACAGCCTTGGTGAGATTCCCTTCTTTGCCAGAGGATATTTTTTGTTAACACCAACACCTCCAGAAGGATGGAGCTGCTTCCTGTTCAGTGCCATGTGTTGTCACGCCAGGGAATGTGGGTGCAGCTGAGAGCCGGGAAAAGAATTGGGAAAACAGAGAGAACAGAGCTTCTATGTTGCATTTTAATTGCAATATTTGGCAAAACTCATGTCATTTTGGGTCTGGAGACATGGATTATTGCACAGCTGCAGTGAGAGGCAGAAGAAACAATCACCATGTTACAGTATGGAAACATTTTATGAGATAAAGAGCACAGCCAAACCCTTCTTTCACCAAATACAGAAATCACATGTTTTTAATAGAATTCTAGGCACTTCTTCGAGTAACTCAGATAAGTTTCAAGCCCCAAACTGCATTTACATGTTTATCTAGAGATAAGCAGAGCACTGAAAGATGAGATTAATTTTTCATCCTGAAATACGAAACTTTCCTCAGAACTCCTTCCCAGGAGTATGGAGCAGAAGGATGGAGCACAGAGGGCGGATGTGACTCTGCAAGAGCCTTCTGGTGGACAAGTGCTTATGAAAAGCCTCAAAGCCATGACAAGAGGCTTCTCTGGGGTCTGATGCTTTCTTTGACTCCTCCAGTTAAGAGCAGAGATCTTGGTAAAACCATCACTGCTGTAAACTTTATCCCAACCTACTGCGGCTCCAAGCACTAGGATCCTATTACTACCTCTAAAGGAAACCAAAAGGAGTAATTAATTTGGATGGACACATCCAAAAGCCAGAGCTATCACCATCCCTGAGGCCACTCCAGACAGTCCTAAACCCTGACCAAACCTCAGCCAGCCTGGCACGGGGCACGGCTGGTCCAAACACAGACCCAGCCCAAGGGAAATGCCCACTCCTGAAATCACTGCTCCAGCTCAGCTCTTCAGGGTCTGTGTAGCAGATCCAAGGATCAAATGCTGCTGACAACCCATGAAAGAGATTGTCACCCAGGTAAAATCAAACACAGCCACTGTTGTTTTGGAGGATGCACCCAGAGCAACGCTGGAATATGGGACTGACACATTGCAATGACTCAAATCTCCTTGCAGATGCTTTCCCTGCCACCCCAGCCACATGCAACAGGATCAAAAAGGATGCCTAGCAAAACACAGCAGCTCTTGAACAATTCTGATGCTCTAAAATATGCGAGAGGGAGAGGGAGCAAGAGAACAAACATTTAATTTCCTTGTAAAACAGATGACTGCATTGTAATTTACTAGCAGCTGCTGGCAACAAACACCATACTCTCATATTCCTATTAGCCAAGCTACAGCTGATTTATTAAAGGCTCAGATACATCAAAACAAATGACTGTAACATCATTTATATTACTATTTACAGCTTCTTAATAGGGTTACACGAAGGGGCAATGCAGCACAAGCTGGAATCTGGTTACAAGTCTGTCAAACAGCAGCAGAGCATCTCTCTGTTGCTCTCTCTCTAGCACTGAGCTCCCCTGTATCATTTCCAACAATTACCTGTGTTCCTGGGAGGCTCAGGTGTGCAGGAAATTGCTGGTAGCAAAGCAAGCAAGTCTTCCCAAACTGCACAAATACTCAGTGGGCTGCTGCTAGTCAATATAATGCTGAATTTAAAAAAAAACCACAATAACAAACCGAAACACAAGAAAAACCCAAACCAAGCCTCTGCCCAGCTGTGAGACTCAATCAAATATTGTTGCCCAGTAAGGAATCAATGTTATCACTCCTCTGCAGAGCACGCTGCTCCCACAGCTGCTCCTGGAGCCACAGGCAGCACATTTACAGACAGGCTGTGTCAAACACAGCCAGGGATCAATAGCACGCCTGGGACTGAGCTGGGCCAGTTTTTCAGAGCTGTCTGTCCTGGGCTGCCTGAGGTGTCCCCAAAGCCAGGGATTCCTCAGCTCTTTGCCCAGGTGTCCCCACGACAGGCAGGGAATGATGTGCCCATTACAGAGCAGCAGTTCCTGGCTCTGCAGGGCAGCCACAGGCACAGCGATGCCATCCCGGCCCTCTCATGGGATCACAGAATGTTAAGGGGTTGGAATGGACCTTAAAGACCCTCCGAACCCCCCATGCCGTTGGCAGGGACATCTCCCACTAGAGCAGGCTGCTCAAAGCCTTATCCAACCTGGTTTTGAGCACTGCCAGGGTTGGGACATCCACAGCCTCCCTGGGCAACCTGTGCCAGTCTCACCACCCTCAGAATGAAAAATTTCTTCCTGATATCTGACCTAAATTTCCTCTCTTTCCATTTGTCCCCATTCCCCCTTGTCCTGTCACTCCAGTTCCTGATGCAAAGTCTCTCTCTGGCTTCCCTGGAGCCCCTTCAGACCCTGGAAGGTGCTGTGAGGTCTCCATACAACCTTCTCTTCTCCAGGCTGAACAGCCCCAACTCTCTCAGCCTGTCTCCATAGGGGAGGGACTCCAGTCCTCTGATCAACTTCCTGGCCTCCTCTGGACTTGCTCCAACAGTTCCATGTGTTTCTTATGTTGGGCATAGCAGAACTGTGTGCAGGACTCCAGCTGGGCTCTCACAAGAGCAGAGTGGAGGGGGAGAATCGACCTGCTCCCTCGACCTGCTGGCCACGCTCCTTTGGATGCAGCCCGGACTCTGCTGGTTTCTGGGCCAGCTCACGGTGAGGTTTTCCATCACCCCCAAGCCCTTCTCCCAGGGCTGCTCTCCATCACCACTCTGCCCAGCCTGTGGGTGTGTCTGGCATTGTCCCAACCCAAGAGCAGGACCCTGCACTTGGCTCTGTTGAACTCCATGAAGTTCACAGTGTCCCACCTCTCCAGCCTGTTCAGGTCCCTCTGGATCCATCCCTTCCCTCCAGTGTGGGACTACAACACACAGCTCGGTGTCATCAGCACATTTGCTGAGGGTGTCCTAGATCCCACTGTCCTTGTCACCAACAAAGATGTTGGACTCTCCTCTTGGATGAATGCAGGGCGTGGGTGTGAGCAGCTCTCTGCTGGGCAGAAGATAAATTCAATCCCTTCCAATTGATTAGGAAAACACAGCCTACTGGGCTTTCTATTTCCTTTTCTCACGCTGTTTGGAGTTAGCATCCCTAAGGTTACTAACCTCAACCCCCGACTGATGTTAAAACCCAAAACTACTGGGACTGGAAAATGAATGCTCAAGATCAGCCCAAGCATAAGGCAGGAGCCACTTCACATCCTGACTGATCCACAGGATCCTCCCCATGCAGACAGGCTGCACTCTCAAAGTCACCCAGATTTTCCCATACACCCAAATGGGATCTGCAGTAGAGGTACTGTGGTGAGACCACGACTCCAGCCGGGAAAGGGGCAGGGCTGTGACCCCCAGTCCCTCACATTTTGAGGGCAGGCTCCCCCAAAGCCCAGCCAGGACAGGAGGCCATGCTGTGACCCCCAGTCCCTCACATTTGAGGGCAGGCTCCCCCAAAGCCCAGGCACTGCTGACACCACACACAGCAGCTCTGCATCTGCCCGGCCCTGGGAGAAATAACCCAGCGTCCTCACAAGCCATGGATTGCTCTATCTGCCCAGATAATATTCTGAGCACTGACAGACTATCTCATCCAAAGACTCGAGCTGACATGACATACTTAAAAGGATTTTTAAATTAAAAGGGAGCTTTGTATTAGGAACATAAACCCTTTATCAGAGGTGTCGATGAAGGCAAATGGAGGATTCCTTTGCTGTATAAATTACACAAGGAATTCCCAGCCCACCCCATGAATTTTGAGCCAATGTGTTCAAGCCTCTGGTTTTCTCTAACCCATAAAAGCTCCAGATAGTCAAATATTATGCTTCTGCTTTTTAAATATTTCCATTTAAATGTAGATTTTGACCTTCTTGCCAATGAAATATTAATAAGAGAATAAAATATATATTACTCTTCTTCTGAGGGAGAGGTCTCTAACTCTGTCATGTTCCCCGTTGGTTTTTTGAAGAGGATTCCTTCAAATCATGGTGAATTTATTCCTTATTTCTATATTTTTTAGGCCATGGCAGCTGAAAACAGAAAGGTGATCCCTTTATTTTTATCATCCTTGGGGAAAAGGGAGAGAAATTCTTTTTCTCTAGATCAATGAAAAATAAACAAGGATGCCAAAGAAACCCTATCATTTCCAGCAAGAGGCAAAAGGCTAATTTAATTTGAAGTAACTGTGTTCCTAAACAAGGACACAGTATAAAGATTAACTGAGATCTCCATTTCTGTATATAACTGCAGCCCATTAAGTGGGATAGAGGACAAAACTCACAAATTGCCCTGCTTGTCCATCTTTATCTTCATCATTGTTCCAAGACAAATACCCCTCCCCTCACCACAACATTATCTTTCTCGCTCCTCCTTTGTCGTTAAGGAAAGGGAAAACAACCAAATCCATCACTGTGCTGCAGCACAAATGCAGCTCTGTTTGAAGGGGATCAGCTCTGCTCCTGCTGATTTAAATGAGAGCCAGGCGGGACCCCAAGAATGCTCATCAGTCCTAATTACAGCTGCATCAGGAGAAATGTTCCATCACTGCAGAGTAACATCCTCCTTTAAAGGCTGTGGCAGGGTGCACTCTAAAAACACAGGGGATAAATGCTGTTGGTATCCAACACAACAACCTCGAGCCCTGCTGCTGTTCTGGGTGTTTCCATCTGAGTCCTGTCTCAGGTAACACTGCAAAGCCACCACAGACTGGTGGGGAGGGTGACAGAAATCATCTGGTAAACTGTGGAAAGATACATGACAGCTGGAAAATCTAAGGCAGGATGGACTGAGACCTTGGGAACCTGCGAGGGCCAGATAAGAAATGCGTGGTGTGATGGAGGGGGCCCTGGCAGGGCTCTCAATCACCGCCGAGTGCTGCCCTGGGCCGAGTGATTTCTGGAGAGAGACATAAAGCAGAGATTAGCAATTTCTCAAACTTTATTTACCAGCTCTTGCTGTTAATTCTCATGCCAGGGCCTCTCTAATCTAACTCGTGGAAAGTATCAATTCTGACTTCTCAAGTATATCTCATAATTTGGCTAAATTACAGCCCTATGTACTCTCACCACCTCTAGGGCAGGGTATAATTTAGAGAGGGTGGGATTCTGAAAGGCAGCTGTGAGAGTTAAATGCCCAACTTCAGCTGAATTTCAATAAGCACTGGGTACACCTAATTCCCTTAGGCTCTTTTTTAAATCCTAGCACCTTTTTTTTTTTTACCTTTTTTTTTTTTTTTAAGATGCTACCAAGGAAAGGTCAACCTAATTTGCCATAGCAGCAAGTGAAGGCAAAAGATCAGCACATGCTGACAGGCTGTCTGAGAGGTTTCATTATAGAGCTGTTTACAGCAGTTATTTCTCCTGTTGTTGCTGCCATTTTCAGGGTCAAGGAACTGAGATCCCATTTCAGTAGCAGAGATCACTGGTCTGGGAACAAAATACTTGAATTTTACTCCTCCCTCACAGGCTCGTTGACTCATATGCTGCTCACTGCTGAGATTTTTCTGAATGACCACATGGTCGTTGGAAGTTTATACTAATGCATGTAGAAACTTCAAGCCTAAATTCTAGTACTAACATCACCAATTAGCTTTAATACAACTGGAAATTTCAAGTGGAGTGTAACGCCAGCTGAATTCACAACAGCGTATCAACCAATCAAGCCAAGACAATTCATTTGAAGTTTTGTTTCCTTTGGAACATAAAATTCCTTCTGTGAGGGAGAAATGCATTAGTGTATGGTACTTTCTGAAGCAGTCTTTCTTCACACCCTTTTATACCCTACAGTTCACAGAGAAATGCCCTAAAGGTCTGCACCACCCCTAACACTAACACTTTAGCTTTATTTTCACCATGTATTACCAGCTAATACAAGAAGCACCAATGACTGTATCCAACTGCCATGAGGGTTCTCCACTGCCTCTACCTCCCTGTGAAGGGCAGGTGCAGGGTCTGGTGTGAGGGAGAGGACACTCAGGGCTGTCCCCAAGTCAGGAGATGTAGGTGACCACTCACCTGAGTGCCCATGAATGGGCACTACAGGCCCTTAGAAAGCTCTTGCACCACATCACAACCTCAACTCCAGCACAAGGAACAGAGAAGTGGCTTTGGCTCAATTTCTGACAACCCAGAGAGGACAACAAGAGTCAGAGCAAGCAAAGGGAGTGCAATTGCATGGCCAAGAGCCAAGCCTCAAAGATAAAAGACAGTAAAGGAAGACCTTCAGTCACAGCCAAAAGTTCAGCTGACAACAGCATTTCTCTTCCAGCAGCAGGAAAAGAACCTTCACGTCAAGTAAACCGCATCTCCCGACTCTGCCTCAAAAGACTGCTAAAAAGGTCAAGAGATTTGGTATCTCCCAGCTATGTGATGAAAGATGTGCCACAAAAACGTTCATTTCATATTGCTTTTGTCAGGTGATGGCAATATTCACATGTGATGAATAGATCTGCAGGCAGTGCAGTCACACATTCACATCTCGCGTGCCCACACCATGGGGGCAATGCACCAAAGCCAGACAGCAGAACCTTCACTGCTCAGCTGGTGGAGAGCTAGGAAGAGATAGGAAAGCTTCTCATCTCTGAAGGAGATTCAGGGTGACATGTACTCCAGAAGAGCACCATGGAAGGTACATAACTATTTATGATGCATCTACATAATGTTTTGTGTGAAGAACACAAATGGGTTTTTAGACGTTCTAAAGGCCTTTTGCTGGCCCCTGCATGGCCAAAATTTCTTGCTGCCATACTTCCACAGCTAGTAGTTCTTTGTGTTATCAAAAGGAATAAAAAAAAAAAAAAAAGGAACAAACCCACTACAAATTACTTGAAAGTATGGTGGCTTTTAAACTGCCCTTTTTAAAGGCTTCCAGGCTAAATACAGAAACAGCTCCCAAGAAAGCATACACAGAGACCCCTAGAGAGTTAAAAAGCAAAAACCTTTTCATGCCCATCCACAAGCACACACTGCTGTCACATCACCACACTGCCTTAGAGAGACTCTGCCCCAGCACAGGATACAAGACAGAAGAGAGACAAGAAGCTTTTCCCTCCCACTCTGCACTCCTCAACCATGATCCCAGAGAAATCCATTTTGAGGTAAGAGTCCTCAGAGGCTCTACTGGCTTTCCATTCTGGATTTCTTTCTCCACTCAAACAACAAGCAAGAAAAACTCCCAACCCAATTTATCTAAGTGTCTTCGGCAATATCCTTTACAGACTTTCAAAGAGCCACTGGCAGTAGTTAAGCTGGTGCTGTTTAACTTGGACATCTGTCCAGCCAGGCTGGGATGACCAGCTCAGTTTACATCACCGGGTAGCAATCAAATAATAATTACTTTGGGTTACTACAGACTGGAGCTGGATTTGAGTGAATGATTTCAGAGCACTGGAATCCATTACCAATAACCCAAACCAGCTGGGTTCTCATCTCCGTTACAAAGAAAGCAGTAACAATTCCAAACATTAATTCAGACACTAAGTACTAGCTGGATCACCAGTCCATGGGAGCAGTGGCATGTATTTTGACATAATTACCTCAAGATGGAAGTGAGAAGGGCATCCTATGGAGAACGGTTCAGAATTTACATTCTGTGCCACATTTAACTCTCTGGAGTTATATGGAAAAGGTTTGTATTCAATAAAAAGCTCCATTTAACATTATTTCCTTTGCAAAGGCAAGCTGGATAATACTGGTGGAAAGCAGGATTTTGCAAATGCAGGCTGCAGTCTCCCAGCAAAGGGGAAGCCAGCTGAAGAGCAGGACCTGCCTTTTCTGAAACAAGTTAGACTGTGCAACAAATTGGTATATCCAAATAAACAAATCCCTGAATCTCCTCCATTTGCCTCCATGAAACAAATGAGTCAGTGCTGACTAATCGTATTATAACAGGGGAAGCTGCTAATAGGCTTACAAACCATGTGTTTACAGGCTCGTTACTGCTCAGGGCTGGCTGGGACAGGAAAGAAGCTATGGGAGAAACACTTGGGAGTCAAAATGTTACCAGGTATGTTCTGCAACTGAAACCACTCTGCAGCTCACACCAAGATGGGGTATGAGAAAGTGGGACTGAAGTGAAGGAAAAGGAATGCTATTTCCCCATTCGGGACCAGAGATCTCTTCTTCAAAGCTACATCTAACCAGGGGGACTGATGACAAGAAGAAATTCTCCCAGTCACTACAGGAGTCAACCCTCTGAAATACCACATCCTCTGAGGGGCCAATTTCACTGAAAAAAGGAAAATGAAAAGGAGCCATTTCTTCTCTGCACCCTGGAAAGGACTGAGGCAACTTATACCTTGGGGTTTTTTCCATTTGCTTTTTGGAACAATCTGGCAGAATAAAACAAGTAGAACCTTAATGTTGTAGGGCACAAGAACCAGCCTATGGCAAGGGAACATGCAGCTGCAGCTCATCTTTATCAGAGAATTTGTAAAAACAAGGTCATGATTCTTATTTTCTACAGATTTTTATTGTGAAAATCATAACTCTTTGAGTTTTCTCTCTTCTAAAAGCTACAAGTCTGTTTTATTATGTTTGTGTGTCCATTTAGTTCCAAATGACTTCACCAGCAAGAAAAGATGCCTCTTTCTTCTCTTTTCTGTCTGCTTACAGTAAATTAGAGATGCTTTCCTCCAAACACACTCATGTTCAAACCCTGAGAGCCATCATTCTTGCTGTGACACACGGGAGCCCATATGTGGGGGTTACAAATACCATCCATTATCTCCTGACATCAGTAGCCTCTGTATGAATTCCACAGTCAAAGCATTGGCAGAGAGGGAACTCAGCTGTTTCTCCAAATATGCAGGACAACGTGCTGCCAGCTTCAGGAAACCAGGTTTCCCCACCTGCAGCAAGTCGTGAACCTTGCTTACTTTGAGATTATTAAATTAAAGGCTTCACAAACACCTTCAAAGTTGCAGCAGAACTACTACTTGGTAGCCCCCTTAATTTGTCTCCAGGGAAAGGAACAGTTCAGGTATGTGACAGACCACAGAGAAATAAAGGAATCCTGAAACAGTGGACTGTGGCAAAATTTTCTAAAAGACAGTGCAGAGTGGGCAGCAAAATGCCATGAAAATTAACTTAAAAGCCCAGTTTCACATCCTTGAGGATCAATTACAGCCTTTGTGCTTAAATGCATTTAATACATCAATGCTGTAGTGGGACAGGATCCTCACTGCTGTGGCCAGTCCAGCCCCACTGGTCTGTTAATGGGACAGGTCAGAGCAATACCAACGTTGTGAAGGACAAAGAAAGGCTGAGAATAAATCCCTGCTGACCCTACTGTCACTTGGGTCACACTAAAGGCTGGAATTCTGTTTATCCAACACCATTAACCTCAATTTCTCCTGCACACAACTAAAACCCAGCTGGAGCAAGGTAGTTCAGCCAGAGCCCCTCGGACAGGCTCATGGCACTCCCAGCTCAGCCAGAGCCCCTCACACAGCCCCAGGGCACTCGGGGCAGGAGCTGCAGTGAGGCATCTGCCCCTCCCCACTAAAGCACTGAACACCCCCCGAGCCCAGCACGGGCAGCCCGAGGTCCCGGGATGCAGCGCCCGCACCGTGGGGCACCGTACACACGTGCTGGGAACGTGCCTGGAGAAGCACAGAGCTGGGAGAACAAGGGCACCTGCATTCTCCTCTCACACCCACCAGGTCAGAGGCCCTCAGGGAAGCTCTGTCCTTGGAGATTTTGGGGACTTGGCCAGACCAGGCTGTGACAGGTGGCTGAGTCCTGCTCATGGGACCAGAGAACCTCCAGAGCTCTGCTCCAACTGAAAACATCGTGATCCCATGAACTCAGTGTCCTTTATTTTCAAGGGCACGACACCTCCTGTTTCATGTGCCCCTGCACACCAGCTGCCTCTCCTCTCATATGAAGGCTTCACCACAAGCCAGTTAAAAGAGGGACTGGTGAGTAACCTCTGCTTTCCCAGCTGCCTCCGAGGGGTTGCCCCTCTGTTCCCCGAGGCTGCTGATCCCCACAGTGCCACCATTATGTGTTTTGCTCTATTCACAGTTGCTCCTGCCACCCTCCGTGGCAGCCCCAACCCTGGCAGGAGCATCCCTGGCTGCTACGCAGATCTGCAGGATGGCGTGAAGCTGGGAAGCTTCCCATTTCTGCAGCATAACCAAGGCTTTGCCTAAAGTAGCAGACACAATGTCTTGAAACCTTCCAATTATGCAGCTGGGGAAGCCCTCTCCCTCTGAAATTATCAAATAATAGAGAGAGCAAGAGAGAGCATAAGAGAAAGAACAGGGATGGGGTGGAGCGGAGAGGGAATATCTATGGCCTTCTGCACCCAATTCTGTCACTCTGACATTTCTTTCAAATACAATTATTTAAAGCCTCCTGATGGCAAAGCTAAGGAAAGGGACTAATAGAGGCTTGTACGGTACCTCTCCATCAGGCAGTTCAATAAATCCTGGCAGTGCTGTGATTTGTGTTGGGAGAATGAGCTTTTCAAGAGCAGAACTATCACTTTACACCGTCAATAATCTCACTGTCAAAAACTCCCCGAGTAACCTGACCAACACTTCAGAAGCTTAATTTATAGATGTGCTATTTGCCTTCAAGGTATTTTATACAGCTAAATAATGGAAGTGGATATTATTCCAAACTACTCTGCAGCTTTCACAAGTGGAGTTGAAGAACATGCAGGAGGACAAATTTTCTACTAGCTTAGATTCTTCCCTGTGACACCTGTTTGATACCATCTACCACTACTGGAGTTGCTTCCAAATTATACTCTGGAAAATAACCTCCAGCACTTCCAGAGGAGGTGATCATTCAGTGATTTAAAGGTCATCCCATTCCACCCCTGCCATGGGCAGGGACACCTCCCACTATCCCAGGCTGCTCCAAGCCCCATCCAGCCCGGCTCTGGACACTTCCAGGGATCCAGGGGCAACCACAGCTGCTCTGGGCAACAAATGCTGGGGGAAGATCAGAACTAAATAGGAACAGATCCTAAGAGCCTGGATCTCACATCATAACTCTTTAACAGTGAGCTCAACACTTGTACAGAGGCACTTAAAGAGCAAAGCAGTGCATGGAAAAGTGCTGGAGGTTCTTGGCTTTGCTGTGGACACTTGTACAGGGATTTGCAGAAGGCACCCCTGACCACCACTTCTCCCACCCAGGACACCCAGGACCTGCAGTGGGATCACAGCAGGCCAAAGTGTCTGCCCAAAATTTCACCACTGGGATACATGTGGCTACAGTGACGTTGCAAGGACCAACACTGATACATAAATGCATAACCTAGAAAGATCTGGGCTCTAATGCCAATTTTCAGGTTTAGGGACATATGCATAGAATCATTCAGCCAAATTGGATAAGCAGGCTCTCTTTTTCCCTGATGGAACAGGGGATGGGCTTTTTACTCTCCACCATAACCCCCAATGCTACTTAATGCAAAAGGCTGTATTTTATGTATTCCTGGCTCTAAATGCTGATTGGGCAAGGATTAATTCCTTTAATGGGAAAAGTATTTATGCAACTACAACAAAGGATACCAGGGAAAGGCCCTGGGCAGGCAGCAAATGTGACAGTGCCATTGTAGCCCACACATCTGAGAACCCCAGGCTGTTCCAACCAAGAGCAACAACAACCTCCTTGCTCTGGAGCAGGGTAAAAGCCCTTTACCGAATGAAGCACCAGCGGCAGGGTGGAAGGGTGCGGCAGGGTGGAAGTCACAAGCATTTGCACACACTTATGGCTCAAATGAGTCAGAAAGAAAAGTCAAGGCAACCTGAACCTCAGCCGAGGGAAAAACTCAGTTCTACACCCAAACTCAGCAGCTTGGATCTCTGCATTTTTGTAGTGACACGTGTGCATTCCAGACTGCAGAACAGCCCCAGTACTTTGCTTGGTCAATACCGACTGAGATTGCTCCCTTCTTTGATTCACAGCTGAGCCACTGTAAAGGGCTTTGCTTTTAAGGCCGGACTCTTGCTCCTGCTCTAACAAAATATGAGAACTGGACTGCCCTTTATTTGTCTTACTCATTGGTTCACTTTAAACAGCCTTTCCTTGACTAATAAGTCACATGCCAACAAATCAAGATAATTATCCAAAGGTCAGTACATCAACAAGGTCCCTTTTTGCATATTCCTGTGACTCAGAAGCTGGCTATCTGCACTGCCAGCCTCTGACACCCTTCAGACAAGGGTGGCAAAGAAAGCAAGTGGATGTCTGCAGTAACCTGTCTTTGTATGGACAAAGGAACCCTCCCACTGCCTACATGCACCCAGAGGGCAGAATTGTGTTCACACTTACAAACAAACTCGAGTAAGAGCCCAAATATGAAACAAAGTGAGAAGGGTTTTAAACAACCCCAAAACTCTTTGCCTTGTCAGACCAAAGTGAGTTTGACATCTGATACTCTCCCCCATAACTCCCTATAGCAATGCAGTTTACCAGAGCCTGCCAAGGCCACAGAATAAATTAATCTCAGTTTACCAACCATGCAGGCACACGTAACCTCTCCTGGAAGGAACTGGAACAGCTACATAACACAGATCCTGTGCCCCTTGCTAGCAGGTAATAAAACACAGCTCAACTGGTAGAATTCCTCCCTCCTCCCCCTTTCTTTTAGTAACATAAAACTCAAGATCTTTTCTACACAGTTCCAAAAGCAGCCCAGCAACAACAGCAGCTGCCTTGTCCTTCCTACAGTGTATGCAGTGATCAAGATTTAAATTCCCTGTCCCCACCCAGTTCAAACCCATCGAAGAGACCAATTCATCCACTCAGTCCCTCCAACAGAGCAGCTCTGCACTGCTGGCTCCCCTAAGGAAGCCCCTTGGATGACTGAACTTGGCAGAGCAGGTGCTGACTTCTGACACCAGGAATAAGCAAGTCATGGCCCCCTCTTGCCTGGCCAGAGAGATACCCCAGAGACAGCTGGGGTTTTTTCCTCCCTCTTTGATCATGCTAGTGGTAAAAATGAAGATTAGTCTTGGCCATGATCCATCCTGCATAAGACAGAATGATCACCTGGCATTTATCTCCAAATCCCTTCCTCTTTAATACATAAACTACTGTAGTTTAAAGTCCGCACCATGTGGCAAGGAAAGCTCTTCCCTAAGCCTCAGCTGCACAAAGATCTCAATGGGAATACTGACAAGATTGACATCTTCTGCATGTTTAAACCAAGTGTCAGAAAATATTTATGCAACTTTTTTTCCATCCTTTCTGTCCTCACTCCTTAATCCTGGTGAAGTTGGAAAAGCAACTTGTAACAAGTCTACAAGCAACATGGTCCAGGGGAAATATTTATACTCTGCTCAGATTCAGAGATCTCCAGGGCTGGGAAAAGGCTCCTGGAACAGGCAGCTCCCACCTCATTGCCCTGTCAGTGCTTCTCCCTGCCTGTGGTACCAGGCTCAGGGGCAGCAGGCAGGGAAACACTTGGCTCTCCCCTGCTCCATTCCAGCTCAGGCTCTTTGATCTCGGCATTGCCATCCATCCCACGGTGAAGGAAGTCTGACGGATTGCACATTGCAGGATGCTGTATGCAATGTTAAGTTTCAAGTTCAGGGTTTTCCCTCCCTTGTACCAGGAACAGGTGCCTAAAGGCAGGGGTTAATCTTGGTTGTTAATTCAAGAACCAAATTCTGCCCCATAGTCACAGCTGAACTGCACAGGCTGAAGTACAAACCTGTGGCCTTGCTTGCAGGTGTATGGAGTCTCTCTGGTACATAAGCTATTTAAGTGATGGAAAACCTGCAAATATTTCTGAAGGCTTGATGTCCTAAGGAAGAAAGTCTCCCTTTCTTCCCTAGGACAGTTCAGATGAAGGAAACAGGAGGGTTCCCTGGTGTTGAGAGGAAAAAACTGCACCATGATGTCTCCTGTACCACAGCCAGGTCATGGCCCCTTCCAGACACGGAGTGATGTCTGAACTTCTTACTGCTTTTTGTCTCTTACTGTCCTAGTACTTCACTTTCTGTTACTGTTCCCCAGCTCTTTTCCCACTGCAGTGCACATTGCTCTGCCCTGCTGCAAACAGCCGTGATCAATACTCTCGTATCCAGAGAACAGTCACCTACACACAAACACAGAGATATTAACTGACTTTACATGCCATTGGCATGCTTCATTTTGTGGAATGTGATGGATGCTAGTAACTCCTACCACAAAATTGACCCTTTCTGCTGCTGCACCTGTCCCATCATTCATTTGAAGTTTCCACTTCCTTAAGGCACGTGGACATTGTCTCCCACCATGGGATGCTGTTCTCATGGGGGTCCTTCTGCCAGCAGACGCGAGCTACAAAATGATCCCACGGTATCATCCTGTGGTAGCCAGGACCTTAAATCGGCCACCTTAACTTTGTGGATCTTTGACAGCAAGGAAACAAGAGCACGTGATGACACAGGGATGTGTGAGGATGCTCCTGGAGCAGCAGCATGGCCTGAGCGGTTTCCTGAGCTCACACTCCCTGACTGCCGTGGGCTCAGCCACCCCGGGAGGGGAGGCAGCAGCAGAGGAGGGGGTGAAGCATCAATGGGTAAAGCACTCCATGGGTGAGTGACAGGACAGTCACATGTCACTGCACACACCAAACACTCCAAACCCCGGGCTCCCACAGGAATGGGAACAGAGGTTCTGATGCCAGCCCCAACCTGAGCCACTGCACTCCCCACACGATCAAATGAAAGGGAACAAAGCCAGTGAATGACACATGAGACAGAGAAACCTCGTGTTCTCCCCTGTGATAACACAGCACAGCAAACCTGCCAAGTGCAGCTTCTCCTAGGGAATGGACTTGAATTAAATAAGATTGTGTGAATCACTACCCCCAAAAAGGAGCTTATGGAAACTAAGGACCATGATCTTCTGAAGTAATCTCCAAAAAATCGTAGCAATTTAGTACAAGAATACCATTAGAACATCTTCAAATATGTATTTTAAATTTAAAAAAAAAAATAATTCCAAAAAATCTTTAATCTCTCTACTTGAATCCCAGAATATAAAATGGAAAGTACTGTGATCATACCCTCGTTAATGAGCACTTAGAGGAAAATGGGTGTTTGAATCCTTTGTTTCCAGTAGAAGTGGATTCAAATGTGTAAATTCAGTTTGGACAGACAGAAGTTCAGCTCAGTACCATATGAAATTATTTTTGTTTTATCTAATTGACTGAAAAGCATGTTTTGGCCCTAGTTCATGTGCTCGGCAACATAGGTCTGTAATTTAGCTCAGATTCAATGAAGCCTTAAATCTAGAGAGCCAACATTGAGATTTTCACAGCTAACATTTTACTGAAATTAAATTCAAATTAGTTCTTCAAATGGTTATGTTTAATATTTGATCTTATTTTAAATATAGAATACAACTGCTGTCATCCTAGAACTGACATTAGGGTTAACACTGCTTGATGACCAGCAAACAGAAACAAACAGGGTGCACCCAGTGTGGCACAGGATGCATTGCTGCTGCTGTACCACAACTGAAGTTTCTTCAGAACTTTCACCCCAGGAAGAGTACTTTCCATGGCCAACTTAGAGAAGGAGTTAAGACTTTGTATATGAATTTAATCACAAAGCATCACCAAGACGTGTCTTCATTTACGAACTGCCACCAGCCAAACCAAGAGCCTTTGGAATACAGAGAAAAACGAGATGTGGTTTCTTTTCTTCTCAGAGCTTTTACCTCTGAAGGCTTCAGCTGTGGCTGCCAAACTCTGTTAAATGCTGTTTGTGCAGCATGGAGAGGGGAGCAGGGAAGGGGTGCCTGGAACAGCCCCACGTCGCTCTCCTGTTGCCAGCGCTGTGTTTGGTTTGGACTGGTCCTTTGGCTGGAGAATCCAAAGCTTCTTGCAGGCAATAACAGACTAATCACTTAATACACTGTTCAGAGCAATGATTGTTGTTGTTGTTTGATTCTGGTATTTTTAGGAAGAGGTAATCCTGGATATTTGCATCTCATTTCCCAGAATGCCCTAGGGCTTTTCCAGCAGTTGGAATCTTACAGGATAAACATCTTCCCCTGATTGTAATTGCATTATTAAATATGATTGCTCTCCTCTTCCTTGAAATTTTTTTAAAAGCAGCAACAAAGAACACTGCAAGCAGACGCCCTGTTGACAGCATGGAGGAAAACTGCACAACAGAGACAGGCAGGAGTATTTCACCTTTAACTTCCAGATGCTAAAAACACTTCTAAGCCAGGGAGTCCCACACCACCATGGAAAAGCTCAGTCTTCTAAATAACTGCAACCATAGGAAACCTTCAGCTATCAAAATTGAGGCCACCACAAACAACTATTTCCTTTTCAAAACACACTGCAATAGCTCTAAGAAATCCTATCAAAGATCAGGGTTCTGTTACTGTAAATCCCATAGACACAAATAACCATAATCATAGAAAAGTCACACAGTGTAACTGCAGTCAGAGAAAGGGGAGGCTATGGAGGAGCCTGACACGCTCCTGGACCCACATGAATGTGCTGCTCAGTTCTAAAATTACACTGAACAGCTTCTTACACCTAAAACACAGCAATTAACTCGGACTCTGCACGCTCCAGTGGCTCGGTGGCTTAAATTCTTTTCCCTTTAGAAAGTTCCTCTTCTCTATTATGCCTCACTGCCCCTTTCACAGCCAAGGCTCCCAGTTTGGTGAAAATCACAGGAAACAAGAATGCTATCTGCTCTCAGCAGTAATTGGTACTAGTCCCACTTCCTGCATTAAAACAAACAAACAAACAAAACTCCAAAACCAATAAACAAAACCCAACCAATCAACCAAAAGCAAAACCAAAGAACACCAAAAGATAATTAAGTGCACATGCACATTGCTTTGCTGTAAATCCTACTGATTAGGGGGAAAAGAGAATAAATAATGCATATAAATAATATTTGAGAAGTTGTGGCAATCCAGTGACATTCCCCTGACTGAAAAAGGGGAAACAGAACTCCCATTTGTAAAAAAGGAAATGAGGAAGGGGTGGGGAGGTACAGGCAGGTCAGTCTCACCTCTGTGCTGGGCAAGACCATGGAACAGATCCTCCAGGAAACCATGCCAAGGTCCTGCACCTGGGCCAGGGCAATCCCAAGCACAAGTATAGGTAGGTGGAGCATGGATGGAGGAGAAGGACCTCAGGGTATTGATGGACAGAAATTCAACATGCTCTGGCCACGTGCTGGCACCCAGAAACCCCCTGTGCCCTGGGCTGATCCCCCAGGGTGGGCAGAAGGGGGGCTGGAGTGAGATGATCTTTAAGGTCCTCTCCAATCCAAGGCTTTCCATGATTTTATCATAAAGAGCAGTTACACAACCATGACAAAGTATACCAAATCTAAGCATGAATGAGTTTCTGCCTTACTTGCATATTTTTGGAAATGAAAACAGACTTTCTGATGAGAAAACGTGTGACACAGTATCAATTTTCATCTCTTTAAAAGTGGGAAAACAGCTACTTCTGCACTTCATGGGACTTCTCCAGGTACAGTGAAGAGTTTGGTTCATGGATACTCTTAGCCTTAGCTTAAGAGAGCCCTACTCCTACACAAGCTGATCTGTTTTGAGACTCCTCACCAATACTGTGCATGCCAGAGTTATATTGCTATTTCACAAATATTTACAGTCACACACTCACATATATAGCAAAACATTCACATTCAGAATGTGCTTTATGCAGAATCTTGTGCTTAGTTATTTATGTGTCTTTCCATAGAGCATTAAGATAATTCCCTGCAGAAACCCAGCTGGATTGGGGGCAGGAGGAGAACGTGCCACAGCAAACTGCACACTCTAAGTAGCAGTTAAACTGCTTGAGACCACTTTTCTGCTTTCAAGAGCCTCCGCTCAAGTGTTTTCACCAGGCTTTCCATGTCTAACAGCCTCATGACATGGGAATCAGTAATGCTTCTTCAGTGTACTTTAAAAAAAAAGTTAAACATCTATAAAGCAAGGCCTCCCATACACCAGATGGTCTAACCTCTTGAGTGTCAAAATCCTTCTGTGTTAGGCAGCCCAATTAAAGGGACATTTTTAGCAGCATGCCTCTCTCCACTGTGCCCTGCCTCCCACTTCAGCCCCAATGTCCCAAAGGGTACTTGCTCAGCACACAATTGCAAACACCAGTTTGCCTTAGCTCTTTCTCCCCAGTCTCTAATTGGGGGAAACTGTGATGATGGTTAATCTAACTCCTGGGCTTCAATGAAGAAAACTGTTTAAAAAGAGAAGACCTTAGAGAAAAGATGAAAATCTTCAGCTAACTAGCACAGCTCCAGTTCTCCTGATTAGGATCATTGTGTTTTAGCCTCTCCAGCTGCAGCAAAGGTCTTGGCCATTTCCAAAAGACCAAAAAGCAGACATGGCAAATAAATAGCAAAAGGAAAACCATTGTACTCTAGTGGTGTGCCCTCATCAAAGCAGGATGTGCTGCAGTATAAAAGAGTGCCTTGGATAATTCTAACCTGTCTCACCAGCCAGTCCTCACAAAATGCATCAGCAGTCCCATTTCACAAGACCAGGAGCAGCCACAGCCAGCCTGGGGTGGGAGCAGCAGGACACCAGCAGGTTCCCATGTCTGAGGTGGACCAGCCAGGCTCAGTGCTGGTGTGAGAGCTGTGGGGTGATCAATCCCAGCAGAGGACAGGGCCAGCAGGAGCTGCTGAGGCTCGGGACAGCAGGGCAGCCCAGAGAGAGGGTTTTGTGCAGCCCTGACCTGTGCCAATGCTCCCTGAGGAACCAGGGCCATCTCCTCCTCACACACTTCTCCTGAGGCTCTCCACACCACAGGGGATGTGTGTGGTCACACCAGCCATACAGAACTTTGGGCATGAGGTCAGTGGAGACAAGGAGTTTGGTGAGCCCTATTTCACAGCTTGCTGAATGACTCCAATTCCTTTTCCAGCCTACAGGAACTGATAATGTGGAGCTACTTCTGTCCCCAATTTACAGAAGGGAAATGGTAGTACAGAGCTTCAGAACTCTGCCCAGGAACCTCACAGCAAGTACAACAGACTTGAACTTAATGTCTTGACACCCTCCTAAGTGAGAACACCCACGTAGCTCAGTTCTAGGTCTGCTGCTGGTGGTGGAGGGTGACAGCTTTTATACTGTCATGATGGAAGATGGTCAGGCTGCTACTGAACAGGTTTAAGGTGCAAACCAACACAACTTCCTCCCATCCACCCTGTGACAGCCCCAAAAACAACAGTGTTTGCAAAGAGCCACGGCTTTAATGCCCAAGAAAGGATTGCTGAAAAAGGCAATCAGACACTAATGAAAACATAATCCTCTTCATCTCCAAGTGCATGTTTCAGAGATGATTTACTGTATTATGATAAAGGGAATCTCACATTCAGAGACTGCAGGCTGGAAGACAGGGCATTACACACACGACAGCTCTTTTGATGCTGCTTCAGAAGGAAGAGACTCTTTCCTCCCTGCTGCTCAGAAGAACATTGGCAGCACAGGCAGGTTCTCGAGACATGGCCCCATTCTTCAGGGCTCCTGGATGCAGCAATGTAACATTTAAAGCAGATAACAAGAAATGGCTGGTTATTTTAAACTGGCTGCAGCCCGTACTCAAGCAAGGAAACCGACTGATGGAAGAGCTCCCTCCTACTACTCTCTAATATTGCTGGGGGTTAATATTTGCTACTGAGACAGAAATACCTTGTGGGTGGAAGGACAGTAACACTCAGAGACTAGGATAAAAGACTACACTCCTCATGAAATTAGTTTCATTCCCAGCTCAGCATCAATTTATTCTACTAGAAAAAAATGTGACTGATCAGTTTAGAGTGGAGTCTTCATCAAAAGCACAATTTATGACTACAGGCTTTACTAGTATCAGTCTGTAGGTTTCCAGGTATGTAAAATTACAGTTAAATACACAGTGGCAGAATTAGCTGTGAGTTTCTTAAGCACTCTGGAAACCACAGACTCAATTTAAGTGCAGAGTTGTTCTTATTACTCTCAAAATTGAAGCATTCATTTAATGTGTGGGATATGCTAAAAAGGAGTGACAGCTGATTGCTGCCTATCAGAAAGACTAAAGTGAAAGGATAACATTTTTTAATCAGGAGGATTAAGTACACCACATCACCATGCCAGGTATTAGCTACTTTTTGGCCACTTACAGAGCAGAGCAGCTTATTGTGTGCCTAAAACCCCAGCATCACAGAAAGCCTGTTTCAATCAGCATTACATTCTCCAGTTGAGAGGCTCTCCTAAAAAGCTGTTAAGGGTAAGTTTGAAACAAGGCTTTGAAAACGTGCAGAAGTCAACCCACTTCCACACTCCTCTTGCTCTTTTGACCATGTTGATCAGTGTGATGGGATTTAATGCCCCAGCCTTGAGCTTGTGTGGGAACCGTAGAGCTGGAACTTAGTTCTGCAGGTTCAGTCTCCTCTGAAAGTATTCACCCTGCATGAAGCTTTTAATAATTTCTAAAACCTTCAACTTACACAGGAGGATCAAAAGACAGACAGAAAGAGAATCCAGTCTCCACTTCCCTGCCTTCCTTTCCTCTAGACAGATGAGCTCCACCCAACACATCTTTTATGAGGGAAGCAGGAAAAAGAAGTAGGCTATACTTTAATCAGTGGGGGTGCATGAAGAACATTTCAGGAGGTGCATTTCCAACAGCTTTCTCAACTCCCATCCTGAACAGCCACAGCCTCCCCAAGATCTGCAAAAGTGAGCCATAAACCTCATGAGAAGAGATTTCCCTTGGGAGATCCACCACCTCCAGCTACGCTTCGAGCCAGAGACACTGCAGGAACAATTCCCTGTGGGACTGAACATTTCTTCTCTGCTGGAAAGCACAAGCACAGACATACAGAAAGGAGTGGGAGGTGGAGGATGGGGGACAAAGCCCCAACTTTTTCATCCTTGTAGGAAGATGCACATTTCTGTGTTTGAAAGGGGTTGTGGGAGAAGGTGGGCAGGACTCTAATTGCATCCAGATTGTTTTGTCCTTCCCCACTTCATCTCGCTGGCAGGTCTGACTGTCAGTATCCTCAGCTTTCCAGCCCTGCACCAGCTAATTGTGGTCCTTACATACACCCCCCCAGATCTAACTTGACACAATGCTGGATAATTGGCACCTCAAGAGAACAGGGAGAGATGGGCACTGAATGTGAATCACCTCCCACACCTGCAGCAGAAGATCCTCTGAGACAGAGGCTGAAGTCACTGGCAGGGAGCTTGCCCTGTGCCCAGGGACACAGTGGCAGGTTTGCAGACAAAATGACGACTTAATTTTCTGGGGCTGCCAGTCTAAACATCCTAAACCTAAATATTCCCTGACAGGGAAAAGAAGGACAAAATGAAAGCCGAGCAGTAGGCTTGGGCAAGAGAAATGGGGGGGCAGTAGAAACAGATATTTAATAGTGGAGTTAGACTGTAAGTGAAAAAAAGAATCACAAAATTCTCACTCTGCCTCCTTGAAGGAGCTCACACTGTGCCTGTGCATTTCTGTTGGCTGTCAAATGGAAAAATGTAAGTGGGACATTCAGCTCTTGAATCAATGTTTATTCGATAAGGTCAGTGCCAGAAAAACAGGTTTCAGTCTCAAGTGTAGGAAAAGACTCTGAATAGCTGTATACAAACAATGGCAACAACATCTGCACTCTCCCCACACTTCCCATCCCTCCCAGCCTTTACTGCAGAAGCAAACCAGCCCTGCAGAGAGGCTCAAGCAGGAGCTCTGTTACCTCCCAGCTCAGGCACAGGGTAGGCAGGGCTCACTGCTCACAGTAATTGCAACAGCACACTGGTTTGCACATAAGAGAGCAGTTTCTGGTTTGCTCAGAAATATTTACTTTAAGTGCAAGATAAATCAGCACAACCCAGAGCACGACAGCTTTCTGGTCTGTCTCTAGCTTCCACATCCTCACACATCTGGCTCCACTGCCCTGGGCTCCATCTCCCACTCCTGTTCCCTTCATACATTTCAAGAAACCAGACCTTCTTTAATCATCAGATGCAGCATGTGAACCATAAAGATCTGAAAACCTTGAAAACAGCTTAAGATGTGGAGTAGATTTCAGAGAGGAGGCTCAACCCACCCATTCTCCCTGGGGAGATGGCAGTGGTGGCACAGAGCTCTCAGAGCACCCACGGAGCCACTTCAGCAGTACCTGCTGCTGGTGTCTTCTGGTGGTGCTTTCAGATCCTTGCCTCTAAGGCATGACCAAGCTGTCCTCTGGGCTGGATCATGGAGGCCTAACTGGAATTAGTCCAACTAAATGGAACTCTGTCATTGCAAACAAGATGGGGAAGGCTCCGAGGGGGAGGATGTCCTCTGTGTAAGAGACAGGGAGGCAGCAGGGCACAGGGGCTTAGCACAGAGAACAAAGCAAAACACAAACAGAACAGGAGACAGTAAATGGAAGAGAAAGATCAGAATCAGTGCTGGTCAAACAAGGAGAAAATTTTCCTTCTGAATGTGACAAGATGGCTCTGAATAAATAAGAACATAGTTACATAAAGGTCATGATCTCTGTGCAAACCTCCCACTGCCATCAGGAAAAAAATCCATTACAGACTGAGATTTCAGGAGCACTGAATTTTATATCCTGGTCTACAAGAAGGAATTTTATAAAATATGATTGTTTCCTTCAGTCTCTGTTTTTGACACTTTATCCAAACTGATACTTGTTAATCTTCTACATTCCCTCTATTGTTATGGAAGATCCCTTATTCTGTAATGATGCTGCCAGTTACAGTAATACCCTGAAAAGAAAAACAAACACTTGCTTTCAAAGAAACAAAAAAGATTTTTGTGTTCTAAAAGTATAAAAAAATTCAGAGAAAGGAAGAAATAAATAGCCAGTCACTAGCAGAGAGTATTTCAGAGGGCCTATCATCTATTTTCAAATGCAATTTTCATGTTCAAGTGCATCAGAAAGTCCATGGAATTTTGATTGTTAAGGGCCAGACTCCATGAAGAAAATGTAACCTGGGCACATCTGTGAATTTTAGCAGTGGCCTTCCGTTACACATTTGTCACCTGCCTGTTGAAATCCTTGGAGACCATTTGAAGCAATGACTTAGAATCCAAGCAAAAGCCCACAAAAGCCAGGCTTTAATGCAGCTTGCACTACACCATCACCCAGGAGGTCTTTCCTATTCTTTGCTGTCCTTGCTATCCTACTCTGCTGCTTTTTGGGAGGAAGATTATTTCAAAGCAGACACCTGAACTGGCCCAATGATGAAATCTGCATCTGAAACTGTGGCAAGGGGATAAACCTCCATGAATGACAGCACAGTTCATTGTATTTCTGCTCCATTAGTACTCAAATTTATTATTTAGTGACACTACCTCAAGCTATTACTTGCTTACAACCAGTGCTACTTGACTTCTAAGAACTCAGGCAA
Organism: Aphelocoma coerulescens; assembly: GCF_041296385.1. Classification (NCBI taxonomy): domain Eukaryota; kingdom Metazoa; phylum Chordata; class Aves; order Passeriformes; family Corvidae; genus Aphelocoma; species Aphelocoma coerulescens. The sequence goes on from NC_091032.1 coordinate 1,970,259, forward strand.
ATTCCATAAAACACAAGAGCAATTAACTTTGTTGGGAGGAAAATAATATGTTTAATGTCAGGTTGCTCTGGTGACAGATGTGGCTCCCACATGTCCCAGAGGCTGATCCTGTCTCTGGTGTGATGAGGCTCAGCAGAAAGGGCTGGTACTGAGGGACTGCTCCAACTGAACACATCCTGAGCTGCACAGCCAGTAAATTACACCAGGACCATACACTGGCCTGCATGGACTCCATTGTTTGTTTTAGTAACAATTAATCAAGAGCAAAAAGCCACATGATGCAGTTTGTGATAGTTACAAGATGGACATTTAAAGAGAAGAAATGAAAGAAGATACAAGAATCTCTTTGCCTGCATTTAACTTTCTAAACTTTGTCATTTTTTTCTCACTTCTGACAGCTAGAAAAGCCCTTCTCCTCCTTATATACATAGAATAAAAATACTTAGTCCCCAATGAGATTTTACAGCCATTTGCCTGTTCCTTAGAACCCAGGAGGATGCACTAACTCACACACCACAGTTCAGCAGCTTAACAGGGTACCCGAAAATGCTCCAGACACACCAATGAGCTTCCACCAGTCTTACAGAAGCAAAACTAATATCTCAATCCCTGATTGCTCATACTTGGGAAGATATTCCCCACAAAATGAAGCTAAAAAATAAGGTAATAGAAGCACCACTCTGCACCTCCCTGCAGCTGTTTGTACACCCTTTTCTCGTGCAATTTTGCTGGCAACGGGACAGCAGTGAAGACTGCTTTGGCAGGGAACAGACCTATGAGAAGCCACACCAAGGAGATGGTGCCTAAACCCCCTTAGGAGCACAAAACAGAGTTTTTATATTGTTAAACTATTTTCTTAAGGAGAAACACTCGGACACAAAAAGATAAAGAAATCAAAAGCCGCCTCTGCCACAAGAAAGGCAACATCTGCTTCACTACCCCCCATGCTCAGGTACATGATGGTGAGAGGAGGAGGTACAGAACACAACAGGTTTTCAGACATTCCTCTGACACAATACTCCCACATGTGTTCATAACCCAAGCTCCATAAAAGCTCCAAGGAGTAGGTGAGGGTTCTGGTAACTGTTTTACAGAGGGAGAAACAGTACAGTGAGACCAAATGATCTCCCTGATGTCACACAGGAAGCCTGTGGTGAAGGAGGGAGCTGAACACATCTGGCTAACATCAGCTCGAGAGGTCAGCATGGGGAAGGTAATGAGATGCCTCCGTGCCAGAAGCTGAGTTTTATAAAGCAAACATCACACAGAAACTGGAAAAATCCCTGCAGTGAATCACACTCACTCAGTATTCAGAGACATGCTCACGTTACAACCACAAGCACTTATTTAATTAGAAAAATGATCTAATTGAGATGCATCCAAAATTGCCTCCGATACAACACAAGCAATAACATACGTAGCTAAGAAAATATGTAGGTGATGAAGGTGTCTGGGTTTGTGCATGTGAGGGAAGGAACAAGGACTTGCTCAGCAGCAACGCTGAATACATTTATTAAATGCAATCAAATTTTACAAGGCACTGAAGTGATAACACTGTAGCAGTGGAAAGTGCAAGCAGCAATAAATATCTTGTAAACACAGAGGTCACAGGCCCAGGTGCTTACGAGCATGAGAAGGGTGGCTTACTGTAAGCAGGATGCTTCAGTGCCTCAGCAGTGAGCTCTCTTTTCTTGGAGAAGGGGTGAAACAAGACAGGATGGATTATTATTTAATTTATTGCAATAAATCAGGAGTCAAAGCAATTCAAAGGAATTTGTATCTTATCACTATGTAAAGAAAAATCAAACCTCTATCATTTCAGATCTAAATACAATTACAGGAACAAAATAGCTTTATGTTTAAACCATCTAACTGAGCCTGACAGATGGATACTGTTTATATCCATTTGTATTTATTGAACATAGTAAAAGACTGCAGCTGTTCTGTCAACACCTAGCTGCTTCCAGGGTGTTTGGAGCTGTATATAAATATAACAGAATTTTATGGATAAATATATTCCATGGAATAAACATGGTGAAGATACTGTGATATAACAGGTACATTAACAACCATAATACCTTGAACTGGTTCCTATTGATCTTTAAGCACTTCACCAGAGTGCGGATAAAGCACGTGCACTCTCACCCTACAGACGCAGAATTAAAGCTCAGAGATTAAGTGCTGCCCAAGGTTCTCACAAGAGCTCAGTGTGAGTGATGGGCTTAAGCCAGGCCTATGCTGCAGGCTTTGTCTCCAGTGCTTCCCCATGCCCACCTTCCCCTGCCTGTGCACAGCACCCAGAGCCAGCTCAGTGAACACCCCATAAATTCCCTGCCTGCTTTCATCTCGCACTGTGGGGCAGTCAAAGCCAAAGCCCAGCCCTGGCCAAGCCGTCCATCACCAACCCTGACAGCTCATTCCTGCTGGGAATTCCGGGCAGAGCCTCTGGCTGACCCCATCTGACCCGCACCAAATCTGCCCCTACTGGCCAGAGGATCAGAGGGAACCCCGTAATTAGCGGACATAAAATCCCACCCCTCATCAGCGAGGTTTTGCATATACATGAACAATGCTCCTCATGTAAATCTCACATGCTACAAGCCAAAGCTTCCAACGCTGCACCTGGGGATGAACCCTCGCAGCCCTGCAGGTTTTCCTGGGGTTTCTCCTTCTCCAAGCCCCAGGACACACTGGATTTTGTCTGCCCACTGTGCATGGCGTGAAAAAACAGCACCACTGCACGTGGCTAAGCTTCAGGTATTTTTTTTCTTTCAAATTTCACAAATAATTGTGGAGTATGTTCCACCACAGTCTGCGTTTACAGAATTGGCTAACAAGAGAAAGGGAAGAGGGTGGCAAGAGGATGACATTGGTTGGGGAAAAAAAAGTTTTAAACTGCAGGCTGCATGGGTCTGGGAGGTGAAACAATCTGAGGATAAGACTTTTGTGGGAGTCCTCTGGAGGCAGCTATTTTAGGTTGCTGAGGCTCCTACAAAGAATTTCAGTTCAGGAAATGGAGCATTTTTCCTGCTATGGATTGCTCCCTCACCTTCATAGTCTCTATAACATAGGCTGTCAAAGCGCTGTGTTACCTACTTTAATGCTTTTCAGAAAACACAAACTAATTTTATGGAGCTCTCTGGACAGGAGGAATGGAAAGATTTTACTGGGAGAGAAGAGACCTGTTAATCTGGCAATGAGAAAGATGATGGAACACACTAGAAAACAGATCAGAAATGAAGTATGATTTATCTGGAAGCAAGCACACGGGTAGAAATGGGGAGAAGGAGTACGTGGGGGGGAATCCAACTTTCTTTCTGACTGAATTGCTAAACTCTCTGTGATTTCTAAGCAGTGGGAATCAGAGTGTTCGTTTTAAAATCATCAGCAGCTGATAGCCAAACTCTTTTTTAATAGAAAGAGATATCCTCATCTCCACTCTGCACCCGTGCAAGGGACAGCATAGAAGAGAAAAATGGAAGGGAATGGAGAGCTGGCCTGCTAATCCCATATGGCAAACACAGCAACTGAGTGCAGGCTCCCTGATTGCCAGACAAGAGCCACCTCCCCACCGGGCCACCATCATTCTTCATCTGAAAACATGCATGTGTGTGCACACAGCCACAGAGGCAGGAGCAGCATAATCACGACTGTCCTGCCCTGCCACTAAGGCCTGAACTCTGAAACGAGAGCCATCATCTCGACAACTGAGAGGGCACATTAGCAGCGCTGCCAGTTCAGCTCTCCCGAGAGGAGCCGTCTCCTGCATGTTTACACAGAGCCGGCACCGCGGGGCTGACACATCCTCGGCAAGGATCATTATCCTGGCTCTTCCCTGGCTCTGGTCGGCCAACTGCGGCTTTGATAATTACCCTGTAGAAACCCAAGGCTGCTACACCAGCATCTTAAACACAAAAATCATACTCTGTTGCCATTCTTCCCACAAACATTTTTACAGCAGACAGCAGTTTCTACTTAGGCAGCAGACAGACCAGAAAATACTGCTTGAAATGCTTTTGAAGTGGAGATGGGACCATAAGAGCAGATGCCTACCCTTCTCTCCAGGGAGTGCAGTGTGGATGTGATTCTGGTCTGGAGCTCAAGGATTTGGCTCTTTCAAAACACCCTGAAACTCCTAGTAAGGGCTGAGCACTGGGGTTACGTCTATTGTGACAGGAAGGGGTTTAAGCACTACTTTTTCTGAACCAGGACTCAGCAGAAGACCAGCATACCCTGAGAATTTAAGCAGAACATGGTCAGAGCACAGCCTGTGCCTGCAGAGAGGAGCTGGGCTCACACCCACCACAGGACAGCAGAACTCACTCACCTGGAGAGGGGCAGTGTACCAGTGCCTGTGTGCACAGGCACATCTCCCACGCAAGCACTGAGTTTGGGGACAGAGAGGAGGCATAGAGAGCCTTAGAGCACCTTTGGAAAATAATTTGGAACAAAACAAAACAACAAAGACCCTTGAAGTTGTTTGTTTCTGCTCTAAGTTCTGCAAATAACAAACAAGGTGTCTGTACAGAGGTTCCTGCCAACAGCTGCCATTAACATACATAAATCTTCCGTTCAAAGGAAGCCTCCAGCAGTCAGTTTTTCTATCTTAATTTGATTCTTTTGACTTTTCCATCCTGTCTGTTTTCATCTTTCCTCATTAAAAGGACTTTTTAAGAAAAGATTTTTTTAAAAAAAAAAGCCAAACATGGCTAATTATTTTAATGAGCTACCAAAAAAAATAGTTGCTTTCTACTCTGAATATAAGCAAATGTCAACATTGCATGGGGAGCAGAGGCAGCACAGCATCTTATTACTATACCATCAGCTCCTATATTTGATTAATGAAGACTCACAGGACTAATTTTACGCTGCTTCATTAAAAGCCTGGGGCAATTAGCATAAAGGTTAGACTACTACATTATTAAAATGTTATTTTTTTAAACAAAATAATTTGCTTCTTTTCCTTTCCCTTTGAAAAAAAACCCAACACAAAAGGACAGATAGATAGATAGACAAAAGGAGTTACTGTCTTTTCCAGCTTCTTAAGTAGAGAAACATGAATTGCTGAATCTCATCAAGATTTAGCAAAGCAGCTGCCCAGTCTCTACAAAAGGGCAAAGGCAGTGCTCTCCTGTAAAGCAACACACAAAGGGAACAAACAGCCTTTCTGCTCAGAGCACAGGATGGTGATAAAATTCAGCCAGCACCTAGAGGGAGGGGGAGAAATCGCTCATTCCAAACAGTGCATCCATTTCTCACACAACTAAACCTGTCTTACAAACCTCTCCAAATGATGATCAAAGGTAAAAGCGCATATATGCAACGCAGCAAGAGCTGAAGTGTACACCATAAAAAGGCATAGGCATCTCCTATTCTTTGAGGCTTTATTGAGAGAACAGAGGAAGAACTGCTTTTGAACTTGCAGGTGAGCAAATCTCTAAAAGCACATCAGACTGGCAGCCTTGCTGTGCAGTTGATTCAGCATCATGCTGGACAACACAACAGAGCAAGGGTCAAACCACTTCACCATTTCCCTGCTCCGTTTTTCCTCTCCTTCCTCAGATTAGCAGCTCTCTGAAAACCAGCTTCCTCCCAAGCCTCCACCTCCTCCTCCTCCTCCGCTACAGCCCCAGGAAAGGAATAAAAACATAAAAAAGCAGCAGCAGCCCTAAGGAACAGACTTGATGAAAAAGAAAAGCTAACTGCCAGACAACGCTTCAGTCTGCTGCGGAGCTGCTTGGCACGTGGGAGGACTTGCCAAGACGTGCACAAGGCACCACTCTGCTTGCAGTGCCTTCTGGCACTCGAGGGGTTAAAGCAATCTAAGCCAGACCTGCTGGAGAAGCACTACAGCAGGAAGAAAGAGTTACAAATGATTTTTCTTGGCAAAAGCAGCTCATTGGAATAGTAGAAGGATTGTGCTTACTCCTCATATATAAATGCCAAAATGAGGCTTGCTGACACTTTCCTGGCATGCCCCAGCCCTTCCAGTGGCCCAGCACTTCAACCAAACTTTTGCAGGGACAGAAGGACACACAAGATGTTTCCTCCCCAGCTGACCAAGCCCTCCTCTCAAGTGGCACGATCCAGCCATTATGGAAAGCACCCGTCCACCAGCACCCCACAGATTCAGCTCAGCCTCTCCCTTTCCACAGCAATGCCTGATTTTTGTGGCCAGTGTTTGGGGATGGGGTTGTGTGAAGCCACCAGCACACATGAATTCTGGGGCGTGCTGCTGGGGAGAAAGGGCATTCATGAAGACTAATTTTAGACAAGATGAAGTCTGCTGAAACATCAGAATTTTGCAACTTGCTTAACCAGCAGCCAGGCTTTTCCCTTACCCTGTTCTCCACCCCCTAAGTCACCCTGCCTAAGAACTGGCAGGGAGTTTAAGGTAACCCTTTTCCTGGTCCTCCCTCCCAGGGTCCACAGCCCAGCAATTTATGGGTCTTGAGAGCCGGAAGCTGCATCCAGATCATCATGTTTAACAGACACTAATCTTCCTAAGGGTCTAATCCCCTTGTACTGCTTCTTTAGACTTACACTTCTGACTTCCAGAAAAGTTTCACATGAGTTTTGTTATTTCATTTTGCCCTGCTAGAAGAACAAAACAAGGAAAAGAAGAAAAAAAGAAAAGAAACACTTATCAATTCCAATTCCTATCAGACTTACACAAACTGATATGATTTGATTATTCACTATTTCATCATATGAAAAAGTGGCTCCACAGACACTGCAGAGGTTCATGGCAGGGCTTTAAGAAGATGAAGGTCAAATGGCTATTTTGGGAGTGATTATCTTGTTCAAAGGCACATGTGATGCACCCTTGGCTTTTGCCTGGGGGCTGCTCTCATGCCTTGAACATCGATGGCTGAAGTGTCTTTGCAGCCAAGGAAAGAAAGTGATTCCCACCTGTGCCAGAGGAACTTCCCTTTCCTCACGCTGGCCCACAGAGGCTCAGTGCTCTGTGACTGGTTCATCACCTCCTGCCTTCTCTCTCAATGTGGAGCTGCTCTCTGACACATTCATACTCAACAGCACCCAGTTCCTAGCTTTTTGCTCTTTTTAAAATCTCTCCTGTTTCCCCTTGTAGAGATGGCTTTTCTTTTTTGTTCCTGACAACCTACAGCCCAAACCAACATCATTCCCTCTCGCTCTCCAACACTAACGAAAATACATGCCCAGAACTTCTCCAAATATCCCTGTAGACATTCAGATGATTATTCTTAAAAAGGCAACTGCAGGAACAACTCGTTGCAGAGGATTTATATCCGGCTCCCCAACTCCACGGGCAGAAATAACACATTTGCAAACTGGAAGGGAGGAATCAGTTCTCTGAGATCATCTGCTGCAGGCCTGCACCGTGAGCAGCAGCTCTCTCATGGTTAGCTTCTGCAGCAAAGTTCTGCAGGAGCCCCCACAATGCCAAAGATTAAATCCCCAAACCTCCATATCCCTTCAGGAAAATAAAATGGGCTAAAGCCCATGAGAAAAGACTGTAATAAATTTTAGCAGTAAAACCAGAAAATCATTACTGGGTTAACTTTTTTTCCACCAGACTTTGATTGATTTCTGTACCAGGATTATTATGAGCAACTCCTATTAGTTGTGACTTTTCTTTCCACATTCACATCAGAAATCCATGCTGCCTGCAGCAATGCCCACTCAGACTGGAAGGGTTTATGATGAAAAGATCACCTCACATATTCATCCCACAGCAAGTCTCCTTAGCGTGATCTAGTACACCATGGCTGCACAAAGAGGAAATGTTTGCAAGGCAGTCAACTTTTTCTGTTAATACATACATCCAGCATGAGGCTTCTGGGACTGTCAGACTGCTTTACAAAAAAGGAGACACATTTTCACTGGTTACAATCTGGGGAGGAGGAGAGCCACATTTTCAAAATATCAGAAGGCAAGATACTGTGCTGCAAGTGGGAACTCAGCTTGGACCTGCTATCTCCAGGATCAGAATCATATTAGCAGAAGCTAGAGAGAGGAAAAAATAAAGAACTGAAGAAGGTTCACTGTGCTGCTGTTGCAGAAAAGAGAAATTCAATCCTACATCCTGGGTGGTTAGGAGGAGGAGATGGTGTGATGGCAAAACAGAGAAATCTACCAGAAAAATTATCAGCACTGATAGGAATGTCATCCCCATCACTGAAGAACACCCTCAACTGCCCTGACCTCACAGGGCCCTTTTTCTAACTCCATTCCTGGGCCTGGAAGCTCAGCAATCAGTCTTGTAAATTTTCAATTTTCAAATCCAGGCAGGAGGTTTGTTTTTCTTGAGCAATGTGCCAATGCTATTTTGTGCTGTACAGCTTCCAGTATTTTCTTAAGTGCCTTGAGAGGCTTGGCATGAAGGGCACTGTGGAAATGGAGCTTTAACTGATTGCTTCCAAATTCTGCCTTGTAACCTCCCTTCAAAATGAGGGATTTCAGCAGTAAGAGACACTCCTTTCCCTGCACACGAGGGGAACTGTGCCTGCTGCAGCACACACCGACAGCAAAACATGTTTCAGCAGTGCCAGGAGCAACGTCCCTCCCCAGCAGGGTGGTGACCAACATCTCCATCCACCGAGCACCACGAATGGCTCCAGTTCAGAACAGAACCCTCACCCTTCTCTGTGGGTGTTTCTGGGTATTTCTCTTTTGGCCAGCCAGCTCCAAGGACTGACTGACAACATCCCTGCCCATTACAGAAACCACATACAACCACGTGGGGAAGAACTTTTCCAGCTACCAGAGAGGTCAGCCGCAATCACAGCTTCAAATTCACTAATAAATGAACACACCAGAGCCTGCTGAAACAAACTCAGCTACCTGGAGGTGTTGGGGGATGACTAATTCATGACTAGCCATGGCCAGGCAAACTCCTTCTCTGCTTGCAGGCTCATGTGCACTATCCCCAGCTGCCATCCTGACCTGCAGGTCAGATCCTCAGCATCACTGGGAGCAAGGAGCAGGGATAAAGGGAAAACAGTATAATGCTTTCCCCCATTTACACTTGACTTGGGGCACAGAGCATCACACTATTCTTTGTCCAGCATCTTTAAAGATTTTTGAAAGAATATCCTAATTAATCTGTGAAGGAATTCAGGCAAGATTGCTTTAAGTATTTTTAGCTTAAAAATGCAGCATTGTCAAGCATTTTCCTTTTTCCTATTTCACAACCTTCTCATGTGTTTAAGGCTATTATACAGGAGCATAAAGCATCTATAAAGCCCAAGATTATGCAACAGCATTAAAACATAATATTTTGGGGCTCCACAGTATTATTACTTAATTATAGTAATTTTCCTGCCTTTTATCCAGAAGGATCCCCCAAAGTAACAGTTTTCCCAAAATAGAAGAGCAGCTGCCTGTGAAACAGGACAAAGCCAAAACCTTTGCAGTGACTCATCAGGGGAGAAAAGGAAATGACAACTCTTGTCCACAGGAAGGTACTACTGAAGTTCTGCTAACTGGGATGAATCCAGAATTCACCGGCGAGAGCAGCTGAGGAATTTTGCTTATCAAAGTTTTGCTGCTGATCCACAGACATAAAGCTAATAATAGTAGTAGAAATCATCATCATCATCATCATCAAAACAAGTCTTCTGGGCATACTTCCATTGTCACTTCTTATGTAACCTGATCACATCTCAGTGATAGCCCTGCTCACCTCCAGAGCAACTTCCACCCAATTGTGTTAATACGTCTTACAACCATTTACTAATTAAGGTGTGTTTTGAATGCTAAGATGACAAATATTATTCTTCTTTCATGTCATGATTCAAAGTCTATTGGGTTGTAAGAGAATTTGAATCAATTCTTCATTGCTTAAAAAAAAGTACCAAAACCAACCACAAAGACCAAATGAGAAAAAGCCAGTCAAAGTTATGCAAGGTGATCTGTGAAGGACTTGATTCTTGGTGCTGCAGCTAAGACACTGATTAGAGTCTCATTTAGGAGAAAATCAGAAGCAGCAATAGATACCTGTGCTAAAACAGACACTTCCCAAAAAGGACACGAGCTGTGAGCACACATAGAGCTGAGGAGGGGGTGGCTGAGGGACGTGGGCTCAGTCACACACAGAATCACCCATGAGAGCAACCTCGAGCGGGTGTATTGCCCTCTGCTTGGTGGAGGAACAAAAAAACCTGTCAAGAAACAGCACTTTTCCCACACATAAATACACCCACACTCAAGACAGGGGAGGCCTCCTCCCTGCTTCTCTCCTTTTGCTTATTCTCCATAAGTCACATCACAAATCAAACTGCCAGGCTGCCAAGGCCTCCAAACAAGTCAGCAGTTCTGCTCTCCCTGGCAGCATCAGCCCAAGGAGAGCTTTGGGATGGGATCCCCCTTCGGGTGCAGCCCCACAAGCTGCTGTCCCTCCCTGCCCTGCCAGCCAGGGCCCCTGAACTGGGGACAGCACCCAAACACAGAGAAGTGGCTCATACACTACCAACACAGCTGCTGGCTTGGGGTCACAACCCCAGCCCAACCAACCCACCTGCTTTATACTGCACACCCAAAATCTGCAAACACCCAAATCAGCAGGCACTTTAAAAATTGTGGGTTGACATTAAGTACCTGATTTGCTACAAAATCAAAAGCATAAAGCGATACAGAAATTAACATTTTACTTGTCCAGACTGGGATATTGCTTTAGACATGGTGCTGCACTGCTATTTGCTCTAGGATTTATTTAACAGCTAGACAGAAATAAGTTGGCCTTCAAAGAAGAGCTTGAGTCTTCCCGTTGAGAAAACAACTGAAGTTATATCTCAGTACTATATTATTTCCTTGAATCCAGAAGAGGAGGAGGAGGGTTCAGTTTCATAAGAAATAAAATCAAGAGACTAAACTTCCAAGTATTTAGGCTTTACTCTCATCTTATGCAGGAATTAATTTTATCACATAAATAGACATAGATCTCTCACTTCCTATTAACTCCTAAAGGGTAAGAGCTAATCTTGAAACTACTACTGAAGAGAGTCAACCTTAACACCAATTTTCATCTCTGTAGATAAGGAGCTCAGACACTGTACTAAGTCATATGGTGCTTAATGCATTTCATAAATTAATTGGTTCCTAAACTAACTTATATTCAGATGAGTTTGTAGAACATGCTTGCAAAAGGAGAGCAGGGAAATCTTGTCTATCTGTATGGAGCTGGTTGGAGTTTGCATCTGGGCACTTGAACATTTTAGCTGCTCTGTTAATACCAGAATCCAAGTTTCCCCAAATCCTACCCAGAGACATCTTTCTTCACAACTACATAGCACACATTTAGTAAAATCTGATGAAAGCAAGTCCCTTACCAAAGACAGACAGGGCCACTTATCAAGCAGACAAGTATCTGAGTAAGTCCATATGCATTTAGACTTCAGAAACACCCAGTTTGGGATGGAGGCTCCTATTTCATATTTTACCAAAGAGAAACTTGAAAGCTCCATTGATGATAGTGTACCAATCATCTAGCCACTAAAGCTGCCTTTGTTAACAGGTATTTTTCTCAACAGTAGGTCTGCTCATTTAGTTTTGAATTTGAGTTTTGAAACAACGGGAATTGTTTCATTGGCCACTGAAAAATGACCCACACATGGAGGGATCCCAGGTTCTCCACATTCATTAGTTAAATACTACTGCATTTTTAATCATTCCCACATCAGGAAGACGGAGGAGAAGCAACCAAGGCAATGCTTTCTGTAAAGCCCTTCCCCCTCTTATCAGTGCTTCAGCTTAGTGCTACACCAATTGCCACGTAATTTATTTAACTTCAGAACTGGTGTGCAAATAAGCTTTTGGATGCCAGCCACAGAGGAGTTTCCAACACAGAAACTAGGAAGTCTTTATTAAATACCCTCAAATCAATGTCACAAGCAGTGATACCCAGGCATGCATAGGATTGGGGTCAGAAAAGGATTTCTTATGCTCTGCCCACTTTTTGCTCAACACTTTTAGCTTTGTGCACTGCACCTTTCGGGGTTTTACTTTTTTACTCACAAAATAACGCCATTAAATGCTAACAAATCAAATCCTTATGAAAACATGTACTTGTCCTGATGGTTTTCTCTCCACCTCAAACTGACTTCTGTTCACAAAATCACCTCAATGCAAACTCACTGAAAGAGTTTTAGGCTTTTTCTAAATTAATTAGATTTATACAAGCCCAATTCAAACCATTCATCCAGAAGCGACTCTGGAAATTCACTCAGTCTCACCTCACCTGGGGACTCTGCATGTTTGGAAACTAAGCAGTGTTTAGAGGAAGCATTGCAACTTTGGTGGAAAGAGCACTGGACTGGGAGACTACTACTCTTGGCTTCCTGTAGCCAGGCCAGTGAACTGAAATGTCATTTCAGTCTGTACCTGTTTCCCAAATATACAACATTAGCTCCCAATCCTGTCCTGCTGGCAGCACTATGAGACTTACCCGTGACAGTGACACAGAAAGAGAAGAATTACTAAAAGGACAGTTAGAACAAACTACACCTGAATAGATTTTTTTAAAATTTGAAACCAGGGGGGTTTTTTCCCCAGATCTGGCATTTAGGAGAATGAAGGTTCTTTCCCATTCATAGCCACACCAAGAGTTGTAGCAGCTTAAGCAAGATTTTATAGATAGGGTAAAACTGCACTGATGCAATAGAATTGATTGAGAAAATTATTTCATTAAAATGGTGCAGTTGACTCATGTAGGAAATATTATTTTGATTTAGGGATATCAATTCAGCATAAATCAGCAATAAATCAATTTAAGATTTAGGTATATCACTGGCTTTCTTGTCTAGGGCAGACTGTAAAAGAGTACAATTGAAAATATCATTAGAAAGAAACAGAAGCATGAGAGCTCATGACAACAAGAGCTATGAAATCTAGAAATTACTTTCAATTAGTAACTGCTAAAACAGAAACACTTCTGCCTAGTGTGTCCATGTATGAGCCATTCCAGTCTGCTGGAAAGCACATGGCTGAGGCAGGACAGTAAAGCAAGAGATCAGGTATATCAAGTTAGATTAAAAAATACTTTTATCCCACCAACACTACCTTACCCAGGCAAACCAGCTCCTCTCTCTGGGCTGCCTGGTCTGGCACCATATTTCTGGTCAAGGAGCTTTTTCTCCAAGAATGAAAGTTGCACATCAGACTTAAGTGGAATCTGGCCCCATTCCACAAGAGGATGTTTTTAGGGAACCTTGAAAGACAACACTAAAAGCCTCCTTTCTTTCCTCCATTCTTATGAGAGCTCTCCAAGAAATCCAAATTTAATTCTGTAAGACAGGCAAAAGGAACATGAGTGACAGTGGGTAGATGAATGAACAGATGAGCTACTCCAGGTGCAGAACTACACGAGTCTGTGAGATCTGCTAAAATCTGAGCTCTTGCTACACAGCAGGCAGTGGAAGCAGGTTGGAACTGGAAGCACTTGTCATGGCAACTGTCCCCTTAAATCAGCCCACGGAGAGATAGTCCAGTGCTCTAATATTAGTGTAAAGAAATTGGGACTACATCTCTCAAAGTCCAGAAGATTCAATGAGCAGGGAAGGCTGGAGAATGCCTTGCCTTCCGTTTGCTTCTCCCTGGGAAGGTTTTAGAAGCCTTGACAAAATGGCTAAATCTGCTTCATTTGGCCACAGACTTTCTTCTTCTGTAGCCCCTGCATGTGTGTGGAGCCTATGGACATCCTGACAGTGAGTACATTTATATAATGAGCTCCAGAGACAAGAATCTCATTTGGCTACAGAAAGCTGAATATTTCTAAGAAAGTAATTTTCCTTCTTACCGTGGTCTCCAAGAGATTCACCCATCAAAACGAATAAGCTGTTGAACTGAGTGAGTCTACAGCCTGTGCTAACACGGAGAGCACTCCTGTCATAGCTCAAGTCCCTTTCTACTATCTTTCATCTGCTTTAGCTCAGTGTTGCTGGTGTATGAAATTTAAAGAGCTCTGAAAAAGATGTTAACGAGCCCTAAAGAGGAGAGTGCTCTTGCGATAGTCATTCCCAGGAACACCTGTGAACTATTGAGTTTAATTAGTCTACAGCTGGCACTGAGTGTGTGTGGAAAGACAGGGGATTTATTATCGGATTGCCAGGCCTTAGATTGGCTCTTCCAGCACATTTTTTTTCTTATTTGTTTGTTTTGTGATAAAGGACACACAGAGAGTGAGAGCAATTTAACTAACAGGGAATTCCCTTCTTGGAAAGGGTGCCAGACAAGGCAGCACTTGGATGCTGGGAAGTGCCTCGGAGTGGGGAGAGCCTGGCAGGGTGAGCTGATGGTGAGCTGTGCACCCCAGCCCTGTTATTTACTGTGTGGCACAATTTACTCCCAAATCCTTACCTTATAACTACAGAACAGCTAAGAGCCCAACTTCTCATTTCAGCAACATATTATACTTCTTTTTGTTACTCCTCAGGACTCCACTTAACTCTACAGGCATCCTAAAACAAACCTAAGAGGTGGGAACAGCCTCTGCTGCCACTTTTTTCTGCCATCTACAACACCCAGTGACTTTCAACACAGGTGTAGCTGTTTCAGCACCAATTATGTCACAATATCACACACAGCTGCACGTATATTCATCAACAACAGTGAATTACAACTGTTCATCCTCAAATATCTCCAACCCACCTGCCTAAAATCATAACTGCACTCTCATCTGACATCAGTTTTCTCCTCTGCCCTCCTATTTACTAGGCAGAGTTTGAAGAGAGAAATGAAAATATGCCTCACATACTATGCAGAAGCCAAGTAGAGCCATAACTCAGCCCACCTCGACTCTACCCATGGCAGGCAGTGCCCAGTCCCCAGGGCAGCCAGGTGCCAGCTTCACTGCAGCAGCTCAGAGCCTGAGTTGGAAGCTCCTGGCATTCTCACAGAGAGCAGACACAGTTTGGAGGCTTTTATCTTTGAATGACTATTATCCTACCTTGTACTAAATTCAAAATACCTCAACAGAAACAATGCCCTACTTAAACCACAATGTGCAAAATAATTATCATCCTGACATCATCTTTACTGACAGCAGCTTGTCTCCACAGCTGGAGTACGAGATGCTTCCCCAGCTGATCGGACTTCATCCTGCCATCACCTTGACACTGCCAAGTCAGTCGCGCTGACGTTTCTTCTAGCTGACATTGGAAAGCCTTCAGTAAATCTGTACTGACATCTTAAATTCTCTTTTCTTCCCCCCATACTTTCCTCCTGTCATGTCATCTCCATAAAATTGCCCTGCCCTTGTTTCACTTCATTTTGACATCCTATTGTTACCTCCACGGATCCTCTTTAGCGCAGCGCTTCTGTCACAAAGGCACAACATCTCCAAAGACCTGACACGGGAGCACCTGGAGAAGTGTGCCAGGAGCCTCATTAAAATGAATTAAATGTCTGTGTTATCACTTCTACCCCTTCCCAGCAAGTTACTCCTCAAACCACAGCCTCACCCCACAGTGCTACAAAGCGCTTGAAGACAGAGTAACCTGCACACCCCGACTCCCATGACAGCCAGGCTTGATCCAGTCTCTGATCCTGGGGAGGACACAGAGTCTGGCAGGGGACAGCAGGGGCCAAGCAACACACTGCCCAGGAGCTTTCCAGTATCAAGTTTAGTGACAACTCAAAAACTTCCTGCAGTCTAACTACAGAAAACACAACAAATCGGACACCACAGTGAGCCCCTAATTTGGGCCAGGCAAGGCCTGCACTGCCTGGCACCAGAGATAATGGCAGATGTAAACAGAAACACAATTCCCACAACACTTGTTATCACTTGTACCAACACTTGTTATTCACAGCCTCAGCCCCTGCCATGCAGTCCCAAGCTCCCCAAAGGTTCAGCCCCGAGGACGTGGCCCAGAACCTTCCCAAACCCAGGGCATCAGCACTGCCCTCACGAGGAGGGGCTGGACAGCACCTTCATTACCCCAGCCCAGGTGCCCTCATTAGCAGGTTCATCAGCCTCATTAGCAGGCTCCTCACCCTCATTACAGGGCTGTCCCCTCGTTAGCAGTGAGGGACCTCCAAATACGGCCCCACTCTGCTCCCTGAGGCTGTAGGGAACCTCAGGGACACATGGCCAGGGACTCATTCCATACTGAATATAATTAATGGGCTTTAAAATCCCCTTTAGGAGGGAACCTCAGGCCTTGTGCTCGCTCCATGAGACAGCAACAAGATGTATTTGTGCCTGGTAGGGTGGGGAAAGCAGGGGAACAACCCTGTGAAACCACAAGGGAGGTAAAACCCATATATGCTTTTGTGGTGTCTAACAGATTTTAATATAATATAACATACAGAGAATTTAAAAGTACTTTATATACATGGAGTATTTCCTAAAATTCAGTTATGTTTTGAGATACAGATACCTGCTCTAGAAATGTAATTAAGCTGTCCATGCAATTAAAAAGCACGTTGTTTTATTTGCATAATTCCATGCAGCTTTTTCTTTATGGATAGACCATGAAATACAATGTTTTCCTGACACCAGATTTTTTTTCTTTGTTTATTGATCCATATTTCTTCAAGCTGTAAAAATCACTTACAACCCAGGAAAGCCACAAGGGCCAGACCAAAAGCCTGTGAGTTCAAACACTGATGTGGATTTCACATACACAAAAAACCAGACCAACGAAATGAAATCTTTGTACTCCTAGCTCAAAAATGAGAAAAAAAGTCCCTCCAGATATTTCCTGAATTCCAAATATGCAGGATACAGTTCCATCAGGAAAAAAAGAAAAAAATCCAGGCTGGAGAAAAAAAATACATGAAAAAACACCCTAACTGACGAGCAATAGATGTGGACATTATACATCAGAGATTTCTATCAATCAACTTTTGCTACATGTATTTTAGGTATCTAGCATGCATCTAGCATCTAGGAATGGTAAATTCCTCCAAAACTACATCTGCAAGAAATACCTCATGTCTGTATTGTCTTTTAAAACCCCCCCTAACCTATTCCTTCCTCCTTCCCAGCGTCTGTTCTCCTGTACTCCCCTGCTCCCACCAATGCTCCAGACTCCGGCTCTCAGGTCTCAAACAGCCTCAGAGAGTTTCAAACAGGTCATTAAAATCCCAGTGCAACCTGCCCACATGGACCCACTGACACCACAACACGTGCAAGGGTCAATCCCATACATCCAGGGCAATAAACCACGAAGGGCTGTACAGCACGCACCTCTCCAGCAGTTGAACATAATTAGACTGTGCACAGATAAGCTCCAGTGGGGTGTGTCTGGGGGGGTGGGAGGATTGCCCCGGCAGTGTTTGGGGCTGGAGCAGCCCAAGGAGCCTGTGCAGTGTCACTGAGGGTCCCTGTGTGTGACCCCAGCCCAAGGAGCCTGTGCAGTGTCACTGAGGGTCCCTGTGTGTGACCCCAGCCCAAGGAGCCTGTGCAGTGTCACTGAGAGCCCCCCGATGTGTGACCCCAGCCCAAGGAGCCTGTGCAGTGTCACTGAGGGTCCCCCCTGTGTGTGACCCCAGCCCAAGGAGCCTGTGCAGTGTCACTGAGGGTCCCTGTGTGTGACCCCAGCCCAAGGAGCCTGTGCAGGGTCACTGAGGGTCCCCCCTGTGTGTGACCCCAGCCCAAGGAGCCTGTGCAGGGTCACTGAGAGCCCCCCAATGTGTGACCCCAGCCCAAGGAGCCTGTGCAGTGTCACTGAGGGTCCCTGTGTGTGACCCCAGCCCAAGGAGCCTGTGCAGGGTCACTGAGGGTCCCCCCTGTGTGTGACCCCAGCCCAAGGAGCCTGTGCAGTGTCACTGAGAGCCCCCCGATGTGTGACCCCAGCCCAAGGAGCCTGTGCAGTGTCACTGAGGGTCCCCCCCTGTGTGTGACCCCAGCCCAAGGAGCCTGTGCAGTGTCACTGAGGGTCCCCCCTGTGTGTGACCCCAGCCCAAGGAGCCTGTGCAGTGTCACTGAGGGTCCCTGTGTGTGACCCCAGCCCAAGGAGCCTGTGCAGTGTCACTGAGGGTCCTCCCAATGTGTGACCCCAGCCCAAGGAGCCTGTGCAGTGTCACTGAGGGTCCCCCTGTGTGTGACCCCAGCCCAAGGAGCCTGTGCAGTGTCACTACAGCCCCCCAATGTGTGACCCCAGCCCAAGGAGCCTGTGCAGTGTCACTGAGGGTCCCCCCCAATGTGTGACCCCAGCCCAAGGAGCCTGTGCAGTGTCACTGAGGGTCCCCCCTGTGTGTGACCCCAGCCCAAGGAGCCTGTGCAGTGTCACTGAGGGTCCCTGTGTGTGACCCCAGCCCAAGGAGCCTGTGCAGTGTCACTGAGGGTCCCTGTGTGTGACCCCAGCCCAAGGAGCCTGTGCAGTGTCACTGAGAGCCCCCCAATGTGTGACCCCAGCCCAAGGAGCCTGTGCAGTGTCACTGAGAGCCCCCCAATGTGTGACCCCAGCCCAAGGAGCCTGTGCAGTGTCACTGAGGGTCCCCCCTGTGTGTGACCCCAGCCCAAGGAGCCTGTGCAGTGTCACTGAGGGTCCCCCTGTGTGTGACCCCAGCCCAAGGAGCCTGTGCAGTGTCACTGAGGGTCCCCCCCAATGTGTGACCCCAGCCCAAGGAGCCTGTGCAGTGTCACTGAGACCCCCCAATGTGTGACCCCAGCCCAAGGAGCCTGTGCAGTGTCACTAGAGCCCCCCAATGTGTGACCCCAGCCCAAGGAGCCTGTGCAGTGTCACTGAGAGCCCCCCAATGTGTGACCCCAGCCCAAGGAGCCTGTGCAGTGTCACTGAGGGTCCCCCCTTTGTGTGACCCCAGCCCAAGGAGCCTGTGCAGTGTCACTACAGCCCCCCAATGTGTGACCCCAGCCCAAGGAGCCTGTGCAGTGTCACTGAGGGTCCCCCCTGTGTGTGACCCCAGCGTGTGGCTACAGGGCCCTGTGGGGATCCTGGCTGCCAATGCATGGCTGCACACTCAATAACCGAGCAAATCTCGGATGCAAGCACGTTAGGGATGGCATTACTACCCATTTTTTGATCAACAATACATCAGCAGAACGTTTTGCTACTGTTGTTAACTCTCTGCTGTGGTTCAGAAACAAATGCTTGAGGACATGTACTACTACACTCCTACTGCGTGTACAAGAGATACACTACTGTATCCTCCATGGAATATGACTGTCAGCAATTATAGTGAATATTGAAGAGATGGAACAGGGTTTGTGATGCATTTTCCTGGCTTTTGTGAAACATTTGTTCACCAGATTTGCTAACTCTGAAAATGCAAGCATACATGAGAGGTCTGCTAATCCAGGGAATTAGCAAGGTACTGCTCCAACAGATTGCAAGACAAGAGTTCTCTGTTTCATACAAATGTCTTTACACAAGAAATCAGTACACCCTATGAACAGCTCAGCCATTCTACCCAAGATCTAGCAATATATCAGGTGATCAAGAACAAAACAGAATAGATTTATGCTTGCAACCTTTTGAAACAAAGGTTCCTGGGTTGGGATTGTTTTCCTTTCTCCCTTCTGAGCTCTGAGAGTCTGCAAAGACATAACTTCACAGCACAAGAAAATAAGATTTAAGCACATCTGAAATAATAGAGCCCAGTTGCTATCACACTGTGATTATCAGCACTGCTGCCAACAACCCACACTGGAGCCAGAGTCTCTTCAAACACCATAAATTCCCAGCTGCCTTAAAGAACATGCACCTTCATCTGTCTCTGAAACCCTGCAAGGTCAGGGGGAGGCTCCTGCTTTGCTGCATACGCAAAACAAAAACTGTTCAGTGCAAATAAATAAATAAGTAATAAAGTAGCGATATACTCAGATTTTCTGTGTGAATAATTCAAATCCCATTCTTAACGGTGACAGGAATACAGCAGAGGTAGCTGGCTTGGGGATGCTGAGACAACCCAGTGGTGGGGACAGATCTATAGGAGTCTGTCCAAGGTGGGGTCTAGTTGATGAATGGCTCCTTTCCAGGCATAGCTGTCTGGGGTTTGGATGTTTATACAAAGCATCACTGCTACATTTTTTTTATATCCTTTAACAGATGTATTAATACAATACACACTTCCATAGTATCTCCTTCCTTGTAAAATCCAAAATTACAGGGCCAAATGCCCAGCAGCTTTACATACTTCCATGTGGGCACCTGCCTGGCTTGCACCCATGCACATTTGTGCATGCACACAGATACATGAGGAATTTATTTCCAAATGTGGCCACACATGCAACTTAAACACTTTTAAAGTGAGGCATCAATTTTTATCACAGGAAAAAATAATTATAAGTCAATTAACAGCAAAAGGCCTTTTCCTGCAGTAAAGAACACAGCACTGGTAGGAACATCTATAATCCCAACACTTGCAATTCCCAGCATTGACAGTCACACTGAAAGCTGGACACAGCAACTGAGCCAGCGAAGGAGCCCCATGAGACCACTCATGACACAGCATTTGAGACACAAATCTTCATGTGGACACTTCACTAAGCAATGCACCAGAAATTATTTTAAAAAAAGAAAAAGACAGGAAGCAGCCCCACAATCATAACAGTACAGAATTCCATCCTCTCTCAACACCTAAAACTGGAAGGCAACCTTGAAAGCCCTTCAACATATGAAAAAACAAGGATGCACAGTAAGGAGCTCTTCCAAAAAAATCCTATCTGCTTTCCCCAGAAATTCTTCCTACACAAATCCAGTGATACTGCACCTAATCCTGCTGTTGACAGGGATATTGGATTGCTGTTAGTGGCTGGCTTGCCCTGCAGATCCAGCCCGACAGCAGCAGTCCCTTGGGCAGCGAGCAGAGCAGCTGCTCCCCGGTGCAGCTGCACGCCGGGGCTGGGGCTGCAGACACCCACATCCATGCACTCCTTCGGTTTTGTCTCCAGGGCTCATTATCATTAATTATGACTCACAAACCAGAAAGAAGCCATGAAAACTGAATTCACAGAGCTCCCAAACCAGCCCACAGTGCCAGTGTCCAGGTACAAGCTACATCAGTCTGAACAGGTAGACTTTTGAACATAAAGGCCAAGTCAAGGTGCCCATTTACAGCACTGAGGTCTCCAATGCTCTTCTCCTACACCAGATTTACCCCAGGACTTGCTCAGTGCTTTGCTCATCCCCCTGCATCTCCAGCAGCCTTCTGTACCTGATGTTACCTGCTTGCCTGATGCTGTATCCCCTATTGCCTGCTCTGTGCCCAGACATGAACCCTGTGCCTTTCTGTGCCTTTAAGCTGGGTCAGAGAGAAAGGGGGGAGAACAAAGCCAAGTGAATTCTTCAGAGCGGTTTGTGCTCAAGGAGTCACAGACTCGCCTGCGTTCTCCCTGCCGCTGCAGAGCCCAGCGAGCACCTCTCCTGCTTTTAGCCAGCTTTCGGCTCTGTTTCTCAGGAGGCAGACAGAGAGTTACAGTTCTTTGCTTTTTGGCTAGCCTGCTAGGTTTTTCCCCCTTCTTCTGGGACTGTTCAGCAACACCAGAACATCACTGGGAGGCCCCACAGCATGGCTCAGAGAGAGCCCATGGCACACCCCAGCTCCGGAGAGAGAGCCACACCTCCAGAAAGGACTCTAACCAGGTTTTCTCCTCAGTGACAGGTTTTATTATTTAATATTATTCATTCTTTTTTTATGTAAACAGGTTTATTTTTCACTTTCCTCCAAGGAATTTCTTTCCAAACCTGGTGGGGGAGGGGCTGCTGAAACCTGCCTTCTATCAGACGAAGTTCATTTCGGATGTTTCCTCCAAATTTGTCTCAAACCGGGACACCTCCTGAACCCTCACTTCTCTCCTGATGAGAATCAGCTACTCACAAATCCCTCTTTCTAACCTCCACTGAGTACTGCCATTAACTAATAAGAGAGCAGGAGCGGAAAGCGGTTTTTTAAGTACACTATTCACATAAGCCTAGTTTTTGCTGAAAGAGCACCAAAAATAAACCCCTCAAGAATCCAGTCTCTCATATTCTCACAGCTTATACCTCCACTCAGCTTCAATAAGCCAGCAACAATATTGCATGCCCAGACTCTGTATCACTGGGATCACTGGGGCTCGAGTAAAGCAGGAATTTAGCCAGCACCTACTTAATTACAAATTCATTTAATATCTCTATACCCCCTCCACAAATAAGCCTTACAACATTGTGAGTCAATCAAGCCAGGCACTAGTAAAATATTTTTTTAAAAACCCTTAAATCTAATAGAAGATTACTGCACTCAACCGTAGAAACAATTTTAAGCCTAAATTTGGCAAGACACATTAGTTTTATATGGAGCTAAATTATTTCCAAGTGTCCAGGAAATACAATTCAGTAATTACAGCTATATTAGCTGGATGCAAATGAAGCAAGAGGCAGAGATGATTTACCACCGAGTGGGTGAGTCACCCTGGCCATCCTCCACAGACCAGCCCCACTGCAAGGACAGACTTTGCTGAAGACTGACCCAAATCCAAGAACCACAGGTGCTCAAAACACCTGGCTGATGGTGACAAGGACTTGAAGCCTTATGAGCACTGACATGTGGGCATATCTGTAAGGTATCAGCTCTCAAGGCCAAGCTTTTGAGGAGCTTGAGTCTCTCTTTCCAGCACTAACAGAGAGGTTTGATTTTCCAATGAGCTCAGTCCCCAGCACCTGTGGTGCGATGCTTCTGGCCATGCCATCCACGGAGCCAGGCCCCGGGTGAAGACACAGGGCTCCAAACCCTTCTGTGTATCCGAGGGGAAAACACCTCTCTCTCCCTGAGCACGGCGGTATCTCCTTGCTCAGACACCCCAAGTGCAGAAAGCTCTGTGCTGGAATTCCCAGCAGCCCAGTCCCGAGGGACGGGGGAGCTGAAATGCCAGGATGAGCTGGCCAAACAGAGAGCGGCGGGGCCGAGCCAGCACCACAAGCACAGCTCCAGTCCCCGAGAGCTGCCAGACCGTCCCCACGCTGGGCCATCTCTCAGGATGTGTTCGGGGCACAATTTTTACAAGACATTTTCCTCCTGGCTGAAAACAGAGCTCACACTAAATTAAATGAAGCTAAAGCCTATCATCTGTACACCCTACAGAAAAGACACCATCATCATTGTCAAATGAAAACCTGGAAGACAAGCAGGAGGCAAAATAACCTCTGCTCCCATCATGCTGCTCTAAAAGCGCTGCACTCAGCTGACAGCAGAAATGGATTTGATAATGCAGCAAGGGAAAAATATGTCATGGGACAGCATTTCCAGTTCAGCATTCTCCACCCCCAACATTTTCCACAATAATTAATAACCAAAGCTGTTAATGTTTAAATGATCCACGCTCTCCAGTGCAGTCAGCAGTGCCTCAAGAGGCTTTCCACTGGGGCTAACACTATTAACTGTGTGGATGCCTGAGGATACAAACTGTTAAATGGATGAAAGGACATTTCTATACTGTATCCAAACATTTAGGAAATTTTCTTTTAAAGCTGACCTGGCTTAACAAAGCATTTAGTGTTCCCAAGTTTTTGTATAAATATCCAGGTAGTCCAGGGTTAAAGGAAACAAAGTTCTTCCCAACCCTCAAGTGCTAATAGCCATTATGTATCACTCTTCCCCATTCCAATAGGACCAGAGCATCCAACTCCTTGCAGTCTTCCCAGCAAATGGTTATCCAGGGAGAACAGGCAGGGATCAGCCAACCCCAGGAAAGCTGATCAACAGGCAGGGAGAAGCTTTCTCTGGTTTCTCACAGCACCAGAAACTAAATTGCTCCCAATCATGGCTCCAGGACCCTGTTTTTTGTTTATTTGCTTAAGTCCTTGGGAACCTCTGCAGTTACCAACACACTTGTCAGCAGTTATGGCAAGAGGGTATTTTAGCATGGAATTATAATCACGATAATCACCAGGTCTCCCTGCTCCGCCTTCTCCAACCCCTTCCTGCCCACTCCCCCATCCCAGGATTAGCACAGACGAAGGAAACTTTTAAGACCAAAGCAATTTCTCAATTTCTTTTTTTTTTAAGCTTAATTTTCAAAGAGCCAGGGGTACAGAAGTTCATCCTCCCTGTGTGTGTTTCCCTATCTGTCCCCCTTCTAATAACTTTTGAAACCCACTAATTTCAAGTCCATGTGACAGCAGGGCAGAGGTCTCCACAGTGCCAAGTTCCCAGAAGTTCAGTGAGGAGCCTGCAGCCATGCAGGGAAAGGCACCTGGCTTCTCTCACCTCCCACCACGGGGAAGACTGGCTGTTAGCTCACACTTCATTAGACAGCACAAACCCACAGAGGAAATCAATTACCAGATAAAAGTCCATCAGAAACCGGCCTTCAATCATCCTGCTGCTCATGCAACTACTTGATTCGTAATTCTTCTGACAGCCTGACAACGAGGGCTGCCATGGCCCTTCCTTGGGCAGCACAGGAGTAAATACATCAAGACCCACAAAAGCCATCCTTGCCTCCTGCACTACCACAGGCTCACCCATGGCCTTGCACTGAGAGAGAGCAAGGGCAAAACATCATTTAAATGGTCACTAGGTACCAACAAGAACTCAGGGACTTGAAGAATTTGTTTAGTAACTGGATGCATTTAGAGCCACAAGATTGATTGTAAACATGCACCAAAAGATGGATGCTTCTCCCACCAGGCAAAGTTCAACCCATTCAAACCATTACTTTGGAAACATGGAACTTTTCCTGAACATTTTGGTCTCTCCTTCCTTTTCTTTGTTGCTGCAGATACCAGGGACATAGTTAAGATCACTACTTTATGTCTGCACTCCCAGGCTGTGCAGAAGACACCTGGACACTGCAGCCTGTCCACTGCCGAGGTTCCCCACCTCACCACCCGCAAGCTGAGCTCCACTCAGCCAGGACTGACTTCTCTAAACAGCTCAAGAGCCAGCAGTATCAGCTACACTTGCCGGAAGGATTGAAAACAAAACAAAAACCAACAAAAAGCAAAATAACCTTAAGTGCCTTACTAACAGCTGGGCTCTTTCTTTTTCCACTTAGGGACTCATTTCTCTAAAACAGAGGCTTCATTCTTCAACATAAGACTTCAAATACATGGAAAATCTGAACCAGACCTATCACACCAGGCTACAGTTTCCAGCAGGATGGTTTAATGGGCTCGTTGAAAGCATTCTTCAAATGTTTCATTCCTGCCATTCCTTTCCCTTCATGGTTCTTCTTTATGGACAGATGCATGGGAAATGGAGTAAAATTGGCCCACAAGGATCAAGGAAGTATGCCCGAGCATGTCATATGTTCTGTGTGTTATTGGCAGGGCTGCAGATTGATTTATTTCTGGTTTTTGTGGCAGACATGGCACTGGCAGTTCAAACAGATAAACCTAGACTAGCTGCAGATGAGCACGGACTAACTGAGCTCGTGCCAGGGCTGTCTGGCTGGACTGGCAGTGTGGGCTGTGCAGCTCCACAGCTCATGGATACCTTTGTGTACCTCTACACAAGTGTGGAGACAACAGCGACTGCCATTGTAGCTCTCCGTGGAGCAGCTAGGGAGTGCATCTCCCTAGAAAGGTAATAACTGGGAGGAAAAATTTGGCAAATGCCTTCTCTAATTAAGGGGCCAGGCAGGTTCTCTGGCCAGCCAGCAAAATTTGCCTCCACTCCCACCAACTTCTCCAGGATTCGTGTATCACTTGTATATGTATGATGTATATTTGTGTAGATAAAAGGCATGTACGGTCTTTATCTTTCGGGCTGAAAGCTTGAAACCATCCATTTCCTTCCCAACTTCCAACAAAAACAACTCTTCAGGAGCACAACAGGAAACTACCAAGTTTCAAGCAGATGACTGTGTAAGCATGTGAAACTCAGGGTACCAGTAGCTTGCATCCCAAGTCTCTCCCCACATTTACAGTTCACAGCCATCTTACCAAAGTCTATAAATGTCAGCAGAGCAGGTCTCATGAATAAGCACTACTGCACTGGAAAAGTCTTCTTTATAGGCATTACCAGTAAATAATTCTGATTTGTGCACCACTGTTAGTAACTATGAACTCAATTCTTCTGCTCTTCAGCACAGCGAAAACACTGGAATTGGGCCATCATTTATATAGAGAGAAGCTCAAGGAGTTGCTAAATGCTGAAATGCTGGAAATTCTACAGCAGGGGTGGTTCTGCTTACATGAAGACAAACTGCATGAGCTCAGCACAAAAGATGAGGTTGGGATTAAGAAATTACTTCAGCTTTAAGAGCGCTCTGCCTTAGTAAATCCAAGTCAGACTCTCAAGCTTCCAATACCATTTTTCTAAGGTTCTGTGTGTATTTATGTTAAAGGACATGCACAGGTGTCTGGGCACTGGCTGGGGAAGAGAGAGGACAATCAGGTGGGGATGGGCAGGGGAGGAACAGTCGCAGTACAGGTGGAGAGTCTGGAGCTGAAATACATTACAGTCTCGAGAAATCATCTCCTATAACTGGTAGTACAAATTGGCTTTAAGAGACAACTCAGCTGGCACATGTATTCCCTGCTGAACAGTGATACCTATTCAAATGATCAAAACCTGTCAGTTCTTAAATTCAGGATAAATCCCAGACCTCAGAAACAGGCAAATGAAAAAAAAGAAAAAATAAGTTCAAAAGCAGTAAGACAGCAAATGTTACTCACAGGACCAATCTCTCTGATATGCCTCCAGCTTGCTAACAGCATTCTAATGCCACAGGCACGTTACTTTCCTTTGCCCTCATATTTTATTTCAGTGAAGTCCTGTCCTAATAACTGATTACCAAATACCAAACAAGCTGTAGTGTTATCTTGCTAGCTGGTGAAATATTTAGGTCCATTTAAGTGCCATGCAAAAATGAGTCTGAATATATGGGCTGTAGCAGGCGGAAATAGGAGTTTTGCATTCAGAGACAGAAATATCCTATTGAGACCCATTCCTCACTCCCAGAAAGTGCTCATGCCCTCTCACCAGATCAATGCAAAGCAGGTGCTGTTGCCATAGGATAAAATGCCTCCTTCACATTTAATGTGGAAATTACCATTCCTCCACCACATTCACAGTGAAGGAGGAAGCTGAGTGCCAGCCCCCATTCTCCAGTCAGGCTCACCTGAAGAACTGCTCACCTGTATAAAACACCACAGGAAAGGAGTGCTTGCTTTTTTGTACATCTCAGTGGAAACAATCAGCCTAATACACCAGATTCCTTACAACCATTGTAACATCCTCCTCTCCAACCCATGCAATTTAATTTTTCAGGAATATGCAAACATTTTTAAAAACTGCACAACTGTTTTTATGGTCCACTGCAAAAATCAAAATCCACATTTTCAGAGCTGTGACATACACAAACTTGCTTCAGCTTTTTCTCAGGGCATTCAGAGACACAGCAACCAATGTCCAGGAGAGACGGCAGTGAGTCCAGCAGCAGCAGTCAGTGCTGCTTTAACTCACTCGAGGGCTTCATGTTTCTGCCCTGCTCCATCCTGTGTGCTCACAGCACCTACAGATACAGGGGCAGTGAGAACAACCCACCAAGACAATTCCCACACCACAGAAGCAAACCACATTTCTTCCCCACACAAAGGAAAATTTAAAAATTGCAAATCATTGCTTGCTTCCAGATTGCAAAATGTTCCCTGGGTCAGGCAGTGAGGATCTAAAACAGCCTTCAAACACCAGTTCTTGAGAGATTTCCAGTCCAACTGCTCAGGGTCAGGATAAGCATCCAAATGTCTAAATCATGCTCTGAAACAAATGCTTGTGCCACAGCAGTTGCAACACACCTACAAGTGTAGATCTTACACTGCTGGGAAGGGCATCATTGCAATTTCTATGAAGTGTCCAAAATTTCAGTGCCCACATTTGCAGCATCTGCACAGCTGGAATCATCAGTGATTCACAGGCTACTGTTCTTTCAGCAGAGCCCTCTCTGGTCTTTCGTGTGAGACAGATAGTTAAGTTTGACTTTATTTGCATCATGCTTGCCAAGACCTGTGAATTGGGAATTAATAGCTCCCTCTGCTCCCACATTGCAGCCAATTTTACTGCATTCACTCCAGCACATATCAATGCACAGAGGTCAGATGCAATTTTAATGAGAACCTCTACTGTTCTATTTATTTTAATACCTTTATTGCCCCATTAAATTTATAATAATTAAGCATATTCTAATTGCATTGAATTAAAGTCTTCTTAAATGTATCCCCATTATTTTATAATCAATTAAAATTAATAAAATTGATTGTAAAATCTCACATCTGGCGTATACTAATGTCTGTTCTCATCATTACACAAAGTTCTACTTCAGTAACAGCCAACTATGAAGATTTCTGTACTATCAGAAGGTCTATAATAATCCATTTTCTTTACTGATCCTCTGATACCTCCATCCTTTCCACAGAGTACCATTAATGCCTTGGTTTGGCAGGCTTCTTGCAGAGCCAGCAGCAGCCTGGCTGCAGAGGGTTGTAAGGGAGCTGCCATGGCACCAGGTACAAGCAAATGATGTGGGCACCAGGTACAAGCAAACTGTCCCCATCCCATGCCACAGCAGCTCCCAGCTATGGACAAGCCCTGCTGCTCCTGCTGAGCAGCACATGGGGAGCGATGGGATTCCCTTTCCAGTCTACATTCCCCACTCACTAGCGGAGAGAACTCCCAGAAAAGCAGCTTTCTGCTCTCATTTCCTCACTTCCCATCACCTACAGCCTTTGTACTTTCACAGCTGCTCAGTCATCTCCACTCAGGCCCTGGCAGCTCGGCTGCCTTACAACTGGGTGTTTCCTTGGCAATTATATCCCTTCAGTTGCTGAAAGCATCAGAAAATGACCCCAAAAGACCTCCTTTCTCCGTAAGAGCAAAAGGGAGCCGGTGGAATCACAGAGGTAATACAATTTTCAGTGTAAGTACATTAGCTCGTGGAACTTCTTGCCATGGAGTCATCCCAGGGCAAACAGTTTGACAACCACTCAGTGTCTGTTCTGCACAGCTCAGTACTCACCAGCAGCAGAGAAAGAAACAGGAACAAATGTCACCCACTGGACGAGTCTTGCCTTTTCCTTTCCTATTTTGAGGTTATTCTGTGAGAGAAGTATCTAGAAAATGAACTGCCAAGAAAAATGATGCTGTGATCTCTGGGAAACCAGCGTTACAAGGTGAGGACTCATTTCTCTGACTCTGCCCAAGCAGAATGTGCTTGCAAAGGGGAGTCTGCAGTCTCACTGCAGAGCCGATGCATCAAGGTCTTCAAGAAAATGAAGAGGCACTTTATAAAACATCACCCCAAGCCCCAGAATTTCTGCAAAGCTTCAAGATGGAGCTAACAAGAACTCTCCTCCCACTGAATTTCTGTGAGAGCAACTTAGGTTATTAATTATTAATTATATAAATCAAAGCTGAGTTGCTAAACTTTGTGACCAAGAGAACACAGAACTGGGCAGTACTTGCTGCATTTTGCTTTTGTCACCCTGGATGTGCAGTTTGGTTTCTCTATCCTTCAGCTTCCCTCACTGCTTTTATGTTTGAGGGGTGGTAGATGTTTTTGGCTGGGGAATTCCCCTGGTCAAGCAGAGAAGAATCCTTTTGGTCCATGTTTCTGCAGCACCTGACATAGCAGCTTCCCAGACCTTGATGTAACCAGCTCGGGTCTAACTTCTGCAATGCAAAGCACAATGTGATTAGGGGCCCCTTGAAACCACCTGATTTTCCTAAGCACCTCAGGGCACTGGAGCAAAAGGCTGGATGTGCCTGGTATTACTTCCTAATGTGCATCGCCAGCTAATGGCAGCCACTTTAATGATGACACAATGCAGATTGCAGGCCCTTTTAGCACTTGTCAGGCTGCCTTGCTCCGAGCTTCTGCCTGCTCCTCTCTTCCTGACATGGCTCTGCACTGAAATGTTCTTTTCTCTGTCAGCTTTGGGGCGTGATTGGAGCTGCTACCCATCGCAGTCAGTGAGTGTGAACTTCCTTGTGCCACGGGGCCTCTCCACAAGTGCCTCAGCGTGGGAGGTGGCACTTGTCACACTGTCAGCTCGGCTACACAGCCACAGCTTGGGCACGCTGCTCCCGAGACGCCGCGCTCCACGGCAAGGACTGCTCTGGCTGAGTCCTGCTCCCCACAGCAGAGAAAAAACCCCGCAGTTACATCACAGGGATCTCACAGGGAAGGCGATCTGCTTACTCAGAGCAAGCCTTTTATTTTTAGCCTGGTTGGAGGAGGCAGTGGCTGTATAAATAAAGGCTGCTCTGAGTCTGAGTAAGCACGGTGCCTGCACAGCTCCTGTCAGCACGATGAGTGAACAATCCTCGACTCAGGGCTGGAGTGGGAGTCCTCAGTGAAGGCTCTGCGTGCAGCACGGAGGCGTGGGAACCTCACTGGAAGTGCTCAGCTCCAGAGCCAGGCACGAACAGGAGCACAGCCCATGGCCACAGGGGCTCTTTTCCTGCACAGCGCCAGCACCCAGGGGCTCACTGCTTTCAAGGAAAGAAATCAAACCTCCACAGCCCTACACAACAGGATCCCAGAAGAGCCTTCAGGACCCAGGTGTTTTCTCTTGGCAAAACACACTCTCATGAAGCCTTTATCAGCCTGAAGCAACAAAGTCATCCTTGTAAGCAGCACCTACACCATCTCCTGATGCAGTCCTCTCCAGCAGGACATCCGCAGACAACCAATTTGGAGAAAGCCTGAGAAGTGCTGGTGGGCTCCAAGCTGCTGGGAGGAGGCTTTGTACCTTGAGTGGTTGATTGTACCTTGAGGGGTTGAAAACTGGTATCTTTGATTCCCCAAGCAAATCTCCAGGGTCACTTCTGTCTGCTTGTTGATACATTTCCTTGCTTCCATTCTGCAGCAGGAGTCTAGCTGTTCTTCAGCACTTCATCAGTGGTGGAGTAATATCCAGCCAAGGGAAGAGCAGACTGAGTTCTAACTAAACACTCGGTATTTCATCTATCTTCCCAAAGAACAAATACATAAAGTAGCTGGAAACATCATCCCTGACTGCAGTTACATGCACTATGCCTTGCAGTTAATCCTGAGCACACCAACACCAACATTTCCCATTTATGGGCTCAGACTTCTTTTTTCTCTCCCTGAGCTATTCCTCACCCTCCCTGCAAAAGCTCCATCCTTCCAAGCAGCTCTCCCAGCTGAACAGGCCCTGAAACAGCTCATCTCTGCTTTCCAGCCGAATGGGCATGGTTCACTGTTTAAAGCATTACAGTTCTTCTGAGCCTAATAATATTTGAAAGCAATAAATAAATTCATTGTTCTCAAAATGAGTAGGCTTAGGAGAATTTGTGATGCTGAGGAGGATCCCCATCAGGCAGGGACATGACAGCTTGTTGCATGTCCTGCTGCTGCTGGTGCTCTCAGCCATCCTGCTCCTGGCACACAGACCCTGCGTCCTGCAGATTTCTGCCACAGCCCTTGCAAAGTTACTTTCCAATGTGACAGCTTGCTTTTAATGGATTTTTAAATCACTGGCTAATCCTACTAGCTGTATTTAGTTAATCTGGAAACAAGAAAAGACAAGGATTGGGTCTTGCTGTGTGTCCAGCAGGCTCCATGGTACATGCAATTCAAACAGCCAGAGACATTTCTCCTTCACAGCCAGTGCAGTTCCTCACTCTGCATTAATGGGAATTAGGAGTCCTCATACATGTACTTGATGTGTACCCTAACACATGCTTCAAATCGAAGGACAGCAAGGCTCCAGTTGGAAACTCTTTCAAGAGACTCATTAAGTACATGCATAAATCTTGTTAAGAGTCAAGCCTGTGTTTTGAACTCCAGTCTGTGATGGTTCAAATCCAAATTCACAGCACTTCCAAGCTTCCTTAAAAGGGAAAAAAAAAAACCTGCAATAAAATTAATGATCACTTGTGTTTACATTTCTGTTGGTGCATTTCAGCAAGTAAGATTATATCCACGTATTCAGAAGTCAGAGACACATTCCTCATAACTCTATCAGCTCAGGACTGCCTTCCAGGCTGGGCTTTTGTGCTCAGCTCTGCACTCAGTTTGTAAAATGCTTGTACTGTATACCCCTTACTTGGAGTCAACTAACAACAGCTGCAGAGGACACACAGATAAGCAGAGCCAGAGAGAGACAAGGCACCATCAGATGTGTCACCACCATCTGGAGATGTCCATCCAGCAACTCTGAGCTTGGCTGTGCACATCTGGTGGTGGAGCAAGAGAAGGTGGCTGCTCCTACACTACCAGGTCAGACCACCAGAGCTACTCTGAAATAAAACCACGTCCCAAAACATCTAAATATCCACACAACTCTCCCTGCTCTGCTATTTCCAGGCACCATTAAAAAAAAAGGTGAAGTTCAAAAAAACCACTGTCCATCTGGGAATACACTTTGTGACTTGTTACTATGTATTATTTTATCCCCCAAGTGTTTATCCAGCACCAGGACAAGGCTCTGCTTGTAGAGATTGCTGTCAGATTTGTGTCCCAGAGAAATTGGTGTCCCTTGTCCTCCTTTCAAACTTTCATCTCTATCTTCTGTAACGGTGAAGAGGTGAGTGTGAAAACCTGCCAGTCCTCTTCCCCAGCACAGAGCTCCCCACAAGCTCTCTGCCCCTCAGCTGCACGTGCCCCTACCAAAATGTGGAGGTGCCGATGGTATTTGCACGCCAACAAGTCTGCTCTCATGACTGATACTTCAGACTGCTGGCAAGCTCCTTGGCTTTAATTTGGGCAGCTCCAATGTACACCCAGTGGCCACAAGTTTGACAGTATCTGAACTAAGTGTCCCCCACCCTGAGCAAAGGAGAAGGAGAAAGCAGGATTAATGACTGCCTGCAGGAATTATTCAGAACTCTTTGGCATTCCAGAAGGAAACACGTCAGGCAGTTGAGATCCAGAAAGAATATAAATATTCCCTTATTTATTCACAGACTATTTGTTCATTCTTCCAACACTAAAGTACATGAGACAGAACAAAGCATTCTATACCTGACATAAATCATTTCTATTTCTTAAAGCGCCTCTTTCCCTGCAAACACTAAGGCAAATACATTAACAGAAGTTAAATCTATTATCATAAACTTTATTAGAAAGAGGTCCTGACCTCTTGGGATAGGATACAGACCCTATTAAATATAGTTTAAAATTTATCCTGGTTTGGCAGAAACTCAGTTTTCACTTCTTACCAACCAACATCAGAACTGAATTTATGCCTCAGTTAGTTCAAACATTGGACAGAGAATGAGGCAGGGCTGCATGATGAAGATAAAATCCTGGCTTGGCTGAAGCTAATGGCAATGTGCCCATCAGCTCCCAGGGAGCTCCCCAGCTCCTGGAATGGCAGCGGAAGCCGAGGAGCTCCTTCCTGGGGATGCTGTGTGGTGTGTGAGGAGCACCCTGGTGCTCATCCCTCATTCACCACGGGGCTTTGGGACACATGAGGAGAAGGAAAAGCTTTGAGAAGATGAGGAGTATTTCTTTAGTCATGCATTACAGTGCCATTTGGAAAAGTCACGTTCGCTGCCCGTCGGAAAACTCCCTGCGTAAACTTGGGCCGCTCACTTAATGCCTTTTCCCAGGGTTTGTACTTGTAAAATGCTCAGAATAGGAGGCAGCTCCCTGCACAGCAGTGCAGTGATGGTGAGGCATCAAAGAACAGCAACCAGCAGAATGGAATTAAACCAGGATGGGGACTAGACACTACTGCTGGAAATCCTCTCACCTGAGTCTGGCCAGCTCCTGCTGCCAATGAGAGAGGCATCTTCAGACAGGATTTGGCTCCCCTTCATCACCAGATGGGAGTCACCTCCCACAAGTCCCCAGCCACACAGGGAAACCAGCCTTTCGACAACTAAAGTTAGGCAAGATAAATCCCCCCCTCAATAACAAGACACAAAAGAACTACTTTCTGGTCCCAACACACAAACGTGTTCAAAGCCTCTAAAGCTGCTCATTCAGCTGCTGGCTCAGGGTGCAGCACTGAGCTCCCTGGAGCAAGTCACAAACTTGGCATGGGAACAACAGGATGGGGCCACATAATAAAACTAAACTCGTGTCCTCTATGCACAAAGCTCCAGCTGAAGAAACCTCAACTTTCCCCTCCTTGCTCTGGAGGGACTGGCTTTGCACCTCAGAGGTCTTGAAAATGCAAAAGGTGTCTTTATTTTTGTTTTCCCGAAAGAATTATTTTTAAAATTGCGCTTTTTGCATGTGAAGGTTTTTAGTAGCATGACCTCCATTATTAACCAGAACAGAATGCAAAACATCTTAAAGCAACCCTTCTAAACAGCAATGTTTATCTATTCAAAGAAGCAATTAGAGAGGCTCTGGGTTCTAAAAGCACTGAATACTATTTCCAGTTAAATGCAAGGACATTCATTACAACTGTCATTGTCTCAGGGAGGACTGGAGCTAATACCATTGGAGTAACAAACCTGTTCTGTGCATATTCCCAAAGTCACCTCTCAGCCCTGCAGTCCTTGGCTCCCCTCCAGCCTCTCCCCAAACCCACCAACACCCAGGTGTCTCTGTGCTGTCACAAGAACATTCACTGAACTTCCCTGTTTATGATTTTATCTCCCACCTAATTACAGCTGAAATAACATAATAAGATTTGTGCTCCCTGTTTGAGTCTGATATATTTAATAGATTTTTCAATATTGGTTTATCCAGCTATGTCAAAATGACAGCCCCACTTAATGTTAATCAGAGGTTGCGTGTGAGCATCAGCGTTAAGCTCTGCACAGCTCAATGGAATTATCAGAGTTACGAGACACCGTCGATATGTTTTGATCTCTGTGTCAAATGAATTTGGTTACTTGTTAATTTTTTCCCTTTATGTTTCACTGCTGTTTAATTGTTTTGTCATCTGTGTGTACTGTGCTCTGCCTAATTGCAATATTGGATGTTCAGGCAAATCAGAGGGCACGGTGTGACATTCACTGTCACTGAAAATCAGGTATTTTGTCGTTACCTACGTACCAGCAGCACACAGCATGCATATGTCTGGAAAGCCCAGCTCCAGCTTCCAAGGAGCTGTTAAAAATCATTCTGACGGTTCTCCAGTATCCCTTAGCTACCAAAAAATATAATTAAACAACTCACAGGGCTTTAGCATTTAACGGAGAGAACTACCTGAACTTCAACCACTCTTTAACCAGCCTGAGAACTCCACTGTGCACACAAGTTAGGGGTAAAGGGGGGAAGAATTTGAGTTCTTGTACAGAGCTCACCAAGCCCATCCTTCCCTGCTCATAACACAGGATCAGACACGAGGGGCTGGAAGGAATCTTCCCTTCCCCAGCACTGCACAACTGCCTGCAGCCCATGGGTGCCACCCACAAGCACAGCCCAGCTGTGGTATCCCCCACACAGCAGTTCTCTCTCCGTGTCTTAGAAATAAGGGATGACCAGCATGGAACATCCTCTGACCCACTCATTAAATGCTCCTGGCTCTTCTAATTGCTCCAAACCAATTCCCATTCTCCATGGACTTTCATTAGAGCATGATGATCTCCCTAAGGAACCCCACATGCAGTGTAAATCCCGAGAGCAGTGCCATGGGGTGACCATAATTTTTCCATCTCAAAATTAAAACTCTCCAGCAAGGCTGACTTTGTTTTAAATATGTTTGTTTTAAAAATGATTTTTTTCTATTGACACAGAACCATGGAATCACAGAATTGATTAGGTTGGAAAACACCTCTCAGACCCTCAAGTCCAACTGTTTCTCTGGCATTGCCAAGCCCAGCAATAACCCATGTCCCCAAGTGCCACATTTACATGTCTTGTACATGATACTTATTAAGCTCACCATGAGAAAGCTAAATCAGGCCTGCATTTAGATCCCTATTTTATCAAAATTCAGCATGTGGAAATGGATTCGGAGCTGACAGCACAGGGATCCAGCCATCCAGCATTCAGGAGTCAGCGTCTGCATGCAAACACCATCAGCATTTTCATCCCAATACTCCAAATTGGGCCCATCACACAATATATTATAATTTCACATAAACAAACCAGCAGTAGAGGAAGCTGAAGACAAAGCAGCTGAAAGACAGTCCTGTTTGATATGTGTCACTGTCAGAATCTTTGAGAAGTGTCAGGCAAGCCAACACATAGTCTATCCATCATGAGACTCTCTTTGGATTGACTGACAGATCATACAAAGCATTTGCAGTTAAGTTGGGCTTAAAATATCATCAGTGGTTTCTTACAACTCACCTACTACAGTCTGCTTTGCTTAGCCTGGCTAAGAGTTTTAGAGAACCAAATATATACTTGCACCTTATATCCAAATGAAATCATAATTTGGATGCAATATGTGAATGTACCTGAAAGGCCAAAGCAGACAGGCTGGGGTCAATTATTGGAAATACACCAATAATTTTATTTACTCATCTAGGTCTGAGATGTAGGAAGCTTCCTGGGGCAAAAGAGACAGGAAATCAGTCAGATGGATTTGGGGGTGCATGTTTTCTTCCCTAATTCCAATAGTCAGCCCTGACATCTGGTTTTCAAATGTTCACCAAACACATAAATTAATATTCTTGCATGTTGCAACCCAAACATGTTGGTCTTTCTCTCACAACCCACTCCAGCAAAAATCTGTGAGTCCAGCAAAAGCCAGAGTTGAAGGATCATGTTCAGAAGGCTAACTAGGAGCTGCTGGGCTGTCCCACAGCCACCCAGGCTTTCAAAGAACTTGGACTCAGAGAAAATTCAGATATTTAGAATTCAGGGAATGCCATGAGGCTATTTCTGGGAATAACACCAACAACGTGAATAAACAGGACCAGATCTCGATGAGGAAAACTAAATTACATTTTAATTGAGCAGCCTCTGTCACGATCTTCCAAAATCATGGTGGGAGGAGGGGAGCTCAACTTGAATCGCCTTTAAAAAGCTTCAATTCTTGGAAAATTTTGAGCATGGACTCTGTGAGATTTGAGTCCAGCCACCAGTGCTCGAACTGGACAGTTCAAAACAAAGAGACACTTCTAAAACCACCAGCCCTGAGACTCTACTCCAAGAGCTTTATTCTTATGCATGGCTCAGTTGAAGCCAAATCCTAAACTGTTATCAGCAGCTCTCACGAGGTTTTGCTGTTTTGCTAAATCACCCTTTAGACTCTTCCTCCACACCATCAGGCAGTATCTCAGAGCCACGTTTGAGGCTTAGCTCTGCACTACACACCACAGCAATACCCCCACCAGTGTGCCTGGATGCCAAACAAAAAACCAAACCCACTGGTTCCCCCTGCTACTGCTGCAGGGAACTTTGAGGAAACAGGAGCTGCTGTGAGGGTGTTGTGGTTATCAGCTCCTTGCTGGATGCTGATAGCGTGGTTTGGGCTCCTCGCAGAGCTCTGTGTGCTGGGCTGCCTGAGCACACTTGGGGCTCCTTTTACAAGGGCTGCTGCAAAGCACACGGAGGGAGGGCTGTGCACAGCCAGCCCAGCTTAACCCTTCCCTGCCTCACTGCCAGCAACCACGCTCACCTGAGACAAATACTTTTCTCTCCCAGGTGAACATTTCTTTTTTTCCCCCTTGACAAAACAGGAGGCAGCTGCTTTGATAGGAACCAATTTTGCTGGCTGCTGAAGTGGAATCTGTGTGCACACTGCAGACAGGGAATCAATCAATCACAGAAATCACAGAATGGCTTGGGCTGGGAGTGACCATAAAGCCCAGTCTGTTCCACCCCTGCCATGGCAGGGACACCTCCCACTGCCCCAGGCTGCTCCAAGCCCTGTCCAACCTGGCCTTGGACACTTCCAGGGATCCAGGGGCAGCCACAGCTGCTCTGGGCACCCTGTGCACTGGAAGCCAACGATTAGGTCACCCTGAAGCCTCTCTTCTCCAGGTTGAACAATCCCAAATCTCTCTGCCTTTCCTCCTAGCAGAGGAAGTCAGGAATAAAACTGCTACCTACATGCCAGTCTGTGAAGCAAAGCGCACACCAAATATTTCTAAAGCTTTCCCAGATCCAGGTGTAAACCCAGCTTATAGCAAATCTGTGCTAAATCCTAAACCCTTTCCTGTTCCCTTCTCTCCACAGGAATTCCTGCAGCTCAAAACTGTCACCCTCACCTGACCTGTCCTGAGAGGGCCAACCAGAGCCATCAACAGGCCAGCACTGCACCCCAGGGTCCCTCAGCACACCAGCACATAAACCCAGCCTCTTCCCTCCCAGCATGGCAAGAGATCTCTGAGCATGACCAGGGCAGGTTTTGTAGCCATTTGCACCCATCAGCACCTGCCTGTGGGGGACAGGACATGCGGGCTGCTCTCAATCCAACAAAATCAATAGGATTCTTCTGCTTTGCATTAACAGATCTGGGGTCAGCTGTTAGACAAACAGGTCAATACAATATCAGTAATTCCAGGTGCAGCTAAGTGTGGTCCTGGGCTGTTAATGGGTGTCAAAGGCCTATTCCCAGGAGCACAGCAGCTTCTTCTCCCTGGGAGGCCATGGGACAGGTGTGCACCCACAGTACCCCAGCAGATACTATTTTACTGTGCTCCACAAGGACAGAAAGATTAAAACAAGTAGCCTGAGGGGACTCAGTAGGTGACCAGTGGTGTCAGGCAAGTTCAGCTGTGCCCCTTCCTTCCCTTGCCCAAGAAGCCCAAGACACACAAGTTCCCATCCCAGGAGCAAGGCCAGGATTAAACATCCCTGTGTGCTTCTGAATCAAAAGGCAGCGAGAGCCCCTCTCTTGTTATTCAGCCTTGTTTTACTCACTGCCCTTTGTAGTATTTCTCAAAAGATTTAAAACAAAAAACGTTCACTGAACTTCTTTTCTGCACTGGTTCATTTGCATTTAATTTAAGGGTTTACCTATTTGTATTTCAAATGGAATTGGAAATGAACACGACTGTATTTAATTCCTTGTTATTACACGAGGAACATCAAGGGACATCACTGCAGCTCTTGGAGTAGGTTTGCTACCAAGTCAGAGAGCACAGGCTCGTATTGCTCCTAAAGCTCACAGCAGCCATCCAAGGCTCCTGCTTAGCACAAGAGGAGGATCTGGAGATGTGGATGCTGAAAGGGGGGGAAGGAGATGGGACACAGAGTTGCAAATGTTGCAAAGCAGCATTTTCATGTTTGTTGTTGCCAAAACTGGTACTCACCACCATTTCCTTGCTTTCCTAACCAAGACAGATCTCACAGACTCATATACCTCATGTGCTGCCTCTCCTCCACATCCACCTGAGCTAAACTGTTCCCCCTCCTCCAACAGGGCAGTGCCAGACACATCCTGGGCTTCCCAACAAGCATCACAACTCTGCTTCCTCAAAAAAATGTGTTCCCTTTGGAACAAATCTGATGCTTAAGGAAACGAGGGATCCCAAATCCAGTTGTCACTTATGACAATATCCTGCCAGGCTCCAAGAGCAGCACAGCCTGGCTAAGAGACAATTCTTGCAGCTTAACTGATTATTTTTATTTGTTCTCTTACCATTCTTCTCACCATATCCAAACTGCAATAGGCAATGGCCAGCTGCCCATGCCAGTGCCACTGACAAACACTCATCAGAGCTCTAATTAGCCAGTGGTGGAAAAGGGCTGTCATATCTAATCCTGGCAAACACTGGGGTATGTCAACCTGAGCTTTATCCTGCTCCTCAGTGCCCTGGGTGGGGATTTCTGCTGTCTTTATACGCAGGGTTATGGTAGCACGTGCCTCGGCTGGTGGCAGCGAGGATTCCTTCCTGCTCAGTCAGTAACAGGTTTTGCAGCTCACTGGTGCTGTCCAAAGAGGCCACTTAGTTTCCCTCCATAAATACCCCCACCATGCATCGCTAAGGGCCACAGCACGGGCAGGACAGGGTACCCCCTCTGAAGACAAAAGGAAGTTCTGCTTGGAGATAAAATCCAGGCCCAAGAGTCACCTCAGCAACAAAAAGTTTGCCTGGGTATTTTAATTTCCAAACAGTGTTTGGATTTTTATAAGCTGGTCTTGTAAGAGGGTGGCTCTGTCTCATTCACCTGGCAGAAGAGTTGAGTACATTTTGGACACTGAACAGCCACATACAGGTACCTTTCTTCATTTACATGCATAAATAAAACATATCAGAAATTGAAAAGCAAAATATATATGTAGCCTCGTCCCTGCAGAGTTTATTTTCAAATCGAAGAGTCCTTGCAGAACCACATCTAGGACTTTCAGGGTTAGAGGAAGCACTAAAAAAAACAACCAGTAATAAACCCAAATCCATAAAAAAATGGGTGCTTGAGTGCTCAGATGCTGAGTTAGTAACAAAACATTCCTGCTGACCATGGTTCCCCATTCCCACTTTCCCCAAGTCCACCAGACACAGCACACACAAGCAGTGGTTACTCACAGAGACATCCTTCCCCCTCCACTCAGTGGGATATGATATCCACAGGGACAACACCCACTTGGAAGCTGTTCAGGCTCTGGGGCAACACAATCACCCCTCCTCACCCTTCTTTACAAACCACCCCCAGGAATTCAAATGGCTTTGATGACCAGCACCCATTTGCTGTAATTAGGGAAAATACCAGCTCCTTCCAAAAATTTCTGCAGATCCCAACCTGTGAACTGAGAATCACAGGCAAAAAGAAAATCTGTGATGTGGTTTGAAAACAAACTCCAGATCAACCAAGTCCCTTCACCAGAAACCTTTCTCTTTCCCTCCAACTTGACTAAAAGCTCTT
Organism: Aphelocoma coerulescens; assembly: GCF_041296385.1. Taxonomy (NCBI): domain Eukaryota; kingdom Metazoa; phylum Chordata; class Aves; order Passeriformes; family Corvidae; genus Aphelocoma; species Aphelocoma coerulescens. Next base: position 2,010,820 of record NC_091032.1, read on the forward strand.
TGCACCTTAAAAGACTGGGACAGAAGTGAGAAAAATAGGCTCTTTACCCACAGAAACCTGTTAGATGACAATGTGTGATCTATCCGTGGGGAGGGCTTTTGTCTTCAAGGCAGCTTTGTGCCTTCTGTCCCAAATTTCCTTTGTGAGCATCAGGGAGTCGCTGCAAACCCAACCCTGTTCCCACAGGCAGTGCCTGAGCCACCAGTGGGGAAATGCTGTCACACACCCCAGGGTATCTGTGAGCCCACGGGCCACCCTGAGCCTATGGGCCACCCTGAGCCCACAGGCCACCCTGAGCCTATGGGCCACCCTGAGCCCACAGGCCACCCTGAGCCCACAGGCCATCCTGAGCCCACAGACCACCCTGAGCCCATAGACCACCCTGAGACCACGGGCCATCCTGAGCCCACAGGACAGCCTGAGCCCACGGGCCATCCTGAGCCCACAGACCACCCTGAGCCCACAGACCATCCTGAGCCCACAGGACAGCCTGAGCCCACAGACCATCCTGAGCCCATGGGACAGCCTGAGCCCACAGACCATCCTGAGCCCACAGGCCACCCTGAGCCCACAGGACAGCCTGAGCCCACGGGCCATCCTGAGCCCACGGGCCGTCCTGAGCCCATGGGACAGCCCGAGCCCACAGGCCACCCTGAGCCCACGGGCCATCCTGAGCCCACAAACCACCCTGAGCCCATGGGACAGCCTGAGCCCACAGGACAGCCTGAGCCCACAGACCACCCTGAGCCCACGGGACAGCCTGAGCCCACAGACCATCCTGAGCCCATGGGACAGCCTGAGCCCACAGGCCATCTTGAGCCCACAAACCACCCTGAGCCCACAGGACAGCCTGAGCCCACAGGACAACCCGAGCCCACAGACCATCCTGAGCCCACAGGCCATCCTGAGCCCATGGGACAGCCTGAGCCCACAGGACAACCCGAGCCCACAGACCAACCCGAGCCCACGGGCCACCTGAGCCCACAGGCCACCCTGAGCCCATGCCCAGCCCCAGCTGCTGCCTCCAAGCCATCTGTGGAGCACCAGGTGTACTGAAATGCCCCTGGCAAGGTGAGGGAGTGTCAGGGGACACAGAGGACCTCAGGACAGAGCCATCGTTCCTCTCTTGTGGGCCATGAAATGGTGACAGGCACATCAGGGGCAAGTCCTGGCCAGGCAGACCGCTCTCACTTCCCTGCCCACCCGGGGAAGTCACTGTCAGAGGGGCTGCAGCTGGGAGGCTGCCCCCGCAACCCCGGGCCAGAACCTCTCCTTCTCCAGCCTTGGGAACCTAGCTCAGAAATTACTTTGCCATCTACAGAGCCAGAATGCTGCTTGAAGGCGCTGTGTCCCGCACCTGGGCTGGCCCTGCAGCCAGCCCGTGGAGCTGAGCACAGCCCGTGCCTGACAGGCTGAGCCAGCAGCGCCTGCAGGGCACGGTGCAGCAGGGACTGTGTCCTGGGTAGGACCTGAAGCAAAGTCTGCAATACACTGCTCTAGGAAAGTAAAACAAAGTACAGAAAGAAGACCAACAGCACCCCTAACCTCCCCATTCACCCACAGTGTGACAGCTGATCACCCACATCTTCAGCCCAGCCATCACTAGCTGCCAGGACTGCCATAAATGAAATATAACTTCAGAGGTGGCACTGAAAGACAGACTGGACTAGGAAACTGAGTTCAACCCACTCCCCCCTGACACAGACCTGTAGGACTGCATCTGCTCCCAGGGGAGGACAAGCAAGTCCTGATGTCAAGTTAAAGAAGAGAGAAAGGGAAAGAGGCTCAAGTGATTATGCAAATCAAACTCAAATTGAAATTTCAGCCTAACCTGCTGGGAAGAAACTCACAAACTAGGGCAATTAGAAGAAGCAATTATTACTGGATATAAATAAGAGAGATAATTTCATTTCTCATTGAAGCTAAAAGGGCTTTGGGACCTCAGCAACAGAGACAGAGAAGTTTCCAGTAATACAGGGGGTGGCTATTGCTCCCTCCTCTACAGTAATGGCACGTGTCTTATTCCCACAAGGAAAGATAAATCAGCCCATCTGTTTTCACCATGGGGCAGAGTTTTACCTTTGTGGCCCCAGAGACCCCAGCTGAGATGGTCAACATATGCTGCTGCTGCTGCCATGCCAAATCACTGGGACAAAAACCCGAAAACAAGCCCCCTTTTTGGCACCATCTAATGGTCAGGGAAATGGACTGGATGGGGAATTTAAGACGACTGAAGGTTTCATGCAGTCCCTCGTGAGAAATTATGACCTATTTCCTTCCTTTGATTGTATATCCTTCCTGAACTGACTTTTGGATCATTCAATATTAAAAAGGCATTGCCCTATAAATAGGCAGGGTAAAGAAACATTGCTTGCACTTTAAATCACTGTGCTCGAGATTGCATTCAAGCCTTATTACTCTAAAGAGACCTGGGATCTTCTTCTAAATGACTGAATTGGGACGACATTTTTCTGACAAGATCCTAGAAGTATTCGAGTCCATCCAGGCAGCAATGTCTGGCTTTTGTTTGAAAGAAGAGATTTCTTGTTCTCAGCAATGCTAGAAAAGCAATGTCATGTCATGTTTACTACTTCCCCTCTATTGACTTCTGCAGCTGGTGAATTTTTTATGACAGAAATTACAAATATTTAGCCTGCTGATGGCAGGATGAGCCAAGTATTCCCAAGGCTCATGCACACCAGCATCCTTTGTTTCCTGGTTTCAGCTGCCCATGTTAGAGCTGCTTGCATCCTTTCATCTGCTGGCACAGCAGTGGGAAGACGCACGTCAGCCATCCATCCCAGGGACTGGAGCTACACCACAGCCACTTCTCCCCCCTGTGCGTGTCCCCTGGCACGCTCGTGGTGAATGCCTGGCACACCAGGGCAGGGAGGCGGTGACAGAGACAGGCCCCAAGTGACAACATGTGGAGACCCAGAACGGTGCTCACTGGGAGACTTCTGGGCTGGCTGGGGATCCCTGCCCCACCAAATGCAGGTGAAGTCTGCAAATCCTCACATTGGAGATGCCTCAAAACATGTAAGAGCACCAGTTGTAGGGTGCCAGTAGTGGCTGTGGGTTACACGTCTCCCTGGACTCCTCCAGCACAGAACACCCCCAATGCAAGTGCTGGGTTTCAGTTTAAGTAAATGTCATAAAACAGAAGTTCTTAGGATTTTGTTAGGAATGTTCTCTTTTTGCCCACATACTTTCTGCACGAGGCACCGCACCATATGAGTTGAGCAACTCTATTATTTTTAATTCCTCCACGACAGCTGTTGTTTATTACTAATTGAAACACTTTTTGTCTAGATAAAAATATCTGTGATTTGCATTGCGGGGAGAGCATCCCCCACACTGGCACAGAGGCCATGTCTCTATTAGGCTCTGGAAACGTGACGACAAGGAGAATTAACATATCTGAAGAGGCTTTAATCAGCCAGCCCTGGCAGCAGAAGGTACAGGGGCTGTGGAGATGGAGCTGAGAGCCCAGCGAGGGCACACACTGGTGGGTGCCTGAGCAGCCACCCAGGCTGAAGCTTGTGCCAATGCATCTTCATTTTTATCAGCATCCAGCTCAGACAGATCAATGTCAGAATGACATTCCAGCATTCCCTGGGGCTGGAACGCATGATGGAGGGGGAGAGTCTAAAGGAGATGTGTTTGTTCAAGAGGAGGAGAGTCTGAGGGGACTTTCTTAGAGCCTTCACCCCCTAACACAGGGTGTAGAGCAGACAGGGACAGGCTCAGAGCAGCAGAGCACAAGGACGAGTACATTGCAGCAGGAGACACTGCAATGTCAGAAAACAATTTCACCATGACAGTAATCCAGCACTGGGAGGCCAAGGAATTGGCACCTTGGATGTGTTCAAAACTCAGAGGGGTATGACCCTGAGCAAGCCAATCTAAATGTGAGCTTGGCCTTCTTTGAGGAGAGGAGTTGGACCAAAGGATCTCCAGCCCAACTTCCAGCTGGATCAAAGACCCTGCCTACCCTCACTATTCAGTGATTCAAATCAACTTTAGACACATCAAAATTATCAAATTTTAGTATTTGGTAATGAAACACTTTGATGTAGGAAAGCAGGGGGCTCAGACCATACTAAATAGCAGCTGCCCTTATTGATTCAACAAATAATCACGTGGATCTAAATACACACATTTTAGAAATGTAAATAAATGCATTAGCTATGTATCAAATCACACCACATTATGCCAGCTCAATAATATGATCACTCAATATACTATGAAATGCCAAAAGAAAATGGGAGAAAGGCACACACATAAAACTACCCTGCAAAATTCCCCAGCTAAATTCTGACATTTTCTAGATCTACATGTTTTTTATTTCCAAAATGTTTCTCCATGGAAATTATACGGGAATTGACACATTTTTCTAAACATTTAATTTATAACAAATACTTTGTTTTATTTTTAATCAAATAGGTTTCAGCAAAACATTTTTCCAGCTCTGCTTGTAACACCCCCCTGCTCCTGCAGGAGAAAGGAGAATGCTCTGGGCTTTGCTAATACCCACTTGTCGCTGCAAGAGGTATGCATGGGATGCATCTGTCCCACATATATGGGACAACTCCAGGTGGAGTTGTGGTGCTGCTACCCCAGCAGATGGAGACTTGAGGGACCACATCCAGGTGATGCTCCCACCTCTCACCCTGTGGCAGACACCAGAGCACTGCCAGAGCCCACGCGGCTCCTGTGCAGCTCCCCAGAGAGCTGAGCACAGCTCAGGGACACTGGACTTGCTCATAAAAGATTTATCTACTCCATTTCCCTGCCAGCAGTTCATCTACATTATTGTACAAGCTGTACTGAATTACAACACAGGAGTGGAAAACATACCATGGCAGACGTGGAGCTGGTATATAAATCCATAAGTTTCCCTGGAAGCCAAACTGCCATGCTGGTTTACACTAATGAGGCATTTAGCCTGGAGTTTCAATCCTAACATCTCACTATTTTCCAAATTATCTAAGCGACAGAATCTCCTGGTTACAGATGCAGTGTCCTGTAGATTGCAAATTGGAAAAGGGTGACATGTCAATGAAGATCTCTTCCAGCACTTTTGCCATACATAATCCTTTCAACTCTTTCCAGTATGTTTGGCTTTTTTAGGACTGAAAGACTTGAGAACACTCACAGTGCTTAAACCACTGCACACAAATAAATCACCAGGCTGTCTTCTCTTTCCCAACTCATTATATACAAATGTAGTTTTTTAAAGACAAAATCTCATCAGCCCAAGGATTCAGTGACTTAGAAACCAATTACAAGTGGTAAGAACTGACCCAGTATCTGTTTCTCCCCAAGCCAGCCCCTGGCAGCACTGCAGCATCCCTGTACTCCGTGTCTGTGTGACAGCTTATTCCCTCTGATGCTGAGATTCAGCACTGGATATAACTCACATGGAGACAGGGGAGATCTGTCAGCCAGGCCAGCATCCCCACCCAACATCCCAGCTCCCAGGGCTGCAGCTGCAGAGTCTCACCCTCCTCAGGAACTGAAGGTGGCTGCAAACCCACACAGAGATGTGAGATACATCACAATGAGATCCATCATTTCTAAGAGAGGCCATGGTAAGCAATAGGCTTGTGTCTCAGTGACCCAGTGGGCAGAAAAATGACTTTATACATACACACATATTTAACTCTGTCCAAGCACCTGTATACATGTGTAAATAAGCACCTTTTGCACATGACATTTCCCCACAGAGGCTCACAAAGGACCTCTCCATCCTTCTGCCTCCCCCACCTCCACACTCTGGCCTCCCCCGGCTCCATCCTCCCCTTTCTGTTTGCCATCTGGTACCCATCAAAGGCAGTTAGACCATGACACATGTGTGCTTACCAAATCCTTTAAACCTAACTAGAGCACTGTTTTGTTTCTTCCTCATCAGAAGCCACAAGGAACCCTTATTCAGTACATCTGGACCTTCTAATAGGGTAACAGCCTGGCTGTGCCAACTCTGCTTTCTGTCTGACTCCATCTTAATCATTCACAAATCACAAAAGAATTGGGAGGGGAGAGAGCCAGCACAGCAGCACCACGAGGATGGCAGCTGAGAACAAAACAGTGGCCACACATAACGTTCGGATGAGTGCTGGTGAACAGCAAACCAGGATATATCCCCTTCTTTTTTCTACACACATCCCCAGTACTCGAATTTATTGGTCCCTTGTCTGGTTACTGGTGTTGCCAGCAAAGCTCCCAGGTCTGCAATTTGCCCTGGAAAGGCAGCCTGATATTCCCTACATGAAGGTGCTACAAGGATGGCAAACTGCAGCTGGCTGCAGGAGCCTGTGCTCAGATGAGATGCCACATTCCCTGGGAAATGTGAAGAAATGCAAACAGTTCTCCCAGCTTTAATCAGCACACTCATTTAGTGCCCTGCTGGTAATGCCAGTGACTTCATTGCAAAGGTTTCCACAACTAGCTTTTTCTATACTCCAGCTACTCTTTTTTAAATTACCTTTCCAGGAATCGCATGGTTTGGGACTCTCAGTTTCCAACAAAAAGAATTCCTAAATATCAGGGAAGGACTTGAAAATACAACCCAGTGACAGATTTAAAGCCCTCTCCTTCCTTCCTTCCCATTTGGATGGTTATTAAACTGGTATCACACCTTTATGTGGGGTCCAGTTCCTGAGTTTTACGTTACAGGGCTAGAAACAGGGTAAGTCAAAGAGCTGATCCCATGGATTACCTCCAGTTATCCCTCAGCCAGCAGGGAGAACCCCACCACCGCACAGCACAAGCTCAGTGTGGTGAAACCCATGCAGGAACATATGGAGTAGCACTGCATTATCGTTCACACTGAAAAGATCACAAGTTTTCCTTCCCTCCATTTGCTCCACTCTACCTTCAGCCCCTTGTGCACACAACAGGAACTCATCCCACAGATGGCCTGTTGAGCAACAATATAACACAGCTTGTACATGAACACGGCCCTCTCCCACTTCCATCTGACCCCCAGACTAATACAAAAGGCAGAATAAATGTCTGAAGACAAACCCAGAGCTGCTGCTCCCTGTGGGCAGGTGCTCAGCTTCCCACCCCACAGCTGTCCTCTTCATCCCTAAAATGACCACGTTCTCCTCCAGGCACACACACACACACAGAAGGATGGGTGGGTCTGATGCTTGACCAAAATAGGCCATTAAAGACAAGACATTAATTTGTTGGAGAAAAAGGGGGGGAAAAATAAGAAGCTCAACCAAACAGAAGAGGGGGTCTTGACTTCCTGCCAGGAGCTCGAGGACTTGTATTTATTTACACTTTTCATGGGAAAGCCATTCAGAGGCAGTAATCCATGACATCTGGCAAAAGAGTAGGAAGAGCCTTTACTGAAGTTGACTGATATTAAATCCAAAAAAAAGGAGGGAAAAAAGCTCTAATTGATGGTTCTGTAAGCAACTGCAGCCGACAGGAGACCATGGCAGGCTCTGAATGCACACTTCAGGCCGGGCCATGGGTCTGCCCCACCGCTGCCCCTCACAGCACTGAACACTGCCCTGGGCACGTGGAGCATGGTGACTCCACGGGCTGACTGCAGAGTCATGGCAGAAAGCAAAGCTGAAGGAACAACAGTCCATCTGAACCTCTGACTGGAGGGCTGGGAGCACACCTGAAATCGCCCAGCTCAGGGAGAGCCTTTGAACAGGCTGAACTTCCCCCTGGCAGCCTGGGCTCGTCACCAACCCATCTCTCCAAAGCTCCACGTGGGACTCTGGTTTCTGATACGAAGCAAATAAACACGAGGTATTTCTTTTCAAACAATAGGATGAGCTGAAGTGGTGTGCAGCTCTGCAGGGCCAGATACACATTGACTCAAAGTCTGAAATTAATATGGAAAGTGATTCATAACAGGAGGAGACAAAACAAGCCTATTCATGCTACTCCATGTCAAGCCATCTTATAGCTATTTGGGATCCAAATCCTCTCGTCTTTTCCAAAACCACAAAGAAAAGCAAACAGATGTCAGCCATTGCAGATTTGCAAAGAAATGAACTGAACAGCCCATAATAGCAGTGCTTTTCTTCGCTCTTTGCACCGAGGGCTAGGAAGGCATTTCTGTGAGCCCTGCTCTGTGTGTTGGGGCTGTCCTGGATGCAGGGACGAGCCAAGGCCGTGCCTGATCCATCTGGGACCAGGCATAGTCCCACGCCCAAGCTCCAAGGGTTCCATCACATTATTTCCTGTGGAGACACTACAGGAAGGGAAAAGACTCCCTGTCAACAGGCAATCTAGAAAAATACAAGAATTTCAGAGTAAAGGAGTGATTTCAAAAGCACATACAGGGCTCAACCCTGGAAACTCCATTTTCAAAAGCTGCTTTGAAGGATGACAGCTTAGGCACTTGCTCAAAGTCAGTGAGGGAGACAGAACCCAAATTGCTTTACAAAGTCTTATCCATATGCAATTAACATTATTGTGAAATACTTTTGATTTTGGTTTTTTTTAAATATGCTGGGTATAGATATTATAGCACTAGAGCCCGTCACTCCCTTCGGTGATTGAAGAGATACTGATTTCTAAAAAGCAAATCTAAATACTGAGCGTGTTCAGAAACTCTTTGGTTATACACGAAAGGATTCTCTATTATTGAGTTATCCCCTTTTCTCTCATCTATCTCATGGCAAATTGTGGGCCACTAAGAGTCACTCTTGAAGACCACTCCTCCAGTGCAGCCTGTGTGGTGTGAATACCCAGGGAATTTTATTTCTTCTAATGCTCTGGCTGCTTCTAGAACAAGTGTGAGCAGCACTCCACAAGAAAAATTATTTCACTCAGATTCTGCATTTCGCTTCCCTGTGCTGCTCTAGATTTTCCTGCATTTGTCACCATGGCATGGCAGGAGCTGCTCACCAACCAAAGCTGCCACACACAGCTGGTGGTGGCCACCACAGCTGGAAGGGGCCACGTCAAGCTGCCATGTAAAGGCTGTAAAAGGACAGTCAGAACAACAGCCAGATCCAGCTATCCCAGTGTGTCACTGAGGTTTCAGATCTGCTTAACAGAAATTAAGGGCAGAGAGCTGTGTCAGGAGCTGCTATCCCCCAGGAACCACCAATTCCAGGCAGGAGTTACAGCCCAGCCCTGCTGCACCAGCCCACCTCCCTCCTCCAGGCAGGTCCCCACACACCCCCTCAGCTGCCTGGTTACAGAAGAACAAAAGTGAGCCACGTCTGGATTTTATTTCTTTTGCCTACACCAGAACAATTAACCTATTGTTTGCCTCAAAATGCATTCAGAGAAGTCAGGAGACTGAGGGAGACAGTCTTGTAGCAACCACTTCTTCATTAACAGCTATGGGAGCTAAGTACCCATTTAAACCATGTTTGCTGTTAAAGTTTTCTCCTTTTAAGAGGATGCACATCTCTGTATTACTCAAACGACTAGGATTACCTCATGTAAAGAAATATAAATCCAAGACTGCCATTTTTCACATACCCTTCTCCTGCATAACTTACTTTAATTTCTAATTTACAACTACAAAACATAATCTTACATTAGAATTTGCATAAAAGCGAACAGACCTGCCGCAAGATATTAAATTTTAAATTTGCATGCTAGGGTGGCCAAGGAATATTAGTCTATCCAAGAAGTTCCTGCCTGTAAATTTGAGAGCTAGTACGTGTAATGAGAGCAGAATTTGTACACTTGAGTGAAAGGCAGCTGATTAAAAGGCTTTGGTGCAGTTGTCACAGAGCAAGGATACAAACTGCACATACAGAGAGTGGGGCTGCTGCACACACAGAACAGCATGCCATCCAATCCACCATTGTGTGGCCAGGGCTGGCCCACACAAGCAGTCTAAAAAATAATAAAAAAAACCCCAATAATAAAAAAAATTAAAACCATGCTGTTAATAAAGCTTTACAGCATGCTGCAGGCTGGAAGGCTCAGCATGAAACCACTGGTAAAATTTTCTTCCTATTTCCAGCTTCTGCCCCTCAAATGAACAGGCAGGGCTATCTTAGCACTGGGCACTGCTGCCTTTTCCACATTGAAGACCTTGTTTGTCATTCTGGCTCTGCTGAGTAGGCTGTGTGCTGGTCAGAGCCGTGTGCTCACAATGAATAATTCGGGGCTGCTGGTGAGATGTCATAGAGCAACTGCATGAGGAGATGAACAGACAGGGCCCGTGGCTCTGCCATCGCTGGAGTCTCTTAAACCAATATCACATGAAAGCCTCCCCTCAAAGCTCACCAGAAAGCAAATGTGGCCCATTACAATTCCTGTTCTGTCCTTCCTGGGGTCAAAACCTACTGCAGTGTGTCACTGGAGAGCTTCCATCTTCTCCTGGCCACCCACAGGGCTGGAAGGAAACCAAAGCCAGGGCAGAGGCTGAGCAGATTACACACGTTGTATTTCAGCCCTTCACTTGGGATCTCACAGGCACTGCTAAGCCCTGCCAACAGCCAGGCCAGGGGGACTGAGCCACTGCTTTCAAGAAGTGTGAAACCTAAAGGATTTCTGCCCTGAGTTCCAGGAGAAAAGCCCAGAGCTGTTGCTGCATGGCCCAGCCCTGGGCAGGGGCCAAGCGAAGGGGCCATGCAGCAATGCCCCGCACACCCAGCTGCAGCCCCTCACCGCTCACTCCCCTCCCTCTGCCTGAAGCTGCTTGCTGAGCACCCTCCTCTCCGTGATCAAAAGGGACGAGCAATCGTTCCCATGACAGGCACTGCTTTGTTCTCACCAGCCTATTTCTTGCTGCCAGACTCCCTTTGCCGGTATCTCCAGACTTCACTCTGCGCCTCTGTCACCACATCCTCTGTACTCAGCTGTCAGACACACGTTGTTCTGCTACCAGCTACCTATTTCTGTTGCCTTTCTAAAACTTTGTTAGCTCAATTGCACACTCCAGACTTCCATTAAGTTGTCTTTGCCACAAAGAAAACACAGGCTTAACAATCCTCTCATTTTCTACTTGATTATAGTACAGAGGAATTAAATTTTTTAAGGTGGAGTGCTTTTTAGTCCCCAGTCCAGTATAACATTCATTTAGTCTTATGGAATGATATTAAAGGCGTCTTTTCAACCCAGCAAAACGATGAAAAACAAACACCCTGAAACTGGGATAAATTGTCTCACCCTTCACAGATGAATTTGTGAGCACTCACCCTCACCTGCTCTCCAGGGAGCTCCTGAGAGACACCTGAGAACTTGGCACAAAGGACCTTATCTCTGCACCAGTCCTGAGTCAGCAGACAGCAGCAGGTCCAGCTGTCACTGTCATCATTTTAGGACAACCACCCTGACCTCCCATGCAGCCACATCATCTCTGGGGGACACAAGGTTCCCCAAGCCTGAACTCCAGCCCTGAGTGGGGCAAGCGGACACCCTGGGCTCTTGGTTCTGGGATGCCACAAAGACCACACAAGCATCCATCACTTTGCAGGTGACAGAGACCAAGCAATGAACTCAAAACCAGTCTCCAGAGGGTTTGATAACTCAAGAGCTCGACAACCCAGGAACACGGGTGGCTGCCAACCACCTCCTCATGTGGCCACTTCATACAGAACATATCCTCGAACAGAGAGAAAGCATGAGGAGCTAAGATGTAAAAACTCAAATGGGTCACAGTCCAAAGTGAGAGGAAACAGAGGAGAATCTGGTATCTTAATGTCACTCCCTCGTTTGTACGGCAAGAGCTTCACTATTTGGGCAAGTCCCGAACAAATCAGAAACAGCCTGTGACCTCCTCCAGCTTTGAGCACCTGACACACTCAGGCCCACTCCAGCACAGACTAGTATGATGTTCATGTATGTGTTTTTCCCCAAAGTCCCTACAATGCCCCCAAGAACAATGTGTTAGCTGTAGAGCTGCATGATGACCCAGCTGCTCCAGCTCCAGCTACAGTACAGACCCTTGGGTTTCCTCCTTTTGAAGGTCACCTTCAGGTTCATCAGCAATAATGCATTATATTAACAAAAATCAGTAAGAGAGTAATTTTCTAATCAAGAAAATTATTCCTTTAAAATAAGACCCAAAGAGTGTCTTAAAGACACTAAAGATAGATCTTAGATATAAGTTAAAGACAAGCATTAAAACATTAAAATGTTCATAGACTTCCATGATTTGCTTTTTTTCTTTACTTTAAAAGAACCCCTCTGCCACATTTACACATTAAGCCCCACACATCGCTTTGAACCATCGAGAAACTGCTGAGGGTAATGTTTGTAATAACGGTGATTTTCAGAGGGCTGGACCCTTAACATCTAGGAGACCTCTGATGGGTAACCAAGAAAATCCAGCTCATGCCCAACAAGCTTAAATTCAGTACATATACCTTGAGAAAAACAATGAGCTCTGAAAAGAAAGGCAGCACCAACATGTTAATAAAACTAAAGGTGAAAAACACAACAATTAAGGCACTCATGACTAAGGCACTTTGGGTTCAGCTTCTAGCACTGGCTTGTTGCTAGTCCTTATCCTGTGACCTTCACCGTGCTCTCCAGAGTCTCTAGAGATTTCTGCATGTAATGACCTGGCCACCTAAGCTAGGCTTAGACTTCTAAATACCTTCAAGCATCTGAGTCAAAACCCCTTCATGGCTTCAGATACACATCATCAGAACAGACATTAGTATTCCTTCCTCCTTTCCACCCTATTTGAACGGTAATTGTTTTAAGATACCGACCATCTCTCTGTGCACACAATCCTTCTGAGCTCAGTTCAGCGTGGCATATCCGTATTTTTAAATCCCCTCTGCTGACACGTATCCGAACGAGAGCACTGTGCCAGCACAAAAGTACTCGAGTGAATCTGATCGCTGTCATCACAATGTTCAACTTGAGTGACATGTTAAACATCTAAAACTGAACAGCAAAGAGTTTGGGACTAAAAACTAAATCCTGGTACAGGGTGAAACACAGGCAAGGGCTTATTCCTCCTCTTGACTTTTATCTTCAGCATGATCTTCCAAAGTGTGGGCAGGAGGAGGGCAAAGAAGCTGCTCAGCCATGACACGACTCGTCCAAGCGACACAGCCACACACGGGGGAGAGCCATGACTGTGTGCACAGCCCCTGGAGAGGGGTACCCTGAACAGAGCCTGTCAGCTTCAGATTTGCCATCCTTGTATTCCCACTCTGATTAATACAAATCCAGATCATTAGCGATCCTTTTGTAGCAATCAAAGAATGCCTGGGCACAAGAGCTGCAATTTTCAGAGGATTGGTTCAGTTCATCTACAACGTGGCACCAATGCACACCCACAAGAGTAAATATAAAGTGCACATGCACACCAGGAGATGCCAAACACCAAAACTCATCACCAATCTTCAGTTCTTCTATCACTGCTCCAGTTTGTCACTTGCCTGAGGTCGGCAGGGGTCAGAGGCTGCCTGCACACTGAGACCAGCTCAGAATTCCCATCATGGTGAGTGGTACCACTGGTACCAGTAGTACCAGCTCGGAGGCTCACAGCTCCCACACCCCTGGAGTGGATGGACAACAGGATGAGGATTGAGAGAGCAAAGTCCCTCCCACTGTAAGCAAGGATCAGGTTCATGACCACCTGAGGAACGTGAATGTGCAGAAGTCTACAGGACCTGATGAAATGCATCCCAGAGTCCTGAAGGAATTGGCTGATGGAGTTGCCAAGCCACTCTCCATGATATTTGGAAAGTCATGGCAGTCAAGGGCAAGACTGCAATTACCACACGTGGCTCATGACAAGCATAAACCACTTCCCACTCTGCCAGGCTGAATATGGCACTCTGCACCACCACAAGTGCTCATGTGCCTCAGGAAGCAAAAAAATGCTGGGCACCACCTCACCAGCACAGTGCCAGGGAGGCCCAGAGCAACTCAAAGCACCACCAGCTAAACCATGAGCCCCAACAGCTCCACACTGGAATTGGCCATCCTGTCCCACTCCAGCCTGGAGGAACCAGCCTACTCGTGGCCATCAGCAATGCCTGAACTGCTATCCTTGCACAGCCCTGTAATCCAGCTCCCCATGCTGCCCAGACTGTCTGTGGCCATTTCCACACACATGTCCAAGCACCAAGTGCCTCAGGAGCACGTCCAGGAGGGGGAACGCTTGGGCACTACACGTCTTGCCCATTTTAAATTAATTTGTGCCTGCATCACAGAGACTGCTCAGAAATGGGGGAAGGGAAGAGCTCACCGTTGCCACTGATGAGAACAGCCCAGCCCTGGAGGAAAACTCTGCATCTCACTCCAGATCTACCAGTGATGCAGCAGAAGAGAGAGCCCCACACAGGACAAGGCTGAGCAGCAGCAGGTTCTCCTGCCCATCCCACTCCAGGCAGTCGGTATTTACACTGCCAGCACAAGAGTTAACCCACAGTCTTTAATGAGAACAGACCCAATGCTCCCAAGCAGCCTCTTGGCACAAGCTCTCATCTGTATTTTAAATTCATGCTTAAGAAGGCCAAACGTGCTCCAACACTGCTGTTGCGCTGGCTGTTTGCTTTGATTGCCCTTTTTGGCCAAAGTGCAGCCAAGATGTCGATGCCACCACCCAGCACAGATGTGCAGGGCACCCAGCAGTCAATTAGTTTCAAATAGAGCCATACATGTTTTTCTGGAAAACATTATGAAGAAAAGCTGTCAGTCCTGAATGCATATTATCTCTAATTAATCCCATAAAAAAAAAAATTAAAAGGATGGTTGCCTGGTAGCGTTGCAAGAACCGTTTTGTAATTAATGTGACCTTCATCTCCACATGGTAATTAGCAAACATTTATATTACCATTAAAAAGACCACGTTCATTACATAACCTCACTTTTTTCTATTAGCTAACAGAACCAGTAAAACCAATTTAGTCAAAGCCTCGAACTTTCACAAATACTCCAAATAAATACATTCAAGGCTACTTTTTTTTTTTTTTAATGGACACTTGCTGGCTGATGTGAAAACCAGCAGTGGTTTCCTGAGGCTCTGGCAGGAGGGTTGCACACTACTCATCCTCCCCAGGAAAGGGCTGGCACATGGGTAGCAGGGCAGGAGTGTCCCACAAGTACTCAAGGAGCTCCTCGAGCAAGTTCCTGCTCCCCTCCCAGAGCCCTGTGTTAGCTGCACCCCAGACCACACTCTGGGAAGTCTCCTGCCCCTCCAAGGGGACGCAGACCCACACCCAGGTGATGGAGCCTGAGCAGGGACACAGTTCCCAGCTCTGCTACCAGCACGTGGAGCAGCCCCTCACCAGCTGTTCGTCCCCTCACCCACGAGCATCGGTGATGGCAACACCTCCTCCTCTCTGAAGGCCAAACAGAAACGTCTGTAGAGCAAACTAAGACTTCATTGCTAATACCAACATTAAGCTATTTTCTACTCCTCGAAGCCAGATTGTTCTACTTCAGGGAACACTAGCGGTCAGCATTTCTATTGATAGTTTCTCTGCTTATATTAATTCAAAATTTCCTACGTTGTTTTTTTTTGTGTGCTGCAATCACTCCTACTCCCTGGAGTGACTCACCATTTAACTGGTTTGCTAACAGAGGACCCAATGTACCAGTCAACAACAACAACAACTCATTATCACACTGTACTTGTTTTTAACAGAGGTGGGAGAACTTGTGGTAAGTCATTCAACAATGCCATAACAGAAAATGCAAGGGAGAAATATGATTGAAACCAAAAGGCACACTTGCCCACACACTTCCCTACTCTTCTAACACATCTGCGAGTGAAAAGAAAAAAATCAACCTCCCCATAGTTTGAATTCTGCTAATAACAGTTATGCTTTACAAAGATGCATTTCCTGCTCCTGATGAAAGCTGACAGCCGTGTGGGGAACGGCATGGGGGGAACGACACCAAACGACTCGTGCTAATCAGTGCTTTCATCAAAGAGGATGACATGATGTAAATCTAATCCAAGGGAGCTTTCCCTTTTACTTGCAAGCTGAACATTGACAGAAAAAAAAAAAGGAGGATTTACTAATTGGAAAGACGATATGAAAATGTTAATAAAGCTGTTAAGTTGACACGGCTGGGAAAATGTAAATTTTATATACATGTGTGCATGTGTATTTCCAACAATTCTTGCACTATAAATGATTTAACTAGGACTAAGAAAAATATGTAGAAATGAGAAAAATATTTGACTGAGAATTGCAGAAGAAATTCAAAGATTCCCAGCCCCCCCTGGAGCTCACCAAAGCCAAACACCCAACTCATGCCATCTTTCTGCAAATTCCAGCAATTTTATTCCCCCCGAATTTCCCATTTTTCACTTGGTTCAGGCTCCCACTAAATGATTTGAGTGCATGAAGTTAGAGAAATGCGTGGACAGGCTGAGAAGGATGAGCAGTGGGATGTCTGGCTGAGGCTGCTCCCCCCAACACGTCTTGCACACCCCAAATGCTCACATTCAGCATGGGCAGCATGGAAGCACCAGCAGCACCAGGAAGGTTCCCTTCAGAATTTGACCCAAAAGAAACACACACCTCATGCATAAACACTACACAAGACCACAAAGCAGCTGCCTTTTCTTTTTTTTTTTCCAAGGCAGCCAAAAAACATGTAGGATTGCAATAGCAATGTACTGTAAACTTATCATAAAAGCAGGATAGAGAAACCAGCTACCAGCTGTGAAGAATATTTGCAACTGTAAATATTGTATTTCAACTGTAGAGAGGGTAAATACCATGTTATGGAAATGCCTCCTTTATCGATCAGCTCATCAGAAAGGAGAAAGAGAGAATATAATTTGGTAGTTTTCAGCAGCACAGAGTTTTGCAGACATTGAGAATGTATTTTTGAGATACTGACTTCCATGAACAGCAACAGAGATCAGCTTGCTGATGAATGAATGCAATATCTTCCATTCAAACACCTGCAAGGAATACCTCACTTCCACTTATTTTGGAAAGAATGCAGCTTGAAGAATCAAAGAATCATGAAAGTTTCATTTCTATTGGTTTTATTTATTTCTACTTGATGGTATCTCTTATGACACCAATCCAGGGCAAAGTCCACATGGGAATTAAGTATTTTAAGAGCACCACAGCCTGCCCTGCTGAGTCTATTTGAAGCATCACATAAGGGGGGAGGGTATGACAAAACAAATCATATGCACAGTAATGCCCTTCATTTAAAACTACAAGTGGAAATTTTTTTTTTCATCTTTCTCTGAGGTTAAAAAAAAAAAATAAGGAAAAAACCCTTGACCTAAGTATGGAGATTAATGCAAATGCAACTGTCTTGTTTTGTATGATCTATCCAACTTTGAGTAAGACAGAGAGAGATTGAAGCAATTAGGAGCTTGTCCAATAGCCAGAATTTTATGACTCTAAATATTACCAACGCATTCCCAGTGCACACCTCGCAGCCTCTGCAGGGTAAATCCTCCTGATGAAGAGCTGGGAAAGGGGAACCTCCAAACCAGCCATTTATTCTTTAAAAAACTACCTTCTCTGGTAGCAGGTACTAAACAAATGCCAATATTCCACTGTAGCCTATCGACAAGAATGACACTGCAGAAACACATCAGAGCCTTGGAAGCACCAGGAAGGACAAGAAGCTGCCAAAAATCCGACTGTACAAATGAGCTTGTTCAGTTAAGAGGGTGTCTGGACAACAAATCTCTCTCACTTCTCCTCACCCCTCTTCCACAAGCAGAGCCAACATCCATGCAGATCTAAGCTCACTCTACACAGCTTTAATGGAACTTTAGTAACACAGAGCAGGTAACCTCCAAATTTCCAGGTCTCTCTCCACGCTGGACAGCAGTGGCAAGTGTCTGTCCTCCCTAAGGCAATAGACAGCACATCTGCCACAATTCCAAGTGCAAGCAAGTGGAAGGGAGGATAATCTGTATTGGAAAATGCAGCACATTTTTTCCTTAGTTTGTCAGAATAGAACGAGTTTGGTGAAATCATCTTTCATTTTATGAAATCCTTTACACAGCTGAAAACTTGACAGCTGATGGGGAAGGTAGGGAAGGGAAGCAAGGGAGGTCTGAGTCCTTGAGACTCATGGTGTTAAGAGGCCCTACTGGTCTGGGACATACCATGGTCAACTTGGCAGAAATCCTCAATCCTCTCTCAGCTGATTTATTGACTCTGCAGTGACAATTCCCCACCTGGAACCAAAAGCAGGGCAAGATGGGAGAAAAATTTCAGCCCAAGGTGAGATGTGACTGCTATCCACCATGTTCTGAGGAGCCCCTTCTTTTCCATCAGGGCAGCTCAAGCAGTGTAAAACCAGAGCAGAGTTACAGTGCAGCTCCTCACTCAGGAATGTTTTGTGAATGAATCATCCTTCATTTGTGTTGGCTGCAAGGATCAGTCAGACAAGGGCAGCTGTTCCAGCGGGCGGGAAATCAAAGGGAGACCTGGACACGACTGAGGGAAAGGCTGCAGCAAAGGCAGTGAGCAGCAGCTCATAACAACCAGCACAACAGCTTGAGGCATGCCTGGAAAACTCACAGTAAGTGGAATTTAATTTCTGGCTAATAATTCCTTTCTTTATACATGAGTTTTGCTTAAGAGAACATCAAATCCCATTTTCACTGGGGATGGCTGCATTGAATCAGCAGGCTGAATGGAAACTGTGTAATGCAGCTCAGCAAAAGAACGGGGTTTAACTCTGCAGCCCAAGGCAGGAGCAGCCCCTGCGTGGGTCAGTCCCACTGCAGGACTTCTCAGCTTGCATTTTACCAGCTCGGTTCACAACACACTGAACTAGAAGATGCCTCAAATGCAGGTGTTTTTGGCTTTTCACCTCCATCTTCACAGAGTCTACACTACCTTTCATCTGTAACTCTGGGATAATGACAGGTTCCAATAACCACTGCTGGCTTTGGAGGTATCATACAGATATTTTCTCCTGTTCTGAGGTTCTCTGGTGAACTATCACTATACAACTCAGAGCTGGATCCTGCTGCACAGCAGCAATTTTGCCAAGTAAACCACTGACGAATAAAGTCTCCAAGGCCAGGCTGGACAGGGCTTGGAGCAATCTGGTCTAGTGGAAGGTGTCCCTGCCCACAGCATGGGATGGAAGTAGAGGATCTTTATGATCCCTTCCAACCCAAACCAGTTGGTGATTCTATGAAATAGTATCAGGCAGCTGCAAGGACAGCACAACTCATCACCCACCTCAGCCTTGGGAGAGTTGGTTCTTATCAACCAGCTTTAATGCATTTCAAAAAAACCCACTATTATTCAGAATTTTTTGTTGTTGCTTTCAAACAAAAAAAATTGTAACAACACACTAGTTTGTCTAAAACCCCCCAGAAATGGTAGAATTCTCTTCTAGTTTAAAATACAATTGAATCAGGTTACCTACACCAGCTGCCCAGAGACCTGGGAAGAAATGAAGTTGAATTCATGACTCGCCTCTCTAATGCCCTTCAAGGCTCCTTGCTCACAGGTAATACAAACATGCACTGCCAAAACCCAAAGCTGTAAACACATGAAAGCTTGCTGCTTTCAAGCAAGATGCTGCCCCGACCACTCACTGCTAAATCCAAATCACGGATGGATTTTCCATGCTGGCAGTGTTCAGAAAAACACTCAGAAACCTGGTGTTCATCCGAAATGTTACCATCGTGAGGCACACAGATACCAGTCACTCTCTAGTGAAGATTTTCCTAATGCTGAGCAGGGAAGTTGAGATTAAAGGTTCACTATTCCCTACCGAAAATTAATTTTCTACAGTTGTTAAAAAACTTGTTTTTCTAGGAAAATGACTCACTTGACTAGATAAACACTTCTATCTACTCTAGGAAGACATGTTTCCTTGAACCTTATGACCTTACATTATACAGTTTAGTATCATCACAGAACAGTATTTGGCTTTTCATGCAATTTTAGGAAGAAAAATCCCAACCATCACTGGGAAAACATTTGAAATATTTTTTTTAACACTGCCTTAAAAGAATTAACACACTTGTTTTCTCCCCCAAACTTGCTACCATCTTGTTAATTACCAGGCATGTTTTATGTGCATTTTCAAAGTGGAGAACAAAAGAATTGGGAGGAAAAGGAATTTAGTGATGCATAAGATGTCCTGCTGAAAACAGAAGGTGTTTTTCAGTTTAAAAACTAACTTGGATTTTAATTTGTAGTCCACACCTCCAGCATGGACACAGATGATTGTCTTGTGCAGCACAGGCTGGGGAGAAAGGCAGAGCTACACATTCTCTAGCAACACACAAAGCCAAACCAACTCTTTGATGTGAACAACTGAACTTCCAGACCCCTGGAACTCAGGGTTTGGGGATGGCCATGCTCAGAGCACCTTCCCAGGCACCCCCTCCAGTGCTCGATCAGACAACTGATGTTTTCCCAAAGCTTGGACGCTCTGTTGGGACTGGAGCTTTGCTTGTGCTAAAGATTCCTGCAGGTCTGAGTCCTCTGTGGAAATCAAAGGCCCAGCCTTGGTTCCAAAAGCAGGGGGGTGAAGGCTCCATGTGAGCTGGAGCCATGCAGCAGCAAACCAGGTGCCTCTATTTCAATATTTGGCTGATATATCCATATCCAGCAGGAATAGAAGAGTCCTTTAGAAAACACAATATTCAATTTCCTTTTCATCTCAGGGATGCAAGCCAGGCTTAATACCTCAAAAACCTGGTGCTGCAATAATCTTTTCTGTCTTTTTTTACTTCTTTTTTTATTTTTTTTTCCTTTTTCTTTTCTTTTTTTTTTAAATGAGGAAACGCTGCTTTCATTCCCCTGTGGAAGGGCTGATCTGAGCAAACAGGCACCGATGACACCAGTGCTGCAAAGATTTTTTGAAGGAAGCCAAAACCAAAGTGTAAGAGATTAAAGAGACAACTCCCTCACAAGCCAAATGATTAAAGCCTTCGCTCTTTGAAACAAGCATTTCCTTGAAATAATAAAAAACAAAAGGAAGACTAACACTGCTCCAGGTCTCCACCAGTTTACGCTGCCTCGTGCCAGGTTTTTCTTGGAGTTCTCCACACACATCGGACACCCCATGGAAATCACTTATGGATACAGCAGGATCTGAAGCAGGGCCACAGCTGTAATGTATTCTTTGGCATTTCCTTCACATGCAGAACAGATTAACAGGAGTTTTCTTTGGGATCTGGATTATGCCCCAGAGAAGAACTATCAAGAGCCTGCAAGTGCCAAGACTTAGCCTTTGTCATTCAGAGGGAAAGTTCTTGGGGATTCAGGATTTTCCCGTGTGCAAGGAGAGACGTGGCTGCAGCAGCACACTAAAGATATCCATAATCTACCTCCCTGCCCCAAGCTGAAGAAGATCTTCTGTTTGATATGCTAAGTGCCTGTTTGCCACAGGACAATTTGGAGCAGTCTATAAAGGTATGATTAATGTCATCCAAGTGCTCATCCTGTGAGCAGATCTGTTCCTTTGCTCCCAAACTTGCAGCAAATGCAAAGCCAACACGCATTCTCCTGCAGGAAATCTTAATTACTTTACCATTTGGACTTGTATTCTTTGCAAAACTGCAGTTTTCAGGAAAAAATGTGTTTATTGTGAGAAAACCTCACAAACAGGCACAGTTTAGGGGAGGAAAATAAAAACCAAAAAAAGAGGCTAACCTCTATTATGTAATAAAACCAGATGACACTCCTCTCTCCTGCAAAGTGTGTTGCCTGGTGAGACCAATTCTGTTCTTCTCTCAGTAACATTACTCTGTCTTTTTTAATACACTCTTCATCCATTAACTTTGACTCCCTATGTGTCTAATTCACAGCTACACACCAAACAAATTATCTGGAATTAAAAACATCTCACTCATTTCCTCTTTCCTCACCTCCATGATACATCTTACAAAATCATTTTGCCATGAGATGTCATAAGGAATTACTAATTTCTTTGCAGGGGGCTGGTTGGAAAGGCAGATTCCCTTTGCCTGACACAGCGGTCCCATGGCCAAGGTTTGCATTTGGAGGATTTGATTCAGTTCAGCCCCCCCAACTAAGAGGCTGCCCCTCTTTTCTGCCTACACAATCAAAGGGAAATGCTGCTGATTCCTGAGCGGTGGTGTTTCTCCTCCTCCCCCATCAGCACAGCCTCCCACATCCAGCACAAGAAATGACTGTAGAGAAGTCCACTTAATCACCTCCCAGCTTCATTTACATTTCATACCCGTATCTCATCTACCTAGCTCCTCCCTCTTCTACTGCAACTTCTCAATCCATCACCTGTTTTTTTTTCTGCAATCATCACTTCTGTTTTTAATTTACACTGTGTTTTCCTCTCAGGAATTCTGCTCAAGGAGGGCACATGCAGCATAAATAGTACTGGTGCACCCTTGGGACTTGCTCCACTTTCTGTGGACCTCCCATCATCACTCTGCAGCCTTTTCTGCCCATGACCATTCAGGTACCTGTTGAACACTAATGTACTTCTCCTTGACTTCCCCCTATGAGCATGCCAAAGTTACTTCACTGGCTTCCTGCAGCTCCAGCTTGAACTCTTCCCCAGCTCCTCTAACTCTTTCACTTCATGATCATCAGTTTATGTGGCAGTTTCCTTTAACTGGTTTCCACCCAACCAGCACTGCTCCCCTACAGAAGGAAGTGATTTTTGTCTCAAATAACCCCAGCACTGCTGTGAAAGAGCAGAGCTGTTCTGTGGCTTGGGACCAGTCCCACCAGTACAGACCCCACCACAGGATGACACTCCTGATGGACTGAAACCATCCCACGTCACATACACCGACACAATCTCTCTGCTTCAACACTGACTCAGCCCGGAGAAACCTTCATCACCTTTGCCAACTCACACCAATTTTAGTGCAGCAGAAGGACAGACTGGAGACCCCAGAGCAAGCCCACCCTTTCACCCTGGCCCTGCATCAGCCATACAGCCCATGTGTGGTTGCTACTCAGATGAGACCAGCGCACATCATTGCAGGAGGTGTAACGGGACCACAAGTGACAGCAACATTCATTCCTGGTTCGAGCCTCGCTCACTGCACAGCCTTAAAAAAGTCATCTGAGCTCTCAAGACAAAGTGCAGAGGGTGACAGTGGGGCCAACAGATCCAGCAAGGAGCCTGCTGGTCTTTCCACAAGTGTTGAGGTCCTCTACTCCCACCAAAAGGTTTTGACACCAACTGAGCATAAAACTAGAAAAGGGGAGAAAAATCAAAACAAAACAGAACAGATTATACCCCTTCAGCTAAAATGATGTTCCAGTTTCCTGAGCTATGTAAGATCTCTGAATCTGAACAAGATAGCCTGAACTCCACAGAGACCCTGGTCTTGTTCAAAACGTCTCCGCTCTAACTGGAGCCAAAGACAGCAACCTTCAGAGCAGCCCATCCCAAGGGAAGGAGGGCTGTGCACGGAATCACAAGGTAGGACTTGCACATCAAGCCTGAAGAGCAGGGAAATGTAACAGCTTCCCCAACCTGGAACATAACCAACCCCACAAGAAAGAAAGGGAATGACTTAACATCACCTGCAAGGTGAGAAAGAGCCACTTCTGGGAGGTGACGTTCTGGGTGGGCAGCTACCTCATGGAAAGCAAACTGGTGGTGGCATTTTTAGGTCTTTGTTTTTAATTTTGGACACAACTTCAGCAGCAAACATTCTTGTTTTAAGAGGGTAGCCTTTCACTGACTAATTTTCAGACCATGGATCCAGCCTGTCCGGATCCCTCTGCAGAGCTTCCTGCCCTCCAGCAGACCAATGCTCCCACACAGCCTGGTGTCATCTGCAGACTGACTGAAGGGGCCCTTGATCTCCTTGTCCAGACCACTGATAAGGATACTGAAGTGGGCTGGCTCCAGTACTGAGCCCAGGGAACAGCAGTTGTGACCAGCTCTGGCTGGGTGTAACTTCACTGCCCACCACGCTCTGGGCCCGGCTGTCTGCCAATGTTTTACCCAGCACACAGTGCAGCTGTCCGAGCCACGGGCTGACAGTGCCCACAGGAGAAGGACTAAACTCCAGCAAGAACACATCCCAGCCCTTCCCTCAGCCACCAAGTGGGTTGCCTTGTCATAAAAGACAGGTCAGTCATTCAGGGCCTGCCTAACCCCTGCTGGCTGGTCCTGATGCCCTGGACAGGCTGTGTGATGGCACTGGAAGTGATCTGCTCCATGACGTTCCCCAGCACTGAGGTCAGGGTGATGGGATCGTCCTGCTGACCCTTCATGTGGACAGGTGTCCCACTGGGTAACCTCCTGTCCCCTGGGACCTCCCTGCTCGCCAGGAGTGGTGATAAATGATGGGAAGTGGCTCAGCAGACACTTCCACCAGCTCCCTCAGCCCCCTTGGGTGGGTCCCATCCGGCCCCATGGGACTGGGTGTGTCTCTGTGGTGCAGCAGGTCACTGATCGTTTCCCCGTGGATTACGGGGCTTTATTCTGCTCCCTGTCTCTGTGTGCCAGCTCAGGGGCTGGGTCCTCTGGGGACAACGGGTCTTGCTATTAAAGACTGAGGCAAAGAAGGCATTAAGTACCTCAGCCTTTTTCTCATCCTTTGTCACTGTGTTTCCTCACACATCAAATAAAGAATGGAGAGTCTCCTTGGCCCTCCTTTTGCTGCCAATGTTTTTATAGAAACATTTCTTATTGTCTTTTATGGCAGCAGCCAGATTGAGTTCTAGTTGGGCTTTGGCCCTTCTGATTTTCTCCCTGCATAACCTCACGACATCCTTGTAGTCCGCCTGAGTTGGCTGCCCCTTCTTCCAAAGGTCTAATGCAGAGCATTAGAGGAGATTTATGTTTACTGCTGAGTTAAAGGTCAGGAATGGAGGCTTCCTCCCTTCCCCATCTCTCCCTCCTCTCTTCCATGAAGAGACTAAGGCTGCATAATCTGCTGCGTTTGTTTTCATACAAGGGCTGCTTTTAAGCACTGCCCTGATGATCGCACAAGGGTAAGCAGATGAAATCCAATAAGTGGCTCTACAGGACAAGACACATGACGAGACAGCCTGCCAGACTCCTGCTCTAATGTACACGCTGAAAAGAAGCTTATGCAGAGCCTGGGTAAAGAATGCTTTGTTAGGGAACACAGGCAGCTCACACTGCAGTGTCTGTTCTCCATTAGCCATCCATTTAAAAACACTTCTGATTATTTTGGAAGTACTTGCATTGCCCTTTCTCGAACTCAATATTTGCAGTTAATTGCATAACTAGTGCACTTGCCTCCAATTTAAAAGCACATTAAACCCAATTTTTATTTAAAACAGCCATGTTTCCACTCAAGCGCTGAAAATAAGAGCAGATCCAGAAGACAGTGTTTTAAAGAAGACACCACTGCTTCTGAGAGTATACACGTGCACTTCCCTGCGCCTGAGGGACTGAAATATGGCAGAGGACATGGCAATACAGACCAGCATCTCCAGGGTTAAAGAGGGAACCAGCCATCACGTGCTCTTGTACAAAAATCTAATCTAAGAATGCACTGCACAACAACAGTGGGCAAGGGACTATTCTTTGCTGGATGGAGCTGTCCCTGTGCTCGTCTGAGCCCCCTCTCACACCTTTTAGGAAGGCTGTCTCCATCCTGGCCATTTATCCTGCTGGAGGCCAGAGAGCAGCCACAGTGGAAAGCAGAGCATGGGAAAACAAATCCTTTTTTTTGTATTTTTGCGTGTCCATTTTTATAAAACATAACTATCACACCTATCACCAGGATTTATGGGGTTTATTCTTTGCTTTTACGGGAGTGTTTAACATGGGCAAGGCATGACCATGACTCTGACAGACACCGTGCCCTCTGCCTGGCACACACCTCTGTCACGTCTGGCCGTGGGGCATTCACCACTCTGGGGTTTCTAGAACCTCAAACCCCTCCTGCACATGTGCCCTCTCCTCTCTCCAGCCTCACCTCCCAAGCAGCTCCTCAGCATTCTGCACACACAGTCAGCCACCCCAGCAGCTCCTCTGCGCTGCAGCCTTCGAAAATCACAGCCAAACAAGTTTTATACAAGCATCATCTCAGGAGTCATAAATCTCCTCCTGGAAACTCGACTGAAGTGCTGACGTTACTGGCTTGGTAGAGTGATAAGTTTTGTATTTACTGGTGCCCTGCTCTTTTTCCCTTTAAATAAAAAGTGCCCAAAATGATCCACTTTCTGCATCTATATCAAGAATTATTTGTTCAGCCAATCCAAGCTCCCCCAGCCTGTCTAGAAGAACCAGAATTGCATCACATCTCACAAATACGTGCAGGGAGGGCCAACATCGATGTCAACTGGCACTGCCTCACCGATGGCACTGCTGCCACCACCCCTGGCACACGGGGGGACCTGACCCCCAAAAACACAAACAGCACCAACACCCACCTCCCACTCCCCTGTAATATTAGTAGTTAGTACATTGACTTTGCTTTCTTTAAATACTCCTCAGAAAGCTCTAACAGAAATGAGTAGAACCGCTTAATTATGATACTGGATATTTTAATTCCTTTCAGAAAAAAAAGAATAGCCTAGAGAAAGTCCAAGTATTGCATTTCAAAAGGATGCACTCCCATGAACTAATTAAGATTTAAAACATGACAAGCTGCAAGTATCTCAGCGTGCTCTCTCCAAATGCAAGCACCAGACAGGCAAAGGACCTAAGAACAATTTGGAAATTACTTCTGGGAATTAAGAGAGTTGCATAATCTGATTTAGTTGTTGCTTTTGTCAATAGAAAGATATGAAATGTCTTGAATTTTCATGAGAGTCTGAGAGTAAGTGGGAGGAAAAAAGAAAGAAAAATAATCAATAACCTAATCTATAATTTCATTGATGGTGAGGGTGACAGTTTGTGCATGGCAGGGGAGGGTTTGTTGTCAGAAGAATGATTTGCTCTTGAGACCCAAGGCTATCTCAATCTAAGTATACAAAGCTCTCAGTCAATGCAGAGAGGCTACGTGTGCCTTACCAGGGCTCAGGCTGATCTCTAATGTCCTGAAAGGATAGATTTGCAATAAAAATATGTGAAAACATTTAGAGACATTAAGTTTACAAGATGACTCTGATCCTGTGGATTAGTGTCGAGTCTGTAAGTGTGCTGAAGCCTGCCAGGGAGAATAAAGCACTGTACTGTCCTTACACTAAGAGCAATTTAATTTGTATGTCCAGATGTTCATTTCAAGATTTTTATCCATTTTGAAGAGTTATGTCTCCATTGCCTTGGAATAAAAACATAATTATGTGCAAGCCATTTACAAGATTCCTGTGGCAAATATTCCTAACCCTGCTGGGTTATTTTAGGGCAGTGAAGCCATAGTTAACACAAGGGAGGAGGGATGTTTGACAGAACTATTGAAATAAATAAAAGGATTCACTCAAAATGCATGTCAAAGCATGTGAAAATCTGAAGGTTACTGAAGCCCAAGAGATCCCTCCATCTCTTGCCAGGCCCCGAACTGTTGGGAAATGTTTCGAGCAGCAAACTGTCCCACTTTGCATTTCTAAGAGGCTGAATCCCAAGAATAATAATGCACAGAAAATTGCAGCCCTTGGCTTTCCAGCCAGACAGTAATTCAATGAACAATGCGGCCAGCCCATCAAAACATCCTTGCCAAGTTACACAAGTACCACTTGTAGGAAGAGCTTTCTACTAGAAAAAGAGACAGCAGAGGAGAATGTGCTGGCGGAGAGGGAGCTGATGGGAAGGGCTCGCTCCTAATGGGATGGTTAATTACAGCACCTCTCCCATGAGAGAGTGCTGGTGCCCAGGCACATGTGGGATGTGCAGCACGAGCGGGAGCGCTGCTCACACCGGGGATGAAGAGGGATGGAGGGTCCGGGGTGTGCCCCACACCGACCCACTCCTGCCAGGACACTGCCCTCTCCCACCATCCCCGTGGGAGAGGGTGGCAGGGTCCTTTGGGAGATCACTTTGTCTGCATTCCAGGAGAGCGCAGCCAAGCACAGTCCTGCAGAGCACAGAGTAAAAACCACCCGAAACAAGCTGCAAATTATAGTCCTTTGCTGAAAGTAGAAGGGCTTTGAATAGGCATTGATCCAAAGGCTGATAAGAAGCCTCCCAAGGATACAGGACACATTTCAAAAGGAAACAAAGATAAG
Organism: Aphelocoma coerulescens; assembly: GCF_041296385.1. NCBI lineage: Eukaryota > Metazoa > Chordata > Aves > Passeriformes > Corvidae > Aphelocoma > Aphelocoma coerulescens. The sequence goes on from NC_091032.1 coordinate 2,038,788, forward strand.
TGTTTTCTATTTTAAGTGTCACCTGCCCCACCGAGTCAAGTCCCTAACCCTTTGGGTTTGTTTTTTTTTTACCTGAAGGCCTTCACCCAGCTTCCCTAGATTCTCTCCTCATTTTTGGCTACATAAACACTGCTCGGAGCAAAATGCCTTTGTAATTCTGTAACATTGCTTCCCACTGCTCCAGAGCTCAGCTCCTAAACCACACCAGCAAAGGTTCTCTGCAGGATCCAGAGCCCTGGGATGGGGATGTCTGCTCTGCACCTCCTCCAAGGAGAGACCCAGAACATCCAGCCCACACAAGGCATTACCTAGGCACGTGGCCAGAGTTGGGACAAGGCCATGAGGATGTTCCCATGGAGCTTCCTCCCCTGATCCCAGCTCTGTGCGGGATCCAGGATTGCAGAGGCGAGCACAAACACGGCTGGGATCACCTGGCAGGGGCAGTTCTCACCACACCCCACCCTGGGCTGTAACCCCTGCCCAGTGGTCCCGTTCAGCTGGGGTAGGTCAGTGACCCTCAAGCAAAGGGACCCAGCCCTGGTGCTGCCATACTGGCCATGCTCCAGCTGCTGTATGAACAAGCAAAATGGTTTGCAACCACTGGTATCAGCATTCCCACAGCAAATACTGTAAAGCACAAATTGTTTTCCCCTAGGAAGGCCACCAGTGCCTCATTTGGGTGTTGCCAATAACCCCAGAAATCCACAGCTAAATGCACACAGGCTTAGAGCTGCTTTCCAGCTGAATCTCCAAAGGCTTTACACTATTTGCTCCAAGATCATACCATTAAGCTTCACTACTAAGCTCCAAGGGTGTATATTAATCACCTCTGTCTCTGGTGCTGTTTGGCTAATGACACTTCATGCAATCAGGGCCTCAGGTTGCCCTCACCTCTGGGAAAGGTGTTTATTTTGAAAGATAGCTTGAAAATGTGCCAGAAACACCAATTTCTAAACCATGCAGCTCACAGGAGAAACGCAAAGCAAAAAGAAAGGACATTGTATCTGAAATTTAGGAGAGACTGAACAGACCAAAATGCAATAAATATATTGCATTTATTTGCTGTTCCACTTGATTTTGTGCTCACTTTGGCTAAGATGAAAAGAAAATGGGGCCAAATCGCAGCAGCCGTGAGCCAGCTCTGCTGTGATGGGCTGAATTCCCACACTGAAGCCCTCAAGAGCAGTGCATCCTTGGCCCCTCTGCTCTTCCCCCTGGAAATTCCATGCTATGAGGCAGTGCTGAGTGTGCAAAGAGGGTAGAACCAAGGGAATTTTCTGATCTTGCATTCAAAACCAAGCACGCTCAGTGCAGCAGGTGTAATGCTATGTCAACTTCACCAAGCCATCAGGATTGTGAAGATTTAAACTGGAATCTCAACAAAAAGGAAGTCATCACTCGGGTGTCAAATAGAAGGTTTTTTTCAGGGCAACTATCCTTTTGACATGATAAGGCCAATTCCCAAAAAAGGTGTTCAAAAGGAGTTTCTGAGGAACTCTCTTTCAGAAACATCAGCTAAAAGCAGAAGTGCTTTGATTTCAGGGTCAAATCTGCTTGGCTCAAAACAATAAATTAACTCTAGTGCTACAGCCAACATCCGAAACACAAAATACATCCTAAAAATGAGCACAACCTCCTTTAAAGAAAACACAATTGTGCTAACACAGAAATAAAAATATCCTGGGCAACTGTCAAAGGAGCCATCTGGAGACTCCCACCACAACAGCAGCAGAACGCAGAAGGCACTAAAAGGTACACAGCCAAGCCCATCTCTAATGCCCTTCCCCAAAGCCCTCGAGCACAGGGGGTGAGAACAAACATCAGCACGTTCCTCACAGGGCAGAGCAGAATCTGTGCAGTCACACAACATCCAGCTGAACTGCCCTGCACCAGTGAGCCATCCCTGCTACCCACTGGGATCACGTACCACCAGCCATGCTCTGATCTCCCAGGAGAGATGGATGCTCCTTCCACTGCTGAGCACCAAACCACCCTAACCCAGCACAGCCACGGCTCCCAGGCTCCCTCGACGTGCTCAGCTCCCTCTTTCCCCAGCACTGGGCTGTAAGAGATACAATTAAGCTCAACAGCTGCACTTTACAGCTGTTCCTTTCTAAAATACAGAGATCTTTTTTTTTTTCCCTCTTTAAAAGTGGGATTCTGGGATTTTCTTAATAAATATTCAGCATCCTCACCAGAATAAAATGGGAGTGAAAGCAAGGCCGCTTGCTTTTGGATGTGCTCCATGCCTCTATTTTTCTATGTAACCTGCTCTAAAAGTATAATGATCAGCATTAAATCCAAGCTTGAAGGCACAGTGCTAAAGCCCAGGACAACAGTTACATTTCTGCGAGGATGAAGCATGAAAATTCAGTGACAAATCCATTTTTCTTATGCAGAGCTGTGGCTTCAGAGCATTTGTAAAGACAGAAGAGGCCAGCACAGGGAGGATAATAAAACTATTGGCTACACTTCTCAATCTCTTATAGGTAGCACTCCGTCCCCTTTTAAGGAAAAAAAACAAAAAAGTCCCCCAAAACAAAAAAACTGATATAAAATAGTCCAGCATATTTTCTGCAGAAACACACACAAAGTAACCAAGTAATCCACCGCAGTCTGGAATCATCTAAACATTAAATCACTACACAAAATACCCTATTGCACAGGAGTTTGGTGGATTCTCCAACCAACCAGTTGCCAGGACATATGGCTCAATATGTGGGTGATGGTATGGGAAAACAGGAGGCACCTCAGTCCAGAGACCATCACAACGTTCCTCCAAGAAATAACAAAATTCCTTTGTTGATATCTAACAAGTATTGCAGTTTCCTCCTTTCTTCCATTTCCCCCATGGTGCTGTGGAACCAAAGAGGTGCAATATTCCCTCTTGAACGGTGCACTGGGCTGTGCACCTTTGGTGAACTTGCAGCGTGTTACAAGTACAAGTGAGTCTTCACAGCACATCAGTTCAATGGACCAAATAATGCAATGGCTCTTCTGCTCCTCTAACTACAGAGGTTTAACAAACCCAGAGAACACTACAGGGAAGCAAATGCCCACATTTCTCAAACACAGCCTCTAAACCAAACACATCCATCTTGTAGGTGAGACCCCATCTGACCTTCCTACACAATGCAAGTGCTCCTGACTCCTCTCTGCTGCACAAAAGCATTCTAGGGAGCACAGCTTCTGAGCCTTACATTGCACCTAATGCCACCACAAGTCTCATTGGGGCAGCCCTGCCCACAGTAAAAGAGCCCCCTAAAGGCCCCTGGAATCCCAGGTGTGCCATCAGGGCTATCCACCTCTTGGGTCACATGCACACAGTGCAGAAGGATAGAGAGAGGTCAGGCTTTACAAAGATACAACAGATAGTCTAGGAATAAAAGCAGACTTTGGAGGTTAGGAAGTAATTTCTCAGCTCCCTTACAGGCTGACTGAGAGGTTTGACAGAAGTTGCATCCTTCTCATCTCTACGAGGGATAACTGTACCACTCTGGACGCCCTGGACTACGAGAGGTTGTAAGTGTGGAGGGAAGGGAGCATCTCTAATGGGGAGTTTATCGACAGTGCACCAATACAAACACGGCAGCGCCCGCCGGGCGTGCCCCGAGTGGGCCTGGGTGCTCATTAGCGGGCACATCCGAGAGCTCTGGCCCTGCGTCTTCCACCAAATCAAGCAGCAAATCAACAGCAATTAGAGCCATGCTATGGAGGCAGGGTTTTAATGTGCTCTTCATTACCATTTATAGCTGTCTACAAACTGCAAAGCTGCACAGATCCCACTGTCTGTGAAAGAACTGAAGCCATACATCCTCTTAGAAATTTCTGATTACTCATTAATGGATAATAAAAAAAGCATTTAGTGGGAGGAGGAGTAAGGAGTACCCCTAAATCTTATACAAGCCTGAGCCCCATGGGTGTTAGTGGAAAAACACTGAGTATCATTCAAGGTCAGAAGCGACCTGGAAAAAAAATAATCCCAAGAGAGTCTGGAGAGCATTTTTTTCTTTCTCTTTTCAAGCCTTGTGTTGTGCATAGAAAAGCAACCTTTGTGCAAACCACAATGAACATTTGTCCAGCCTGAAATGCATCCCACACCCAGGAGCAGCAGCACATGCGCTGCAGGTTTGGCATCCAAAGAGAAGCAGAAAGCTGGGGCAGGAGCCAGCACAAACGAACATCACTCCTTCCTCACAGAACAAGCAGAGGCTCAGTCTGGTCCTTCATCTATTCTGGAGCACTTTGCTATTCCCTACTTCAGACATCCAAACATGCAGCTTAATATTTAGAGAAAGATCCTACTACAAGATAAGAAGGAAGGCAGACTCCCTACATATGAATTTACTCTGAAGATTTGTTTATAAATAATTCCACATGTGGACATTGCTCATTGTAGAGAAAAACCAGCTTGTTCTGGTTTAGTTTAACCCGTCTTGGAGGTGTGAGACCCAATTCTCCTCTTTTTCGCATTCATTTCATACTGACATCACTTCAGTGACTGCAGAGTGACTCCTTACACCAAGCCCAACCCCACTGGCCCATCTCTAGCTATACCAGAGCAGGCACCAGTGCGGGTTGGCCTCCCCAGCACAATCTGCTCCATTTAAATCACTGCTGCTTTTAGCCTGATGGAAATAATCTCCCAACGGAGCTGACTTCACCCCTCGGTCACCCCAGCATCAGCCCAGAGCACTGTGCTGATCCCAGCAGAGTCACTCCACATCTACAGTCCCAGCACCAGGAGGGATCGTGCCTGGGAACAGGAGAACAGCCCAGTCAGTGCCACTCCATGGGCCAGGAGAGCTCCGTGGACCTCCAGGACAGCAAAAGGGACAGTGGCTGCTTCTGCCACCCAGGTATATTTGTGCAGCTCACTTAATCCCTGCTGAAATAAGATCACTGGTGAAACAAGGACATCTTAAAGACATATAAAGCACCTCTGCAGCCTGTCTTAGTGCCTTAATCAGCACACTGAGATCAGGAGACTCTGTTTAAGAGTTACTGCGTTACATTGAAATGTCTGCTCCGCTCTGGAGGGCAGCAAAGGCACCCTGATCCCTCCTGGCAGAAAGTTCTATTTACTTCATGAATTTTTGAAGTCGCCTCATGAATTAATGCACAAAAATAACTTTCATAGAGTCCTCGTTTACAAGAGCTCCCTGGAAATATCGGTAGTATTAAAATATACACCTAAAAATAAAGCAAGTGAACATTTAAAATTTTGGCAACGGCCTGGAAGAGGAAGCTCATGTTCACAGGGGTGTTCAGCACAGCAGGGAGCAGTGTGAGGGGTGAACAGGAACCCCAAAAGAGATGCTCACAGTGCAGGAGCACATGGGAGACAAACTCCACAGACCCCAGCTCTCCCACCGGAGTATGGCCCCAAAGGACAGGTCCCGTCCTCATCTCATCCCTGTGGAGCCTTGCCTCCCTCTGGTAAGGGTCTGGAGATGTACTGGGCAAGGGCTGCACCCCAGACCTAGGGACCACTAACAGATAAGGATAACCTTGGTCATCCCACCTTCTGTGAGACACCTGGAAAACACCAGGAGGTCACCTCAGTCCCTCCTGCTGCAGGAACAGATAAAACACAAGACCACCAAGCTCTCCACATCTGGTCTTTCACACTGGATTCTCAGTTATAAGGTCCAGCCAGGTCTGCATAGGATGAAATATTTGACCAGTTTCCCCAAAACACCTCATGCTGAAGACAAAGCAACGTTCAGGTGCATTTGTCCTGCCTGGCTGGCTCACACCACAACCAGCTCACATCGCTGGGATAAAGCCCCGGGTATTTTAGTCTGTGAGGCACTCTGAGATCCATCGGGATGAAAAGAGCTATATAAATGTAAATCATCCTCATTAATGTAAATTGTGGGACAATGCAGTGTTTACAGTGAACAGTCCCAGGGCTGAGCTTCAGAGTGTGTATGTTTATGTATAATTTTACCAATGAAGGACACAGCCCTCCATACCTGGTAGCTGGACACCAGAAAGACCTCCATGGAGGATCCAGTTGGGAAATACCACACACAATGACCAGGTCAGACTCTGAGGGCAGCACCATGGCCACAGAACATTTATCTCCCTTGTATGCTCTTGAAAGACTTTCAAAATCCCTGAAGTCCTTCTCTTGCACAGTTGTTCACAGCTGATGTTTCTCTGTAACTACAAAAGGTTATTAACATTTTTAAGACCACTTCTAAAACCCAAGGTGACTCCAGCTCAAACAACCTGGTTGCTAAAGAGGGGGGAATTCACATTCAGGACTGAAATGTGCAGCTACAACTCCAACTATGATAAACACTGACTCAGACCCTACCCCGTATCTATGAGATCTTTCAGGAATTATTCTACTGGTTTAGGGTAAGCTTTGAACCAGTTGGTGTGGTTCAGGCCCTTCTCTGCATCCATTTCCCAGCCTCTCAGTGTTATCAGGTAACTCCAGCTCCTGTCCATGTTATGCTCATCCCAAGAGAATACAGTCTTTCCTCCCAAACAGCCACTGGTACCCATGGATCAAACCAGAGCATCAATATTTGGAGAGACAGCTTAATGCACAACTTAATTGCTTTCACTGGACACAGGGAATGTGACTTGTAGGTCCAGCTGAAGCTTGCTCAGGTCAGAAAGTGTGAAAATGCGCCAGCCATGATGAAGCTGGAGGAGCAAGGCTGTCCCTCAGTTCTGCTGCACACCTTCACCTGCAGACTGGATGCTGCAAGTCTGCACTTAAAGAGGGAACTATTCCCCAGAAGACGTGACCAGCAGCCTGCACGTCTCCTGAGACACAGCCACAGCTTCTGCAGAGTTTAGAAAGGAGTGTGCCCCTGTGCAGGTGGCTGCCAGAACACCTGTAGAGCTGTATTTACTTTGGTGTGTGCTAATGCCAGGCCAGGTTCAGTGCTGGGAGCTGTGATGGGATGAGCTCCCAGGACAGCTCTGGGCCTGTGCTAACCCTGGAGAGTCTGCAGGAGCACAGACACACACATGCACAGACCTGCACACAGGACACACACAACCAAAATGCCTGCACAGACTGAACCACAACAGCTCCAGCTTGATCCCAAACTGAGAAGAAAGAGCAACTCATCAAATTTAAATTTCAGCCTCTTTCTTTCCTGTGCTTTTGTTTCAGTATTTAGAGCTCCAACTAACAAAGCAACAGACACAATGCCACCTCCTTGGGAAACACATACTCAGCTCCTTCCATCTGCTCCTTCCCCAAGTCCCCTTGTATTCTGCAAAGCAGACTGTGCTGTGAAATATTAATACTTTCCTCTTCTATCATTATGTCCAACCCTGAATCTCAAGGCTTGTTCCCAGCTTCTCTCCCCCTTACATTTTTTCCAGGGATCATGGCACTCAAGGGGTTATGTTACTGCACACTGCACCACGTCTGTGTGGAGCTCTCACAAAAAGGTGGAAGCAGTCCAGAAGCAGCTTCTAGGGAGCCTTCCATCTGCAGCAGCATTTTATTTAGACAGCAGAGGGGAAATTAGATCCCTCTGTTGCTGATTGGCTTTGGGAGTTGAATCTTCAGCTCTGTAGGAGGAGTTCATTTACACCACGGCCCCGATCCCCGTGCTGGATGTCCCGGCGGGGCTCTGGGCACCCGGGGAGCGTGGGGAACAATGACTGCTCAGTTCAAGGGCAGCACCAAGTCGCCTTCAACTCACGCTCTGCTTTCGCTCCACATTTCCTTGAATCTGACTCTGTTCTATTTAATCTGGATTTCTGCTCCATCTGGCTTCTGACTAACCATGCCAATTCATTCCATGTGCTTGCTGAAGAAGCTTTTCTTTAGCATGGGAGAGTGGTTACGACAGAGCACTGTTCAACAAGTCTATTTCAGTCCAGCTCTGAACCTCCTTTCTCCAAATGTTCGAGCAAACATATCTCTGAGCAGGAATTTCTGTGATTGCAGATGATTTTGATAAAGAGGAGTGCACAGAAAAGGCAACCCTGAGCCAGGGTCTCACCTGGTGCAGATCAGCTTTGGCACCAGTGGTTGCTGTACGGAAATGCTCAGGCTGACACACAGATGTTTGTGCCCAGCAGTGGGGACAGCTTGCTCTTCTCCAAGACTCTGGACTCAGGGACAAAGGACATCTTCTCCTGAGGCCCTACCTGGAGCAGAGAGATGGCTATCCAAGCCCAAACCTACTCTGTTTTTTAAGGCCACATCTGAACAGAGCTGTGAGGATGATTTCTCAGTGCCATTTCCATGTTTCTTTGGATCCAGTGCTAAATTAGCAACAGTTGCTCTCCCTTCCAGGAAAAAAACATTTTGGCTACCAAGCCCTTAATCAAACTTCACATCAGACAGTTATGCTTCATCTGTCTCCTGCTCAGTTGGGTAAGACAGGCAGCATCTAAAAGGTAACCCCCACATGAAAATAAACTTTTCCCTTCTCAGACTGTTGAGAAAAAGAGCAGCAAACACCAAGGACAAGGGGCACAGCCACAGAGACCCCCTCCATTCCCGTCCTTCTGGGAGACAGGGAGCCCTGAGGCAGAGCTGGAGAGGTTCCCTGGAGCGACGACAGGCCCTTGCCACACAGCAAGGACACCCTGCAGCCTGGCCAAGCTCCACATTACACACATGCCCTGAAACCAAGGGTGAGAGCCCAGCTCAGCCTGAGACCCGCACAGGACTGGCCTGGGTACCACTGTGGAGCCAGCACCCGGCATCCCCAGTGAGATGATGCCCACGGGAGCTCATGTGCCACCACTCCTATTTACCAACCCAGGCACAGGCACATGGCAAACCCACTCCTGGCCTGCAGCAGTCACAGTTATGGATGTTTATGTTTTTGCAGCACCATAAGTCACCTTGGAGTGTCTGGCATTAAGAAGAATAATTTAGCAGGCTTTTCCAGTGCCTCGGATTCCTCACTGCTGAGGTGTAATGGCCCGAGTCCCTCAATAACTATATTTTTTCCTATTCACCTAAGGTCAGAGAGGGCCACTTAACCTTATTATTTCAGAAGGCTCAAACCTTTGACAATTATAAACAGGAGAGTAAAAACAAGAGCTAAATTTGTGTAACAGATTACTTGTAATTCCCCAGCCTCTGAATCCAAGCAAGAAAGGTGAAGATGGCTCTGACACCAACTTCCTTATCTAGGGCCTAGTTTGAATGGGACCTTCAGGGCTAACGGAGGGAACAATTAACACCAAAGGCTGCTCCATGGTGTGGATCAAGTGGATTTGCTCCAACCACACTTCCAGGCTTCACAAACGCTCTACCAAGGCAAAGCTGAGGTAAGATGGGGAGAAGTGTGCAAACAGGTTAACAGAGGAGCAGACACGAGATTAGCTGCTGCTCGTACATTCTTGAGGATCCCGTCCCAAGGGTCCAGCACCTCCTGGCAGCAAGTCTTTGCTGGTCTTGCTGCTGTGGACTCCCCTTGCAGCTGACCACAGACCACATGTCCCATAACAGACACTTTCTGCTGCAGCCTCTTCAGATATTTCCTTGCACAGAAAATTCCCAGTCACTGGCAACACTTGCACTGCAATTAAAACCTGAACAGGCAGTCACACACCCCTCCTAAGCATCCTTGCACTTGTGCCCAGCCAGTGTCCCTCTCCAGGAAAAGGGATCCTGTACAGCTCCTCACTTGCCGAGAGAGAAACAGTGCAGAAATCCCTTTTCCAAAACAGTCAGTGATAAATGCATTTGGACTGGACCATGCCCAGCTTGTACTAAGGTAAACAGGAAGAAAAAAAAATCACTGCTTGATCCACACGATGAGGAATTGGTAAGATAGGTAATGACGATTCCAAACCTCCAGCTGCAGAGAGGCACCGCTCAGGTGGAGCAGCACTCGGCTGCATCACCACTGCCTGGGCACAGCTTCGTGAGCTTCCTTTGCACTAGACAGACAGGCAGAACAAATCCCTTCTTAAATGCAATCCTGCAACCCATTTCAATACCTAGTGCTGGAAGATGAAGCTTCCGTCAAGCCAGTCAGGGCTGAAATATTGTTTATTGTACCTGAAAATTAATTTCATACCTTTTGGGGCATCACCAGATTGTTCAATCACTGACTGTGCACATGAACCTGCAAGTTTAGTGGCCAATTTTCTTCAGGCGTGCACTAAAGTGCACCCACGTAGTTAAGATCAAATTCAGCCCATGGTGTTGGAACATTATGGTACATAACTCAACAGAAATGTCAGACCTGCGACCGTTAAAGCATAATATTTACTGTGCACCACCACAAATTTACACAGCACAACACTGCAGCCCTTCGTAGGTATACAACAGTCCAGGAAGCCAGAAGAATTAATTTTTCACACACTGGATGAGAAGCTGGTGTGAAGTTTTTGCTCTGGATCAGCCATGGGCTGTCAGTGCAAGGAAGATATACCAGGGTGTACATCTGCTGTTCACAAATCCAGCAGCACCTGAATTCAGATGAAGAATATGAGGGCATCCTGACCAGACAGCTACAGCAACCCAGGAGTGCTGTACACTAGTGGACATCACACATACTTGGCCAAAGTCTCCCATATTTGCTTGTCAGGAACAGACTGGGACTGTGTCCAGTGGTTACAGTGGCAGGTAACCAGGAGGTCACGGTGACTCTGATGGGTTACAAAGGTCTAGGGAAGAGAGGAGGTCTGACACTCAGCCATAAATCTGTGGTAAACTTACTGAGTCCCCACTGTTTCTTCTGGGCAAACAAGTTTAATAGCAGGTGCAAAACTGAGTTTTAAAAATAAATATCACATATCAGAGTTCACAGACCACAAATTTACCCCGATTCTTTTAAAGTAAGTATAAACACTGAAAGTGTTTATTCAGGCTTGCTTGCTCACGTCCATCACGAGAAGCATTGGGATGTGAGAAGTATCAGTGCTGAGGAAAGATGCATCCATGTTTGCTGGGACAACAGACCCGCTGCTTTTCTGCCAAAGCCTTCTAGAAAGCCAGCAAGTCAAGGCACTGATGCCCTTAGTGAAAAGAAGGATCACTTCAGGGCACCACTGAAAGCCATCAATCACCTCAAGACACAAGCATGCCTCAATGCCACCCCTCAAATCATCCCAGTACTGCCAAGATGAGGCTAAATTTCCCCAGAGTGAGGAATTCTGATCCCACAGTCCACCAGGAATGGGGCCACTGCCTGGCCTGAGCAGGCTGATGTACAACCATCTGGTGGCAATGGCTTTGGGTCACTGCAATCCACAACAGTGAGAGTGTACATAAATAACACCTGCCCAAATGTGTATTTATACAGAGCAAAGTAATAGCTCCACCAGACCTTTACATTCTATCAGCCAAATAATAGGAGTTTTTAAAAACATTTAGTACTTTAACAGGCATTTTAACAGCTCTCATAACTCAACTGCATCTTTGCTGTAAATCACTTGACAGTTGAATATTCCACTATATGATCTAATCCCCTTCAGCATTTCAGAAAGGAAGAAAAAACCTTCCTAGGGTTGTTTAGGAAGGCAAACAACTTTGCTAGGTGCCTGTAATGGGAGAAAAATCAGCCAGGCAGAGGCCAGTTAAACTCACATGCCCTGCTTTGTCTGAGCACAGAGGCCAGTCCTGAAAAGAGCTGGTCCAACATCACAGAGGATGTTGACATCCTTTGACAGAGTCCTGCCAAAGACCCCGGCCGAGCTCCCAGTGACATCCAGCCCAGCAGGAGTAACTCTGAAGGCAGCAGAGAAGAAACAGCTCATGTTTCTCTGCGAGGCTGTCCCCACTCCAACAACACCATCCAGGGCTGGTACCGGGGGCCCTTCTCCCCCTGGACTCCCCTGGAACACAGGAGCTGGTCAGTCACACACACCTGAGCCCACCCCACACACAAAGGACAGCAGATCCTGACCCAGCAGCTCTGTGAAACCCTCCCCTGCTGCCGGCCAGGATCAGGGCATTTAAATTCAACTTGGCACTTGCTGAGGGAGCAGGAACCCACATCCCCTCCGTGGCAAACAGGAATCAGCACCTCCCAGCTCAGCAAGGACAGAGGCCAGTGGAGGGGAGACACGTTAGGAACAGGGAGCAGAAGACAGGACCCACTCGTGAGCCAGGTGTCCATACACATCCACACATGTGGGCATGAAACACTACATTTGGAGCATCCAGCCTCCATTTCCCCTCACCTCCCTCAGAAGTGGTGGGTTAAATCCTGACAGTCCCCATCCTGTCTCCTGCCCCCAGAAGGAAGGCCCAGTTCTTGCATTCTCTTGTGTATTTCAAAGTGCACAGACAGAAGAAAGAGACACAATTAAGTCTAGATGTAGTTAGAAAGGAGATCTGCAACAAACCAGTGTTTAAGAAACACTGTCTCAAATTAGATATTTCACTCTACTTCACTCTGGCTTTATGATCTACTCTGATGAGCTCTTTAAAAAAAACAAATACACAAGACTCTTGCTACATATATCTCCATCCAGATGAATGCTTTGGTTCACTTAGCAGAAGGTTTTTTTGGCTGTAAAAGATGGCAGGCTGGGGAGACTAAAGGAGAGTGGGGAAGAGCCGAGGCAGCTGGATCCCAGTCGTGTGGAGCCTGGACCAGCTCCGTCAAAAACAAGGACCAAGCCAGAGACAACGCAGAGAGACTGACATCATGCAGGGCCCTGCACAGACAACCACAATGACATAGTGGGTGTACCACATTGGCCAAATTTCCCTAAACAAATGCTTGATGAAGCTCCTGCAAGCTGTGAGTAACGATTTATTCTTCCCCCTCCAAAGCACGCAATGCCTAAGACACAAAGATCTCAGCTGCCTCATTTGTTCATAGCTTGCACCCGCAAACACTTCCCCAGCTCTCCAGAACTGCAGAGCCCAATTTGCTGGGCTGGGACCTCTGGCTGGGGCTGCTGCCATGAGCCTGGATGGCAGAGCAGGCATGAGCCTGGCAGTGAGGGGGGAATGGACACGCTGTGTCCCTGGCACTGCTCCTGGACACACCAGGACTGTCAGACCAGCCACCCCCCCATGACATCGTCCATGCATGGCTTTGGTTCACCATGTGCCAAAATAATACAGCCAGCCCCATGCTTGCTAAATAATAAACACCCCTGAAGCCGCTGACAAATCCTCCTTGCAAACCTTTCCTCTAGGCAACTTCTGCCCCAATTCTCCCTGCATATCTGAATATAACATGGGCAGAATTTTTCAGACAGGAGAGCATCCCTCAGCTTGACCCCAAACCCCAGTAAACCAAATCATCGCATCCTGGTGAACCACAGAGGAAAACAATAGAAAAACAAGCAAGAGAATCTGCTGGGAGATAACAAGACCCCGCAGAAAATCTTCCCCAGCAGGCTTTTTCAGGCAAAGGAAGGAGGTGAAATACTAAAGGGTGGAAGAAGGTAAATTATCAGAGTTGAGACATTTCAAATGACTGTTCCCTGCTGCGTTCAGCAGCTTTTCTTGATGGAGTCACTAATCACTGTAGTTTACCAAATGACCTTGTTGCGGCCATCTCATCTTCAGGGGACCACAAGCTGCAACAATCCCTGGTGCAGGGAAATGCCTTTTGGGCTGTGCTAAATCACAGCCACTGAATGCTGAGCACAGACTGTCACAACAGAGCAGAGGAACAGCCCCCTTTGGGGTGAAGTATCTCCACAGAGGCGTTCATCCTGTCCAGCATATACAGCAAGCTTTGTACTCCGGGCAGAGGTGGAGAGATTGGGGCAGAAATCCTCCTGTACATACATTTAAAATACTGGCTGCCACAAGCTGGAAAAATGCTATAGAAAAATTAAATATTTACTTCTTCTGTTTGTTAATATCTTTCATTGGTTACTCAGCTGTAACAGTCATTAAAATGCTGGAAGGGAACTTCATGTAAATTCATCACTAGCCTGGGAATACTCCTGCATTTGTGAGCAGGCTGCATGCTGCAGCAGAGCTTGGAGCCTCAATTTCCCTACAGGAAAGGCCAAACGTCTGGTTCACTCACAATTTACAAATGATTATTTTTCTAATTAATCATTCATCAAAAAACACAAATACCAACAGGGCATGAAAGGCAGTGCTGGTGTTAACAGAAGGCAAAGTCAATCCATCACAGTCTCACCCTCAGCTGCTCGCAGGGGAGACCCCTCCAGTGCTGTAACTCCAGTGGCTGCAGGGAAGGAGCTGGGGAAATACCCTCTGTTCTCCCCAGCTACCATCAGGAAAGGGATGATATATGTTTCTGTTATGCCAAAGCTCATCTGTGTAAATTGGAGTTGCAACAGGTCTGTGAAACATATTGGGAGCTAAACGTGATGATGGTCTCAAAGAGGCAGGTTGGGATCTCGGGACGAGGAAAGGAGGGGCAAGGCAGCAGTGTGGGAGGAGAGAAACTTCAGCACAATGCACTGAGGCTGGAGAGACACAGAAACAGCCCTGGGGGAAAGAGGCCACAAGAGAGATGGCAGAACAAGGAGCGAGGACTTGCCAAATACCATCCCTGGCTCTCTGTAGCCGTGACTTGGCTGTAACTAAGCCAGCACCTCATGGGGCCACCTGGTCCCAGAGGAGGCTGGTCCTCTCAGCCCTCGTGTTCCCAGACCACTGAACTATGACTGCAAGTGCCAGCACACTGACCCCTCTTTTGCCTTAGTTTGGATTAAGGATCCCTAGAACCACAAGCAAATCCCCTGACTATATAAAGTGCCTGGATATCACCTCTGCCACTGTTCAGAGTTTGACCCTGCAGCCCTCTGGGCGGCTCACTTGCTAAATGGCTCGCAGAAGGAGACGACATATCCACACACCTGGAGTTTGAAAACAAACTGTAAATATACAAGATTTTCACCTTTCCCCACCAATTCTCTGTTCTCATCATGATCAATCCAGGTCAGGTATTTCCTGTACTCCAAGGACAGCTGTTTGAAAGGTGTAACTATTTCCAGGACCCCAGACCTCTCCTTGCTTTGGCTCTGCCTTGCTCAGGCTGCTGGCAAACCTCTTGCCAAGACAACAGCTCTTCAAAAGGCAATATGAACTGGTAAAAGCAGGCAGCAGCATGATATTTCAGCCTTGCTATAGTCTCCTGCTGCTTTTTATTACACTTCACAGGGCTAGGCTTGAACCATATAATCACATTTCAAAGAGACTGGAGTATTGTTGGCAGTTTGCTTCATTCTTGACCACTGAGATTGTGAGATCTGCCCTTGCTGCTCTGAGAAAGAGAAGATTTCCTCCTTCCAGCTATTAATTAAACAAACTTAAACCCTACAACACAATAACAAAGGACATCCAAGATAACCAGGACTTCTGGAGGATTGGCTTTTACTGAAACTCTGCCAGTGCAACCTCTCCATGTGTTGCACAGGGGTGGCAAAGCAAAACTAGCCCAAAACAGGGAAATTATTCTGGAGAGCAGAATATACCATACATCCCAATATATACCACTCCCCAGCATCCTCGGATGAAAGAGTGATCTGTCCTGTGAAGAGAGAGTCTTGAGGACAGATGTAATGCTAATGTGGCAAGTGAAGAAGAGCCTACAGCCAGTCTCCTGGAGCTCTAGAGAGGATCTGTCCTGAATGGAGTTATCAGGTTCAAATCAAAGTGGGTTCTCGAAACTGCATGGCCAAACCTCGGACTGTTCTTAACCTAATTCCAACACCCTCAAGAAATTTGCACTGCCTGTCTGGATACGCCAGACACAACAGCAGTGGGCACCAGGGATGGCCACCTGCCCAGAGGGCAGCATGACAGCCAGAACCTGGGAAGCCTTGGATCAAAAACTCGCCACATCGCGAGGTCACTGGTCCCTTCACATTTCAGATACTCATGTATAGCACTGAGGCCATTATGTGTTGAACACACTGGGACAGGAAGGTCTTGTGGGAATGAAGGCCCACATAAGCTGCTCAGAGAGCCAGGAAAGGATTTCCTTAAGGAGACAAAATAGGAAATTCTGAGCTTATCAACAACACATACAGCACAACACCCAGCAACCTCCCAAGACCGCATTCTACTTAATGGCATGAACTTGGCAAAGCGGGAGCAGTGACAGTGACTGAAGCGAAGATGGAGCAGTGGCACACACCCCACGCTGCTCCCATGGCACCTCTGCAAGGGCCCAAACCCACACAGCAGCAGAACCAGCCTTGTAGGATCCTGCTTGCAAGTTACTGATGGCACAGGAGGAGCTGCAAGAAACACAAATTGAAGCACAGTTTGAGAAGCAAATATGTGTGCAGCTGTGGAGGACAGCCAAACCCACCTTCCTACAGCCCAGCAACAGGCCAACATGGGCTCCAGACTTGCCATGTGGGAGGAGAGACTCACTCCAGCATTTCTATCCACTGCTGGACAAGTCAAACAAGAAACTTAATCCAACCACCAGCATTTCAACACGAAGTTCTATATTAGCTCATAAGCACTAAATGAGGGCGGAAATCCATATTAACAGAAGCCACTGATAAGAAAGGATCATGGGTTCAACTTTTTCTGGTGGTTGGCCTCTTCTCTCCAGTACTTGCATTAGTATTTCTGTGAAGTACCCACTGCAACAACTGTAGCTCAATACATTTACAGGAGGTAGAAAACAATTCAGAATGAAGTAGCTTTTGGCCCCAGGTTTGGGGCACTTTCAAAGGTTTTATGACTAGGCAGACTTCTCACAGGAAAACTATGACATAAATGACGTGTCTGAGTATTTTTTCTAAGCGAGAGTATTTCCTGCCATTATTTTCTTGTGTTTATGTTCTCTCCAGTGCATCCTATTATAGCAAATCTGTTTGGAAGGGTTCCATTCCTAAAGATGATGCAAGCTGCAAGAATGCCTTCTGCCCAAGCAATATTTCTTAAAGAAACCAGTTGTACTACTCGTGTGCTTCACGATAATCAGATGCACAAGGGCACTACATAAGCAAACCGAGAGCACCAACACACTGCAGACTGGGCTATAAATACCCAATTATTTCAGTTTTTGAAGCTACCACTTTTTCTAGCCCATTTAGCAAGATCAGTTTCTTACCCGAGATCTGCATTTACGTAAGAGACATCCCCATCCAAACTCCATGCTCAGGGCCAGAGTGCTGAAAACCAGTTCTCTAGGAACATCTCTAGTGCACATTCCAATTCTTCAAAAACACAGCTAACCCACTCCTGAAGGAGGACATGGTAATCACTCATACCCTTTATTTTTAGCCTTGCTCTTCCTTCAAAGCCCAGCAAGATATGTGGAGTTTTGCAGTGTGCAAAGAATCCCTGCTCATGATTAACATCTATGTGAATAATAGAGCTTTAATCTGGTTTCAGTCAGTTACCTACTGCTTCAGCAGTTTAACATCATGTGGGAGCAAGAGCAGCAAGGGTATCCAGCCAGCTTTCATAGAACTCAAAGTAGTACTACAAGGCTTAATTAATTGAGATCACCAGATGAAAAATCTCATCATATATATAAAAGGTAAAACATCTGCTGATGCTCAGGCAGTCCTGAGACGGGATGCTACATGGAAACCTCAGATAAAACTCCAAAGACAAGAGACTGAGAACCATCTGCCTGTAAGGATTGTGTTCCTCCTGCCCCAGAGTCCCAACCTCAGCTGGGTGATGGGTCTGAAATGTAATGGCAGGAACACAAGCCAAGTTCAGTGTTTTAATCAGACACCTATTTTCAAGCCAAATCTTCCAGTAAACCCAGTGTGGACTGAGCTGCTCCTTTTCAAACAGTGCAAGCGTGAAGGCAGCTCAAGCAGCAGATCGGCCTCTCAGACCATGCACAGGCTGCCACTGCACAGGTGGTCTTGATGCCACCAGTCCTGGCTGAACAGAAGCAGAGAGGGAAACACAATTCATGCAGACCACACTGTGATATGGCTGCAACTCACCCTCCTTCCACATGTAACCTTCCCTCATTCAGAGAGGGGCTGATCTGAAGCCAGCCAAAGTCACTGCGAGAGTGAAGTACCAAACCTGGCATCTCAAAGGAAATCAAACCCTGCTGCACTGGTTCCTGCTCTCAGCACAAACCAAGTGAGACAAAGAGCCAACCATCTAAAGATGCTTTGAAAGGGCAGCTTGGTATTTCCCAGGCCTCCTTGGACGTAACTGACCCACAAAAGGTCCCTGGCTGCACCAGGCAGTTACCCTTTGAGCAGTGACCATCTATCATCCCAAGTCATTCAGCCCTGAGTCACAGCTGTGCTCAGACCCTGTTCAGACATCTGCTCTCCTGCTGTCCAGGTTCAGATCCTGCAATGGATCCAGATTCTGCTGGAATGGTAGGCAGACTGCAAAAATCATTTGCAACTCGCCCTCCTCACCATGACAGCCAAGCTCTCTTCTCCACTGTCTAACTTCTTCCTCATAACCTTTTCTCTTCCTCTACCCCCACATTCTCAAGTGCTCAGAGACAGTGATGGCTCTTTGTGAGGCCATTCTGATCCATTTCCATGAGCCCTGCACAGAGTCCTGGCACACCAGCAGGCACTGAGAGCTCCTGCAGTTCTCACACCATTCTCACGCAGAAATGCCGCAATGCCAACGGCAATAGTTACCCACAGGGACACAGTGCCAGCCTGGGGCACAGCCCCACGGGTTGGCAGTGCCGTTCTGTCTGTGCCACCACAGAAACACCTAGGCTGGAAAAGTCCTTTGAGAACATCGAGTCCAACCACCCCCCAGCACTGCCAAGCCCACCCCTAACCCATGCCCACAAGTGCCACATCCACACATCTGTTAAACCTCTCCAGGGATGGGGACTCCACCACTGCCCTGGGCAGCTGTGCCAGGGCTGGACAACCCTTCTGGACCATCTTGACCCCTCACACTCACCTGCCTGCTCACAGAATGACTGCCCAACACCACTTCCCCAGCTGGTGGGATGCAGCTCCCAATTAAATCCAGGCAAACCTTTCTAGAGACTGGGCTGGGTGACACACCTCTATCTACTCTCCAGTTTACAATATAATGTGATACTGATTTTTTTTTCCAAGTATATACTTAGGCATAATACATTTTAATGGCAAAAAGATGCTTTTTTCCATAGGGTCTGTGTGTGTGTGTGTGTGTGTGTGTGTACTTGATTCCCGTGCTTCAAACAGATCCAGGAATGGAATTTCATACTTTTATAAAATTAAGAACAGATGCTGTGGACTGTTTAAACCAGCAGAGAAAATAGTAAGAGGAACACTCCAAGGAAGGTGACATGAAAAAAACGCTGAACATTGCAGGAAAATGGAAATACAATAATGACTGTGGGACTTCTGGGACACATGAGTCCGTGCCACAAATCCCTCAGGAAAGACAGCTCCCAGCTCGGGCACACTGAAGTTTCTTCTGCATGAGCTAGAGAGAGAAAAGCAATAGATAACAGCAGCTGGATATAGAGCACATTTATCTTATAGTACAACAGAGATGCAGTTCACCTTAAAATATGAATCATGGCACATGCAAACAGAAATCCCTTCCTTTTCTATCAAGTTTACCTCCAAATACTAAAGCAAATGAAAAGCTGAGTTACATTTGCCTGCTGCTTCTCTCTCTACTCCTTTCTGGCATGTCCCTTGGCTGGGACAGTGGGGTTTCCTGGGAAGCCGAGGCACCAGCAGGCTGCCAACGCCATGCCAGGCACGTATGTATTTGTTCAGTGTTCCATATCTCCATTCCAGCTTTCAAAACTGTTGGAAGCTTCTCCTGCTGGCTTCTGGTGCCCTGTTTGTTACCACAAGGTTTGCATCTGGGGCTGAACCCAAGCCAGCATCCTTTTGGACATGAACTGGTTCGGGATGAATGCCTGCATCTCTCTCTCCCATGCTGACTCAGGAGATACCTCACTTGGAAGGAAAGGTACCACGTTTCCATAAGGAAAGGCACTCCTCAGAGTGTCAGGAGTGGTTCCAGCCTCTCTCTTCAGCTCCATACAGCACTGCATGGTGCCACTGGCATTGTCACCCCCATTCTGCAGAGCGTTATGCTGCGGTATGGAGGACGTTAAGCAACTTTTGCCTCTGGTCACAGAAATAAGGGCAATAATGGGACTGGAATTCAGAGCCCGAGCTCAGATCCTGCCTCACACTTCCTGCACACAGAAGAACCTGTATTGGACTTGCAGATCACACATTTGCATTGCAAAGTGAGGAGCAGTGCATAAATGCCTGTACGTACAAGCAGATGTGTATTCAGTAGGCAGATCTTTGGAAATTCACCACATAACATTCTGTCTACAAGTCAAAAGCCATCTCCAATTGCTAAAACTTAAATCAAAACACAAGTTGCTACAATTCATAAGGAGCTTAATATTTATTACCATGTATTGCAAGCATGCAGCTATGTAGACTCCCTTACTGTCTCCAGTGATTATTCAAGGGACCAGGAAAAGAAAGAATAGCCTTTGATAGTAACAAAAAAAAAGCAAGTGTGGAGAAAGCAATGTATTAAATCCTTTTCACAGCCAAGAGGCCAACGAAAATGCTATATATTTATAAAGGAAATGAAAACCTGTCAGGGACAAAATTAACTGAATAACAGAGCTTGGGCTGAATAAAGATAAGCAAGAACTCAAGAACCAAAAACACCTCCAGGGTGGAAAATGCAGCATGCTCTGCATCCCTGGGCTCTGACTGGATGTACAGCCCACTTGGGTAAAAGTCAGATAGGAGTCCCCAGCTACTCCTGATAATCTGCTGGCAAAGTGAGGTCAGCAGATGTGTTGTTCACAGGATGGATAATATTGAAACAACTGGAGCATCTTCTCTGCATTCCTTCAGTGGGGACAGAGAGGGAAGAGGACCCTGCAGCTCCCCGGGGCAGTGGGGAGTGTGCTCAGGACATGCCACCAGTGTTGGATTCTCTGGTTTCACACTCTGGATTTCAGCCCCATCCCTCTGCTGAGCCCACCAGGACGTTCATGGTTCCAGCAGCCTTTGGCAGGAGGAGCAGGAGGCTGCAGGGGTAGACATCAGCTCCCAGCCCACGAGAGAAGATAAAGCCTTCAGGATACAGAGATAGAAAACCTCTAATTTGCCACAGAAAAAGTGCCCACAGGCCAAGGATCTGCCCTGTATGGGCTGGTCTGAATTCTAATTCCACAACTGGAAGAGCTGGCCCATCATATTTCTAAATTTTTTATGTTAAAAGACTACCTGAAAAATCACTGGGAAATGTAACAATTCATGAAAACCCACATAAAATATAACAGTTATAAACCCTATCTTGACAGAAACAAGGCTTTTTAGTGTGCAGATGACTTGGATTCAGTTCCTGATATTAAATAATTTAGCTTTATGTATCTAATTGCAGGAAGTTTGTGTGATTTTCAAAATAAACAACATAAGTATTTCATAATTCAGATACTTAATTACTATTACCATATTGATTGCAGGAAATAGGATTAACCACACATTATATATTGTCAGAGGATAATGTCAACAATCTTGATGCAAAGGCTACCAGTGAATTAGCTGGCTGTACTACGTCAAAAACAATGTTGTAGTAAGTACAAACCACAGCCATCAGGAAGGAGAATTCTCAATAAACTGGCATGTTCATCATTCCACCTTGACTTCCCAGTAAAGCCAGGAGGGGAACAGAAACTGTGTAAACATGCAAAGTTAGACTCATGTTCAGGAGGAATAAAGTCGGACAGTCTTTATCTCTTGAAGCTTTCTTTTCTTAGATGATTCATCAGAGCAGTCATTAAACAGGTCCCAAAAATGAGTCCTACAAAGAACAGTAATGCTTCTTCTTCCCCCACCAGTTCCTACAGAGGGGTCTGGCGAACTAGCAGGAGGGATCTGCTTGAGTGTATTTCCCAAAGGACACCTGAGAGTGGCCAAGCTGTGCAGCTCCCCAGGTCACCTCCTCCTCCCTGTGCCCCTGCTCTGCTGCCAGGGCAGATCAGTCACAAAGGCAGAAGCACCTCAGCATTTTTACCGAACTGGCCCAGGGCTCTGCCCTTGCTCCACCTTCCAGTACCCTCACACAAAGGGATGTGCCATAGGATATGCCTCAGCAAAGTTTCGTGAAACACCACCAAGCATTTCCTACCAAATGCAGCTCTCCAGAGCAGCTGGTTTCAGTCCTTGCACAACCACAGCCACGTGCAGCCACGAAGCCTGTGCTGTGCTAAACCCCCATGGACAGCCATGGAGTACAGCCCGGAGAGGCCACTCCAGCTCTCTCAGCACAGACACTGTCATATCAGATGGGAGCAGCAGAGGTGAAGTTGTGCATTAATGAGAAGTGCTGGTTTCAAATCTGAAAAGATGCTTTTAAAACCAAAAAACACAACAATGCACCGGGTTTGCATCTTCCTCAACACAGACTGCAGTTACGTCTCCTTACAGCAACAGAAGGGAAAAGGCTTAACAGGAAAGCAGCAGAGGCCTTTCCCTTGCACATGAAAAGCAGGTTGAGAATCTCCACAGAGGCACTTAGACATCTCTTGCTGTATAGAACACAATGCTCTGATACTCCTGTTACTTGCTTTTCATCATCTCGAGGATTCCACAAATCCTCAAGTGTGCTGGGAGCTGTTGGACAGATCCTGCATGGGAAGGTGGCAGTGGTGGAGGGAGGGAGCCTGGCAGCATTCCACTGGTCTCCAGAGGCAGGGATGGCCACTCTGACCACTGCAAAGTGCATGTCCAGGCATCACAACCGCAGCTTTCAGCAGCCCTGCCTCACTCTTTGCTTGTCACCAGTGGAGCAGGAAAACACAAATCCCCCAACTCAGAGGGAAGGCACAAACCCACTGCAGTCACCCACCCACAGACACAGGAGTCCCCTCAGGGCAGCTCTGCAAGCTGGGCAATGCTTTGCAAAGGAAATTTCTCAATGCCTTTTAGCCTTGAGAGCAGAGTAAACCCCTTCAACCCTAACTAGCATCCAAATTAGCAACGAAAGGAATGCCAATGGATGTCCCCAGAGAAACTGGCTCTGGCAGCAGGAATTAGCACTTTGATCCTCCTCTCTGGACAGTGGAGCAGCACTCATTTGCACTCACAGCTACCACAGTGCAGCACCCAACACACGAGTTGTTCCTTGAAGGGACAGCCCCTGACAATGCATTAAGGCCCCCTGCCTCATGCAAGGCTCATGCTGCATTTCCCAGTGATTTGTCCAGGATCTCCCACCATGGCTTCACACCTGGCTTCAGCCCCTACAGAAATACTGGTGCTTTCAGAGCTCACCCTGACTGAAATCAGCACTTATTACACCTACACATTTTTGCTTTGGTTCCTTCTGTGATGAGGTGGGGCTACAGGCAAATGGGGCTACTTTCAAATGCAGAGAAGCCCTGCCTGGTTCCCAAGGTTGGCATCACTGGTACAGCACTCCCAGCCTGAGGCTGCTGCTGGGCATTTCCCACAGCCTACAACAGGTGAAGACTCCAGAGAACAGTGCTCCACAGCAGCCTTACACAAGGATTTAGGAGCTAGGACACCAGGATTTGCATCCTCATCTCCCCCAGAGACAGAGCAGGAAAGCAGAGCTGGACTCGTGTGGGGCTGGCAAATGTCCTCGAATTCCCCATGTGCATCCTGAAAGGTCGATTACTGCAACATTTTCACATGCAAATACCTCAGAGCTAGCTTCTCAGATCGACTTTTACCAGATTGATCCGGGGCCCAAAGGCACTAAACTCAGCTTTAGCAAGCGAGAGCTGTGGCCCAATTTCCAGCAATGCCTGGTGCGTACAGCAGCGGGGAAGGACAGACAACTCGCAGCACTGCCACGGAAAATTCTGCTCATTATCTTCATAATTCTGTATTACAGGATTCAGCTACACAAAATCTCCCATCAGATGTGACAGAAAGAGAAACTGCTGTATTTACATAGAGCAGCACATAGCACATGTTTGTGTGTGTGCGTGTGTACACACCCTCCTTATGTTTTTCCAGGAAGCTACAGGAATCAAAATCCATCTCCATTTGAGTTAGATAACCTTCACAGATTTTATTGAAAATCCCTCAATTTTTCATGTCCTCAGCGTTGCAAGCTTAACCAAATATCCTAAAACCGAAACACAAATGAACACCAGTGACTCTGCCCCAACTCCACCAAATCTAGACAGAAGGAGCATTTATAAATTCATTACCAACACCAGGAGGATTTCCTTGTCCTCTCTGAAACCCAGCAAACCGTGGCCAGCTGCTCCAAGTACCACAAATCTCACTAACTCTAAGCCATATGAATTTTTAATAGCAATGCCAGGAGTAGGTGCTGAAGGCAAACAGAGGCAGCCTTCTGCAGCCGCCCTCCCACCAGGAGAAATTCCCAAGTTCCAAAGCGATGGCAGACAATCCTCATGCTCCACTTTGGAAAGCACAAAGACATGCAGTGAGAATCAGAAAGCAAAATACTTTATGGCACATTGGAAGCCCAAATAATAATGCTGAACTGGAGGTAAGTGCATTTGAACAGAAGTACTTCCAAGAGAACCCAACAGCAGATTTCATGGTGGTGCACAACATTTCCAGGAAACTCAGCTGAGGTTTTGGACCTTGCACAGCCAGCACTTCACTTAAGTCTATTAAGTCTATTTTTTGGCATACTGTGTGACCATGGAGGCCATCAACATAAAGACTACTTTTCCCAATGCCAGTTCATAAAGAAGCACAAGCAAAATACACGAGGTACCAACAACAACCCAAGGAGCTCTCCCACATCAGGCAAGGAGCCTCTTTTCCCACAGAAATCCCAAGACTGGAGGCTTGACACCACATTTCCCACACTGGCAACACCAGCCACCTGAAAAATAGGTCCCTAAGGAGTTAAATTTAGAAATGAACTCTCAGTCCCACTTAAGTGACACTTTTGTGATGACTCAAACAGGGCCATGAGTTTAGATCACGACTTGGCTGGTTTTTGAAAAGAGGACACCAAGGTGCAGCCCAGCTCTGCAGTTATTTCAGCCAGCACACACGTCTGCCTGCAATCACATGTCAAAACTCTTCCAGTAAAACAGGTAAACCATCAGGACGTGATCACATCCACACCCTGAAGTCATAGTGCCTCATCAGGCAGCAGGAGGAGGAGGCCAGGCCTCGGCAGAGTGAGCTGCAGATCTCCCCAGCACATCCCAACCCTGCAAGACACGGCTCCTTGCACCCCTTGCCCCACTTCTCTGCTAATATAACACCCTGGAAAGGCACAGCAAAATATAAACATGGAAAGTTCAGATTTCCTGATAAGACAAGAAAAAGCACAGTTCGTGACATCTCGCATCTCCAAAAATTCCATGGCAGGTTTCCTTGTTGGAGGTGACCTGACCCCCATCAGGCACCAGCACAGGTAATCAGCTTTTCTTCTGCCTAGACCAAACAGCTCCAAGTGCTCCCTCCCCACAGGAGTCTGGCACTTTGGAGATTTAACAGCTTCTAGCTTTGCAGAAGAGCCATTGTGGGGTGAACACTGAGGAGGTGACCATGGCTTAGCTTTAGGAGGTGCCCACAGCAGCTGGCCCCAAACCTTCATTTTGCTTGTGGCATTTGATGCCCATTTTGCAGCAAAATCCCAGTCAGCCTGTAAGAAAAACTGTGTGATTACATAATGGCAAAAGTTCATAATTATCAGTCTACAGCCACCAGGCATCATCCCTGATTAGAAAGAGGGAGGAGAGGCTGCAGGAGACCCTGGTAACAGGGCGACCAGCACCGTAAAGGTGCCCACGCCTTTGGTACCTCTGGGCTGCAGCTGCTGTGCAGCCACCATTCCTTCACTCTCACTGTGTCTGTCATCTCTTCACTCTGTCCATCCCTTCTTCACTCTGTCCATCCCCTCTTCACAGTGTCCCTCCCTCATACAGGGGCAGCTCAGAGCACAGCAGACCTGGGCTTGTAAAGCCCAAGTGCTTCTCTGGCACAGCCAAGGCAGGAGAGGCACGCAGAGCACAAACCCATCCCTCCTGCCTCTCCGCTGCACTGCCACCCTCCCTGTGGGACAACCCACAACACTGGCCCTCAGTGGAAGCAGAGAACCCAGAGTGTTCTGTGCTGCCCTGTCCTCACAATGGAGGGAGGTGTGGAAATTCCCGGAACATGCTGCCCAATTATGAGCCTCTCACCCAAACGGGGGCACCTGGGACCACACCCCCACAAGGCCACTTGGCTCAAGTTTACAGGGAGCTGCTCAGAGAACCACAGCACACTCTCCACGGTTAATGTAAAATATTAATGTCTCATTTGTTCAACAATTTTGTGGAAATTAAAACTTTTAGGTTAATCATATACTGAACAATTTTAATTAAAGCAGTTATAAAACAATTAATCCACAAGAGCAGGCTTGGATCCTTGCCAGCCTTATTGGTTTAATACATGTAGGCAAAGCTTATTTCTCCCCGTGTTTGACTTAATGAATGCTAATAAGTGACACAAAATATGCATGCAGCGCTCCTAATATAGTTAGTCCATCTGGTTTCACTTGCATTTTGTATTTGTCATTTTGCTTTGATAGAGGAATTGAAAATGAATTCTCCGTGCTAGAAATTAGAAGAACTTTGTACCCTGCTTAATTTAAAATAATTTTTGCAAACCTTTGGGGGAAAAAGAGACAGCAATTGAGTACAGCACATTAGCCAGCTATCTTTTTGGTTGTTCCAAGGTTGGAAAAGAGCACAAGACAGAAATACAGCACTGTGCCACAGCATGAAGGAATGAACAACATGCACTCAGCTTTTTTTTTACCAGCATTTCAAAAGATGTTTTTTGCTTGAATAGATGGTAATATAAAGGCAGAGGATAAAATATGATTTTAAGCATCTGAGACAAATCCTCTACTATTTCAATTTGTTCTGCATTACAACTTGTTTGATCCATTTGGGGATGTACTTGTTTGCCAAAGCAAGCAGAGCTCAACCTCGTTGTTGAATATTTAATCTATGCCAAAATTTTTTACCTTTTAGCACTTATGTTTGAGTTACACAGTCATGTTACTTCCAGTAATGCTCTGGACCATCACTGCTGGATGCAACCACTCAACCTTGCCATGTAAAAGCCATGGGCAAAGGCCCTGCAGAGCTGAACTCCTCTGCCTGCAGCTCTAACCACCCTGTGAAGAGCCTGATCTCTCCCAGGGACGTGCCAAAAATTAAAAATGGGCTCTTCTTTGCCTAAAATCCAGATAACACAACTCATGTCACTCTGAGATCATACGTGATGTGCTACAACTATGGGAGGTGGCCTCTATGGAGATTCTAGTTCCCAACACAGCACCAGCACCTCCCTTCAGAGGACCCCAATTGCCCCTGGGCAGCCAATGAGGGTCCTTCCATTAATACCACTGGGGTCTGCACCAGCTCTTAAATCCAGAGTGACACAGCAGGAGGCACAGCTGCCCCAGGCTAAACTGTGCACAGTTTCCTTCTTCCCTGCCTAAGGTCACTTCCCATTTCTGCTGCTGAGATGTCCCAAATGGTGGCAACAGGGAGCCTGCTAGAGCTTAAAAACTAGCTCTGTTCTTAGGGGACCAGTGTGCCAAATTCAGTCACCTCAGGACAAGCAGGAGGAAGGGAATCTTGTGTGTGCATGTCTTGAAAAATGCATTAAAGACAGGAGGGCAGAAGAGGAGAGGAGAGCACCACCGACCACCCACTGGCCACCAAAACCCTCGTTGTACCCTCAAGGTGATGAAGGGAAAATCTCCTACTGCTTCAGAACTGCAAAAGTGACAATAAATCTGTGCACCAACCACTGGCATTATCTGCTTAGCCCAGTAATTGGTTTATGGGCCACCCTTGGGCTCACCTTGATCTACAATTTCTGAGTCACACTGCTCCTCACTGATGTCTCCTGGTACTTCCCACAGGAAAGGTACTCTGACCACGGCAGGAAGGAAATGTGGGCACACAGCCTGTGCTCCACACTCATCCCACACCTGACCTGTGCTGTCCTGCACCATTTAGTCACAGACGACCTGAAGACAGCAAGACCTGGACACCTCCATAGTAGAAGATGGAGCCTCAGTTCACGTTAAATTTCCAGCCACTCATTAAAAATGCCAGCTCAGCAAGGCAGCACAAGAGGAAGATGGAGTGTAGGGAGCATGAGGAAAAGACAAGGAAGAGGTGAAACAAATGGGAACAGCTTCAGCCACGTGAATAACTACTTTACAAGGAACTTGTTCACTGTTACTGAGCAAAATTTGGAAACTGGTGTGTGAAATACAGCCCTGTGAGAGCCCAGGGTACTGTGGTACCTGGGGGAGGGCAGCACGGAGCTGCCCCTTGGCCAGGGCTCAGAGCCCACGAATTTGTCAGCCTGGTTAACGCCTCCTGCAGCCTGACAGGAGGGGCTGAGCCTCCCTGTGCCGACACCCCACTGCAGATCCCCACGCCTGGGAGCTCTCGGCACAGTTTGCCAGCTCAGATCTTAGTCACAGTTTATCCCACAGCAGTCTCTTCAACGATGATACTGCACTTTTCTGCCAGAAAGGTCCCAAAATAGCTCCCGAATCACCCGCAGGCTGCTGGAGCCCATGGTGTAGTAGCTCCTGGTGCAGCAGGCAGGGGAGCTGGGGCTCCTGCTGAGGGGATGCCCCAGCAGGTACCACAGAACCCCGGGGTGATGCCCCAGCAGGTACCACAGAACCCCGGGGTGATGCCCCAGCAGGTACCACAGAACCCTGGGGTGATGCCCCAGCAGGTACCACAGAACCCCGGGGTGATGCCCCAGCAGGTACCACAGAACCCTGGGGTGATGCCCCAGCAGGTGCCTCAGAACCCCGGGGTGATGCCCCAGCAGGTGCCTCAGAACCCCAGGACGTGAAGCTGTCACACAGCAGCCCCTCCTGCCCAGCACCATGGGGCTGATGTTCCTGGTGGTGACACCAGACCAATGGGCTGATTCTGTGCAGAGTCTGAGCAGAAAGGGAGGTCCAGCACCAAAATGAAACTAAAATAGAGTGCCTGGGTCGCCTCTGTGTCCCATGAACTGAGGGCTCGCCAACAAGCCTCTTTGTAAGTGCTAAATACCTTCTCTGTGTGTCACTTAGAAAAGAAGAGATGTGAACCCGGCAGAGCAGCTTTGCTTGCTTTTTTTTTTTTTTTTTTTTTCAGTGTTTAAACATCCTACAAACACTGTTTAGGGAAGTCAGCAGGAGGTCAAATAGAAGCCTTGTGTCTCAGTGGATAACAATCCTTCTGTGAAATCATTCCAGCACGAATCAAGTCACTCTTACATCTCCCTCTCCACCTTTTTTTTCTTTTATTTTAAAGGCATTTTAGCAAAGCTCACTTTGAAGTTTAAACCTCCTGCAACAACACCACTTGCCAACAAGATAAAATATTTAGTACTGCTATATACTAAAATCATATCTCTAACAATACCTTCCACACCTGACATAGCACAAAAGTTAATTCAGCCAACAAAGCAATGCTTGCATTTTGTGTCTCGAGAAGCAGCAATTTATCTTTTTTGTATATATAAATTACATACACTATTGTGCCATTTAAACCTAAAACCTCCTGTTGTTAAATAGAGAATAGAAAGATCTTTAAACACCGACAAAAAGATCAGAGTTCTAGAAAGAGCTGTGACAAATGCAGGATAATGTTACTAGCTTGGCAAAATAAACGTGAAAACCATCATGCTCCCCAGCAAATCCTCCCTGCTCGAGCTGACACATGTCCTTCATCTCCTCGGCTTGGCTGGGGCTGCCTCCCTCTCTTGGAGGGTCCCTGAACAGCTGATAGGAAGCACTCACCATCATGGAGTGAGGGCTCCAATGGGAAAGCAAAACAACTGCAGGTGAGCACGGGCAGTGCCTGGGAGTGCCAACAGCCTGTGCCACACCTCCTGCACCCACTGCCTCGGAGCAGGCACATGCAGCAGGGTCAGCCAGGAGAGGCTCCCCCTCTGCAAACACATGTGCTCTCAGGAAAGGCAGGAATGGTGCAAGGGCTAGGGTAGAGAAGGGACATCCATCCTGCAATCTGACCTTCTGGGTCTGTTGTTTGAGAAAACAAATGGAAATGTTGCAATGTCTGCAATGCTTGGTTGGCAAGGTTGTTTCTCAGTTTTTTCTCCACTAGTGGTCTTGTCTTCTTTAGTCACCTCTTAAAAACAAACTTAAAGAACCAGCAACTACCTTCCCCCAACAAAAATCGTACCATCTGTTCCCATTTCTGCCCTTGCTTTTATAAGCTGCTCCTTACCATGAGAAAAGGCATCACCTCAGTGCCTCACGTATCACATCCCCCCTCCCAGCATAATTCAATGCATTTTACTCTTTCACATAAAATTAGCAGAAACAGTCCCAAAATGTCTGTCTTTTCTCATCTCTTTGCTGAACCTAGAGCTGACAAACTTCTCTCCAAGCAATTCAATTCTCCTCTCACATATGCTCAGCACACATGCACTCAGTAATGCCATATCCACAGAACCAGCTCAGGGCTCCTGAACTCAAAAAAAAACTAATTTAAAACAAACACATAAATGCTTTTTCTATCCTTTTTGCCTCCACAGGATGAAAACCACAACAGTGTCAGTCTGAATCAGACCCCAGACCCCAAGACCATCCCTGGAGGTCTGTCTAACCCCCGGGCACGGCTCCCTCCGCTGGTCCATGATGCCAGCTGGGATCAGATTTGCCATCCCGTCCTTGTGCTCCCCCACCTGGCCCTGCCTCACTCTTGTTCCATTCAAACACTGTCTTTAACCTCCATGTTCATCTCTCAAAGCCTTCCCGCCAGGAGCTGTAAACATGTTTCACATCCTCTCCTGCACTCTGGTGCCTCTCCCATTGCTGCCCGGAGCCAAACCTTTCCCAGCAGCCCCACACCAGCAGACTGGAGGAGGCCCCACTGGAAGCACGGGGCGGAAAACATCACAGCTGGGGGCTTTTTACAATGTGAGCCAAACAAAACCCAGACATTGCCAAATAACTGTTACCTGCAGCTTAAATAACTGCTTCTTGTAGGTTTATTATTTTTTAAACAATAGTATGTGTGTACACATCCATATATGTGCTTTTTTAAGGTACAGACAGGATTTTCATGTCAGTGATTTTCTTTTGCTTTTCTTTGAAATTAAGAGCATAATTCACCAAGTACGAACTTCTGCTAGGAACAAGCATTTCCAAAAATTTATCCTCTGCTTTCCCATTTAGAATTACACCACGGCAAGAGCCTCGATCTTTATCTCACTTACACATGATGTCATTCTAAAGGCAGAAGTAGAAATACTACTAATTTACTCCAGAGTGAGTGCTGCATTAGTATTCATGACATTAAGATCAATGGCACAGAATCAAGCCCTCCTAACTCAAATCCAACACCAGGACAGCAGTACCCGCCATCAGCTGGTCTAGGCAAGTATTTAGGCAGAACCTCCAGGTTATTGTTTCCTCCCTGCCTTGTGCAACTGCTGCTGCAACGTGTTTTTAAGATACCTGGCTTGGGATCTGACTGCTGACGGAGCGACCTGATGGGCAAGGCAAGAAGCAGGACCCTGCCACCATGGGAGGCAGAGAAAGGTGGAGAGAAACTTGCCCACCTTGAAGTCAATGCCACTGAGCCCTGCCCCTGGGAGAGCACCCCAAAGCCCTGGGGGGCCCTGCTGCCCACACCAGAGACCTCCTGCACCCCCCGCAGCAGCCGGGAAACGTGACTGAGAGATGGAGCTCTGCAAAATGATCTATGAGAAAGAATCAAATAACAGTAATAAAAAAGCACTCCACCTGTGGGTGATCATACTTTTTAAGATGGATTAACAAAATGACTGCTTATTTATTGAAAATAATGAATAGCCTAGTGCTTTTAGCTCTGAAAGGGATGCAGGGGGGAAACCTGCTGCAGCAGGGTTTTAAGTAAACTGAAAACTTATGGTGATGGCATGCATCACAGCCGGGAGGGAAACGGGGACTCTGGGGAACATGACTAATGGTAGCTCCTGGAAAGCACACCAGGACTATAAGCAAAGCCAGTAAAAGAGTCAAATGGAGAGAAAGGGAAACGTAGAAAGAAAATGTAGGTTTGCTCAGCCTGGCTCGAGACTGATGCCTCGAACCAAGATTTCAAAGAATTCTGAAACAAAGGGAAGGAAATGCCACCTATGAAATAACCCTTGCATCAGGTTCTATCTCGTGTCTCTGGACTCTGGCCAAGCCCATGTGCATGAGCATCTATATTAACACACGAGCTAGAGCAGAGACTGTCTAAAACAAACAGCAAAACTCAACCTGGGCTCGAGGGTCTGTCAGTCAGGTCAGCACTAAGCCCTCAGAGCAGATTTCCAATTCTGGGTATTTTCCCTCTTACCAGACTCTTTAAAAACCTAAATCTTAAAAGCATCTTCCATCAGCACCTATGAGTGAAGCAGGGAAGGGCTCTTTGTTTTACAGAGCAGTGCAGAGAAAGCAAGAGATCAGATTTCTAAAATCCCCCTCCCTACACCATGTGCTGTCTTTAGTACACCTTGTGTAGAGATCTTCAGGGTGCTTTGCCACAAGGACCCTCTGAGTGAGGATTTAGCCCAGATTCAGCTGTTCTTTACATGACTGTGCAAGACCAAGTCCCCTGCCAGAAGAGAAACTGAACCCAAGTTCCCCTGTTGTACCTGCCTGTTAGATATCCCCCTCCAACAAAAAACCATCACACCCATCCCTGATATTTCACAAGTGGTGAAAAACAGGTATCAGCAAAGGTATGGCTAGGATTTTAACCCCAGTAACCAGAAAAGCAATGCAACACCACAAAAGTAAAAATGCCTTTTAGAGATGAATGCTATAAACCCCAATTTAACCTTATCCTTTTCTTGAGATTTCATTAAGCAGCAGCAGCTTAGAAACAGGCAAAGCGACTGTGATGCTTCACCAGGACCTTCATGACAATGGGATTAGGAACACCCTAAAGGTAACACAGCAGCACCACAGACTCATTTTTTTCAGCACTTTGTAACACAGCAGTGTAAGAGGAAAGTGGGGTCATTCAGGACAATGTAGTACACATGGGGGGAAAAGTAAAATGCTTCCCTCTGGATTAGCTTTCTTCCCAACTGTACCCAGCGAATCATGGAAGCAGATTAGTTCTGGGTGTTCATTCAAACCATAATCCTCTCACCCCAGTGCTGTTGCCTTCATGGTGCTAATTCAGTGAAACACAAGATCCCCTCACGGCTCATCTCGATTCGCAAGTGATGGCTGATAAAAAACAGGACCTTATTCAAATTTCAGCCACCACAGTGCAGAACCACAGGGTACTTTACTTTGACACCAACACTGCTAAACAAAAACTACCTCTAGAACTTACTAATTCCTTTTAAACCAAAAAAATGCACATTCTTGCTTTTTCTGCCTGTCACATTTCTATTTGGACATCCAGGACTTGCACAGCACTAAACAAAAAATATATACTGCTCCTGACAGCTCATTCCTATAAAGGGAAGAGTTAGATGAAAACCAAAACTCAGCATCCAAGCTTTTAAGAAACTAACCTAGCAGATTGCATGCAAACTTCCTTGGCAAACACAAACACCAGGAGCTGAATAATACATAAAAATATATATTGACAGAACTGCTTCTGTGCACACCACTTTCAACGTGTATGATGGAAGCACCAGAGAATCTTTATGGAAAGCCAGCACTGACTCGGCTTGAAAGGCACCTTAACAAACAAAGGAAGTACATTAAAAAAATGCAGTGCTAAGACATTATCAAAACATGCATTATAGCTTGTGAAAGCCCTCTGCGAGTGAGTGTGTCTGCAGAGGACTGTGCAGAGCATTGATCTGTCTGTGTTCTGGGCGCTTTTCGGGTGATGCCTGACCGGAGTTTACAAGGGCAAGCTCAGAGGTCCCTGTTGTTTATTTCTCTGCAGTCTTTTACTTGTCACTGGTAATAGTTTTCAAGCCATCCAGCCTGGGAAGATGCAGACAGGGGTTTGCCAGGGGTGAGAGGTCAAAGCAATAATGTGCCGACCAGGGTCAGAAATATTTATATGCACCAAAATGGTTCTAGATAATCAAATAGTTGAAATTGGTTTTGTGACAGGGCTTGTACTATTTGGCTGTTTTCCTTACACAACACAAATAAGGAGCAGGGAAGGGGAGGACACTCTACCACGTGTCTGTCTCACCTGCTGCATGGAGAGTCTGACAATCCTGCTGTGGCATTTATCAACCTGCTCCTGCCACCTTGGAAACAGCCCCTGCCTGGCCCCAGCCCTTCTGAGCTTGCTGTGGGCACAAGGGCTGCAGCCAGAGGCTTCAGGGGACAGGGAGCAGCTATTCCCAGGCATCAAACATCCCAATGATGAAGTCACTGAGCTCCCACGCCTCTGGTAAGTGGTACAGAGGGAAGGTCAGACACCCAGCTAACAATAAAGATGGAAAATATGATTGCTTCAGAGCTGGCCGAGAGCTAAAATCTTCTAGACAGGTAAAATCACTCACAAAAATACACCTGTGTGAGCCCTTCTGCAGATCAGCACTGCAGATCAGCAGGCACACCAGCACTTGGTATTCTCCACTCTGCCAGCTGCTTTTCACTTTATGTTTACTGGTAATGCAACAGAGCATCAGCCCCCTGGATTTCAGTAAAGTATTTACTCACTCTGAAATGGGAAAACATTGCTCTTGTTAAAAATTTCCATCAGACTGAAGCAGATCTGTGCCTCAGATAACATAATGACACTGAGGTCCTCAAGAGAACCCCTTCCAAAGCTAATAAAGTGAAAACAAATCCAGTTACATCAGGTTAATTTAAAGAACTTCTCTTTTTTAAACGCACATGGAGAGAAAATGGAAGAAACCTTCTAAATTAATTTCAGCATTATAAATTTGATTTAGTGAGTGCAGTGTGCACCACTGTGAGAGCAATAACAATATAGGAATGTTTTAAGCAGACAAAATAAATTATTTCAAAAGGGAGTGGTGAGGGAAGAAACGACAAATGTGTGAGAGAGAACCCACTCCAATATTAATTAGAGATCCGCAGTTCTGTTTGCATTTGGCTTCATTAAATGAGGAACTGGAATTAGCAGAGGCTCCAGACTCAATGGAGAGAAACAGCTGGAAACTCAGCCAAACCCCTCCAGATGTGCCTGGTTCTTACCCCCAGCCACAGAAGAGCCCTGGGTGACCAGCTCATGTTCCTGCTCCCATTCTTTGCACACCCAAGTGCAAATGATGAACCCCATCTCTGGAGAGCAGTTGCAGTCCCAGCTACTATACAGGAGCAAGGGAGACTTCATGCTTCAAATCAATGAGTCTATCCAAGCTACAGCTCCCAAAGGGGGTTTTAAACCCATCTAAAGTGAACAGTGATCAAGAAAGTGAAAAGCTTCAGCAAGCAAGCAAATGAACTGCAGGTTATACCACCTAAATGTGGGAACATGTCCCTGTGTTCCCCATGCCTGGTTCCTCAGGAGCCAGGAGGGAGCTGATGTTGGGATGTTCTGGGCACCTCCTGTTGGGACTGAGCCTTGAGCAAACTGTGCTGGGCAAACAGAAAAATGCTGAAGGGTCTGAGAACAGCAAGCAAGGACAGCCTCCCTTCTCCCAGGATAACAAAAACCTGGGGAAGCTCCCAGCCAAACAATGCACCTACTTGTTTGCACTGCAGTGATGGTTAACACTGGTGCATTTTCCAGGCACAGTCCCCAGGTAACTCATACTGCAAATTCTTTCATTTTCACAAGAACAGGGATTTTTTTCTCCCACCCCTGGAGATACTGACCCAAAATACATTCCCTTAAAGCAACCCCATGTCTCCTTGCAAAGCAATTGGCATGTTTTCCTTTGGCTTGGTATCAATCACACTGCCTTCTCAAACCCTGGTAGCTGGCAAGCAGCTGCTGTGGCTACATAACTTCCCCCCAAACCAGTGGGAGACTTGAAAGAACAACAGACCCTTGCCCATCCATACATGAACTGCTGCCACTCCTGAAGGAGCCTTGCTGCTGTGGAGCCAACACTGGGGCCCTGCTCCATGCTGGGGGACCAGCTCCTCCACCTCCAGCACCATATGGAGAAAGGGAAAGCAAACGTAGCAGCAATTTAATCCAAAGCAGATAACACCAACTATGGATGTATTCAATGAAAAAACCCCAAAAGGCAACACAAGGAACAGCAAATTAATACATAAGCTGAGCTCCTTTTTATATATAACATCTGTCAAAATACTGAAGTGTTTGCTTTTTTTTGTACAAGCAGGAGGTTATGATTGTGCAGACAGTCAATAAAGCAGGGCAGTATTATAAAAATTAGGGATTTCCTTCATTGTCTCTACTGGTTTGCAGTTACTAATTATGAGACTGCTAAGTGCCAAATGGTCAACAAGCAAATCTAATTGTTATTTAAGTGCAGCCAGCCAGGTTGTAGATACACTCACAATACACAGATGTACATTTAGTACACTGCTGGTTGCATATGGAGTCGGGTCTAGCAAAGGGAAGACAGCACCACGTCTCCCAGCCACGAGTTTGGACACACTCTGCCAGAAGGCACATCAAGGCAGCTGAGAAAGAGGCTCATGTTCTCTGACTGGGGCTCCTTATTGCAGGAACCAAGTAGCAGGAGGCAGAATAAAGAACCAGCAAATCAAAGAACGGCTTGGGCTGGAAGGGACCTTGAAAGGTCACGTAGCCCAACCCCCCTGCCATGGGCAGGGACACTTCAACAAGATCAGGCTGCTCGGAGCCCCGTCCAGCTTGACCCTGAGAGTGTCCAGGGATGGGGCATCCATCACCTCCCTGGGCAACCTGAGCCAGTGTTTTATCACCCCCACTGTAAAAAATTCTCCCTTATATCTAATTTGAATCAAGCTTCTTAGTTTAAAACCAATTCCCTTGTCCTACAGGCTCTACTAAGAAGTTTCCCCATCTTTCTTACAAGCCCCCTTACAGTATCGAAGGGCTGCAATAAGGTCTCCCTGGAATACTCTGAATTTCTTTAAAAGTCACAGGAGACATCCACGCAATGCTGAACAGTGACCAAAACTGAGGCTTTAATCCCTTATAACGCCAAAATCTGGCCCCTTTCTACAGCAGGGCATGGAAACTGGCTTATTAATTCCACAGGCTGGAAGAGATAACTGGGGTACAAATCTTAAATTAACGGTGCCACGGGGCCACATCCGTCACTTGCAAGCCCCCAAAGGTGCAGCAGAGTGAGGATCAGTGCATCACCTCGGGGACGGACAGCGAGGGAGCAGAGACTGGGACTGCTGCCACCCCACCCGTCACGCCCCAGAGGGCTGCTGTGTCAAAGGATAGGTGCTACAGCCAGAACAAGAATGGGGAAGAGGAGATGAATCAAGTCAGAGTCCAGCAGCTGCACCGCAATTCCTGGGTACGTTCCCCCAGCAGTGCTCAGCTGGGACCAGGGAGCAGCACCCAGTGAAATAACTTACACCTTCCTCTTGCACAGCTGAGCGCTGAGCCCGAATTACAGCACTGCAGTCTCAGATTCCCAACAGACACGGACTGGATGCTGCCAGGAGTCAAGCACCTGGCTCTGCTCCATCTCTGCACCTGGGGGTACAGGCTTCCCAAAAAAGCCAGTGCTCAGTCACCATGTCCTGAGGCAGGCAGCACACACTGATCCCTGAGCAAAGCAAGGAGAGCAGCCCTAGACCAGCAAGCCCACCTGAGCCTCTGGCATTTATCCTTTCTCCAAGACCCAGGTCCCCAGGGCACCCCTGGTCAAAATGGGAGAATCTCATGTATTTTACCACCACTCCAGAGACAGAAAGAGTCAGCTGAAAAGGGGACATGGAGGACCCACAGGAATGAATGAAGCAACTCTTCCCAAGTGGCACAAACAAAATACAGCATGATAATGAGGAAAATACCTTCAGTTTTTAGCCATTTACAATGCAGTTATCATCTCAGATTCGCAGCTCCGCTTCACTCTGCCAGCTTCTGAGTTTGGGCCAACTTTTTAGGTTTGATTTTTCTTTTTTAACTGCATTGTTTCCCTGAACTTTTCTAGGGCACTGCATCACAATGGACTCCACAGAGCTAGTCTACGACAGTTCACCTTTAAAGGATTAGGCAACCACAGAAAGTATTATAGCAATGCAGTTTATATAGACCTGGAATGTATTCTCCAATGAGATTAACCTATCTAATAGGATTTGGGAAGGCTTTCAGGGCCATTAGGATGCCCCCTACATGCTAAAGGCTCCAGATGCTGTAACCATTTGAATTAATCTAATCAAGACTGCCTAGGTGTATTTTGTCAGTGGCTGTTTCTGTCATTTTCATATTACATCTCAATAGACAACTTCCATCCAAGTTCCATTGTGTGCAAACAGGCAGACACATTCGAGCCTGATCTTCAATTATAAGAGACACTAATTATTAAAGCCTGGGTTTATAGCCTAATCCTGCAGGGTATGGAGCATTCCCCTAATGCTGCTGAAGGGACACTCCATGGACCCACTTTCCTTTATCTCACCTTAAAAACCATTCTACCCTGTCTTTATTTGTCACTCATCCCTAGGAAGAGCCCTCGGTGCTCCTGGGTGCCATGTGCTGTGCAGATCAGCAGTGCTGAGGATCAAAAGGAAATAAAAGCATTCTTATCCCAGAGCTCTGGCTGTGCAAACACACACAGTCGGACACAGCCGCAGGCCAGCACGGAATGGGAGCGTGGCTGGGAAGGGAGATGGAGAGGCCTCTGCAGACATCTCCTTTGATAAGCAAAGATGATGCCATAAATCGCACTGATGAGCACTTACCCTCTGCAAGTGAGCAAGGGCCTTGGGAGGGATGAGCAAGTGCAGGAGTTACCATCTCCTCAGGGGCTTTCAGCCCTAACAAAAACATTTCCTTTCTCCACAGGTTAAACAGAGATCCTCAGCACACATTCTTTAAATCCCAGCCTGGAGAGGAAAGCAAAGGCCAGCTCCCAGGCTGGCAGGCACTCCTGGCTGACAGAGAGACAGAGAAGTGTCCTGCATCCCCAAAAAACCTCCACACATCAACTGAAATCAACTGTGCACGCACAGCTCTCACCAAGCAAGGAAAGCACCCATGAGTGAGAGGGGCTGGAGCAACATCTGGAGGAGCCACGTGTGAATTTCGCAGTTACCTGCTCATTTGTCATCTCCATCCTTCCAAGTAGGAAGCAAACATAGATCTTTAGGATTCAGGAGGTTGCTCCTGAAAGGTGAAAGTCCTGAGCACCAGATTCGCCTAAGGTGTGACTGTGACTGTCACACATCAATCTGTGCCATTTTAAGCTCACAAGGAGCAACTGTAGTGCCAAGAGACTTTCACCTGAATGGGGCAGGCTCTGCAATGCTGCAGATCTATTCAAGCCCTCCTTTATGTTTATTTTCAAGGACTAGTTCAGGCATCTCTTCCTCAGTGATATTCATCAGAGGAGAGGAGCAAAGATGAAAGCCTGCAGCAGCCTCTGGGCAGGATTTGTCTAACCCTGTAATTCAGCCCTCCCAACAGACCAAAATTTGAGAGGTATGGGCACACCAGGAAACATGAACCATTTGAGCTGATCCTGACTTACCAGGCGGTGAAGAAGGAATTCCTCATTCCCCAAACACCTTCTCATGTGACTTTATTCTTAAATGAGTATTTTTCCCATTATTTTTCCAGTGGAAACAATTATTTTTAGAATCAAGGCTAAAAGGCCCACTGTTTGTT
Source organism: Aphelocoma coerulescens (assembly GCF_041296385.1). Taxonomy (NCBI): domain Eukaryota; kingdom Metazoa; phylum Chordata; class Aves; order Passeriformes; family Corvidae; genus Aphelocoma; species Aphelocoma coerulescens. The sequence goes on from NC_091032.1 coordinate 2,078,330, forward strand.
ACTGACAACTCAGAAACACAATGTTCCTGCAAAAGCCTTCAACCCTGCTGACAGAAATCCCACTGTCAGCAGCCTGGCCCTCTTAGATTGCCTGTGCTGCAGAACAAATACCATCACTCATCCCATCGAGCTTGTGTAAAATCAAAATACACCACAGGCACCGCACAGGGTGTATTTTTGTTTTAGGGACTGGCTCATATGTAGCAATTTGTGGTTGTGAACAGCGAGTGGAGGTTACAGAACCAGCATTTCAGGAGTTACCAAAACAAAGTCAAGATGGATGGAAGGCAGCAGATGCTCAGCTCTGTAATGCAGAGGACCTCCATTGCTTTCAACAGCTTTATATTCAGGTGCAACCATCACCAGTTTCTGGCCTGGTGCATGTTGCCAAATAGTAAGTGTTCTCCAATCCCATGCCAAGGCACAGGAGACCTCTCAGCAGGTCAAGTGAAATCTAACACTGGCATATACTAGTAACTTCACATGCAAATTGACTGACTCATTACAAATCTTTTCCCCTTGGCATTCATGAGAAAAGCCAGGTTTAGCTCTCAAATTCCCTCAAAATGCTTAAACACTGCACTTGTTCAGAAATGAGAATTCAATCTGCATTCAGGAAGTTACTTTCTGGGATGTAGGTTGGTGCTAACTCAAATTAAATTATAGTTCCATTTTTCTTAAACAAGAAGTTTTGTCACTTCTAGAAGTCCTGCCAGAGACAAGTGGCTCCACTGCTTAATTAAATCCAGAGTCAAGTCATGCAGATACAAGTCTGGCTCTGCCACAGGTGCTGCAGGTGAGCTAAAGCAAGTCACTTAATAGTCCCTGGGCTGCCCTGTCCCACAGGAGAGCACCCCATGGTACTTCATTTGTGCTCAGCAAATACTGTTAAGTCTTTGGGAAGAAAAGACTGAAGAAATGCAAATAACTTCATGCTCCTTCACATTGCTGCACTCCAATATTCCTGTCTGTCCTCGTGTTTTTATAATGCTATTTTATTTCCTTTCACCCTTCCTGTGCACAGGGTGCTTGTGTAACAAAAGCAGTACGAGCTGCTATAGGTTATGCCTCGATTCCTTTGGGCTCTCTCCCGTTTAACATTCCCCTCTTCCACAGAGCTGCTCTGGCTTGGACAGGAGGGAGCTGGAAGGGAGCGAGGCTCAGGACAGAGTTCACATTTTGATGGAGACTAATGACAATTTCTTGACCCACCATTTGGCCACAAATTAAAAGCCATCCCAAAACAGTCTGTGACACTTTTGGAAAATTGCCTAAATGCACTGAAACTGAATGCAACTCCTGTATCAAATCCAGCTGCTGCTTTAAAAAAAATAAAATGGTAATAACAAAAAAATCTTACAAGCCCTCCACAACCCCATCAGTGACTACAGAAGGACCAAGTACAAACCCAGCACTACAGGAAATAATCTCTGAAAATTAGTGAGAATAGGCATAAACTGAATGGACGACCACTCCTGGTTTAGACATTAAAAATCTTCATTTTCTTATTTTATGTCAACTTTGCAGAGTCTCCTATTTAACAAAGCTGAGATTAAAAAAAAAAGAAACTATATCTGATCTCATCAGCCATTCTGTCTTTAAAGCCTTTGACTACAATCCGCACCAGACATACTTAGCAAACTTTAAAATACAGCCTCTCAACATTGTTACAATTAAGTCACTCTGAAATGTCATGAAAAGCAATCTAGTCCCATTAAAATCTTCACACTCATTAAAAAAGCACTTACAGACTCGAAAATGTTCCTAATACATTATTTAAAGACACAAGATGTACAGTGACTAAAAACCTTGTACAGAAAGAGAATAGCAACAGTCTGCTTTAAAAAAGCCTGTGTGCAAATGTGTGTTATAATTAGCTAATTGGGAAACTGCAGGTAGAAGGCAGTTTGTCATCTACTGGTTTTGTCTAGAGGTTTTATTTATTTAATTCTCTTTTTATTAAAGGAAGAAGGAAAAGGGTGCTTTCTTTTTATGGAAGGAAAGAAAGCCCATTGTAGGCAATTTATGATCATTATGCACATGGCATGTGCCAAAGCCACCTCTTTTCCTGGAAGGGGTAGGGAAAACCACAGACATCCTCTGACACCAGACAGACAAACAAAGAAGGGGTCACTGGAAGTGGCACCTGTGAGGACCAGAATCCCAGAACAAAGACAAATGAGCTCGGGCTGTAACATGGCCACTGTCCTCCTAGAATGCTGCATCTTTTTTTGATATTAATAGAAGGTGAAGGTATAAAATTTGCATCTTTACTGAAGCCAGTGCTAGATGAACCATGTTCCCATAGAGCCCCCGAGCAATAGAACAACACTGGATGCTTCTTCCAGGGAAGGCTTTCACTTCTCCCTGTACCTCACCCCATTTAAATACTTGGATTTTACTGAGGTTTTTTCACAATTTTGAGCAGTGCAAGAAGGGAATCAGGCTGTAGAAAGGCATTCAGCCATCCTTTGAAGGAGTTGGAAGAACAAGAAAGAATCTGGAAAAATGGATCATTGTGAGAGGGATCTCCCTGTTTTTAGCAACACCAGCAGAAAGCAGTAATTTAAAAACAAATTTGGAGAAGAGGACAAAGAAAAACAGTACTTACTTGCAGAGAATGAGGGGCAAGAGCTCCCTGGCATTGTACAGAAGCTTCCAATCAATCACCAAAAAAAAGAAGGAAGAATCCAATCTAAGGCAATTTTCTGAACGGCCTCCTCCACAAACCATGACCCTCTGGAGAGCAGCAGGGCTCAGGGAGAGCACGAGGGCTCAGCCCAGCCTGCCAGATGCTTCCACATACCTCTGTGCCTTTTCCCCAGGAAAACATAAGGCATCACACTGACCCAGTCAGAGCAGCCACCTCACTGGGTGCTCTCCCAACAGCCAGCTGAAGGTCTAAGGAAGATCAGAACAGGCTCAGAGCATAATGAGTCTACCCAGAATAATCAGCCACCTGCACAAGTTGTGACTAGGGATCTCCTGAGTCATGCTCTTTAGCAACCTTGCTCTGTGTCTCTTCCACAAATGCCTCCAGCACATTTCCAAATCCACATCAGTTTCTCACACCCACCCAGAGGTGATGATTTCCACAGCTCGCTGCCTGCTTGCAGGAAGAAATATCTTCTTCTGCCTGTTTCGAGCCTCCACACTTCATCTGCTAGTGCTAGGTCTGGTATGAAGAAGAACTTTAACAGTCACTCTCCATCTACTTTATTCATGGCTGTATCAATGTTTATCACACTCCTGCTTAATCATCCCTTTTCCAGAGAAGAGCTCTCCTCTGTTCACCCACTCTGTACATGGAAGGTTTTTTCTCTCTCTCTGATCACCATCTTCACAGCCCATCCCTGTACCTCTTCCAGTTTTATTACACCCATTAGAGACAGGGAGCACATTCCAGGCATAGCAATCCATGGATATCTACAGCAGTATGATGGCTTCTTCCTTTTCACCTGTATTTCTGCTCAACAAGTCCCAGTACCCCATTTGCTGTGAATGCTCTTGAGCCTTGAACTGGTTATTTCTTTAGGACAGTCATCAGAGGGCAGGGGAAGAGATGTCTGCAGATTGTGTATCTGTGCATCTGTGCAGAGCGCCCTTCCTCTGCTCATCTGTGGTCCAGGAATACTCAGACTCATGGCCCGAAGTCTGAGGACAGAGCAGGTGTGGGTGGGACAGAGCAAGCATGTACCCAAACAAGCTTGGGATCCATCACACGCTGCTCTTCCAGCCTTGACCAAGCTGGGTTAAGGCATTACAGCTGAAACACACTGAAGCACAACAGATGTATCACAGTGATTTGTTATTCCAAATCTCCAATGAGCACGTTCAAGGGACAGCCAAAAACTTCCTGACTGTAGGCACCAAAAAGTGTCTGGTTCAGGCTGCAAACCCCAGAACTATAATGCTCATTATAATACTATTCATATGTAGCTAAAGTGACAGAGTAAGATTCTCTATTTGATACTCTCAGGAGGGGGCTACAAAAGTGATGAGCAGACTACGTGAATGAGTTTATCTTGGAGAATAATGAGTTTATCTTTAAAGAAAAGCCCATTGTAGGCAATTTATGACAGTTATGCAGGTTAGAGAAGGGGGGAAGCATGGGAGAAAAGGAGACGAAAGAGAGAAGCAAGAGCATCTTTTACAAATGCCAAAGACCTGAAATAATGTCACTTTAACTGCCAAATGCACTCCAGCTTTCAGGCAAATCAGTCATGAGGACGAGCAACTTCTCGAATCATAGCACAGCTGCTTCTCAAAAAAGCTCTCCTTAGCTGCAAAATCTTCTCCCTGCAAAATCTGCTCCGGCTCTCAGACATGTCCCAGGCCCTTTCTGAACAAAGGTCACCAATTAAAGGGACACCATGATCCCGCTGTGACATGGACCATCCACAGCACGGCCTGGTTTTCACTTGTGAAATGGCTGTATCTGAATTTCAGCCTCTGGAACCACAAGTCTCACAGATCTTCACCTATGAATGTTCCAGTCCCTGCAGAGCTCCTGGAACTATTCTCCCTGGTAAAGCCAAAGGCCGGTTTCTGACAGGATGACTGTCCTTGTATAAGGTTTATCTTCTGACAGCATCCTTCCCAGCCAGCAGAAAACTGTGCCTGCACAACCCCCATCCTCTGTCACACTGCCCCATTCAGGTTTGGTTCTTTTGGTAGACCTTAATAGTTGATGCAAATAGAAGAATGTTACAGGGCATAAAATAGCAAGAACAATCTGGACATATTTTATTACAGTGCTTTATCATTTAACACACAATGGGGGCATGTATTATGAAATACCACACCACCGAAGGTGAGATATTCTATTTTAATACAACTCTACAGCTTCCACACAAGAACAGATTGTTTTAACCTCAACTCCAGTAATTTCCAAATATGCAAAGATAAATGCTAGTCTCGTACAAAATGTGCTATTGTGACTATTGAACAAATTCAATGCTCAGTGAGAATGCAGGGAACTATAGCTCCCACATGGCTCCAGTACCTGAAGTTGACTCTCCAAACAAAAAGGCAGGGGTTGGTAAACACACAGCTGTTTCTGTTTCCCTCCTACACCCCTCCCATCTCTGGGGGATTCCCACAGCTCTGAGATTAATGCTCTGAAAATGGCTCTAAAGCCAAGGCAAAGGTTTAGCTACTCGAGGCAAGGGAGCACCCCACCAGCATGTGAAAGCACGGACTGCATCCATCAGCAAACCTCACACTCCCCCACTGCTGTGTGCAGTGGATTTGGGTGCTCAGGGAGCGCCAGCACCTGCAGTGGGCTCAGGCTGCACCCAACAACCACTGGGAACGGAGCATCGAGGTCCCACTCCAGGGAAACTCCCAGCCCAGAGTCACCTGGAACCACCTCCAATTCTGTGCACCTACAAGGAGGTTAAAACTTGCCTGCTACAGACAGTCCACCTACAGGATGCAATCACATCTATACTTTTAAAAACATCAATTAGTTAACAAGCACTGTCAACAGAACAGGGACTTTGTGCCTTGTGCTCTGAGCAGCCATTTGCACTGAGCCCATCCTGTATGTGCAGGACAAAATCACAGATTTTCTACAAATCAGGTAACTACAAAACAGAAGGGAAAAAAGCCCTAAACAGCACACCAGTAACATTTGGTCTCATTCTGCTCCCCACTTCCCCCTTCTTCCAACACATTTAGTCTCTTGCTTTCGTTCTGCTCCTCTGTACTAGAATTAAAAGAATATTCATCTTTAATGCCCAGAAGACAAATCAGGCTGTGCACAGCAGAAGACAGCCTGCAGCCTCTTCCAGAGACAGCAGGAACAGGCCATTGCAATCAGACTTGATAAAAACATCCCACAAAAGCCCCACAAAATTTGAGGAGAGACCCTACCTGAGCTGGCTGTGAGCAAAGTACACATGGAAGCACCTGCACTGAAAGGGAAGAGCTCCTGTTGTTGCACAGAAACATCTGGGTGGAGAGGCTGGGAGCCAAGGTAAGACATGGACACGCTGGCTGGGCTTCCACTCCACCACGTCGCAGAGCCCTGCTGTGCCTGATATGCAGCCAGCCCAGCTCACCCAGGGCTTGCAGCACCTCTCCTTCCCTCTCAAAGCACCTCCTCAGGCCAAAAGCACCATCCCCTCCCTCTGCTTCCCTCACCTGGGGACTCACTGCTTAGAGCTGGGGGAATCCCTTCAAAATCACAGCAGGGAAGAGCCCAGATATCAATTTGTACTTTCCTCCAGCCCATACAAAAGTGATTTGTTATTATTATTATTATTATTATTATTGTTATTATTATTTAGATCCCTTCAATTTTAAGCACTTCTAGAGCCTCCCCTTCCTATTGGGACCCTTTGCCAAGCACCCAGCACACAGGCTGAGCACTCAGCAGCAGCTCCACATCCCAGTGGGCTATCAGCTCATCCTGGGGGATGTGGACAAAAAGGACAAAGGGGTCTGAGCACACAGTGGTGAAGGCAGCACAAATCCTCTGTGAATGCAGGGAGCAGGGCTGGCCACAAATGACTCATTCATCTCTCCAGTATCATTAAGGACTGTGCTTTAGCCTTTACAGCAGCAACAAAGCTACCACACAGAAGGGAACCCTTGCTCCAGAGGGAACACCTGTGCCCAAAGGAATCCTCACTCCCTGAGACTAGCAGTGCTCTGCACCACTGGAAAAAACACTGAGGGCAGTGAATATCTGGGTGTCCTCACACCCCAGGGGTGGATCCTAGCACAGGAGGCTTTGCTGATGTAAAACCAGAGAGTAAAGCAAACACAGTCCAAGTTCAGTCCAAGACTGAATAACTCAAGAGGAAATGCTGGAGGGTAAAATTTATGCCTGTGTGTAGGTGGAAGTGCAGTTCTATTCCTACGGCCACCCGTGTCCATCCCCTCCACCCCCAATCTCGCCCCAAGTCGTCCATTCCTGATACTCCCATTTACACCAACAGATTAATCAGCATTCTGTCTCAAATAGTTTATTTTTATGTGCTTTTAAATCTCTCATGCTACCAAAATATTTGCTTTGTACACAAGTGCATTTTCCAGGAAAGCAAGGTGAGGAGCAGGTCCATACGCCCCAAGGGGACCTGCCAGTGGAGCACCATCTCCTCCTCAGCGTGTGTCCCACCAGACCAGGGGTTACTTCAAGAGCTGGCTGGCACATCCAGAGGGCAGATATCTGCCTGGGTCAGTGCCATGGGAGATTCTGTTTCACGGCAAAACAATTGCTCATAAAAATTCCATTTAAGTTACTATAACTTAACATTGTCCAAATGAAAACCCAGAGGCTACAGCTGAACCCCGGGTGACTCTATTGAGTTGAAGGGCATTTTTCGTCATTTTTGTCTTGCCTTTTTTTTTTAATATTCATTGATCTGAACAAACATAATAATCACCATCTGTTGTGAACACAGTTGGAATGGAAAAAAAACCCCACAAAACAAAGAAAAAAAAAAATGGAGGATCACATACAAGGCTGGTGTAAACCAGCATAATTCCTCTGACCCCAGCAGATCCATCAACACTCAGGTAAAGTGTTTCATTCAATTTCTGTCTGAAATTGCTCATAACATTAAAAATATACTTTAGCCGCAGGGGTTTTGGTTTGGTTTCTTTTGTGATGCAGAGCTGCTTTCTGTTTCCTTTTGTTCTAATGCTCTTGTACACTAAGTGGAAAAGGATCTCAGATCTTGACATCCCACTTCACTAGAAAGATGTCACAGGCAGCAACATCCCTGCCTCTGCCTGCCGAGTCAGGCAGTCAAGCACCTCCTCAGCCCCTGCATTACCGGACTGAGACATTGAATAAATTCCCTCTGCTCCGACACTGAGTAAAAACAACAAAACACAGGCAGAAATGTTTAATGACTCAGTGCCACAGAAAATAAATGGCTTAAAAACATAAGTGCTTTTCAGGAAAGCAAGCTCTCCAGTGCTGGAGAGGAGATGAAGCTGACTGGATCCTTTCATCACTGCAGCTGCCCTCACCACCACGTGCCCAGCATCCCCACCATGGAGATGTCCCAAGTGTTTGTCATCCCACTCCCTTCCCCAGGCACCTGCTGGGGTCCTCTCACTGAGCTGAGTGAGCACAAGGGATCCTGCTCTGGGTTATTTTTGCACATGCACAGGGCACAGGCAGCTGGAGACAAGGTGGCTTCAAGGATGGAGGGTGAGCAGGACACACCATGCCCATGGTCATGGTTAGCATGGTAAAACCAGCGTCACAGAAGCCACTGGTTTACTCAAAATCCAAAGAGTCCTAACTCATAGGCACAGTCTTATGGGAGGCATGGACCAACCCATAGCACTCAAGGATAAACCAGGGAAAGAGGCTTTGAAAAAGAAGCCCTGTCCTCACATATTATGCATTCTTCAACTGTTTAGCATCTTGCAAAATGCTTAGAAAACTCCAGCGCTGCTCATGTGAGCAGTGAGGCTGGAGAGAGACAGGACAGGCTGGGTGTGGGTATCAGGAGCAGCCCCAGCACCCCTGAACACAGCACTGGACAAGGCCACAAGCAGAAGCCGTGGCAGCTCGGCACCTTTTACACGGCTTGGGCATCGCAGCTCAGGACACCCAGCACAGTGCAGAACACCACGGTATCTCCACACAAATACAGGGGAAAAGGCAGCAAAAATACAGGTGAGATTTTCCAACACTCACAGGTAATGGCAACAGATTAACAAGAGCTGGATATTAAGCAGTCACCAGTGCTTTTTAAAAAAACCAAACCCACAACACCTCCCAAGTGCCACCTTACTTCCATTCCCATTTCAATGAACTTCTGCAGCCAGAATCCTGATGGCACTAGAGAATGGTACAGACAACCTAGATCCAGGATGAAACTCTTCAAATGGTAAGAGGAATTGCTTCTGAACAATACAGGAATTTTTGCTGGATTTGGAGTATTTTTCTGGGTACTGGTGAAAGCCAGCACTGAAATGATGCTAGACTTGAAGTGGAAAGGGATCTCATATCACTGGAGCAGGAAACAAACCGTGGAAAAGCTCAGATGAGATGGAGAATGAATAGCAATTGGTTTCTATCTCTGGTGACTTGCGAATTTATTACTATATTCCTTCTGAAGCATATCACACTGACCTCAAACCTTCATGTTGTCATGAGTTTCCTGGACAAGCAGGATTATTTTGGTATTAATCCTTTGCTAGATTTAGCAGTGCCTCAGACACTGAAACTCCGCATGAGAGCCAATCTTCCTGATTTCTCCACCTGACTTCTCTTGGCTCCCTCTATGAGTACTGGTAAGTATTTCTAAGCCCCTGGCATCACTCAGCCCAGGACAATTAGCATTATTTTGTCAAAAAGGGCTTCAGTGCATGCAACTGTACAACACCACCATTCACATCGCACTCACCAGGCTGATGGACGGGGGTTACATTACCCACTACTTTATAATACAACTATTATACACATTTTTCCTGGATAACACTAAGCCTGAGTCTTTTGCAGTCCTCAGGGAGCCTTCTCACTGATGAGGTGGATCTGGCTGTAAAAGGCAGAGTGACCTAAAATCAGAGGCTTAAAGAGTTGCGTAACCTTTGAAAGAAAAAAAAAATTGCAAATTAAATTTCCAAATAAACCAGAACCTCAAGGGAAGAGTCTCAGCTTAGTGTTTGGGAGCCGTTAGCCACATGTTTCCAGCTAACATTTAATGTAGCTGGAAGGGTAAATCCCTCTCTCAAGGAATAATATGGCCTTTAGGTTTCCCATCCCAAGGGATTAAGAATGGAGAAGAGGGTTATTTGCATTTACATTTGAAAAATGTGTATTGCCAGATACTGAAAGAAAAAAAAGTAACTATGTAGTAATGTCTACCCTCAATTGTACCCCGCAAAATCAAGAAAGTGGACGAGCAAAACAGCAATCCAGATAAATCATTCAACACTTTAAAAAAAAAAATCCACCACAAAACCAACCCTAAATTTCCTTCTTTGATGTTTTCACACTGCATCCAGGATGTAACAGTAGGTACAACAAGGCTTCCTGCAGCTCAACAGTATCAGCCATGTGGGTAAAGCCTAATTTTTGATTTGGTGGGCCAGGTTACTTCCTGGCATCCAGCAGCAATGTCAAAGAAGAGGTTTCCCCACCTGCTCACAACCCAACAAAATCCTAAACATCACCAGGTCAGGGGAGCATTACAGCCTGGTTTGGGCTTGATCTGGGAGCTTATTTGCTGTCTGCTCTCTGCAGAGAAGGGGCAGAGGAATCCAAAATGGTTTGTCATCTTTGTGCAGCAGGAAAATTAAAATCCCCAGTGCATCTGAAACATGAGTTTGCTTGTCTCTGCATAGTAACAAAGTGTAAACTCTATCCTGTACAAAAGATGAGCACAAAAGCAAGATTCACTTCAAGCTCTCTGTTTTCACAGGGATATTGAGAATGAAAGGCACAAACACCCAGAAAGAAACAGGGCTGACCTGTCCCTTAGTCCCTCTTCAAACACTAACTTCATCCAACCTCTTGGCACTACAGACCTTTATCAGCAGCAGATCTGCCTTATCCAGGGTACCACGTAAGTATCATGTCTAATTTCAGGGACAAATGAAAAAAAGGCTCTTGGAAACACTGCTCCCTCCCCTTCTGCATCCATGGGCTGAGCAAGACAGCGAGCCTGAGCCCCAGGGAGCCACCAGAGAGTTTCCATCGGCTCAAGGCAATGGTGCAACAACACAAAAGCTGAAAATGAGACTTTACGTACATGTACACACACCCACAGACACACGGGGAAAACTGCTATCAATTATGCTAGTTAATTATACATTATAATAGAATTAGAGTAAACCCTCCTCATTATCTCCTGGTTCAGCCCCTGCTCCGCAGCGAGCTGACCACATGCTGCACTAATGCCAATAGCCCTTCACATTAACCTTTATCTGCGCCTCACAGCTTCGCTGTTTGCTCTGTGTACAGCGCTTGTTTTGACCTTGTTTCCGGCTGACCTTTCATTGAAATATAACATTTGTAGCAGTCCTGGAGACTGGCTCATCTCCCATGGCCTTGCAACCACGTTACATCTTTGTACAGGATCTGAAACACAGGACGTCTTGTTTTCACCGTGTTCCTGGGATCCTCGCCTGCCCTGCGTCTTTCTCACAGAGGCTGTGACATTACCAAGACAGTTTACAACGGCTGCTGTGTGTTCAGTTATTAAAAGGAAATCCTGAGGGACATTTCATTATTATTATTATTATTACTATTTTGCACAGAGGCTGTCAAAGAGGGATAATCACAGCCATGCCTGTGAGCAGAGCACCGCGTGCCCTGGCTGTGCACCTCGCAGCTGCAGTAGCCAGGGCACAGAGCCCCCCAAGCCAACCTGCAATCCCCAAACTGTGACTGCAGCAGATTAAAAGGGCCTTTCACGGCTGTGATTCACTGCTGGAGGAAGCAGTTTACTGCTGGATATTCAGAGTGATGGTGTTTAAGGCAGATGCCTGTGTGGGATCGTGGGCTCCTGCGAGCAACACATCCTTAAGCATTGCTGCCAAGTCCTGACTCCACAGACTTGTACTGCGGGGACAAAATCAGCTCCATGCACAGGAGGAAGCTGTGACCTGCGTAATATTTGCTCTGCAAAGTAAACCTGCTCTATTTTAGTTTTTTTTAAAGAAAAATACGGAAATGAACCCAGAATAAAGTTCTCCTTTAAAGGATTACAGAAAAATCCATCAGGAGGAGGAAGCATCTTTCCAAAAAGGGCCAAGTCCCAACTGCCACATAACTGATTTGACACAGCAGTGCAGAGAAGACAGTAATTTATACTCGCAGGAGCACAGGGAGCACGATTTAACAGTTTCCTCTTTTTCCCTACAGTAATAACACAAAGTGGCAAACAGCTTCCTGGTTTCAGTCTCTGCTGTGCATTCCCTATGACCTTCCCCACTGACTTTCATGGGGGCTTGGGTGTCAGAGATAAAAACTGAAAAGCACATTTCCTAGCATAATCCAGATAGGATTATGCTAGGGGAAAAAAAGGTAAAAAGAAAAGATGAATAAAAAAAGATTCACTGAAGATTTAGCTCAAAAATGGTTGAAGCTTCCAACTTGGCAAAGGGAGATTTTAATAAAAAACTAATAATCCCCTAAGTAAGATCATAAAAATGATTAAGTTAAATTCACAAATAAAGGGCACAGCAAACTTTGGCTCCTGAAAACTTCCTCTACAAGCACACCGTACACGGGACAGAACCAAGGTGGCTGCTGAGAGGTGGCGGTGGCTGAGGATGATGCACACCAAGTGCTTCAGGACCAGTGATGGAATCTGCCTTATTGAGCAGACCTGGTGATGGTCACACACGTCCCCCACCAGGCAGAGCACCCTGGCTGCCTCCCCAGCTTTGCTCTGCCTGCAGCAGTGACACAAACCCTGCTGCTGGGGGCTTGTGACACACCAGGACTGGGAGGAACCTCCAAGTGTCTCCACCTGCCCCCAAAAACCCACCAAGGGCACAAGGTCCATGGAGACCCCTCCCAGCCTCCTGCACACACAGACCAGTACAGGCCACTGCCAAGAAATGCTCTGCTGACAGAGAAAAAGATTTGAGCTTTTCATTTTTTTTCCCCTGACCCATGCTTCTCCTGAGATATGAAGCTTAAACAACTCAATATTTAAGGATCATCAACAAAAGTCACAAATAGCTGTATTTTTAAAAATTGCTTTAACATTTTAAACCCTCAAATGTCATCCAAAATAACTGGGTTCAGCTTGAAAAGATGGTATTTTTCACTTTGCAGATGTCCAGGGCAGGGTTTATACCTCGCTTTCAAACAGCATCATTTCAGCCTTGCAATGAAAACTTCTTTCTTAAGAGAGGCTTAGTGACTGGAGAGCAAGAGATGCTCTGAGCCCAAGGAAACTGAAGGCCATGGCATTATGTCCTTAGGGCCACAGAGCCCTTAGAAAGAGCCTCTGGGTGGCAGAGGGACACAAAAGCCACCAATCCCTTCCAGCAGGAGCAGAAGGAATGAAGGCAACCCCACATGGAAAGGCAGTGAACCTGCTGATGTTGTGTGCCCTGCTCCTGCTGCTGCACTCCCCTCCAGCCCCTTCCCAGAAGTGAGATAATGTGGCCTTTAAATAGGGTTCACAGCACCTGACCCCAAATCTGCCAAGCAAGGGAAAGCAGGGCGAGCAGGATGGCTTGTCAGGTGTTGGGGTGAGATGTCCTTTCAATACCTCTAGGTTTTGAGAAGGCTTTTCATGCATTAGATCCACCCCTTTTTCAATACTATGAGGACAAAACTGCACTTACGAGGGAAAGGAGCATAAAAAAGGTAATAAACATTTAATGATCCAATAATTGGTTATATCAGAGTAATCACTGTTCAGTAATTAACTCCCATTCCTGCTTGCTCATTTGATATCTTCTGTACCCTTTGATAGGTTCCTGTGAATATCATCATTCCTTAGAAACTCTTACAGTGAAACCTTTTGATGAAGCTAAAAAGCAATGACACCATTAATCACTGCACACATCCCAGTGGCTTTCAGACCATCTGAGACGGGGCCTTTCCTCCCTGCACATCGCTCCTCAGCTGCCTTTAGCACAGCCCCTTGCCCCTACAGTTTGAGATTTTCTCCCTCGCTTCTTCATGTCCCCGAAAAATGAATTAGCTGTACATTTTCTGTGCCAAAGGGTTAGTGGGAAAGCACACAAACATAAAATTACATCTTGAAAGATAACAAAAAAATAATTATATTGCAGTGTCACAGAAGGATACAGGAACAGCTGGCATGTTGTTGCAATGTAAAACTAGAATTAAACTCAGGTTAGTGTCACTTCCAACTAACTGCCCATGGGTAAGCAAGAGCAGACAGGCACTGGGCTTCTGCCACAGCCTTCTGCAGCCAGTCCTTTCTCACCCCCAGACAACAAAGCTCCCTCTCCCTGGGGAGAGCAGAGTGTGCTGGCACAGCTTCATTTCTACCATGGCAATCCCAACACAGATCAGGCAAGAGGGCAAGGGCTCTCCCTGACAGAGTGCCCAGATGATCAGCTTTATCCAAACAGGTACTCCTCCAGCCCTGGTCCTACATCTAACCAACTGTGGCAAGTACTTTAAGACAAACTCATATAATGAAAGGAGGCTACATTTATGGTCTTTAATCTTTAAAAAATATATTACACAATTTACTTCTCTAGAGTAACAGTTCTGTGATTTAACTGCTCTAAGTTTGTTTAAGAAAAATGATGATATAGAAATGCTGACTCCAGTTTTTTCCAAAGTAATAGATATCGGCCTGCTGGGGGGGGGGAGCTAAATTTGAGTTACTCTCTTTAGGGTGGACTTCTATCTCTATCACATCGATGTAGAGCCAAAGTAAAGCCATGGTATTTCCTTATAGTCCACAATTATTACAATGAGACATTTGTTCAATCAAAAGTTCTTTCTTGAGACAAATATCTGATGAACTAAAAATTAGTCAAGCTTTTCCCCCCCATATGAATCCTTTACCCTGTACTTATTTTCAGATGTCACCATTTTATACCAAATCAGATCTGCTGCTTGCAGCGGAGCTGCCTTTGGCTGCCAGGCTCTGAGTATGAGGTGCTTTTCTTCTAAAACATACACACACCTCCATCAGCACAAACCACAGGGCAGTAACTTCTGCCTCAAAGGCTTTAAAAATCGGGGGTCACAGAAGAGCACAGAAGAAAAAAGACGCTCTTCAGAAGTCAAATATTCTGCCCCAACTGTCAATATTATGCAAAATGCTGGCATTGCAAAATTGTATTTTTAACTGCGGCTATATAAATTAATGGAGGTCAGTTAGCTCAAGGAATGCTGATACTGAACATGACGTATCAAGTTAAACAAAACCACATGCATGGAGCAGTCAATTCTGCCCTGCGTGGGCCAGGGGGATTTCCCAAAACGCAGTGAGTTGGAGGCATGGCGTTTGCAGATCTGAACCAGAGGGATTGTGAGCTCTTTGTATGTTACTCATGCACTTGAAGGCATTAGTAGTGATGGGAAGGGAGGGAGACAAGGAAACAGATTGAAAGGGGCAGGAAAATTAGAGAGCTCCTTGCCATTAATGGAAAAATAACTACAGAGTGTTGTAACAGATTTCTCCTCTTTTGTATGCATAGGAATATTTATTTAATCAATGTTCTGTAACAAAACAGGCCTCTGGTGAGCTGTTGTGGAGAGCGAACTCCATTCAGAGAGTGGTGATTTGAATTTTGCCACCTGTTTAGCTGGTACTGGGGAAAGCAACAATATGTGGCAGGATGGGAAGGTGTCTGCCCCGGGGAGAGGAGGAAGCACCCCGCAGAAGCTTTCCAGAGTAATTACCCAAAGTAATGCCACTTGCCAGGGAAATCTTGATGACTTGTCATTACCAGGACTTCTGCAAGCAAAGCTGCAAAGTTCACCATTTCTCTTAGGGAGGGATAAAACTCAATCCCATACAGTAGAGACTTCTGATGCTGTGTGTTACTTCCAGACCTGAACCTGTGCTTGAATCCAAACTCATCCAGCTAAGGGACAGAAAAAAGCTTTTGACAAATACAGGCTCATGCCAGTGAGTTATTTCAGTCCCACTGTTACCAGTGGCCCCCCAGCCAAGCTCTCTGTTGGGGCTTCTCGAGCGTGGCCAGGGATGCTCCAGCATGTGGCCACATCCTGCACCCCACAGGATGATGCTGAGCTGCATCAGGAGGCAGAGCTTGGAACATGCCTTGGCCCTGCAGCTTCAGGAGCTGTCCTACCACCAGACTTGATCTCCTGAAGGCCCCAAACCAAAAAAATCCCAAGCCACTCTCCCAGGTTTCCCCTCAAAATAAACTATTATTTAAAACCAAGCAACTGTTAGGGAGCTTCACAATAAAGGTATATTTCTATATATACCTTATAACATCCCACTCCTGACTGCACTTCAGCATGTGCTGATTTTAAGTGCACTGTGCTATGGTTTTTAACGACACACTCAAGCACTTTCTTAAAGAGGGTCTGATTTAAACATTTGCATAAATGAGTCCTTAAATAAAGCCCTGACAAAGGCCCATGGCCAAACCCGGGGATATCAGTGGGAGCTTCTCACTGGACTGTTTCTTTCTCCCTTCTGCACTGATAGCTGCAAAAATACACCATACACATGAACTTTGTGTTCACCTTACACAAACTTTATTGTAAAGCAGCTTTGCTCCTAAATTTGCTACACCAGGATTAAAAACTCCCTGTATTTGTTTATTTTTATAGGCCAGTCGGTACCAGAGATATACCAGTTTTATGACATATTACACCTGCAGACCCTGGTATTAATGACAGACCTAATTTTCTTATCACTATCACAACTGCCAGAGCTAGTAACACATTCTTTAACATTTAATATATTTCTTGTAGGCAGAATGAGAGTTTCTTCCCTATTCTGCAATGGATTTAAGGGAAGATATTACCACAAATAGCCCACCACAGCTGGGACATACAATGTTGTAAGTGATTTAAAAGTGAAGCAAGCCATTACTAAGCAACACCAACTTTTACACACTTAATAATCATAACAGTATAAAGAAAGATAAAGCATTAATCAGAATTTCACTGTGTCACCCTTCATATCAGATTTCCTTAACGAAGTTGGCTGTTGTCAGCAATTTTAAGGCAAAATTACAGCTTTATTTTAAAAGGTGGTTGACAATAAAACAAATGCTTTCAATTATCTAAATAAGTGTTCTAGGCAGGCCCCTGCTACATGTGTACAGGCACTGGTGCTTTATTGTCCTACAGTAAAATTATGTAGATATTTTATGTTAACCACTTACTATTTGAGCATCCTGCAGATGCTAATTAAGTAGCCAGGCAAACTCTGAAGAGGGACAGCATTATTAAACCTATTTCGTGGACAGAAAAACTCAAGCTACAGTGAAACTAACACTGTAGCTCAAGGTGATCCCAAAGCACATATTTTGACTTCACATTAAATACTACCTCACACATCAGCATTGTCCCCACACGCCTGCTCGTCTCAGTTCAGAAAACCAAATCTACAGCCCGGATGCAGCAGCTCCCCTGAGACACCCATGGATCCAAATCCCAAATCCATCCCTACTCAGCATAACTCCAGAGCAGGTGCTCGCATGGCTGTGCTGAAATGGGAAGGGAGCAACTGCTTCAAGGTTACCAAAGATGACTCTGCTTGCACAGTAACCAGCCCATGTCTCCCAAGGACCAGCTCAGCATCTTCACTAGAAGAGTGTGTTTGAAGGAAAAGAGGTACCAAAGAGCTGGTTTGGAAGAGACCTGTGCAAGCCCAAACACAACAGCAAGTGCACGTGGTGAAGGTGGCCATGGGCCAAACAAGCCCCCATCTGCTTCAGGGTCCCAGCCAGGCAGAGCACAGAACTGAGTAGGCTGCAAAAAGTAAGACAAAAACAGTAATAAAACTAAAAAATAAGGATCTTCTTTATGTGTATTATCCATTCCATTCTCTAGCTTTCCCCTTTAGATGATGTGAAGAGCAGGAGCATCACTCCAGGCTGGGGACAGGCTGCATGCCATGTCTATGCCATGTGCATCCCATGATGAGAATGCTGCACAGGCCTTTGCTGACAGAGGCACTGCACACCTCCAACCACCCCAGAAAAGCCACACCTCAAACTGGGAAGGCATAAAAAGAGGTAAAAGCTGAACAGATTGCCCTGCACTCGAAAATGTGTGGAGCTGTGCAGGGTAAAATGAACACAAAACAAATACACAAAATGTTCAGAATAGCAGCCCAGCATGGAGGACATAAAAAAAAAAGCCCTCAAATTTTCAAAGCCAATTTTGTGGGGTTTACATTCTGTGTTATTTTTCCATGTTGTAAATGGTATTTCCTCATGAAACTCCTTGAAAGTCTTGTCAGTGTGGATGGTGAGCCCTGACCAAACCCTGCAGGCGATGCAGGTTGAGGTGGGACCATGGCCCTGGGGCAGAGCTGCAGCTCATATCATGTACGGTGGTACAAGAGACACCTCCTTTCCCATGTATTTGAAACGATTTTATATCAGATATTTTCAATAAATAAACAAACCCTTCCCTAACCTGTAACATAAACCAACACACTGCAGTGCAGCCTATCCCCACGAAAATGTGGTGACCCACACTCTAACACTGTAATCTAATCCTTGAACTAAAGACAGTTTAATGCCTTTACAAATCCATATGTTCTCTAATACCACCATTGCTGTCAGCAGACTACAGGAGCGCCTCTTTGAAGATGGAAGGAAAATGACAAAGCACATCATTGTGAAGGCAATTATATGCTGCAGTAACCATTTTACAATGGCCCATATGGGCTGTATTTCAACAACGCAATTTCCAAATCTGCCTTAGCAAACATATATCTCCGTCCCAATCCCAGGTAGATTTTGCAAAACAAAATAAGACCGCAGCCAGAACAAATCAAAAATATGGATAACAGATGTAAAAATATGCCAACAAGGACACCAGAGCAATTTTCTGTCAGAGTACCAAACAAAGAGAGCAGCCACAGCAGACCTCACGAGGCCATTCACAGCAAAGCTGCCCATTCAAGGGACTTAGAGACCCGGGTTTATCAGAAATCTGATTATACACTCGCGTGCTCTCCTATGCAGCTGCCCAATTCATTGCTGCAGCCACCAGCCCATCCACCTCCCCATCCACTTCCCCAGGGACCACAGGGCAGGGGAGCTGCAATCCCAGTTTAGAAGCTAAAATCAGACATGAACCAAGGCTGTGCACGCTTACTCCAAATCCTCTCTGACATCCAGGACCAGGGCCTAAATAAAGGAAAACAAGGGAAAAAAAAAATAAAAACAAACCCAGAAAAAAACCTCTCTTGTCCTTTCCCTTGTGATAGCAGTTTCAGAGGCCTGCTCTGTTTACCTTGCTGCCTGAGCTCTGCTGTGGTAGCTGGGGCCACACCACCACCCCAGCATCACCTCCAGCAGCCCCAGGGCTGCTCTCTGCCTGGTTCCTTAGGAGGCACAGAGCAGTAAAACCGCAGCTCCAGCCCAAAATCTCTCCCCCTTGTTGATGGAGAAGCAGGAGCCCAGGCTGAGGAGCTGCATTCACAGGGCAAAACTACGCAAAACTGTACTCTAGTGAGAAGGGGGTTCAGTTGCACTTCTTTCCAGTAGTCCTCTGCAGTGGTTCATTGCTTTTGAAAGCTCTGGGATGGATATCAGTTTTGGGATATCTCTGTGTCAGTGGCACAATTTTCTAGGGGCTCTGGGGCCACACACTGGCCCTACAGGCAGGATCCAGGCTGCAGGACACCAGTTGGACTGTCCTGCATGTATTAGTAGCAGCAATAAAGACAGGAACAGACATGAGTATCTTTCTCCCAGAAGTGAAACTAATAAAAAATGCCTTAAGCTGCCTACTACAAAAATAGAAATGGTAAAGGTGAAAACTTCCAAGTTCATTGCTAATTCATTAACAACAAACTGTCTGCATCAAATATCTTACATTTCAATGGCAAGGGCAGCAAGCAAAGGAACACAGGCACAGCATGGAGCAAAAAATCACCAACGCAAGGAAACATGGAACTGGGTATTCAGTAGCCAGGTCCTGCAAAGTGCCTGATCCAGTTCTTATCATTGTCAGCTCCTCAAAATGATCTAGTGAATCTGGGCAAAAGCATTTCAAAGACTTTAATCCATGTGAAATATTACTTCCTGGAACCGGAAATTCAATCCCTAGCAATGAAAACAAAAGCACACTCATAAATGCACCTTTCAACTCAGCCAATATAGCCATATTTAGGTTCATGCTCTCTAAAAAAAATCCTTTACTCATTAATATAGAGTAAACTTGAAATGATTGCTTTAATTGCAGTTAAAAAATTAATCGTGTTTTGAGATAAATGCAGATAAAAGCATGTTTTACTAATTACCTTTTGAAGCTTCCGCTCATGAAAGATTAAAGGTGGAAGAAAAGTTGTTGAAATATTGAAGACAAAAATCCTACTATTTGAAATCACTTTGAAGCCATGTACCTCGTATGACTGATCCTTAACGTCCAGATGTACTAAAAAAGGAGTGTCTTTAATTCAGAAGGAATCTAACAAAGCATGCCCATTGGAGCTTTTATGCTATCAGCTCCCTGGAAATTGGTGCATTTAGCAGCCCCCACTCCACAGAACTCCAGCCCACAGAGGGATTTTCTTCTGGCTCATCCCCGACTGGGACAAAAAATGTCAAGCCCGAATTCAAAACTGAGTTCAAGAATTTCGGGCTTCACTGAGCTCTCCAGATCTCCCATAGTATTAACCTACTTATAACTAGTTTTACATACCCAAGCAACCATCTGAGGAAACGCCACCAAATCCACAAAAGGTAACACTTTTCCCACTCAGGGAGAAGGAGCTGGGGGCACGGACATCAGGGTTTTAACAGAGGGCCCTCATCACCAGCCACGGGGTTACTCACAAGCCACATGAAGACTTTGTTTCCATCCCCAGGCCACTTAAAGGAATGAAGGTTGTCTGGGGTGCAAATTACCCAAAAGCAAGGCTGGTATTTCCATTCACAGACCTGGAACTAACAAGGCAAATAATTCCCTTTCCTGCTCCATACCACCAGCCTACTTGACATGAGCAGTTTGCAGACTGAGCGTTAATTAGGAGAGCAGATCTATTGACCGCAGGCTGAAATGGATGTCCACAACTCCACTGGAAATGTTTTAGGCTTCTGCAAATTGAAACAAGTTGAAAAATACTCTTAGGTAAAATTCCTAAGCAACGTTATAGCCATTTCACAGACCTAGTAGCAATGTCCATCAGATCTGAATTGGTGCAAAAGTATAAATTTTAGAAGTTTGCACCTGCAGCATGATGAACCAAAGCCTGTTGTTACAGGGCAGTTTTCAAAAGCATTGAACTGTGCTCAAAAGCTGCAGTGTCAATGTCAAGGACTCTTCAATACTCTGGAGTTTCAAGAGTTAGGGCAGATCTCAAATGGGGCAGCTGACACCTCTTTGCTCAGGGAAGGGTCCCACTGTAAAGAACATTATTCGCGCTGTATTTCTCCTTGCCCCTTTCCCCTCACCCTGCAGCCTTTTACCCCTCTTCCCATCACAAAGCATAGGTGACACCAAATTATTAAATTCTACCCTTGCTACAAACCTGAGCAGGGCTAGGTAAATGATTAAATAGTTGGGTTTTTCATAACCACACATCAAGGAAATTTGCCAATGTCTTTTTATTTGCATATCTGGCAGACTGCCCCAGACAACTAATACATAAGTGACAGTGTACAGGTGTATTAGTTTAGAATTTGCCTTTAATCTAGAGGTGTCAATTTGCTTCTGTTTTAATTACATCCATCTTGATATGTTATTACAACCTCATGAAACTTCTTCATTATGTGAATGGCTATAAATACATACACATGACAAACAGTTGTTATAAATTTTCTGGTTCAGCAGTGGAGGCACAGTATCTTAGCCCACACATCATGTTCATTTAAAACTGCAGTTCTCCCTCTCCTCTCTACCCCACTCCATTCCCTTCCTTCTCTTTCTTTCATCCAACACCAAAATATTTTCCCCCTACATTTAATGGATTCTCTAATATTTACTAGTAGCAGCATCTCAATACAAATACTCTCAGCTTGGGGAGCTGTTTCAGCCCATGTGCGTCCTGGGCTGCGCCTCTGTGAGATGTCTGTTTGTCATTAGGCAAATATAAGGAGATTGCACTGAGGCCTTATAAACATGCAAAGATCCACTTTTGTAGCTACATAATTCACTGAGTTTTTCAATACACATTTTGAGGTTGAAAACTTGGCTAATCCATCCACCAGATGTATCTTTATGATCCCAGAACTCATTAAAATTTACTTTTTTTCCCTTTTTTTTTTAAAGTCCAGCAGACTCAGCTGTTGAGCCACATTAATTGCATTTTTATTATTTTTTTTCCATAGTTAAAATGACTAATGCTAGCAGAGTCACTGCCTACAAGCACAATAGCCAGACAGTAAAAATTACTAGGACTTTTAATCGTTCAGTAATATCCAAGTCCCATAAAATTAAGAGAGGCAATTTGGTCCTCTCAAAACAGACGGTTTTGATTTCCAGTATTTATTTTGAATTTTCTTTAAGGGGAGAAAAGAGAGGACAAAAGACACAAATTCACACCAAAAGATTCCATTCAAAGGTCAAAGTGTCCTTGACAGGCATTAAACCCCACAACACTAACAGAGCTACAACATAAATCGTCCCCAACAGCAGCACTTCTTCCGTTGCCTTCTTACCACACAGACCCCTCAGAGGTCAAAACGACTTTCACTGCTTCAGCCCTCCATCAGTGCCCTCTCTGATGGATGTCACACCATGCCAGCCATTCCACACAATCTGGAACATGCTGGAGAGCATGTGTCACCCAGCTCCTGCAAAAGCAGCACCTCCCAGCTCCTTCCCCTGGGCATTCTGCAAGCTGGACAACAGATCCCAGTTTCTGGAGGAGCCTTAGAACACACTCATGGTACCCTCTGGAGGGATGTGGTGCTAAGCACCTGGATGTGCAGGAGACAAGAGGAAGGTGACACAAGCTGTCAGGAGCCAGGTGAAGAACAAAGCCCCGTTCCTGGCAACAAGTCAGGTCTTATGGCTGCCTCCCTAGCATTCCAACCATCCCTGTAAGCAAGGAGCCAGGTCCTTCGGTCACCTATCCTCTATTCCTGCCTCCTGCAGAAGATGTCTCAAAAAAAAAAAAAAAAATTAAGCAGATTCTCAGACTGAAAGGTCTCGGGCCACTTAGGACTTCCAGAGAGAAAATAAACAAAAATCAGTGCCAAGAGCAATCATCACCATGTTTGTAACTCATCTCAGTCTCAGAAATAGGAATTGATGTACAAACAACAAAACATGGGCTGTCAGAACCTTCCAGGAGGGAGGAGTTTCACCACACTGGTTTCCACAGGTTTCCCAGGCCCACTGCTCTCCTGTACCCAGCAGCCATCCAGCTGTGGCCCTGGAGATGTCTGTGGCAACAATTTCTGTCTCACTGGTTCCTCTTTGCGGGCAAAGGAATTAAAATGCCCGTACTACGCCAGGAGGGTGAGCTAGGAGCAGCTGGAGGACACTCTAGAGCAACCTGCAAGAGGCTCCCCAAGGATGGGTCACCTGGGACATGGTAACCCATACCCACACCCAGGGAAAAAGGCAAGGGTAGCTCTGGATTTCACTGACAGGTAAGCAAGTATCTGCACCAGGTATTATCGCTGTTACACACTCTCCTCTAAAACATTGCTCCTCTCACTGGCAGCCCATGACAGAGAAAGGCTTCTCACAAACTTTCATGAATTTGGTCTGGATCTGACTACTACTTAATTTCATGGGAGAGTAAAACACATTTTAAAGTCTGATACAACTGTTAGCATTACTCCACAACAAACGAGTACCTCTTCAGAATTTCAGCCACCCAAAAGTTAATCTAACCTAGAACCTCCTGGTGCCTTACCTCTATCTGCTTCTGGTGTTCACTGTCATCCTCCACCATCCACAAACCTGCTCCAGATTGCTTCACACAAATGATACTCAGCACAGGGCTTGTCCCAAGGGCTGAAAATGCTTGCCTCTTTTCATGAACTCATCCAACAAAGGACAAGTCCAGGCTTGTGTCTGGATGGGGAGGATAGATTGACAGTAGTTTTATTCCCAAATCATTAAGTCCCCTTTGGTACCAAATAAAAGTATGAAAAGAGACAATTTGTAAGAGCACTGATTGTAGAGGAGAAGAAATTTCCACTTCAGGAAGCTGGCAAACACATGTGAGACAGATTAAAGGGTGACCATTCCTGGAGAGAACACCAAATGGAACTCTTGCATGGCTGTGAGTAACTATTCCTACATGGAACTGGGATATTAATCATATCAGTAATATGTGCATCAGCCAGCATCACACAACCAGAAGTTCAGCCAGTCAGGAACTTGGGCACATCAGATATCAGCACAGCTCTGCACATCTCCCATGCATTTGTCTCAGGACTTTTTAGAAACAGCAGGACTGAGATGCACACCAAATGCCAAGTGAAACCACATGGAGCATATGCACCATGATCAAATTAAACCTCACGGGCAAAATCTCACAAACAGAACAGTATGTGCAAGGCCAAGGGATATTCCACTTCTTTTCCTGACTTACTCCACCACTCCTGCACAGAGGATGACAGAACCAAAACTCCTGCCTATAGTATTTACCAGACTAAAGACATAACCTTTTGGTTAAAACCTTCTCTCTCCACCACATGAGTGTGTGAACTTCAAGCAGCAGTGTTGCCAAGATACAAGGAGAAAAATCTCAAGACATTAAGGTAACACACTATTTAAAGGCAAATAGTACAGCAGAGCTGAGCTGGGGATCTGACAAATTGCCACTGCACGTTCTGCTGTTACAGCAAAACAAATCCCTACCGGCATCAGCCATTCCTCTTTACTTACAAAGTGGATTTTCATATCCATTCTACAACAAAGGAGTTTAGAGGACTATGATGTTCTGAAGTGGTCTTCACCATGGCTTGGCATCGAGTCAAAACAACAACAAACTGACTATACAGAAAATGCACGCAGCTGGTAATTTGTGGCACATACAGAGCCAAACCCCAACAAGAACACAAGATACTGAACTGATAAATTATAAGGATGATGTACAAAAAGACAGCGAAATGTTGGAAGCAATTTTCTCTTGCAGCACCAAGGCAACACTGCAGTTCAAGTGCAGGAAAACTGAGAGTTAAACATTTCCACATTTCTGCCTGCAACTTCCTAACTCCATTACCTTTTTATTAATTGCATTTGAGACTTCACTAAACTTGAGCTTGAGCTATTTTTAAAACCTATCTGACTCAACTTATTGTTGCTAAGAACAAAGATTAAACTTCTAATTTAGCTGCAGATAATTACAAGGCTGCAGGTCAGACCCCCAGTGTAATGTGGTAGGGTGTCCCAGTCAAACTGACAGGAACAGTGTTCAAAAAAAACCCCCAAAAAACAATAGTAGCAGAGATGGGGGAAAGAGGGGATCATCTTCAGTGACAGAGGAATCTTTCTGCCTTCCTCCCAGCTGAAGTTACTGGAATTAATGACTCCTTAAGTAGAGACAGATTCGGTCGAGTGTCTCCCCTTGGTACTGACAGCGGGGTGCTCGCCCAGGAGCATTTTCATACACAGCAATGGATCTTTCCTGAAACTTCCACTTTTGGTAACAACATTCCCCTCCAGTTCTCAGTGTTCCTATACAGTTCCTGCTATTTCTCTATTGATCTCAGTGTTGCAAGTCAATCAATCTTTCAATTACTCAGTCCCTTGACGTCTTTCTGACGATTTTTTTTTGCCTTTCCCTAATGATCATTTTCCTTCCAAGTCCCTGATCCTTTGCCCTTATTTTATAAATCATAGAATCATATAATTGTTTAGGTTGGAAAAGACCTCTAAGATCAGACAATCCAACCATTAACTCAGCACTGCCAGCCCCACCACTAACCATGTGTCCAAGTGCCACATCTACATTTCTTTTAACTCCCTCCAGGGATGGTAACTCCACCACTGCCCAGGACTTTACACTCCTTCATCCCAGCTGAGGCCCCAGATATTTAATGAGAAAGGGCTTACTTACTCCTCCAAATAGCATGAAAAAAAGATGCCAAGATAAGGGAGGATAAGGGTGTCTTTTGTCTTTTGATATGCAGCATATTTCTCATTAATGCTAATCTTAAAGAGCGGTGCTAGTGGAGATTAATTGAATCACATTCATCTAAAAGAACTTGTCCTTATAGCTTAAACTCTTCCTTCTTCAACTCAAGGCCACTGTGCCTCCTACTACCACCTATGGGAATGGCAAAAATCCTCACCTTCATTACATGGTTACCTTCAGGAGCTTAAAAGCATATTTATGCAACAATCTCAATAGTCGGTCATTATCTGCCCAAAGAGACAGCTTCAGCTCTCCAACAGCTACTGAAATCAGTCAGAGTTAGGAGTGCCTCACCTCCCAGAAAGGTACCAGGCTTCTCAAAGTAATTTTAAAGTAATTTTAAAGTATTTTTAAAGTATTCAGGTACCCAAATGATAGCAACATATGTTTCAAACGTCACCTTAAACATTCTTTTTGTGGAATATGCATCCTGCTGTTTACAGTCCCACTTTCAGTTTGAATTGCTGTTTTTTCAGGTCTGGTCACTGAGGTTTTCATCAAGATATTCAGCTTCTCTGTCAAGGTTATCTCAAAATTCGATCTCAGGTCAGTTTACTGTTTCCTCTAAATACACAGTTAAAATAATAAACGCATCACTTCGTACGATATCCCAGTGTCACACAAAGCTTAATGCCTCTCCTCATCCCCAGATATCTTCATTTAGTTACTCCCTTCTTTTCTCTGCTGGTCTAAATCTGCGGACTTGCATGTGCAAACAGAGACTGAGACAAACACCTAAGCATCTAAGCAGTCAATAAACACAGGAAGGGCCACCAAGATTTGCTGACAGCACTAAACAAACACCTGATGTTATGATGCTGCTGTGGTAAGGCAGGAAGATCCTTTTGAAATATGAGGGGATAGAGAAAAGGCAGAACAAACTTGCTGAAATCTCAAAGAATTTAAGCAAACAGGCTAATCAGGCCAGCTAGAAGACTGGTGAGAAGAGAATGACTTGGGGAGGAAAAGCACACAGCAAGCCAGCCATTCTAGTGTCCAGCTCAAAGCTTCTGCTGTCACACAGCCAAGCTATTTCTATTTTCAGTGGGCCATGCCTAGAGATGAGTATCACACACCAGTTATTAAAGCAAATTCCTGCATTCAGATGCATACACAGAGCCACACTGTCAGTGCACACAGACACACAACTGAGACCACAGGATCTACAAAACCATCCTGCTACTTGCACATTTTTTTGGTAGTATCTCTATTTTAAAGCCTAGATCAGCTGCTAAGCTTTACTCCATCTAGTCTCATACTATCTGTGCAATATGTAAAAATGCTGTAGCTAACATCTGCCTAAACCACACAAACACCGTGGAACAATTGCTTAAAAATTATTTACACTAGGTGGATGGAATCATCTGACACAGAATTTGAAGCTCATTAAACAGCTGCTTGACAAATATTTGTCAGCATTTCTCATTTGTAATTAATTATATTGGGCTTTACCTGACGATAATTTAGCACGGTCTCAAAACAGACTAATGCCTGTGTGCTGAACAGAAATTAGCACAGCAAAAGCACGGTGAGAAATTGTGACAGTTTTATGAAACAAGAATTCCCATTTAAATGCAAGTCCCCCGCTTCCCACCCCACTTCTATCTGAGCTTTATAAATATCTGCGTCCCATTTCAGGCTTGTCAGATGAGCTGCCTGAGTTGAAGCTAAACAAACATCTGCAGAAAAAACTCATTACCTTAACTCAGTGTTCAGAAAACCTGAAACCAACTGCTTACTCCATAGGGATGGTCAGAGCTGACTCAGGAAACATAAAGTACTTCCCAGGCTTTAAGCCATCTTAACATTCAAGTCAGATTTCCTTTCTCATCACAGCAAACCATCTTCACCATGGCACGTCAACAGCCATGTCATGTCAGTCTCCTGCCCAGACACCTCCGCACCAAGGGGTAGGAGAGAGACAAATCCTCCTGAAATCTCACCTCACCAGAGAGCTCTGCCAGACGCCTCCTTGCCAGCACTGCCAGAGCACATCATGGAGAAAGTCACTCCAAGGGATTGATTTATCACATTCTGAGAAATGACCTTTCCCTGTCAAACCGGTGTCTAAAATGCCCACCTGGGTTTGAAGAACCTCTCATGCTATTACTGCTGGTAACAAACACACCAGCAGTGCAGCACAAGCTACTCCAAGCTGGGAAAAGCAGTCAGCTCGACAAGCCACCAGTCACTCACACTAACACAGGTACAGAGTGTCTGTGCCTTCCTCCTTTCCCAGGCTGGGACATTTGGGGAGGTCAGGGCAGCAATATGTGAGGAACTTCTCTGGAGTGAACCACAGAGCTTGCTGCTGTCAGTCCAAGGCCACTCGCAGGAAAATCTGGTCAATCAGATCAAATTGTAGGACCACATCTCAGCTGCTTTACTACAGATTAAGGGCTGGTTTCTGAAGGTCAAGGCTCCAAAATGCTCCCCAGAGCAGGAGACAGGCCCATACTGCACACAGCTACAATCAAGTCTTGCAAGGCCAGGCAAGGATCAGTCCAGCCGCATCTGCAATGACACTGGAATTGCTCAATTCCTCCATGAAGGAAATAATCCACAATGAGATCCCACTGTCTCCATTTAACTCCCTCTTCCTCTGTATTCCCCACACAAACATTAGAGACATCAAGGTATGGGGGTGCCACAAATGCAGAGACAGATAACCACAAGCAGATGGCCCCTGTTTCAACACCAAACAATTTACACTTGAGAAGTATGAGAAGGCTGCTGACACCTGGACAGAAAAGCAGTTCCCAGAGTGGGAGCTGGTTAAAGTTTTGCTTCAAGGGATGGGAACTTTTATCAACATAACCATAACAGACTGGATGACTCCTCCTGAAGTTACAGTGGCATGGGATCTGTGTTCTTGTGCAGCACCTGTGCCCCTTTGCCATCTACAAGCTTCTCACAACCTGGTATTTTGCACAGGTTGGGCTTTTTCAGTCACCCCAACCAACAAAAAGCATTTAGTACAAGACAGGTGAAATCAAGCTGCGTGAAAGTTCTTGCTCCTTTTTTTTGCAACCTCACACCCAGACAACCCACACCCCTACAGGTGCAAGCATGTCCCCAGAAGCAGAGAGCTCAGCCTTGACCCTCCACGGCAGCTGTCCCCACCTGCATGAGCCACCATCCACCTGTGCCCCCTCTTCTGAACTGCGGGCTTAGATCCTGCACTGGGTGAAGATGTTCTGCATTTTCCCTCTCACAGATTTTCACACCAAGCAGACAAAATACTGTCTCTGCACCCTTTCAGCTGCGCTAAGCCTGAGAAAGTGCTGAAGTTCAAGCACAAAGCATGGACTGGCAAAGTCTTGTCTACATTCTGGGCATGAGTGTCTTCTATAACCTGGGGAAAATCTCCATGGCCTCTGACAAGGTGGGGGCAGACCCACAGCAGGAGATGTATGAATACCAGGACATGTCTCCACAGCACCCAAAGCTTCTTGACCCAACTCAAACACATTCACACCTAAACATCTGACAAAAGCTGAACTATCTCTCTCTACCAGCCACTCACAACCTCCTCACCAACACCAGAATTACAACAAAAACTTCAGGCTGCTACATGCAACACAGAGTAATTCCTGCCACGCTGGGCTTGTGCCTTAGACACCTTCATCTCCCTCTGATCTTCAGAAACAAGTTTCTCAACATACATACGGAGCTGCAGGAAAAAGCACCTAACAACGATTTTGTGACATTATTTCTTAACGCAGCATGAAATCGTTAGGTCAAAATGTGCCACCTATCACATGAACATTAAAAGTATGTCAAGTCTCAGTGTGCAAGCTATTGTTTTATCTGAATGTGATATTAGCTGGCAGAACTGGGTAATGTATCTGTGCTCCTTTTTAGTGATACAGGATTACAAGAGGATGCAAGTAGTAGCCATGCTTGGCTAGGCAAAGAGAAGAGAACACAGCAGTTATTTTCAAGTTGAAAATAAATAAGAAGTGAAGCGCAATAAAGACATTTTCTAAAATGCCCTACCAAGTTCTAAACTTGCTCTTCATTTCCTCTCCAAAAAGGACTACAGCCAAATTCTCAAGTCTGTATTCCCATAAAACCCTTAAAGACAACAAACTGGGGCTTTGTTTGAGGAAAACCAGAATTTGTTTGAAAGAGAAGCATATAAATCTCACTCCTGCCAATAAACACATATTCACACTTTTGGTCTCTCCAGTTTGAGCAGGGCACTCGTGGATGGGCTCACCAGGTGAGAAATGGTGGATAAATTGAGTCTGGACATTACCTCAGCATTTGTTCCTTATTTCTTACATGCGTCTAACACCAACCATGTGGAGGTTTGTTGGAGTGAACAAATCCTCCCTTAATTACACCAGAGTAAGTTCTGTTGGAGGCATAGTGTGGATGGATACAGGTGTAACCAACGACAAAATCTGGCCACAAATCAAAAAACAAAACAAAACAAAAAACCTGAAAATGCCACTAAGTATTCCTGGCTAAATATTTAAACAGCTTAAAAGCTACACAGATTTTTTTTTTAAAACAATCAGCTTCACCTCTGCATTTATTCTGACAGTTCATCATCGTCCCAGTTGTGACTCCAGTGCACGTAAACCCAAATAAATCTGCTTTTCACCACAGCAAACTTCTCCTGGTCAGAACTTACAAACAAAGCCCTTCAAACACACGGGCTGGAGGTTCCCTTCCATGGCAGCATCACCACCACGACCCTGGCCGGGCTGACAGCGGTTCCACGGTCGCGAGTGGGTGGGTGGAGAGAACACGGAAAGGCGAGGCCGGGCCGGGCGGAGGCAAGCGACGCCCGGGGAAGCCCCGCACGGCTTCGCCTCCCTCCGCCCGGCCCGGCCTCGGCTCTCCCAGCCCCTTCGTTCGCACTGGGGGATGACTAGAGCCGCCCACCGCGGGGCCCACTCGTGACATGCCAGCAGGGAGCGCGACAGGCCGGGCGCCCCCCGCCCGCAGCAGCACCACGAGCCAGGAGAAACACGCGCGGCCGCCCCCCCCCGCGGCCCCGCGGACACGAGTGGGCGGCCCCGCCGGGCCACGGCGGCGCGAGAAAAGTTTGATCCGTGGGAAGGGAGGGGAAGCGCCGCCGGGGGACCGCGCACAACTCCCCGCTCCCCGCGCGGGGGGATGCGGGCCGGGGGGGATGGCCCCAGCCCCGCCGCCGCCGCCGCCCGCCGGGAGCGGCGCGCCGGGCTGCAGGTGTCGGCGGCAGGAGGGAGAAGGGAGGGTAGCGGGGCACCCCGGGGACGGGGAGGGGGCGGCGGGACCGCCCCCGCGGGCACCCCCGGCGGGCCGGCCCGGGGACCGGGGTCAGGGGCGGGGGGGTGTCCGGGGGGGGCGCCGCGGGGGCTCCCCCGCCGCTGCCCCCACACAATGAGGCGCACACAAAGCGCCGCCGCTCCTACCTCCAGCGCCTCGAAAGTGACGAAGCTGGACATCGCGAAACCGTCGATAATGTCCTCTTCGGCCGAGGAGGACTCCCGCCGCTTCCTCCGGGGGGGCCGCGGCCGGGACGGCGGCGGGGGCCCATTGTCTTCCTTCTCCGAGCCCGAGGAGGAGAGCGCGGCGGCCCCGGGGCCGGCGGCCCCGCCGGCAGCACAGCCGCGCCGCCCGCCTTTGGCTCGCCGCTCCCGGTCGCGCTGGGACCGCGATCGCCGCTTCTTCCGAAGCCCGTTGCATCGCGCCGGGCCATCCATGTCTCTCGCCGGCTCTCCCTCTCGCTCTCGTCCCCCCCCGCCCCACCGCAGCCACAAATCCGGCTCCCCCGGCGGAATAACGGGGGAGGGAGGGAGGGAGAGAGGGAAGGAGAAAGGGAGGGAGGAGAGGACAGCAAGGGGGTGGGGGGGATGAAAGAATCCGAGTGCGGTTCCACCACCACCAGCAGCAAGCACCAAATGTAAGAGATTCCTATAAGCGAGCCAAGGAAAGTAATGGCTGATCTCAGGTCGCCTTTGTAAAAAAAAAAAAAAAAAAAAAAAAAAAAAAAAAAAAAACACCCAACGGAGAGAAAGGGGAAAAAAAAGCCTCACCAAGCAGGCAATAAATCAGAATAGCGGAATGCTTTGATCAAGGGGCTGGGAGGGCGAGGATCTTCGAGAGAGAGGAAAAAAGGCTGAGAAGAAGGGGGGAAAAATAAAGAAAGGAGACCCGCTGGAAGGAGGGAGCTCAGAGTATTTCCTTGCACAAAATTTATTTTCTTTCTTCCTTTCCTCCCCAACTAAAAGAAGTTCCAGGGGGGGAAAAATATATATGTAGATGTACGGAACTCCCTTTCTGTCTGCGTGTGTGTGTGTGTGTGTGTGTGTGTGTGTGTGCAGGGAAGGGTGCAGCCTTCCCCTCCCCACCAACACGCACTCCTCTCCCCCTCCTCCTTTATCTCCCTGGATCAAACACAATAATAATAATAATACGATGCATCCAGATGCAATTTTCTCAGGCACCGACCAGGGATGGACTCGGCAGTGGAGATCAGATCCCAGCCCGGCCCCTCCAAAAACAAAACCAAACAATAAAAAAAGAAAAAAAAAAAAAAAAGGAAAAAGAGAAAAAGGGGAGGAAAAAGAGCCCCAAAACACGCCCACCCACCCCAGCTATTAATACGGATCAATCATGGCAAATTCATCGTATTAATTGTGGCGAGGAGGGGGGGGGTGCTGGTGGTGGTGACAATAGATCCGAGCGGAGGGAAGGCGGCCCCCGGGAGCGGCGGCGGCCACAACAACACGGCTGGAGCCCGGCAGCGCGGCGGCGGCGGGCGCGGCGGGGTCGGTGCCCGCCCGGGCGGTGCCGGTGCCGGGGGGCGCCCGCCGAGCCCCGCGCGGGGCGGTCGCGGTGTCGCCCCCAGCGGCCGCGCGGCCCCGCGCCGCTCACGTGACCGCCGCCCCGCCCGCTCCCCGCCCGGCGGCGCGCGAAATGCGGCGCCCCCGCCGCGCGAAATAAGTCTCGGGCATGCGCGGGGGGCCTGCGCGGTGGGGTGGCCGGCACGCGCTGTGGCACCCCCGCACGCCGCCCCTCGCGCGGCTCCCCTCACACCGCCCCCCTCGCACCGCCCCCGGCCGTGCCCGTCCCGCGCTGCCCCAGCACCGCTCCGTCCCTCGGGCCAGGCAGGGATGCCCCCGCGGGACCAGGCTGCGCGTGGAGGGCGTGAAGTCTCCCTCTCTGGAGGCATTCCAAACCCACCCGGACGTGTCCCTGTGTCACCTGCTCCGGGTGACCCTGCCGTGGCAGGGAGTTGGATTGGGTGATCTCCAGAGGTCCCTTCCAGCCCCAGCTGTTCTGTGGTGCCGTGATTCTGTGTCCAGCCCTTGTCCCCCTGCCCGGGGTCCTTCCCTCAGGGTCCAGGGTGCCTCAGGTGTTGGTCCCTGACGGGCTCGGCTGCTGCCGGGCGCTGCCCCTGCCCGGCCTTGTGGTGGGCTTTGCTCCTGCTCCTGGCTGTCCTTGAGGGGAGCCCGCGCCCCTCTGCCCCGGGATGGCGGCTGTGGCCCTTGCCGGGTTGACCCTCCGACATGACTGGCACAGATGTTGAGGTTGCGGGCAGAACAACCTGTGGCCGCCCACCTGCAGCTCACCTGTCCTTGGCTCTGCCCTTCCCACGCCGTGTGTGGCCTTTTGTCTGCATCAGCCTCGGCTTTGTTGTCTCCCCTCTTCATGTTCCCGGGTCCGTGGTATTAGGGCATATTGCCCGTGTCACCTCAGCAGCAACAGGGCTGTGGAACGAACAAATTCACTTTTTAAGCTTGTTCTTATGGTCACCCTTCTCACCTGGGGCTTCTGTCTCCTGCCCAGAGGAACCCGCTGAGGGAATAGGCGTGGAAGGAGAAGGGCGTGTGGAGCTGTTTGGTCTCACTTTGGGGAGAAAGCATTAGGAGCAGATCTCTGGGGGAATCGGGATATTTGCTAGGAAGGGAGAAGAATAGAGGAAGAGCAAGGAACAAGATGGGGAAGAAAACCGAACTTGTGGGGTCTCAATGTTCAGAATGGAGAAGAGGGACTCTGGAAGCACAGCACTGGTTTTCCTCCATCTACTGGGTGATCATGCTACTGTGTAGTTTGAAATACAGTGGGGGAGATTGGAAGGGCAGGTAGAAAAAGAGAAATCATTTAATACTCCTTCTCCACAAAGAACCTTCTCTACAAGAACCAAATCTGCCTCCTGTAGCTACTAATCATTCCTCCATTGAGATCCTCAGCAAGGGGAACACACACAGGCTGAGTGTATTTTTCCAATATTCTCCCTCTGGGCTGCTCTGACTCTCGGGGGATGAGGCTCTGCTTGACTGTATAATACGTTGTTTACTCTGTACCCTTAGGCCACCAATAAAGTAATATTTTTAATATGTTTTCTATGAGTATTAAGTGATGATGTGAAATACTGGGAATCAGATAGACCCTCTGTATCCAGAAGACAAGTGACACCTTTGCCACCTCTCTGCACACCACATCTCCTGCATGGCACACAGTGACTTTTAAGCTGGTGCAAGCCAGAGGAGGAGGAAGCACAAAGCTGTCGGTAACCCGAGAGTGTGAGAGCGTGTACCTTACAGAAGGCCACGTTGCTCATTGCAGAGGCACATGGCTAGTTTTTAAACATTCTCAAATATCAAGCTAGAGAACATCTCCTAATCTGACCTTAGATCTCCCCATTCAGATTTTTTTGCTGTTTAACAAATGCATTACTCTTACTTTGGGTTCTTCTGTCTCATAACCTCCTGCCAGATCTGTACAATCTGACTATACAGAAGCTGCACTAGTATTGCTGAAGTGATACAATTTGTGTATACAGCAAGCTCAAATACTACAAGATCTCTGTCTTCTGAGAAATATTAAGCTGTGCTGTGTCAAACAACTGTTACCTGTTGGGTTTTTTTGAAAATAACTGTGTAATTTTCAGGGCAGTGTAATTGATTATAGTTTCCTGCATATCCATCACCATTAAAGTGACTTAAGAGACCTGTAGTCGGATACATTTCTGCAGACATTCATTGCATGGCTGAAAGTCTGCTCAGTCTGTTTTCTTCTTGAATGCATGTATGTGGAAAACAGACACGATACGTGATTCATTTTGCATTCTTTGTAGAAACAAATCCCCAGACTTGCATGTCTACGGAAAAAAATAAGATTAAAACCCATCCATCTAACTCATCCTCCATTGCAATACATTTTTGTTCTGTGTAATATTTATGTCAAGCATTAGAAATCACAGGTCACCTTCTTGGGTATGATACAGGTGAATTATCCCTTTTCTGGGTCTGATCCAGCAGGAGCCTTTCCACCAACCTTAATTGATTTGGGAGTATCACACAGATCCTCGGGAAGTTCTTTCTCCAGCGCACTGTTGCCTCCAGCTGAGTATTTCAAGTCATCTTAGCAGAAAGAATACCACAGACCTCCATGCACATTTGTTCTTAGGCTGCCTGTTAGTTTTCCTCTAGAAATACATCTTGCCTGGCATCTGGTGTGAGAAAACAGCACACTTTTTTCCCTCTTTTTTTTTTTCTTAGGCTCTGGTACCTTGCTGAGTCACTGTTTTTGTGGTTAATGACTAGTGTACTCAACTGGATACTCAGTAATTAACGCCCATGGAAAGGGTACTTCTCCAGCATGTACTAACAGACCTATAATCTTCTGATTTGAGACAGATACCAAAAGCATTCTGTTCCTAAATAACGAAGACAGAAAGGTTAACACAGACCAAAAGCAACAATTGCAATTTCTGTGTCACCATTAGGCATTGGAACAAAATAAAATTTGCAACTGTAAGAACACTAGAAGCAGTTTTCTTAAGACTAGCCCCTGGCATACCTAAATGGAAAGGATATTTTGAACTAATTTGAATATCAGGAGGTAATTCATTGCTTGAGGAAATGGCAAGAACCTTGCTTCTAGCAAGAGTAACTCACACCGTGCTCTGGCATTAAGCTCCAAAGATGGAATTTTTAAGTTCAGTCCACATAGGAATCTCAGCAGAGGCAAATATGCCTTTCTGAGGTTAGCATCCTTTTAGGAGATGGGTAGTTTAAAATAGCAGAGTGTCTGTCTTGGAGACTATTATTTTTGTTTTAGAAGGGGTTTGATCTGGGAACACAAAAAAACCAAGGGAAATGGGGAAAAGAGCCTTTTTGTTATTGTTTCCACCCTGCTCATACAATGCATTTATAAGAATAGCAAATAATGAGAACCAAAATTCTAATACAAAATAAAAGCCAGGGTGATTGTGTGGATGGCAGAGGAATTGAAAACAGTTCCATAAAACTAAACTAATTTTATCCAAATTGAATTGCTTATCCAAATTGTATTGCTTATCAGAGAGGATTGTCTGGCTTTGTAGCTAAGGGCTGCATCTGTTGTTTTAAAAGGTGTTTTCCTAGAAGGTGGTTTGTAACACAAACAGTTACGGAAGAAGGAGGTCTGAAGTGAACCAACAAGGAAGAAGAGAAACCCATGACCTTTAAAAAACCCAAATAGTTCAAGAATAAAGGTGAAGGCAGTACTAGAAGTAGTTGAAACCCAGGGGCAGGCAGGTTTCCAGAACAACATCAAGAGAAAATACACAGAGAAGGGACAATTGTTCCTTTCACAAATGAAGGAGCTGACCCAGTCAGTGGAACTCACTGCCACACAGCAGCTCTGAGGTCCAGAATAATGAGAACTCTCCAAGTAACCAGAATATTGGTTGCAAAGTGGCTGAAGGGGATGTACATTGTAATGCCTCAGAACCTAGAACAGTTTCTAAAACAAAGCAGGAGACAGGAGACTGAAGTAGATGGACCATCAGCCTGATCCAGTCTGCTGGGTCAGGGCTGGTGTGCAGCTGAACCTGTGCTCCCTTCTCTGGTGTTTTAATTCCTGTGTTTGGAACAACGCTGTATCCATCCTCACTGGTATCAGCAGATCAGGGGGCACACATAAAAAGTTGGTAAATTAACTGGTCCTGAAAAGTTGAAGTTTGGATTTTTGTAGCTGATAGAAATCATTGTGTAATGGGCAGCTATTTCTTAAACATAGCTTAGAGTTCAGGAAATCTGGGAACTGGGGGGAAAAAAAGAAAAAGCTGGATGGCATCAGTGGAAGTACAGGTTTTCCCAGAGAAGATGAAAAACTAATTCATCTATGTTTCTTGTTTTTCTAATTGGTTATAATACAACTCTGAAGTAAAAATATGACTAATTTTATCAGGAGAAAAAAAAAAAAAAAGAAAAATCAGACCATCCAGGAGATAAGAACTTCAGAGTCCTGATCTATTCACTTGCGTGGATCTGTGGTAATTTACAGCAGGGGAAAGCTTTGTCCCTGGAGAACAGGACAGTCACGAGCAATAAAGCTGTGCATGTTTATCATGTATGGCCAGACAAACTCAAGAATTTTTGGATCCTGCTGGTTCCTTGGGATTTGTTAATAAACACCCTAAACTGACTAAACGTGTGCTTCAAATTGCCTGAGATTTCTTATCCCACAGCATGAACATTGGTGAATGGCAGCATTCATAAATGCAGGGTAAAGCAGGTGTCACTGGGTTTCAGGAAGCTTTGTTTGAAAATATGATTCCAAGTTATGTGGATAGAAAAAATACTGTATTGATTGTGAAACTGTAAAGGATGGTGATAAATGGCAAGATCAGAGATTGCATCATTGTGAGTGGAGGATCCTGAAAAGTTTGATGCTGCAGCCCTGTTTTACTGAATATCTAATATCCAAAATATCAAATAAATAGTACATTAATGAAATTTGGAGACCACACTGGATTTGGAAGAACCATGAATATTCATGTTGGTGGAAGAACAAGTAGAAGTTTTTCACCAAGAACAAGATTAAAAAAAAAAATAAATCATGGAATAGAATCACAGACTCATTAATGTTGGAAAAGATCTCCAAGATCATTGGATCCAACCTTAGACTGATCACTCCCTTGTCAACCAGACCAGAGCACTGAGCACCATGTTCTGTTGTTCCTTCAACACCTCCAGGGATGGGGAAGCCACCACTTCCCTGGGCAGCCCCTTCCAATGCCTGACCACCCTTTCTGAGAAGAAATTATTCCTAAGAAAGGTAGTTAATTATATTCACTGTGGAAACAAAGCACAAACTGCAAATTACAGTTCTTCAGTTAGCATCCTATAAAGTGGACTGATCTTCTAGGATTAAATTCTGACCTCAGTTACATGTAAATGAGAAAACTATTATTTTCTTCAGGAAATTCTGATGGGTTTACAATTTAATCACGGGAATTTTTTTAATGTGACTAAGAGATTTAGGGGCATATACCTGCTCTTTGATCCCTGCAAAAATTGTTCACCGAAGCATATTGCTAAGTAGGTAGCATATGTCTCTGCCCTGAAAATTGGTCAGCTTTTATTACCAGAAAACACCAACTGTTTATAATTCAGTGATGCTGAGTTCAGACTGCACTATCACATGCTGTACCAGTTCTGCTATGTCACAGCAAACAACCAAATTTACATCTTTCCTTCTCTCCTACCTGCACCAAAAAGCATGTGAAAGAAACACAAGAATGGGTTTTTTCCACTATTTAAAATCAGTGTTTAAGGGAAACTATGTTTTAGCCCAACACAGGTTATGATATAGGGAGAACTACATGAAATTTAATAGCCTGGGTTATCCAGAAGGTCAGACTACCTGATCCTGGTCTTTTCTGGCCTTTTAAGTCTACAAATAAATTAGAAACCTGATCTCTGAAAGTTTTAATTTCAGAGCAGTCTTTGTGAACAGGGGTGGAGTGGAATTCCTAATGAATTACATCCTCCTCCAACATTCATTTTTCTCCCTGAGAAACGGTTTCTTTTGAAAAACAGTGTTTAGTTCCACATCTTCTAAATTACAAAAATTTATATCTCTTTATGTCTTACAATGTACTGTGTGCCAGCACAGCAATTATTAAAGCATTTTTATTGATATTACACAGCTCTCTATGAAATGTGAATTAAATTTATCATGAAAATTGATTTTTAATGATAGCTCAAGTTTACATTTCTGAAGTTCATACCTTTCCACTATTTTTCGTTGGCACTAGAGTAGCGCAGCTACAATATCTTTATTTGTCAGAAATTGATTAGGAAATATCCTGTAGTTTACTCACCTTTATTGGTGTGATTCTGCTGATGAAAACAATGAAGTTTTCTGTTGGAGTTCATGTGCAGAGATCGGAATTGAGCTAACTGCTCCAAATCTGCACACCCAAATACCCCAAGTCCCTCATCTGCACTTAGGCATTTATAAGACTGTCTTGATTTTTAAAGCTGTTGAATGGGCTCAGCTTTCATTCTAGTTTTATGAGAATTATGGGACACCACATCCCTGGAATCAATCTGTCATCCTCTGCCTCTTTTTCCCTATATATTATCTTTCCTTATTACTAACGACATGCTGAAGGTAACTTCTGGATTAGCAGCCTGAACACGACACTGGATGCTGAACCAGTTACACTGCAGGGAATGCTGCTTTTTAATCCTCCTGGTTCTTCAGCTGCTCCAGATGGAAAGGGAGAGAGAATTTTCTGGGCTTGCTGTTTAACATGTTGTATTGGTGTGCTTTGATGCAAACAGTGGCCTGGCATGGAACATGCAGGAGCAGAGTCTGGGCTCACAGCATGACTAGGTGTCCTCTGGCCTTAAGTAATTTTAGGACAGAAAGGTACAATGTGAAATCAAATGAAATTACTGACTACTCCAAACAATGTTATACCAACTGAGCATCAAGTGTGCTTAGTGCTCAGGTAGCTTCCAGAAGGAAATTAGGGCTGTATTAATGTGAGTTACTGTGGATAAAACCTTCAGCTTGGCAAAAATGTAATTTATGCTTTTTCAGAATTGTTGTATTTCTGTAAGACACATCTGTGCAGGAGTTGGGGGGAGGCGTGGGATGTTTTTCATTGGTTGATGGGGGAAGGATTATTGGTTGCTGTTAAAAATGATCCCAAGCAAACTTTTACAAGGTCTTCTGTGACTAATAAAACCTGAGTCTTTGAAAATGTACAACTCAAGTTGTTGTTTAGAGATAATTCTCTTTGATCCAGATGCTTCCATCTGAAGTGCAGTGCAGAGAAAAGAAAAAGGGAGAAGGAAATTTCATGGAAAGTCCCTGAAAGCAGAGGGAGAAGAAATCTGCAGTTTCATTTTAACACTTTGTGTGCTGAACTTCGGCACTGAGGGAGTCCCCTGGCCAGTGTGCTGAGATCTGGGAGGAGGATAGTCTTGTCCTGGCTGGGTGGCATACTGACACATTGGAATTTCTTCTGGAAGGTGATATCAGACACGGTGAGGTTATCTTGTTCTTGGTATAATCTCTCTAACAGTGAATACATGGTCATAGATCTGTGGAAGTGCCTAGGAAGAGCCTGTCTTTACAAGAGTGACCTGAGATTCAGGCAAAGGATTTTGATCATCCTCAGCAGGTTTGGCATATTCTGTAGATATAAAGGGTGGTAAAATCCTTTCCTCTATGGATTATATTGTATATTTCCAGACATTTTTTCACCTCTTCTTGCACTCAGACCCAAGGGCCTGTTCATGAGCAAATGAGTGAGACAAGGGGTAAAGGCATTTTCTCACAGTCCCGCAAGGTGTGGTATGGCTGCTGCTCTTACAATGATGCAGCGTCTCCCTCCAGGGAGGAATGAACATATTTTCCTGGCATCCCATCTCTTAGGTTTTTATCTCATTTTTGCCAATCTCTCTGCTCTTCTGTCAGTGCTCTCCTGCATCTTGTTCATAACCACTCGACTTTGCACTTTGCTCTGGAGAAATGGAGATTTCAGCCATCTCTGGAAAAGCAAGTTTGTTTGTTCGTAAACAATAAATCAGGACTGGCAGCCGTGTGTCAAGGGACACCAAATCCTTCTAACTACTAGAGAGAACTGGAAATCTAAGGCACCTTTAAAAATCCCAGAATGGTTTGGGTTGGAAAGGACCATAAAAATCATCTTGTCCCTGCCATGGGCAGGGACACCTTCCACTATCCCAGGTTGCT
Source organism: Aphelocoma coerulescens (assembly GCF_041296385.1). NCBI lineage: Eukaryota > Metazoa > Chordata > Aves > Passeriformes > Corvidae > Aphelocoma > Aphelocoma coerulescens. Next base: position 2,119,003 of record NC_091032.1, read on the forward strand.
CCAAGTCCCGTCCAACCTGGCCTTGGACACTTCCAGGGATCCAGGGGCAGCCACAGCTTCTCTGGGCACCCTGTGCCCAACCTACAGATCTGATACTATTGAGCAGATAGTGTACAAGCAGCCTCGATATTTACAGAACTTCACTGATAATATCTCATTGTTTACTTGCCCAAATCTAAAATATCCCATCAGCAGACACTGTATATATTCTGATCTGAGAAGGCAATCCCATTTTATCTTCCATGAATTTGAAAATATACCATGCTCCTTGAACAAAAAATAAAAATAACAATGAGGCAGGCACAAGCAGTATAAATTAATATAGCACTATTGATGTCAACAGAGCTATGCAAATATATACTCACTGAGGATGACACATAAAATCAAGCCCTAACTTTATATGGAAAGAGATAGAAACCACAGCAGCAGTATTAACTACACTTTTCAGCTATGCTCAAAATGGATTGTGGAATAAGTCATAGTTGTAATAAGTAATTTGAGAGAGTTGTGAATTCTTCTGTGAGCTTGTTGTGTCAGGAGACAGAAGAAAAATCAAAGCACAGGCTTGCAAGTAACATTCTCCCCGATATTAACAATAAAACTGTAACATTTCTTGGTTTTAAAGAACAATTCCAACCAGTTTTTGCAGGTTGTTGTAAATTTTGCTCTGCCCCAAAAAGTCAGGGTTGCAAAAGTGCCATACAAAATGCCACTGCAGTCAGTGATTTGCACCAGCATTGGTCAATTTTAGAGTTTTACTGAAAACACCATTATTGCAGAAATCATCTCTGGCTGCAATGAGCATTGTGGTCGTAGTGCAGGGAAAGTTCCCAGTGAGGTGCTGGGTCACTTGGTTAAAGACCCTAAAGACTAAATACTAAACATACCAGTATCATTAGTGCATTGCTACTCTTTTCAGCAGAAGAAGATGTTTTCTTTCATTTCTTTCTTTTCATTGAGCTGCCAGTCCAACGCTGGTTTACCAGCACAAGACTTACCATATGTGTGAAGCCACTTAGTGATCTGATGAGCTCCTCCTGACACTAAGGTTCTCTCCTCTACTGTCAGAACTACCACAGAAATGGGTAAACAAAGCTAAGAACAAAAAATAGATTACTAAATAGATCAACATCTTAGCAATTAATGCATGCACCTACCCCAGAACTTCATGTAAAAAAAACTTGTATGAGTTAAATATTCACCTAGTATTCGTTTCACAGATGGAATTATACCTCATGCCCATTAACAGAGATAATTACTGAAACACCAAGATCAGCTTAGCTCCTGTGTCCTGAAAAGAACAAAAGAGAAAAGAAATCATTGCTGCAGCAAATTGTAGAAGTGTTAAAAGGCTCAAAAGAGCGTTCAACTAGCAGACAATTTTAAGTAAAGCTAATAAAATATGGCCACTTCATTATTCATTCATGAGGAAAGGCTGAGTTCAGACACCGTTTCAGTGGAGAAGCTGCTCTGTAATATCCTGTCTCTTGTCCATCATTCCCACAGTCTCCATGCACATCTTGTTCGTGTAGCAATTCTTTCAGTGCACTGAACACCAACCAACCCAAGGAAGTCAAAGAAGAAATCCCCACTGTTTCAATAGACTTTAAATCCAGTCTTGATCACTGTCTTCCCAATTCTGGGATGGAGCACACTGCACAGTACAGGAACCTCATGCTGACAGCATTCTGCTTTCCAGGGAATAACCTCTCCCTGTTTCCCTAAATTCTTATGAAAATCCTGGGTCTGCTCCTCATGGATTCAGTTGCAAGATTCTCTTTGCCTTTGATTTGTAGCAGAACTGTAAGATCAGATGAAGAGCCACATCAAGACATTTATGATCTATTTTCTGGCTCTGGTTCTGACACATCATGAATAGTGGTGTGCAAATTACTCCAGTCATTTGTTCTTCACTCAGATGGTCATGGAAACAAGGATGGGATTAATTTCCCTGTTTGCAAAGTGTCTTGACACCGCTCACGAGAGCAGAGGTGAGGCAAGGCTGTGGTTCTGAGGACAGGCTGCCTCAGGCATGGAGGGCTACGGGTGAGCAGAGGTTTCCAAAGTCAGACAATTTGGATACAACCTATGGGAATTTTCATAGGCATCCAGATCACCAAGACAAGTTTAAAATATCATCTTTAAGCATCATCAGCCATAATCACTCCAGCATTTTGCCCCAGTCTTTTTCCCATGCATACCCAGCTCACTGCTTTCTCTGTGCATTCTTCCTGCCTCTTTTCAGGCAGAGACCTTCAAGCCATAAAACTTCCAGGAGTGTAACCTACTGCAAAATGAGGCAAAACACCAAATAATTAAGTAAACAAGGAGCATTAGGGTCCATTGAAGAAAGAGTTTGGTTGGGCAGAAGCTGTTTTATAATTTTACTGATCTGATGCACCTTATTTTCATCTTCTTTTCCTGTCAGAGTGTTCTTGCATTTTGAAATTTAATCCCTTGATTTGACATTTTCTCCTGTCCTCCATGCCACTTGCTATAATTACTCTTTCACTTTCCAATGCAGCTTCTTTTTTTCCTGGACTGAAATTTACTTGTAATTTCTCAGAAAAAAAAAATCTCCTTGTTAAAAAACAAATGCCATGGATAATTGAAGAGGGAAGGGGAGGAAAATAGGAGTGGGAGAATTATTGCTTGTAAGGGCACAGTTGAGGTAATAAAGGAAAACAGAAAGTTCCAGCTGTAAAGGTAGGTCAGATCTCTCCAACACCAGACAGAGGGGATCAGGAACCCCTTGAGGTGAATGTAATCCATGTGTTCTCACTGCTGGGCACTGTGCAAGCAGTGGTTCTTGCTTGGGGCCATTGCTTCTGTAGTCCATCCCAAACCAAATAATAGCACCAATACCTTAATCATAAGCACATATGGACCATTAGATCATGAAAAAATGGTATATAGGCCTTTAGAGCACACCTGAGGAAGTTACAGTAGCAGGTGGATCAAGGACCAGCCTTTGAAGAAGCCTTTCTGTGAAGGCTTTCACAGAGCTGCCAGAGCTGTGTCCCAGCCCTGGAGCACCACAGAACCATAGAACAATTTCGGTTGGTAGAGACCTTTAAGGTCATTCAGTCCAGCCATTACACACTCATAGAATCACAGAACCACAGAATGGGTTGGGTTGGAAAGGACCTTAAAAATCATCTCATTCCACCCCCTGCCATGGGCAGGGACACCTTCCCCTATCCCAGGCTGCTCCAAGCCCCATCCAACCTGGCCTTGGACACTGCCAGGGACAGGGCAGCCACAGCTGCTCTGGGCATCCTGTGCCAGGGCCTTACCATAAACCAATGGCTGGTACTACATGCACTGAATTTCTCTGGGAATGCCACAGCAAACCAGAGTATGGAAATGCTAGACACAGTTCCAGTAGAAAACATCCTTTCTAACTTCCTAACTTAATAGGGCTTTATTATTTCAGCCAACTGTAAAATCAGAACATTACTCACTAGCCTGACAATGTTATCTTGCCAAGATCCCAATTTCTTGACTGTCGGAGAGGTTTTTTTCTTCTTGTTTTCTATCTGCTTTTGGTTTATCCTCAATTCTCTTTTCGTTTCCCTGTGTATTGATTTGCAATTTTCCTTTCTGCTTTTCACATTTCACACACTTAGATTTCAGTGATTTGGTTTCTTTTCTTCCTTCGTTGGTATTTAATACATGCATTCATCTCCATGCTTAAACATATGGAGTCTCAATATCTTATCAGCTTCTCAAAACTCCCACCAAGACTTTTCTTCTTTTGTTTTTCCTTGGGTCACACTAATGCTGTTCTGGAGGCTAAATGTTGGGACTTCTTTTCAGCTAAAATTAATCAAACAGAAAAGTAGAGTCCGGGGGTTCCTTTGATAACCCCCCTGGTCTTTAAGCAAGTTCACAGGCTCAGAGATTACAGCCATATTTATAGCACTGAAGAAGTGCTGAAGAAATGTTAGGGGTTTTAGCAGAAATTCTTATTCCTTTATTTATTATTAACATATTAACATAAAGGGACGTACAAATGCAGGAGTGTGAAATATGATTGTCACTGGGCTCAGCATTTCAAATGGATGCAACATTCATGGGCACAGCTCAGAAAAGAGAGGGTGCAGCTGTCTCCAGGCCTGGGGTTTAACACAGAGCAGCTGGGCTTGCACAGGCCTTTCCATGCAGCAGACTTTGAGCTGCTCTCCAGATGCTCCACGAGCGATGTCAGCTTCAGGCACAGCATTTCTGGGACTGTGGGACGCTGCCCACCCTTCTGTGTCTGTCTTGCCCTCAGCCATGGGCATGAAATTGCAGCCCAGAAGGGAAGGCATCATAGCTCCTCTGCGTAGTGCCTCCCAAGGGGCTAAATGGTGTTTGTGGTGTCCTCCAGCACAGCTTGTACCCAGCACCACAGCTGGAGGGGAAAATGTACCCTCCTCCTCCACCCAGGATGGCATTCAGGAAGCTGCTGCATGCTGTATGGTGTGTAGTACCAAGCATTTAAAACTAGGTTATGGTAAAAGCAATTCTACATCTGTTTAACCTTGCTGCTATGAGAAATCCCATTTCATGGAATCCCAGAGTGGTTTGGATTGGGAGGGACCTGAAAGATCATCCCGTTCCACCCCCTGCCATGGGCAGGGACACCTTCCACAAGAACAGGTTGCTCCAAGCCATGTCCAACCTGTCCTTAAACACTTCCAGGGATTTCAATATTTTAATCTATGTGATTAATCTGAAGCAAAATTTTCAGTGTACAAATAGGCGTGGGCTGGACCAGGACATTACAGTTCAGGCTGAATTGTATTGGAGGTGTTCAAGAAACACTGGGATGTGGCACTCAGTGCTCTGGTCTGGTTGACAAGGTGGACATCAGTCAAAGGCTGGATTCACTGATCTCAGAGTCTTTTCCAGCACTCATGATTCTGGGATTGTGTGATTCTATGATCCCCTCACTGCAGTGATCTCGTCAGAAGAATCACAGCACACACCTTTGCTGAGGATGAAAGACTGTGACCAGCCCAGGTATTTCTTAGGTTGCCATAACCTCGGGAGAAGCATGAGTTTTTATCCAGTCTTGTTTTGGTCCTTTTATAATAATAAGTTGTTACTTTTGTTAAACAGCTTCATTTAGTCTTTCTGATAGTTTCAACTAAAAATGGAACACCCAGTTTCAATGAGATCTTGGCTTTGCAGAGTAGGATATGATCAGCTCTTACCTCAAAGCTTTGTTGTCCATCTCCAGTATTTCTAGCATGACAGCAGCTGAAGACAAGTGGCTGTTCAGTAATCTCAGCTTTTAAATAATAATAGGAAAAAGACACTAGCCTTCAGCATTTTGAAAAATAGTTTTACAAGCCTACAGTATGTAGTATACGAATCACATCCTTTCACAATCACTTGTTCAACAACACAGTTTTCATAAATCAGCCCTGTAATTTTGCTGGCTGTTGCCTTGATTTTAGAAAATTTAGATTTCAGAGTTTTGAGAGTATGAAATAGCTATATCTGTAATTACTGAAAATCCCTTTTTTTTAAAAGACTGATTTTTTTAAATGTATATGAAATCAGTCTACCTAGGTTGAGTCTCAGAAAATTAATTCTTTGTTCACAGAGTTAGAAAATTTGGGGAGGATTTGCTGTTCTCACCATACAAATGAGAGTTAATAGCTGTTTTGAGCACAGTGTGGAGCTGCAAAAGATCCTGAAGATCTGTATTACAAAGAGGTTTGGGTCAAACAACATGAATTTTTATGTCAGGGTTTTTTTTCATTTTCATTATTCAAATCCTCATAGGCAGTATGAAATGTTGCATTTTGCCAGGAAGCTCTTTCAGAAACACTTCAGACATTGCTGTCCATGGAAGGAGCTGTTGTTTTCTAGGAGTAATTCTCCATCACTGGGCTGTAAACACAGCTCCAGTTTGGGTAGCTTGGCTTGATTAAGGTTGTACAATAACAAAAGTTTTCACAAGAGGATTTATTGACTGATGTATAATTTTTCCCCAGAGTAGAAAAGATTATTCTGCCCAATTTTATCTTGAAGAAAAATCCAGGAAACCTCTCTTGTAAGAATCTAGAACACCCCTTTTTGTCAGTGTGTGGGAGCACTGGGAACACTGCCATTGCCTCTACAGCTCACAGTACTCCTGGAGAGCTTCAGGAGAGGAACTTTATTCCTCCAAGGAGCTGGATGTTCCTGAGGAGACAAGCTGATCCTTCCAGAGCTTGGGAGTGCTATAATCATGGGAATAAATGAACAAAAATGACCAACCTTGAAGCAACCAAAATCTGGGGAAAGCCAAGACTGGACTTTTGTTTAGGTCATAAGCAATAATGATTTAAAATCAAGAGACAGTGGCAATATAACAACCCTAAAAATAATCTCCAAGCAAAATACTCTATATTTTAGACAATCAAAATTACAACCCCTGGGAGTACAAGATTAATTAAACTGTAACAGAAGTCAGTATTTTCAAAATTGAGTGAGATGACATAGTTTGAAGAATCTTGAATGATATAAAAGACATAAAATACAGGTATGCCAGAATGTATTGCAAGCTCTCTACTTGCTTTACTTAGCTGGCCATACTGCCTGCCTGGAGACAAAAGGAAAAAATAAGGCAAAAAGCAAGTGGTTCATAAAGGCAACCCAAGTTGAACAGGGCTGTGTTTTCTCCTCTTCTGCCTTTTCTCTAATATCCCCTCCCTCCCCCTCGAGCTCTGTTTCTCTCTAGGGGTTGATGAAGGCCTGTCTGTTTTGGGTTTTTTTGTTGTTACAGTTTTATTAGGAGTTCAGTTCCTCCTGTGTCTGAAGCATTCTGTGATAGCTGGAAAATAAGTTAAATGTGACACTACATAAAATAAGAGACTTGAGTAACTGCAATAGGAAGAGATTTACAATCGGAGTGTGTAAAGCTTTGTGGTGTTGTTTTTTGTTAACACTTAATTTCACTTCTGTGTCTGGACTCACATTTTCCTGTACTAAACCTTCACCTAGCTTCTCCCTTCTGAACTGGGAGAGCTGGATAAGTGCATATCTTGAGATACCCCATTGAAGAATTAACATGTGAGTGGTTTGGCTGAATCGCTGGGGCCCAGGGGAGAAGTCTGGGGACAGAAACCCCAGATGATGGGCCAAGGTCAGAGTGTGGGAGCTGTAATCACCCAGGCAAAGCATTGACCCGCAGAAAAGTAACTGCAGAGACAACAGCAAGTCAGGACAAATTGTCCCCACGTCCCACCTGGAAGGTTTCACTCAGTGAGGTTACTCTCAGCTCTCAGTGAGGATGCCGTAACACTTGTAGTAAAACCAGAACAGATCTGTACCTTTTTAAAAAGGGGTTCCCTCACCCATCTTCTCCTTCCATCACCCTTTAAAGAGCTGTCAAGCAGCAGGTTTTATTTTTGCTGAATCCAAGTTTAGAGTGTGAAGAAACAAACCAACCAGGGACGCATTTAAGAGAGACTCTGCATTTTCTGCATGGTGCACAAGCAAACCGGTCTCACTCTGAACACCTACATGCACCACCATCTTTTCTTCCCGCACCTCTCTGAGCTGAGTGTCACCTGAACAAGTTATGTTCTGGCAACAGAGAAAATAAAACAATATTAATCCTCTATGACACGCTAATAAAGCACCATGTGGCTCCCTCCACTCCATCGGCCAGAATCCCACAGAAATTCCCCTTGCAGGGATGGAGTAGGTGCCTCCAGTGTGCTGCCACATCCCAGCCCCATCCTGCCTCTTTCTTCACGCTTCCCTGCCTTCATCCACTCCCTCACTCTTGTTCTTATCAGAGCAAGCATTCCAGGGCTGCAAACACTCTGTGTTTTACATGTGCACAGTAGCAAGTACAATGCAATTCCTGCCCTTAGGCACTCACACAGAACAAATCTTAAAAGGAGTATTACATTTTTGCCTCTCCATATGGCTGTGTGTGGAACATGGCTCTGACCCTGGCTTGGCCACAACCATCTTCCCTGTACAAACAAGCCAGAGGGAAGCAAGTCCACGAGAGTTCTGGAAGGCTCCTTGACCTGGCGTGACTTGTGGAGGAATTTCGGCACCAAGGGGAGATTGGATGATTGAGTACTTGGAATGTTGGACACTGCTGAGCAGTGCCAGCACCTGAGACCTTGCTGGGTCTAACCAGGCACGTCAAACACAGCTCCAGTGAAAAACTGAGCAGAGACAGTCAGCAACCACTGCTGCCCCGGGGCAAGAGACAGCAAGAAGGCTGTCAGAGGCCACCACTTGGGTGATTTTGACAGCTGACAAATATCCTGGTGGAGAATGACCCATTCATCAAAGGCAAAATTAATTATGGATGAGATTTGAAGGAAACGTTCAGGAGTGCTGTGTTTGGTTGTTAGGTACTGGTGGTCCAGGCTCTCAAGGTCACCACTAAAGGGGATGTTTAATGCCCAGCTGACACTCCTCTTTGATTTCAAGCTCCTTTTAAAATTAATCTGCACACTTCCTAGCCAGCTCAGATACAGCCTGGATTGGTAACACACACCACTGCTCCTCTCAGTTCCCTCTCCTTTCACTGCCTTTGAGTATTGCAACTTCTTCGTTTGCTCTTGCTTATCTGAGATTTTCTATCTATCTGCAGTGTTTTCTCTCTTTGCTGCTCTCATTTCCCTTCTCTGTCCTTCCACATAATCCTTATCCTTCTCTGTGCTTCGTTTAATCCTGGCTGCCCAATTATGCAAATCGCACATTTACATTTTGACAGGGCTCCTCCACCCCTTTTCACGTCGTTATTTGTAATACAAATCATTCCCCCTTGCTTCCCCCAGTTCCTAACTGCCTCTCAGCTTCCTCACTAGGATGTGGTGTTAAAAGCATGGGGCTCAGACCTAATCCTTCCTGCAGCCTTGTGCTGGGAGCCATAACCCCAGAGCTGCACTGCACAGGACAGCTCAGAGCAGCACACTGACCTCCTTCTGCTGTGCTGGCTGAGAGGAGAATCATGGAATCACAGAATGGGTTGGGTTGGAAGGGATCTCAAAGCTCATCTCATTCCACTCCCTGCCATGGGCAGGGACACCTTCCATTATCCCAGGTTGCTCCAAGCCCCAATGTCCAGCCTGGCCTTGGACACTTCCAGGGATCCAGGGGCAGCCACAGCCTCTCTGGGCACCCTGTGCCAGGGCCTGCCCACCCTCGCAGTAAAAAACAGGTCTCACCTGGCCACTCCCAGCCATGAGGTGCTGAAGGGCTGTAGTTGCAAGAAGCTGAACTGGGAACCTTATCACATGTAAGGTAACCTGCCTCTCTCTTCCACTTTGTTCCAATTGATGCAGGTTCCTAGTAATTGTTTTCAGAAAGTTGTGGGTTTACATCTATCCCCCAAAGATTAGCTGCACTTGTCTACTGCATGTCTAGGGGAAAAGTCATAGAATCTTAAGGAGTTGGAATGGACCTTAACAATCCTCTAGTCCAAACCCCCCATGCCATGGGCAGGGACACATCCCACTAGAGCTCAAAGCCTTATCCAACCTGGTTTTGAGCGCTGCCAGGGTTGGGACATCCACAGCCTCCCTGGGCAACCTGTGTCAGTCTCACCACCCTCAGAATGAAAAATTTCTTCCTGATATCTGACCTAAATTTCCTCTCTTTCCATTTGTACCCATTCCCCCTTGTCCTGTCACTCCAGTTCCTGATGCAAAGTCTCTCTCTGGCTTCCCTGGAGCCCCTTCAGACCCTGGAAGGTGCTGTGAAGTCTCCACACAACCTTCTCTTCTCCAGGCTGAACAGCCCCAACTCTCTCAGCCTGTCTCCATAGGGGAGGGACTCCAGTCCTCTGATCAACTTCCTGGCCTCCTCTGGACTTGCTCCAACAGTTCCACGTGTTTCTTATGTTGGGCATAGCAGAACTGTGTGCAGGACTCCAGCTGGGCTCTCACAAGAGCAGAGTGGAGGGGGAGAATCGACCTGCTCCCTCGACCTGCTGGCCACGCTCCTTTGGATGCAGCCCGGACTCTGTTGGTTTCTGGGCCAGCTCACGGTGAGGTTTTCCATCACCCCCAAGCCCTTCTCCCAGGGCTGCTCTCCATCACCACTCTGCCCAGCCTGTGGGTGTGTCTGGGATCACCATGACCCAGGTATAGGACCTTGCACTGCATTTTGTTGAACCCACAGCATCTTTAAAAACAAAGTTCAGGTAGAGAAATTAAACTCCCAAGATTTTGCAATAGCACCTTCAACCTTAAGCTGCATTTACTACTACTGCACTCTGAAGCAGGTATCTGTATCTTCATCTCTATAGCATATGATTTTTTTCCAGTAGAGTAGCATCGGTTTCTGCTTCCATTCCCTCTCTTGCTTGGAGGAGATTTGTTTCTGCAGACTAGTGTTTTATTTGGGTAAGGCCTTATTTATCTTTATTCTAAGTACATCCTGCTCTGCGTTTACATTGGAGAAGACAAGGTCAGGGAAGTATACATCTTATTTAGTCTGGAAAGTGCTGAAGTCTGAGGGCTCCCAGTGAGAAGTCTCCCAGCAGTAGGCATTACTCTTACTGCTCTCTCAAGATGACCTTCATTAGCTCCCACATTAGTTCATTACCTCATCTCCCAAGAAGGTTCATATCTGTGACATGTTACACAGTGGCAAAAATTATATTTAAAAGTACAAAAGCCATCTTAGCTTCACTAGACTGGGGCCAGACTTACACAAAACACCATTGGCATCTCCAGTCTTCACCATCCTCACAACACTGCCAATATAGAGGGATTATTTTCACGTTACCTACAGACGTAGCAGCACAGCCCCAGGAGATGATCATCACCAAAGGTCAGAGAGGCAAAGGCTGGGAGTGCAGCAGCATCACCCGCAGTTTACAGAGGCATTATAGGTTAGCCTGAGCTCAGCAAGAAGCCCTCAGGAAAGCTGGCAGCTGAGCCCGGGCACACCGAACCACTCACCATGGAGTTTGCTGTGTGATTTACATACACAGGAATTTTTATAACCAGAATGTATTTTTCTTCTTCTTTCTCTGTCAAGCTTGAGTGAGCACATGGTTACAAGACAAAATTGCCTTTGCTTCCCACTAGTGCTGTCCCTGCCTGTTTTCCATGGCTGCCCTCACACCCATTCTTCTCTGTCATTTCCAGCCCTGTTCCAAACACCCCATCTTTGCTCTTCTCCTCTTGGCCAAGACAACTTGGAAAACTCACACTGCTGAGGGTGTAGTGGGTATGTCAGAGTGCTGTCTTCTCTCCCTACAGTTTCCCGTGTTTCTAGAACACACATTTACCTTTGAACATTTGTTTTAATCTCTCTTTTATCAATCTCTAGATAAAGCCCCGTTGGTTTTCTATCCAGTCCAGCCCCTCATTTGAATTCCCGGTGCATGGCTTTCTGTACTAAGATTCAACTTCCTTCCCTCTCTTATCACCCCTCTTATCTGCTACCTCCAGCTTAGCATCTTTTATCTCCTCCTTTTCCTCGCCCTCTCCTTTTTCTGTCCATTTTTAAGTGAACTCTTCATGCACCACTAAACCCAGTCCATCGCAGCAGTGCCGTCGTTCCCAGTCCGGAGCTGCGGCTGGCTCCATGCCTCCCTCGCATCCCCTGCATGCACCGCTGGATAAATGGCCAGCATTAGGAATGTTCTGTGCGACGGGAGCCTGTGGCAGTGCTAATGTGCCACCACTAGTGCATCTCGCTGCCGTCGTCACATCAGTCCTGGGGGAAATTACAGCGAGATGATCTACGGCGCTCGCCTCCTGTTTTAATCCAGGCTGCTTTGCGTCCTGCTGGAGAGAAGTACAGTCAGTGGCAGCCGGGAAGGAGCGGCCTTTTAACACAGCGTTGCTGTATCATTGCTTGTGCCACCCTTGCTTGGCTCCCATCGCCTGCTCCGCGGCCGGGAGGATGCGGAGGAGCCGGGCCGGGCAGCGGGGGCTGCGCAGGGGATGATGAACGCTGATGGCCGGGACCGGGAGATGGGGCTGATAATGGCTGTGTGGTGCTTCTTCGCTAGCAGAGGAGGGCAACAGCCATGCGAGAAAGGGAAAGGTCACACACTGAGGGAAAGAGAAGATACTTAAAGCTAAATGTCAGAACATCAATTTGGTGAACTAAGGAAATGTTTCCCTCTTTGCAGACGGCCTTCAGAAGGGCTTGGAATGGATTGGGGTGCCACAGTGGCCCCTGCTCTGCTCCCCAGCCACCACAGGGAAGATTTGTCCAAACAGTTCCTTGGCATCACTCAGCACGAGCACTGAGCCACATTTAGGCAGGATTGCTGTCGTCATGGATCACTTGCTTATTGAAACTTAGGGGTGAAAACCTGCCTGTAACGATTCCCTGTCACAGCCACTGCCACCGCCATCGGCACAGCTGTAACCATTTTGTCTGGAGCCGTCAGAGTTAAAAGCTCAGCTGCAGCTGCACCTCGGGCTGTTGGGATGTGGGTTCCCAGCGCAGCAGTCACGGGTCAGGCTCTGTAGCAGACACATCCCAGGAGGCTGTGTGTGCGTGGAGCCTGAGAAATCCTGGACACTGCTTTGAACTTCAATTATTAATGGCCACCTCAAGGCTTTCTGAGAAGATGAGCTGAAAACCGCAGTCTGTGCTTCACTCTGAGGATACTCCACCTTTATGTTTGTGTCAAAACAGGGGACTTTCACAAATGACTTTGTTGCCAGGGGTTTGAATTATGTACAGGGAACTTGGTGCTCCGCTGCATCGCAGTAAACAACAGCACATTTCTATGGATTTATTAATTGCTTTTGTATGCATTTATTTTTCTGTAGTGGCTTAAGCAAATAAAATGCAGTAACAAGAGGATTTTTACTGAGTTAATTAAAGAGGAGAGCAGTTCTAGGCAAGCGTGACATTAAAGACTTGCCAAATACCTCTTTTCTGAAAAAACTACCAGCCACTTTTAAGTCTGCTCCAATTCTTAGGCTTTAATGGAAAGTCCTTTCCAGACCAACTTGTTTGAGTTTCAAAACAAGTTGGCTGTTGGCAAGTTTGTAAAGGAGAATGGGCAGGAGGAGAAAGGGGGGTTATGGGGAAAATAGGGAACAGAGTGCATCTGAGATAATAGTTTAAAAGTTCTACGAGTGTCCTCCTCCCAGAGCATTGTCACTAACTTTGTTCTGTCTGAGGCTTCCAGTTCAGGGATTGTGTGGTGAACCAGCCTCAGCAATTTCAAAACTCTGGCTGAATTTGGCCCTAGATGTCTAAAATCTGTTTGATTTAACATTCTTTGCTCTTTCCCCAAGTTTTAAAGTTCTGTCCTGCTGTGCTGGCTTTGACAGGAAGCCCAAATCAGTCCTCAGTTTCTATAACCAAGACATTTGCCACAAACAGCTCTGTATTAAAATCAATGAGCGATCTGACCTGTTAATTTCTGAAGTAGCCTCTGGTATGCAGAGAGGTTCTGCAATATTGTCTGGCTCTCAGATGTGAGAAATGGCACTTTGTATTGCTCACTGGGTGTTAAAAATGTATAGATGTGAAGTAGATTGGGAGGTCTGCCAGTACAAAGTTAATGGAAGTTCTCATAATTTCCCCAAGTGACATTAGTGACCTGGGCTTGAAGTGAAGCCAGGTCTGGTTTCACATCATCTAACATTTCACTAAATGTTAACCCATTGAGATAGAATTTTTACTAGGTAAGCCAGAATTTCATAATTTGCCACAACCTCTAGATTTATATTTTCCTTTTACTGTCCAGAAGATGTTTATTACAGTCTTTTGAGAAGTATTAAAGGGGCGTTAGTACAAATAAAGCTCCCTTCCTTAATCTCCAGGCAAGCTGCAAAAGCAATTTAATCTCAGCACACTGGATACCCGGTGTGCTGCTTTAGCACATAAGGATCCAACAAGTACACTCCAATGCTCTCGAGGGCAGATGTTGGATGACAGAGCTGCTGCAGTGGGAGAAGGCAACACAAGGATGCCGAGGGGAGAAAGCCCTTCTCAAAGGCAGCCCACCAACAGAGTGTTATTTTTCAAAATGTACCCACTCAACCCAATGGCACCCACAGCGGGGAAACATAAGGTAAATTAGTGACCTTTCAGGCCCAGATGTTAAGAGAGTAGAATAGCTGAGAAATCCAAGGGCTAAGGTCAAGATAAAGAGTGCTGCATAAATGCAACAGCTGTAAGGCACTGAAAAGGCATCAGAGACAGTGAGCACCAGGAATATATAAATCACTCGGAGCAATCTGCTGCAGCAAGGCGTGCTGGGCTAGACAGCCTCTTTAAACTATTGCCAACACTTTCCAAAAGTGCGTGGTTAAAATTAGGCTTTCCAAGCCCATATTTAGAAATTGAAAGGCACCAGAAGTACTGAGCACCCATTGAAACATATGGGCTCACAAACCCTCTGGAAATCAGGTCACACGTTTGAGGCAGAGATTTCTGTGCTGAGTTGCCCCTGAAGTGAGAACGATCTTGGGCTGAGAGCACTGTTACCTCCACTGCTTTTCAGATCCAGCCTAAAGAAACAGCTAAGACTCAGCTTTTTGATTATGAAAAGCTTTGACCTATATAGAAAACTCAAGAAGCCTGAGCAGCAGAACTAATGAAATATGATTTCCAGCAGTTCTGTCCACCTGGGTTTCCCAATACCCATAAGGAGTGACTTATAACGGGGTCTGTCTCTTTTATATTCCTCTAATTTTCATAGAGCTTGCATAACTTAGTGTCTTCATCAAGGGTGCTCAGAGTTAGTCCATGTATTCAAACCTCTCCTTGCTTATTTGGAAGTATTCTCAAGGGTCTGGGGACCCTGTCACAGTACAGGTTATACAAACCACACAGTGACACTGAAGGGCTTTGTGTTGTTGATGTGTCTGCAGCTTCTCTAATTTATTCCAGAATTGTTACAAAGTAGGACCCTTTCCAAGGGTACATGTGTGCTTACAGAGACTTGTTGGAATCTGGTTTTCTCAGTCTTTTTGTTTTTTAGGCAACAGCAGGAAGCTGATTTGTGCTAAAATATGTACTGTTTTCTCCACTTTGCTTTACTGAGAAATTTACCTGAAACATTCTAAAATCTGAGAGGTGGAAAAAAAAAAAGATAAATCACCTTTAATTGGTACATATGGCCAAAAAACCCCCAACAAAAACCAGTTAGCTTACAAGTCTCCTTGTTTACTCACAGACCAGAATTAACTCACAAAGGATGTAACTCTTCATCTCAGATGGGACATAAACAAACATTATTCCACTGGATTAAGACACACGTATCTGTAAACAACACTGAGTATTCCCTTTGGTAGATGCAGTACTTGTGACCCCAGCAGCTCCCGGTGCTCTCTGCAGGTAGAGGCTGCAGCAGGAGTGTGCTGGGTTCACAGGAGCAGCAGAAACAACACTGAATAATTTGGGCACCAGAGAGCCTGAGCTTTATTGCAGAAGACACCAGGCTCCATGTGTAAAGCTGACCAGCAGAAAAATCTCATGAACCACTGGGCTTTTTCCTGCACCAGATCCCAGTTTGGTCAGGTAGAATTCTGATTTATTTATTGCTCATCAGTTTTTAAGACTCTGATTGTATAAATGCTCATGTGTTTGTGTTGATTCCTATGTTTCAATTTTCCCCAAAACTGTCACACAAAGTTCAGTTGCTGTGTTTGTCTTTCTTATGGAATCAAGTCCTATCAATATGGCCTATTTAAAATGAAAATTAGGCAGCAATTAACAACTATTTCCCAAATCAAGAGGAAACAAAAAAGCCCTATTGAGACAATACAAAGCTCTGTGCCTTCTGACAAATTTCTATGTTCCCCAGTCCTTGCCACATTCAGGCTTTACTGGTAGAAAGAAGAAACTCCTAAAAATACTCTTGTTTTCTCAGAAAGGTGTGTTTTTCCATTCAAAATAGCTTTGAGAAAATACCCCACCAGCAACTTAAAATTTGTTTTCTCAAAGCAAAAGAAAACATACTACAGCTCATACATATGTGCATATAAATACAAAGAGACACAAACAAAGAATCCTTGATTATTAATATGTGTGTTTTGTAACATTACTGGTCTCAAGACAAACTTAGCTCACCTGAAGGATCTTTGCTGCTCTGACAGATGCTCAGAGCAGCTGCAGGGCCTCTGCAGAGCCCCTGGTGCTGGGCTTATGCTCACAGGTGAGGCTTCCAACCCCACCCTGCAGGAGGGTGACAGGGGCCCTGGCTGCTTTAAAGAGCCTGGAGCAGGGCAAGGAACCACTGAAATAGCCCTGCTTGAAGCAGTTCCACGGGGTTTGAGGTGTGCTCTTGTTTCAGAGTTGCCCAGACAGCTGAGGCCCGAGGAGGGGCAGGGTTCTGCTGGCTCAGGCAAGGTCGGTCAGTGCTGCAGCGTTTGTCATGTGTGTCTCTCCAGCAGCTGTCAGAGCACAGGGAGGCAGCCGGCACAGCCACGAGCTAATGAAGCTCATCTGGTACATTAGGTACAGGAGGTGTAATGCAGAAGATTGCATGTTCAAGCCCTACTATTAACTCATGCAAAAGTTGGCTGTGTGCTCTTCCTGAAGATGGAGTGGAGGCTTGCAGTGTCATTACTGGGAATAAGGATGATAAATGACAGTTGCTTTTCTAACCATGTGCATCTTTTCTCTGCAGTGTGACTCAAGTTCCTCCTGTGATCCACTTGGGGCAGCTACCACTCCAGGTTTTTTATCCTCGTGCCTTTTACCAAGCCACTTGAAAGCATTTGCTCTTGGATGAGAGCACCTCTTTCTTTGTATGCCCAGTGGTTTGCAATTCTGCATGGTCCTGACCGGGGTGAGGAGGCCTGTGGTGGTTTTGTATCCCTGTGTCTGGACCTGGTTTATCCTCCCCTGTGTATACACCAGGCTGTAGGGCTCTTAACTGTGCCTCAGGGATTGTGTAGGGGCTCTGGCTGATTTGGGTGAAACCACTGAAGAGGAGCACTCAGTATCTCTTACTCTGTGCCCTGCTGCACATTCCCTAATGGACCAAGAGCAAAGGGCACAGAGGAAGGAAGGATTGGGGTTTGAGCCCAGACCCTGCACAGAGCTGATTGCCAGGGGTTCAGCTCTCGTTAAAGCAGATCCTTAGCAGACACAGCACTCAGGAATATCCCTGCTGATGGGAGAGCAGGGTTGTCTGGAGAGCTCAGCATCTATGCACTGAACTCTTCTGAAACCATGGAAGTTCCTCCTGCTGCTTGAATCAAAGCCAAACTCACTCTGCCATCTATTCCTCAGTGTAGGGAAACACTGGCCGTCATCTCTCCAAATGAGATCTTCAATCCACTGAACTCAAGAGGACTTTTGCCTTTAGCTGTGACTGAGCAACAGGATTTCTCACCCTCTGCCTCAATATTCACCAGTGACCCTGGGAATGTCATGCATCTCCTCTGTCACAGCTGGGTTTGGAGCTCTCATGTCTGTGTGTAGCCACAGTGTCTCTGCTCCCAGGTCTTCTGAGTATTGAAAGAATGAAAAATGCTTAAAACAGTCACTACCAAATTTAATCTTTTCATGGGAGTCCTCAACCAGCTCATGGGATTCTTATGGGAGACTGAATTTCTCTGTAAATTAATCCACAAAAATGCTGATCCCCCTGGGGTGTTAGTGATACCATTCAAAAGTCACAGATAGCATCTTTGCCAACGTTCTGTAGTATCAGTGCTGTTGTCTATCTTATTTCCTCCCTTATAATTTCTTCCTATTGGTCTTGTACGTGGAACTAGCATTTTTGTCCTAATTAGACAATTGCACATTATGATGCACTAATTTGTTAACCTATGTTCACAAATCTTTTAATTACAGCAGTCGTCTTTGATGTGCTGTTATTATTCAGCTACAGCAGTAAACAATTCAACAGCTAACTGGAAGGAACTCATTATTTTCTGAGAGACGTTGTCATTATTCTTTAAAGTATTTTTGTCCTAAAATACAGACAGTGAAAAGCCAGAGAAATAAACAGAGAGTCACTTCAGAAACCAAACACCTCATTTCACCACGTTGATAGTTATTATTGAAAACACAAATATTTTTAAAGCGTAAAGAAGTTGAGGACTTATCCTTCACACTTGTAATCCCCAGGCTTCAAAGCTCCCAGGGTGACTAGAAAGGCTTCTCTAGCATCTGCACAGCAACAGGTACTGGATCTGTGAGCCTTCACAGTGCATCCAAGCTCCATGTAAGCACCGTGTTTGGTGGGACACGGCCACATGGCAAAGGTTTTTGCTCATTTGTAACGGGGAGGTAAAGATTCCACATGCTTAACTCCCCTACGTACCCTTGAAGAGAGGGTTTAGCCCTTCTTTCAGCCTTACTTCTTGCTTCAGCAAAACATAGCCACGTGATGCATTTTTTCTCTTTCAAATTACTGTCACTGAGCTGCCTTTAATCTTTTAAGGATTATATTAATATTTTCAAGTATTTTTTTTCCCCTCTTGAGGCTTGGCATACAGATTTGGATTTTAGCTGGAACTATCAAACTGTGGAGGCTTGTGTTTTATCACCAAGCACAGCATGAAGACACCACAGTTGCAATGTACAGATTGCCAGGAGCAGACTGTCTTTCTTGAAGATCAGGTTGTCCATGTGAATATTTGCCAGCTGCAAAGGCCAAATTCGAATTTCTGGATGCTCCACTTTCCCAGGCCTGGGAAAGACTTTCTCCTGATTTTGCATCCCTCAAAAGATCATCAACAGGTGCTGAGACCTCTTAGAAGAGTAGGAAGGGGGAAAGGGGAGATAACCAGGCCATCTGTTGTAAAACCACAACTCCTTATTGATTTCAATAGACTATTTTTGGTCCAAACAGTTCCAGCACACAAGCACCCACATACCCTTTCTGCTGGCAGTAGAAAGCCGTGGCTGTTACTGAGAACAGGAGAGTGAATAGCACAAAGTAGCCTTGGGTCTCCACAGCAAAATCAGCCACCCCTCCTTACTCCTGGCAGATGTTTCCCTAACCCCTTCTTAAAGCCTTGTAATGATGGAGGTGTTATGCCCTTTCCAGCAATCTCCTCCAGTGCTGAACCCTTCCTGCCCTTGAGTGCTTTTTCTAATGGGAAATCTGTGTCACCTCTGCAGCAATTTAGGGCCATTATTTGTTGCTCTACCCACTTTTCTGGAAGAGAGGAGCAGAGTAGATGAGATAAGAGTGAGAGGAAGGGAAGACATCCGCTGTGTTTCCTGGGAAGCAAGCCTTGCCGACCTTTCTGTGGTTTTCAGCCTGTCTCATTTCTCATACTCCGGTTTCCACTCCATAAAACCCAGCAGTGAACGTGCCGTGCTGTGATGATTGGGGAGAACTTCAAGGGTTCATTTTGTCACAGTTTTAAAATGTCAGATTAGGCTGCACAGTCACATTAGTACCGTTAGCTTTAATATACTCGATACCTAATCTGCCAGGGCTTCTTTATTGACAGGCTGCATCTCTATTTGAGCTTGAATAAACTTGTGCATAAAATGTTATCAGCAATGACAGCTGAAAAGAGGTCTATTGCTCTTTAAATTTTTGATGGGAGGCAAGCATTCTGTCATTTGTGATAGCATTATATGTAATCCAACATAACAACTTGATAGTCTGATATAACAACATCCCAGCTTCCCTGCTACCATTGTAAAGAGGTGCTGGGTACAAGCTGCTCCTACATGCAATAATATCAGCACTGACAGCTGGTAAAAGAGTCAAGCTCCTCTCTTTCAATTTCTGGGGAGCAACCCTCATCTTTAGTGATTTTATTTTTTTCTTGGGTGTGGATAACATCTTTGCCCAAATGTCCTGGAGAAACTTTGCTGGTTTGGAAATTCGTTACAGGACAGAGTTGTCTCATGAGATGTCTTTATTTCCACAAGTGCTGCCTTCAAGTGTGGTACAGTGGGATGGAGTTCTGTCCCAAATCACAGGACAGGAGCTCCTCAAAGTCTTTGCTTCCTGCATGTGTTTCAGTTCCATCTTCCAAGTTCTCTCATCACTGTTGGTTCCACTGTTGCCCCATCCCTCGAAATGTCCAAGGCCAGGTTGGATGGAGTTTGGAGCAACCCGGTCTAGTGGAAGGTGTCCCTGCTCATGGTAGGGGGTTGGAACTGGATGAGCTTTACCCCCCTTCTAATCCAAACCATCCTCTGGTTCCCTGCCAGGCTGGGACTGAGTGCTGTCACCTAGAGCCCCTATCTTCCCCTTCCTTTGTTCTCAAAAACCCCAGGATAATCTCACCCAGCAGTTCTCAGCACAGCACCAGAAGAGGTGTGCTCTGCCACCCTGCAGGGACTCTGCATCCTGTTCCTCCAGAGAACACCTCTCCCTTCATACTGGACACTCCCTGCATTCACACTCACATAAGGGAAGTGTAATACATGAATCAAATATTTTGACCACTACTGGTTTGTTAATTGAATTTTAACTTTTTATATTGCAGTATTTTAACTGCTTGAGGTCAGGCAATTTGGAAATTAACTTCAAGTTAGTTCTCACAAGAAGATCAATACACAGGATAAAAGATATCCATTGGATTATGAACAGTTCATGTCCTAAAGAAATATCTACTCTGCTTTTTCTTTAAGTGGACTTGATTTTCACTCTTTTATACCTCCTCCATGCTTGTATAATTAACTTAAGTCAATGAAAATCCAGTGGAGCAATGCAGTTTCATTTAGCTGAGCTGCACCAGTGTGAAACTGGTATGGAGGAAGGATCAGTGCTGGCTGATATGGCAGCACCAGCTTTGGCAGTAGTGTCCAGAACCAGTCCATTTTTTCCACATACTCCACTCCACAGTGTAGCAACATCAGTAAGCACCCAAGTGACACTGAGAGATATCCAAAGGTACGTTCAAATGAAGGAGCACATTTTAATGTTATACCATATGTTGCTAAACGAGCTGTCAGGCAACACTTATAGGCAGGTGGATACCAGACCCGTACATAAATAGCTGAGGTGTATTTTAAGGCACAGGTTTGTGGAGGAGGCTGTGCTTCACCTGATTTCTGGTTGGCAGGGAACATTGTGATAACCTCACCTGACCCTCGAAAGAACAGGAATCACAGAATTTCACAGGGGGTGTTTTACCCTTCTGTTCTCATTTTTATTCCTGTCTGTACATGCTAAAGCATTGCTTTCATTTCTGGTAAAATTTCTCAGCACAGAATCGCAGAATGGGTTGGGTTGGAAAGGACCTTAAAGCCCATCTCATCCCACCCCTGCCATGGGCAGGGACACCTTCCACTGCCCCAGGCTGCTCCAAGCCCCATCCAGCCTGGCCTTGGACACTCCCAGGGATCCAGCCACAGCTTCTCTGGGCACCCTGTGCCAGGGCCTCACCCCACTCATAGTCAAGATTTTCTTCCTAATATCTAATCTAATTTGACCACTTTTTATTTTAAAACCCTTCCCCCTCGTTCTATCACAACAGGCCCTGCTAAAAAGTCTGTCCCTATCTTTCTTATATGTTCCCTTTATGTACTTGAATGTGCTCTAAGGCCTCCCTGGAGCCTTGTCTTTTCCAAGCTGAACAATCCCCATCCCAGAGCCTTTCCTCACAGGAGATGTGCTCCATCCCTCTGATCATCTTTGTGGCCTCCTCTGACCCTGCTCCACCAGGTCTCTGTCATTCCTTCACTGTACTTACAAAATACCCTTCTCTTGTCCAGGAGCACCATTGCAGATGTTTGCCTTTCACTGCCCGTGCATGCAGCATTGTAGAACCAGTTAGGTTGGAAAATACCTATGAGATCTCCAAGTAAATCAAACCCTGCCACATCCACCACCAAAGCATGTCCCTAAATACCATAACCAGAGAAACATCAGGCTGACACTGCTGCACAGGCAGCCAGGGCACACAAGCCAGGGAAGAGCAGGCTGCCTTTCCAAAGCATCTTACACAACAACACTGGTTCGCTCTCCAAAGGCAGGGAAGTGCTGCTCCTGTTGGCAGAGGGGTGAATTGAAGCACTTCTGAATTCAGCTGTGAGTGTTCCTCCTGGTGCCCGTAGGGCTGGGCTGGCACAAAGCTGGGGAGAGCCCTGGAATCAGTGTCTCGTCCTTGGGTAGCCTGGGCTGAGACCTGCTCACTCTCTGTGCCAAGGCAGCGACTTAATCAAACTGGACATGGTGTGGAGAAGGTGCTATTCCCTGCAGAGCTTCATGAAATAAGGCCTTGAGGCAACAGTGCTCTGCATTACAGACTGGAAACCTGGAGGGTGAAGAAATATCCCAAGAGTGGGTTGTCCCAGCCTTCCAAACACTGGTCCTGCTGCCGTTGAAAATCAAATGTGGTTTTATCTTGATCGGTTCTCCAGCAGGAAGTGGAGGGAAGATCAGAGCTTCTTGAATTAATTGGAGATTTTATTATTAAAACAGAAGAGTTTATACTGGGCATAAAAAATTTCATTTTTGTGATGCATTCTTTTCCAGAGCTTCCCGAGGCTGTTGCTAAGATAGGTAACTGTTAACACCTCTCTATTGCTTTAATTCATAGTCTCCAGACAAGCTTCTTAGCCTCAGACTATGAGAACGCAAACGTGTATGTGATACAAACTAAATGCATAAGTGTCAGCAGTTAATGGGGTAAATTAATAGTTAATTGGACCACACATGTACAATTAGTTCCAGGTTCTGCGATGAACATAAAAAATACTTCTCTTCTAAAAGAAAAATTGCAGTTATTAAAGAATTCCCAACATGTTGTAACCAAACCCTGGGCTTCTCTGTCTCACTCACAAAGCCAAAGGCCAGAAGCTGCACCTGACCAGGCTTCACCAGGGGTGGCATCAGGCTCCTGGGCAGCATGGGCAGAGCCCTCTGCTGAGCTCATCCCACCACACCCCGGGTAAAGCTTTGGGGGTTGGACTCTTTGAAGCTCTGCTGAAAGGCTGTGATTGTGGAGTGAAGGTCTGCTTGGGTGGGTGGTGGGTGCTGATGGCCGTGTCTCCCTGAACGGGGAGTCTGGGGAAGCTCCAGACAGGGCAGTGATCTCCTTCCCCTCTGGATCATCTTCCAGTCGCACACAGAGAAATCCCTCCTGGCATTAGCTCAGCACCACTCTCCTCATGGAGTGCTCGTTGTTGCCATGGCTCCTGCTGGCCCCCAGCAGCCCTTCTCCAAGAGCAGTGGCCGAGCTGGTGTTTGGTACTGGAGCTGTTTGGGTTGAGGATGCACAAAGTGAATCTCTGTGAACTAAATTGCTTAACTGCAGCCCAGGGAGGGCCCCTGCATTAAAATTACATCTCTATTTTAAATGTCAGGAATGTGGCCTTTGCTGGAAGATCAATAGAAACACGGGAGGAGTATTTTCAGTTTTGCATCCTTCATTCATCATTATCTTCCTTGCTTGCCTTGCTTGTGGGGCTGCCCCCAGCCAAGCAAAAGAGACACAGTCTGCCATTCATCTTTTGTCTCTTCTCTGAGGTGCAATCCATTGGTCTTTCCCTGCAGCCTGGGTGGTGTGAGGAGTGGTTTGTGCCAGGAATGATCTCTGCAGGTGGAGGAGTGCTCTGGCAGAGATGGGAGCCCTGGGCAGGGGACAAGCCTGCACTTGCTGGGGGAAGCCAAGTGCACTGAGATACCCACTAAGGGCAGACTTTTTGCCATAATTTGTCATCACTGTTGATATTGAAATGTAAAACAGGAAAGCAGAGTGGAGGGAGGAAGTCAGGAGAGCTGGAGCCATGCAGCGACTCCAGGCTGGAAGCTCCCTGCCTGCTAATGAGGCGTGAAACACCACGAGGTCTGTGTGAGGCACAGCTCAGAAATGGATGGAGTTGGACAGCTCGTCTTCACACAGAAAGCAAAGTGGCAACTGTGAAGTAAAGAAGGCGCAGGAGTGAGTTTAAAAAAGGAATCAAACCAGTGTTAGGGGCGTAAGCAAACTGGATTAGGAAAAGGCCTAATGGAGAGTAGCCTTACTGAGGCTTAAAGGCTGATGCTGTCCTCATCAGAGCAAATCCACCAGGGCTGTTTGGGGGAGACTTCATTTTACAGATGGGATGGTCCCTCCTTACCTAAAGTCCACATCTGTCCTACTGCTGAGCACCTCGGGGTGAGCTGAGATGATGCTTCCTCATAATCTAACTACCTTTGACAGCAGCTAAGAGAGCTGAGAGAGAGGCCAAAGATATGTATTAAACTGTAGACAGCTTTTAGTAGTTCATAAAATGCCTTTTCAGTGATAACTTGGATCAGAGGGTCAGAGAAATGGAAGGAATCCTGTGATTTTGCTCCTCTTAGAGTGCACCAAAGGCAGGCTTTGAGGGGACAGCCATTGCACCTTGGCACTCACGGGTTAATTGAGTGCTGCTGCTTTAGGTCTCATTTATGCCGTATTTTTTCAGTAAACACACATCAACTCTGAAGATCTTAATTAGAGTCTTTGGAAAAACCCAATATGCTATAATTCTTCCACTGAGGTCTATATGAAAAACAAGGAACATATTTCAAATGCAATGGCAACAAACAAACAAGTGTGCATAGCCCCAGTCTACAGACTCAGTACATACACACACACTTCCCTAATATGCTTGCTTAGGCTTTACAATCTGTTTATTAATTCGTGAGTAAACTTGATATGCCCTCTGGAAAAAATACTAAAATAATATCTCTCAATTGGCTTCACTGTTAGCATGCCTCTAATTAAGTAATGTACACCTCCACTCGCTATTAAACAGTTCCATGATTTTTAACACCAGTGTTGTTTGGTGCCAGCTATAAAAATTTTTAACAGCTCTCCTGTTACCACTCTTCTCCTAAGTACATGAAAGTGGCTTTACATATTTGACCTCTCCCTTCCCTGCTCCCACATTTTTAACCCTTCTTTCCCACTGCAGCAAGGAGCTGAAGCCTTGGTCTCATGGAGATGAAAGATTCCCCCCCTGCTTGGTGCAGGAATTTCCACCAGCATGCCTCTGAGGATGGAGTCCTCTGGGCTTCCCCTGAAATTGGCAGGGACTGTTTGAGGAGCTAAGTTCTGATTTTGTGAGTAAAACCAACCCATAGAAGTAAATCTGATGATCCATAGCAAGGGCCAGGAGAGATGCTATGGCAGCATCTGTATGCCAGGAGCTGTCAGCCTGGCACTAAACTATCACTTTAACTCCAAATAATACAGAAACCCTTTAGCCACCCCACAGCCTAACACCCAGTAATCTCCAGCAAAGCAAGAGCAAATCCATGGGATTATTTTCCTTTTCAAGGTAAGCAGGATAATGTACTCAGCTGGAGTTGGGCCACGAGGCTGACAAATCTGGGGATGAGGCACACCCTGCAGTTAAGGAGAGACTGAGACTGAGGTGGATCCATCCAAGGATCACTAATGCAAAGTGACCCTCTGGCCCAATACTGAACCAATGGACAACCAAAAACCTCATCTGGAGGAAAAGCTGCTGTGTCTTGACCAGTTCCTCGTGGTCAGTTGACCAAGGAGGACCAAGGCAGTAACAGCTCCGTGTGGCTGATGAAGCTGCAGAGGCTCCAGTCTGGAGGGACCTGACTCTGGGCCATGAGCATTGTGTGTATTTTCCTCTTACAATTCACAGATAATGAGAATTCTGATTTTTACCCATAAACTGAAGGAAGAAAAACAGATCTGTGCCCTGTCCACAGGGAAGCACAGGCAGATAAGCAGTTTCTGGATCATTCTCAAAACATCCAAATGTCTGATCTCTAAATCCAGCACTGTGTGATCCCAATGAACAGGTCAGAGCAACGATTGCCCGTGGAGGCTGCTGAGCACCCTGCTCAGAGTCCTGCCCGGAGCATGCCAAGTGGGAGATGATGCCAGCAGAGCAGGAGCAGGAGCAGCAAGGGGAAAGTGCAGCCTGAGCCCTTCTTCTGCAGCCCCAGGCATCAGCCCTTCCTGGTCAGTAGCTGCACATCTTCTGCAGCAGCTACTGGATCTGTGAATGATCTTACCTGTCTGTAAAAGCCTTTGTAACATCCTGGGAGCATCACAGTTTAACAATGCAAGTGTGAAAAACCCTCCTTCTGTTCTCAGCAGTGACGAAGTCTGGCAGGAGCTGAAAGCACTTGAAATTAGATCCTGAAAGCCTTTTGCCAGCAAACCAGCATCCATCCACCCCAAGCAGCAGTCCCTGGCTCTCTGGTCAAAAGTTGCAAATGGCTCATGGCAGCTCTGTGCAAAATTACTTGTCCTGGGAGTTATCAAGCCATGCCAGATCCTGCCTCAGAGTGTCTTTGTGGCCTTAAAACAATTTTTCCTGCATAGCTTTCACTTCCTAAGATAAGGGGAGCTTAGTGTCACAGCATCTGTCATGACACTGCTTGCATTTGCTGCCTGCTGGCTTCATGCAGGAGGGCTCACCGGTGTGGAAGAGCCTGTCCTGGTACAGCCCTGCCTCTGCTGCTTCCCAGAGCTGCTCCCTCATCAAATTATCATCTGAAGTGCACACAGGTTTGTCTCAGCAAAGGAGCTCGTGTCTTCAGAGGAGAGCCAACACATGGGGAGTATTGTGTAGGTGATCAAGGGACCTACACTGATAAGCAAAGGAGGGCACAGGAATACGGAGCAGCACAGGCCCAGACGTGTCCGTCAGGATTCCTCAGAGGTCACTGGAACAGCGAGGGGCTGTCACACGTGCCAGGGATGGCACTCATAAATAACAGCCACCTGTGACAGCCGGGAGGTGTAGCTGTTTGTAGGCAATTGCATGTGAAACAGGCAGACAGGTGTCATCAATCCCACCGAACCCCAGGCCAAGTCATGCCGCTCGCTCCTCGGATCAGAGCATGAGTACCAGCTACAGCCTGGAACTAACTGACATCCTTAAAAGCCAGTTCTGAATGCAGGTTTTGGTTGAAGGAATTGCTGCATCCCTGCATTGCCACTATCGCTAGAAGAGAAGTGTGCCTAATGGGGGAGAAGGGTAATCTCATTTGATATGAAATTATATTAGTGACAGTTCATTCCTGGGGCTGGCTCAGAGGGCTGGGCGGGTTGGATGGTGCTTTCATGGTACTTACTGATCCAAAAGTAAATAACTGAAGAAGCAAATGTCACCAGGGTATGGGCTATGGGGAATGGGGAGAGAACAGCAGCAGGAGCACATGGGGATGAAGTCAGGCACCATCAGCAGTCCAGCACACAGATGGGAAAGGAGAAAAAAGGGCAGCTATCCCCTAGGGCAGGGATGAAGATAAGCACAAGAAGAGGAAAAGGAGGAGTGGACAGCAGCAGGGCCTTTTTGGTTATCCCAGGGTGAAGAAATTTCTTGTAGTGGCTTTGCTGCCCTCAGAGTCCATAGCTCAGAGCAGGAGGGGGCTGGCACCCACTGCCTCTGCTTAGCCCCAGGCAAATGCCAGGCTCCAAGCAGGACCAGCACACCACACATCTCTATCCTGTTTCATTTCTGCACAAGAGACTTCCACTGAATGGAGAGTGAGTAATTTGTATGCAATTCTATAGGGGAATCAGCACTGTAGAATTGAATATACACACCCTGACAAAGACCTCATAAACAGCCTACACCAGGACACTGCCAGATTTCTGAAACAAAAGGTCATTATCTGGTGCTTCATCATGTAGTACCAGCCTCATGGCAGGCTGAGCAGAAAGCACAGGCACACCCCATCACAGGACACCTCTGGCTTCACCAGAACTCCAACCCAGAAGTATGGGTGCACTGGTGAAAACTGGTGCAGGTGTCCATGGCCAGCCAGACACACCTCCATCCCTGCCAGCAAGGCTGTTGGAGGTCTGAGCCAGCTCAGAGATGATGACTTTGCAGCTGGGGATTGGCCATGAGAAAGATGCTCCCAGTGCAGAGGAGGAAGAAATTCTGCTCTTGGGTCCATGGACTGACCTTTGCCTTGTTCCTGCTGTCAGAACATAACACCTGCACTGTCATTTACCAAACAGATCAGTAATTAGTTATTTCTGCTTAAAAGCAGCAATAAAGTACATTATTTGTGTTTTATTACTTACAGTTAGTAATACAATAAAATAACATCAACTGATGGTTTAAAGATTTTGGGAGCTGAGATTGCACAGACAAGAGTCCATGTTGCCCATTAAAGTGTTCCAGGGAGCGGGAAATGACACTGTTTCTGCCTTCAAGTGTCCATGGGGGCAGGAGGCCTTGTGAAGTGCCCTTGCCCCAGGCTGTGGTGGTGGTGCTGAGCTGCAGTTCATGGCAGAGCAGCACATTCTGCAGGACTGGGTTACCTGGCCTGGGTTTGGGTTTGTAGAGCTCTCACATCAACTGCTTTGTTGCAGGAGGTGGTGAAGCAGCCAAACGGACTGAAACGCAGCCAGGCCTGGCATTCCCCAGGAGCAGAGGCAGTCTCCCACTTTCTTTTCCAGTCTTGTCCTTGCTGACAGCTCTGCTGCATCACGTGCTAGTGTCAGAAATGTCTTGTTTTCTTCTGCTCAGAAAGGAGAGGTTTGCTTTGTCCCATCATCTCTTTCCACCTCTCTATCTCCTGCTCACTTCAGGCTGACTGTGGTCAACAGACTCTTTCTTTCTTGTGGCAGCCTGACTTACTTTGCCACAAGCCCACCATACAGCCCAGCAAAAAAAATGGGGTAGATTTCTTTTGGTTAATGCCTGCAACTGGCTCAAAGGGTGTCTGAGGACCACCAGAGCTAGCACAGGAGAGCATCACAGACCAGGTGTGGTTTCCACTCAGAAAGCTGAACACACACTGTATCTCCCATTTTTTCCCTCTGTTGAGCAGGCTGGTGGAGGAAAAGTCACTTTCCATTTCCATTTGCAGGGTTATGTCCTGTTGAAGGCACAGCTGTGAGACAGTGGCTCACCTGCCTGCAGAGGGGACAGCTTGGTGTCCACATTCACCCTGTGCCACTGCCACAAAAGCTGCCAAGTCCAGCTCTGCCCATTCAGCCACTTCCAAAGCTCACAAAGCTCTCTCTCTGTGCCTTCATGCAGAGCTGTAAAAGCTGGATTTGTTTTTTCCCCTGCCCCCACCACGGTGACAAATAAAGCTCTGCAGCGGGTGCTGCCCCTCTCGTTGGGCATGCAGAGGTCAGCCACAGCTGTGGTTCCTGTTTGTAGAGCACACTGAACATGTGCTATGGAAGTGATAAGCATCAAAGAAATTATTTCTTAAAATGTTGTTTGTGGCATGCTATTTCAGGACAAAGAGGTTTTTTTCTTCCTCCACGTTATCACAGATATCACAAGAGGAACAGACCAATTAGGGCTGTTATCTGAGCCATTCCCTCAAGGGTTTTGTGCAGGGCAATGTATTACAGGAAAGCAGCACCGTTTGTACTCTAAAACACTTGTAACCTGTGTTGAAATATTACTGAATTAATTCCTTGTGCTGGGAACAGTCCCCACACGATCCATCTGGGATACAAGGGCATGTGGAGGGACCCTGAGTAGCAGGCTCCTGGTCCTTGCCATGGCCTGATGTTTCTCTCCTGCCATCACAACATCCTCGCTGCAGCATCATGACAGAACACCTCATTCTGATCACATTCCTCTACCAGAGACACCTGGGGTATTCTTCTGTGGCAATTAGAGAGGGACACCATGATTTTACTGTAAATTAAAGCCAAAATATCCACAGAAAGTGGAATCCATTGGGGCAGAAAGAAGGGGGCATGCTCAGGTACATTATTAGGAAAGACTGGTTTCGCTCATCCCTAAGAAATCAGCTGCATGTGATGTTTCACCCAGGTGGCCACGAGGTGCCCTCTGGGGTTTGCCCAATGCTGAGGGGTTTCATCTGGGGCATGCTCAGCCATGGCCAGGTCTCTGGACTAAGAGAAGATGAGTTCAGTCTGTTCCATCCTAAAACAGGGCTTGGTCCCTGCAAGGCTCAGCAGTTCCTTGCAGGAACTCCTCTGCTCCAGCAGCTAAACCCCATCAGCTGTGCTGTGTGTGGAACACCCTGAGCCTGTCCTGGGCCAAGCGAAGCAGAAAGGCAGCTCTGACCTGAAGAGCATAAGAATTGCATGAGGAACGTATCTGCAGGCCACAGCAGGGCTGGATTAGGGTATTTATGGTTCTTCAAGGCTAATTTCACAAGCAGAGCCAGCCAGCCAGCCAGAAAGAGCCTTTACAGCACCACGTAACTCCAAAAGGCCCAGAGCAATGAAAAGGCGGATGGAGGGCACACAGTTGCTGTTTGGATGGGGAAAGGAGACTGCTGTGTTGAAACAGGGGTGCAGAGGAGCCAGGCCAGGCTGAAGGTGTCCCTCAGCCCAGCTCAGGATGGTGTTTTGGATCTTGCTGGGTCCTGCAGAGACATAGTGTCGAGGAGGGGAGGATAGCAGGCTTCACACTCCACTTAAGTGCCTCAGCAGTGCCAGAGGCAGGGCCCATTGGCCATGACACCTCCTCGTCTCTTTTCACAAATAACTTGCTCACAGTTTGGGATGGTGCCACTGATCTCTGTCCTGCTCACCAGCAGCTGCCCCACGTACCCACTCCCATGGGGTCACCCCCAGCACCAGCCACATTTCCCTTCCACAGGGACCAGGCTCTTGCAGAGGTTTGTGCCGTGTTTTTAATTACAGGCTTTGATATTAAATGCTCCTGAATATGTGCTAGAGCAGCACTTTGCTCCCACCCCCTTCCAGCCTTTCTTGGTATCAGAAGCCAAACCACAATGAGGGAAATTTTTTGTTCCATATCTTTACGGTGCTTCTTCCAGTAGCACATAAAACAAATTAGCCACTTAGGCCATTATTAGGCACTTATGGCCTTTTGATGTTTATGATTTATAACAGCAATTTGCACTTATGTAGCACATTTCAGTTGAGGCTAATACAGCAGTGATAGTGCTTTGCATTGCAGTCGCGTCCTCCCTCTCCAGCTCTTGGAGAGCTTTGTGAGACCACGCTGGGCACAGCAGCAGGGAGCCCCTCCAGGGTGCCAGGGGTCCTGTGCCACTGGGCATCTCCCCATCGCCCCAGACTGGGATCCATGCTCAGAACCAGCCTGGCTGGCCAGGCACCACAGCCCTGGGAGAGGAAAATGCTGAAGAACGGGCTGTGCAGTCCATGAGAGCTGGTTCAGCTCTGTGGTAGACACAGGAGAGTCTGGTTTTCCCTTAGCTGCTGTTTTTAGCTGCTCTTCCAGCAGCACTAACAAGCCAGTTTCTTCATGTGAGCAGAGGCATTGCTCCAGCCCCGGGCTGGGCAGGGAGTGGCAGCTGGGCACCCCACGGCTGGAATGGGCTGCAGAGCCCAGAGCAGAGCCAGCAGGTCCAGGGCCACCGCTCTTCCCCTGCATGTGGCACCTGGGATGTGTTCCTGGTGTTTGGCTCCCCAGCCCCAGGACAGCTCAGCACGCAGGAGCCTTGTGCACTGCTGAGCCTACAGTTGGAGTCAAAGTCCCCTGGCCTCTTCAGAGACAGAAGCCCAAAGTTTAGTGAAATATGGCAGGAATTCTTGGCTCTAGGCATGGTTTATATCCTAGAGCAGGCTGAGTGCTCCCGTACAGAACGCCAACCCCCTGTCACCTACAGCATTTCCTCTCTGTGGATTTACAGGTGACTTGGAAAGAGTTATCTGCCTGTCCTAGGATCTTATTTTCTCCCTCAGTTTTGGCATCTTGCTGCAGCTTAATTTAGCTCAGTGAGGAGACCCAGGAATGCGTGTTCCCAGCTGGGGCACAGGGAGGTGGATCTGGGCTGTCTGCTCCAGGCTTGGCTGCTTTCCCCTGCAGAGGGGGAGAGGGGGTGATTTGTCTGGGTCTTGGTTCCCCCAGCTGAGAGATGAGTCCGTCCTCATTTCTTTACAAGGATTTCTTCCCACTGGTCTTGTTACTTCTTTGTGAGGTTAAAGCCTCACAAGGTTCTGTCTGAAGGGCAAAGCCAGCTGGAATTTGCTGCAGAGGACTGAAGATGGGAGGGCAGGTGGAGGATGCTGGAGCTGGAGCTGTTTCTGGCACTGTCCCCACATAGGTTGGGAGTTGCAGGTTCCTTCACAATCCATGGAGAAATGTCTCAGTACTCTTCCCAACTCACAGCTGCCCCTCTGTTACGTCCTGGGCATCCCCTTGGCTGCCTTCCCTCCTAGCACAGTCATCAGGAGATGCTCAGAGGCAGCAGAAACAAAGATGTTCTGAGCCAGTTCTCCAGGATACAGGTCTGACAAAAACTGCTAATGATGCAAACTCATTATCTGTGAACATGCCCTATTTCTTGGAGATGTTTTAGAAAATTAAATATGCTGTTGACTCAAAAGTTTACCATTATGCAAATCAAAATGTCAACATCTGGCAAGAGGACTCACGGACTTTTTTCAGAGTGTCTGTAGCAAGGGGCTGCCTTCTCTAGTTTGGTTTTGCCGAGACACTAATATGAGAGACACATAATCATGCTAAGCACATCCTGAAGTGATTTTCCCGGTAAAGGCAAGTGTAGAGAGCTAAGCATTAAATGCTCTTTCAAAGCCACCAGGAATATCAGTGTTTGCTTGTTTTCCGGTCCGTAACAGATGCTGGCATTCAGCATTTGGAGTGCCTCCGGAAAAAAGGAAGAAACAAAGATTGCCACGACAAGGTTAGCAAATGACAGTTATTTGTCAGTAAATCTCTTCCCCCGCAGTGAGGCTGCTGTTTGTGAATGGGAGCTCCTGGCTCCTGTGTGCCAAGGCCGGTGCTGCACAGAGGGGACGCGGTGGCACAGTGTGACAGCACAGCTCACTGAGAGCCACCACATCACCAAACAGCTTCACAGCACAAGGTGTGGTGCTCAGACCCAATCCACACTGGCAGCCTTTGGCACAGTTCAAGAGGCAGCTGGGAGGGATTGGTAGTGGTTGGTACTGCCTGGGACAGACGCTCTGCTCACTGGCAAAACCACTCACGCAATGTAATTCTAAGATCAGCATAACTGATGAGTTTAAGGGAGCTTTAAGAGATATTTAGGAGTAGGCATGTTCACCCACACACACCTGCACATTCACACAGAGGATCCAGTGCCAAGCTCTGCAAATGTGAGGCCCTTCTCTCTGTGCCCAGCACAACCTTCTGGTGACCGACCCTGCACGGGAGTGATGCAGCTGTCCCCAGACATCCCCCCTTGGCCTCACTTGCTCACTGTGGGCTTTCTCCTTCCACCCCAGTCCTGTGCCATCCCCTCCTCCTGTGCCCTCCTGGATTTCTCTTCTGTAGCCTGGGAATTTCAAATGCCAACTTCTGAACAGCTTCCTTCCCTAAAGTGGGTCTCAACAGCTGCTTTCCTACTCCTTATCAACCACCACACAGCGCTTGCCTCTGGATTCCCTCTTGGGACAGACCTGCTGTTGGCACACTGAGCTCTCAGTGATGCCACGAGCACCAAGCCCCTCCCACAGGCTGTGCTCCAGTCGTACTCTGACCTATGGGAAATGCAGGGAAAGCAGCTCTTCTGTGCTGCTTGGCAATGTGCAATTAGCTTGAAGCACTGACGTATAAATAAAAAACAGTGGATGTGCACATAAACAAAATCTATTGCATCTTCTGCTTTCTGGAGTCAAGTGCTATTCTGGGAAAACATTGCCTCTTCATCAAGTTTTATCTCTGGCAATCAATTCATTGGGCCAACCAAGAAGCTTTAGAGGAAAGACACAGATTTTCCAAGTTCTGTTTTCAGAGCTGGTCAGTCCTCTCCATCACCCTGACAACGGGGCTCTGAGAAACACTGGGAAAATGCAAACCCAGTGGGGCCCAGCAGAGCCTTGGTGCTCCCTCCTTCCCCCAGCACATCCCAAGCCTTGCCATGGGGTCCCAGTCACGTTCTTGCCTCCGCTGGCGGGACAGGACATTGCCAGCCCCGACAGTGTCCCCAGGCTGTGTCAGCAGAGGGTTTAGTGCAGAAGAACTGCGACTCCTGCAGAAGGAAAAACACTGCTGCAAAGGGTTCACAGGCTGGTGTTTTGGTAGCGAGAGTGTTATTTTTTCCCCTCATGGCTATAAATCTATAGGTTACATTCTTCTCGGTACCACGGGGAAAATGCTCTTTTATGAGAAAGGCAAAGAGTGGAGTGAGCGAGCTGATGAGGGATATTACCCTTAAAGGAGTCACAGTGGCAGAGGCAGGAAGCCTTTGGGCCAGCTGCAGAATTGATTTTGCTTTTCTCAGACACAGAACAAGCTGCAAACACTGGCTGGCTGTTGGCTGGGCATAAACTGGTTTCGCCAGGAGAAATGGAGGCTTGCTGCAGAACAGAGGATGCAGTGATGTGCTGCAGCCCCGGCCACGAGTGCTGCCTCTTTCACTCTTCTCCAGGCGTTGGATGTCAGTCCCAGGCATCGTGACCTCACTGGCCTGGCCTGAACAGCCCCTGTGGTGAGTTCTAACAGGGCACTTTTGGGTGGTTTAGGTCAGAAGAAGGCAGAACCAGCCACACATCCCCATTGGCTTTGCCAGAGTTCCTGTGGCTTTGCCAGATCTGATGGTTATTATTGATATTGGGTCATCCTCCAGCTGCCCTCAGAAACTCCAAGTGAGTGCTGGGCTCAGTTGTGCTGAGGGTTTCTCACCCACAGAGCCACACCACACGTGCCAGTGTCACCTGGGGCTTGGGCTGAAATGGGAAATGATTCCCTAGTTTGGAGATCACCGTGAAGTCGTGTCCCCAGCACTGGAAGGACACAGCTGGTGGCTTCCTCAACATCATGGATTGCTTCCTCATCAATCCTTTTCCTCCCTAAGCACCGAGGTTTGGGTGAGACTGGTGAGCTTTGGTGCTTTTTCCCCAAAACCTGAGGATGCAGTCCAGTGACAGGTTAAAATTTCTCTGCAACCACAAGAGCTGGAAGAGGGCTTTGCTCTGCACCACCTGGTACAGTCCTGGAATAACATGAGCACAGGTGCTGAAACGGTAAGAAAAAGCATTAGAAGATATCACAGAGAAAATAAACTGCAGGAGAAGATGAGGCAGGAGCTGCAATAAGCAGAGTTTGAAGGACTTCCCTTCTCCAACAGCATGTATGTCCCAACATTGTGCTGCTCCCGATGCTGGCAAATTCCCCGATGGATGATTTCTGTCGTGATCAGAAGGCAAGCTCCAGACTAACCCACTGAACTTGCAGGCAGGCTTCAAGCTATCTACTGTAGCAGCTTAGGCAGTGAAAGCTGACTCAGGGGGCTGCAGAAGAAGCCAAAAAATGATGATACCCATTGCCAAAGAAATACATCACAGCACACAAAGCCTCTGCCAGATATACCTTGGGCTGGCCACAACCAGGAGCTGCAGAGCTGGCCCCGTCACAAGAGCTGCTGACAAATTACAAATCCAGATAGATGAGGAGGAGGATCAGCAGCCCAAGCCACAAGAGAGGCCATTGTGGGGCTGGCAGGGAGCACGGGCGCGTGTGCCAGGCTCCTTTGTCACCCTGCTGCCACTCAGGGCAGGGACAGAAGCTGACAAAGGCTCATCAGTGAAAGAATCATCTCTCTGTGTGTGAAATGAAGTTTGCAGTTGTGCTGGGCTGATGGGATTCAAATACAGCTTGTTGTACCGACACTCCAAATAGAAAGCTTTGCAAGGAAGAATTCTTGAAATACTTAATTGGAGATATTGTGGCCATCTCCCTCCAAGGGAGGTGGAAGATGAGGGTGGCTCAGGAAGAGGGGTGAGGAAAACAGAGGCATAAAAGAATTCTATTATGCAGAAACTATATCCCTGAAAAGTCTGTAAACTAAACTACACCCCAGAAAAGCAAGAGACAGGCAGTTACCCTGTGAAACTCCTCATTCTGCATTGTGTCAGGGTTAAAACTGGAAACTTTAAAGTTTACCTGTCTTCTAGGAATCGAGCTGGGACACAGCTGGGAACCTGTTATGCTTAGACTTGCTCTCTTTATGGCCTGGGTCTCCAAATCACTCAGAGCAAATACTTTTCTATCCCCATATGATAACACTCATAAACATAAGATTGTGATTCTTCTGCTGTTTTGTTTCAAGCAAGGAGAGATTGTACCATGGAGCTTAGTAGAGTTGGGCTGCCCCTTAGATTTGTAATCCTTCCTTTGCTTTATGCTCAGGATGAACGTGGTACTGTTCCCAGCCTTGTGGCAACCTTGGTGCTCAAGGCTTCCAATTCTGCAAAGCACTTAAGCATGTGCTTAGCACCAGGACTAGCACATCAAGCACACGCTCATGTTCCCCTGACTTAGCTGAGATTAGCACGTGCACTGAGAGCTGGAAAGGGTCTGAGGAGGTGTGTGCAGTGCCTGACTGTGAGCTTGTGTCAACAGGCTCTGCAGAGCAGGAGGCACAATTGACCACGTGCTTCAAATTAAGCATGTGCTCAAGTTACCTGCTCAAATTCAATCCTTATTCTATTACTGTGGGGCAGCAAGAGACACCATATCTTCAGGCAAGATCGTCAAATAGCAGGAAACCAGCCCCAAGACCAGCAGGAGGCTCAAGGGGAGCAGGGCATGGTACTGGATTCATCCAGGGGATGCTGAATACAAAAGCTCTGTGGGAAGCTTTGTTACTCAACGTGTTTAATCCCTCTTGCAAAAACCTCTCTCTGCAACTACAGTAGAAGCTGATCCAGACCATCTTTTGCCCTTTCTGAAGCTCAAGCCTGGTTTACTTTGCATTTTCCTGTCTAAAAGCTGCCTAACATCTTAGGTAATTCACAGAGTTACGGAATGGTTTGGGTTGGAAGGGATCTTCGAGCTCATCTCATCCCATCCCTGCCATGGGCAGGGACACCTCCCACTGTCCCAGGCTGCTCCAAGCCCCAATGTCCAGCCTGGCCTTGGGCACTGCCAGGGATCCAGGGGCAGCCACAGCTTCTCTGGGCACCCTGTGCCAGGGCCTGCCCACCCTCCCAGGGAACAATTCCTTCCCTGTATCCCATCCAGCCCTGCCCTCTGGCACTGGGAAGCCATTCCCTGTGTCCTGTCCCTCCATCCCTTGTCCCAAGTCCCTCTGCAGCTCTCCTGGAGCCCCTTTAGGCCCTGCAATGGGCTCTCAGCTCTCCCCAGAGCCTTCTCTAGGCTGAACAGCCTCAACTGTCTCAGCCTGTCTCTATAGCAGAGGTGCTCCATGATAGCTTCTGATAGTTTCACCTTGTACTAAGTTTTACCCCAGACATAAAATTCATATTTAACCACATGTAACCAGTGCCATAAAGGCATCAGCCTTCCTTGTCCACGTTTGCCAACCATGAGAGTTAGCTGTGGCCACCAGTGTCCCTGGTGCACCTC
Organism: Aphelocoma coerulescens; assembly: GCF_041296385.1. Lineage (NCBI taxonomy): Eukaryota > Metazoa > Chordata > Aves > Passeriformes > Corvidae > Aphelocoma > Aphelocoma coerulescens. The sequence goes on from NC_091032.1 coordinate 2,156,071, forward strand.
TCTGAGCTACTTTTGTGTGTGTTGTATTTTTGTGGTTTTGGATGGCTTCAAGTAGAGACATCAAATATCAGAGTAGCACTTTCTAGCATTCTGCTCTGTTTGATTTAGAAATAAGCTGTTACATGACCCATAAAACACATGAAGCCTGGTGACCCCTCACCTTCTCCTGTGGGGACCCTTTGAAGTTTAATTGAAGTGGAAGTTGGAGCCTTTCCCTTGCTGAGCAGATTAATGCCACCTCACTTCTCTGCATGTCTACCTTTTTTTCATCATGTAAGAAACTCATACATGTGAGTGTCCCCGTCTCTCTGTCAAATTTAGTAGAAATTGGCCAGTGGTCCTTGAGGCAGATACACAGCGTGTGGTATCCCGAGGCTGGTTTTCTCAAGGAATTGAGTTAATAGACAGGGGGAAGTTGTCACTGGTTGGGAATTAAGCAGCAGACAAGCAGAAGGCAGCCCTGGTTGGGGCTGGTGGGGAAGAGTCCTTGGGACACACCTGGAGCTATCCCATGAACAAGCAGGAAAGCCAGCTGGGAAGCTTAAAGCCCTGATCTTGTCTGTGCAATAAATGACGAAGACACAGGAATAGCAAGAGGTTCTGCTAACAAAGAGACTCCCTTCTCCTGACTTTGAAGCCTCCACCTGGTGTCTAGGGAGGAGCTGCAGGCCCAGGAATCCATGGTGGGAATCACCCTTTCCAGCCACACTTGGCTGTAGATGTGTATTTCTGCATCCAGCAGTGTGAAAATCCAATGGTATCGACTGGACAACGCAGGAAATATGGTGTCTCAGCCCAGCAAAGCCCAGATCAATCAGCTAATTACTTCATAGGGGGTTTGCACCAGGCAGCCTGATGGTCACTGACAGACCCTCTCAGCAGCCCATCTGCTGCCAGGCTGAGTGTTTTCGGCTTTCCTGGAAAACCTTTAGTGCAGGCCCTGGAGGGATCTGCAGGCTGTGAGAGCTGTTCTCTCATGTCATGGCCTGGGTGGATTTGCTGGTTGCCTCTCTGTCTGCCTCAGTGGGCTCAAGCAATCTCACTGAATCTGTTCTTATCGATTTAGGAAAAGGCTTTGATTCTGAAAACTGCAAGCTCTTACTCACGAAACTATGACAACTTGGTATTAGCTGCAAATCAATGACCTTTTTAAATGCAGTCTAAGCAACAAAACTCACTTACTGCTAAACCCTGATAAGCCTGGTTCTGGGACAAGTCAAACCTTTATCTTAACTGCCATATGATCTTTTCCAGCTTGATAGTTCCATTTACTGTATCAATAAGGATTATAACCCATCTGCAGTGAGATTTTACCCTCCCTGGAAGCTCTTGTACAGCAGATGATATTGAAAAGGAAACATTTTTTTAACTTTCTTTTCATACCAAGTATTTCCCAATATATTATTCTTATTCACTGTTTCCTTTCCAGCTCCTTCTGTCTGCCTTCCTGATCTTGGCTGCTCTCAGGCCAAGCAGAAACTGTGAGCACACCAGAGAAGGTTATTGAGTGTGACAGAGCTGTGGTTGGGATGGGACTTGTGCTGCTACACGAGTGGTGACCATGGGCTGTACTTGTCCACCTGCAAACACCAGCCTAGGGACACTTGTGGCCTCCTTCCTCCTGGGGTCCCTTATCCACACTTCCTATCAGTGGGTGGGAATCATCCACCAGGAGTGGCATTGCTGGGCTTGGGCAGTGACAGGAAGATTGGCATCATCAGGTTAAATTCAGAAGTGTTTTTGGTGGAGTGATCCATAACATAATCCCTCCTCTCTGCATTGTGTTTTCCCCCCCCATGTGGGTGCTGAGTCTGTCCCCCAGTGAAAGTCCCATCGGGCTCCTTCTACCTGGCCACCTTTTGGGTGGCATTTAGCTCCCAGCTCCCTGTGTAGGCATTTGGAATGAGATACCCAAACACCTTCCTAGCATGGCAGCTTCAGCTCAGCAGCTCAGGAATTTGGGAGGCTGCTCCCAAATAAGAAGCTGGTGCAGTCAGATGCCAGCTGGGTGTCACCACAAAGCAGCAAGGGAAAGCCTGAAGACTGGAGGCACTGGATCATCCTCACCCAGGCTCTGCAAATGCCAGGGAAGCTGGTAGAATAATGGGCCCATTTATTCCCCCAGGGGGGAAATGTCAGAAAACACTGAAATGAGAAAAAAATTGCCTCTTTGTTCTGCAAATGGTCGTCATTGTGAGAAAGTTTATCCACCCTCTGGGAATTCATTTAGCATCATCAAAGAGAGGCTTTACAAAAGTGACTTCTTATTTACCCACGGTCATTTCACTGAATAATTTCTTTACTGGAAGGAAGGTGAAGTGGAGTTACCCCCACTCTGTCTCTGCTCTGCAGAGGTGTAAGGTGCATCGTGGTGGAAGCCTGCTCCTGTTCAGGAGTGATTTAAGCCACCGTGAAATGCTGCAGGAGCTCCCTTAGCCATGGGAATGTACTCACAAGGGTCACGTTGTTCAATGGAGTGTTTCCGCAGATTTTTCCACCCTTCCCGTGAAAGGGTGGTTAATAAGATGTTTGTGTATACAGGACTTAACAACTTTAAAATGCACTGGCCAGCCACGACCAGCCTGTGGGAGGCCTCGGGGACAGCACGGACCAGCCCCGTGTTCTCAGGAGGATGTTTTATTTATGGTGTGCATGGCTGCTGCCATTACAGGCCCTGCTGAGATCAGGCCTTGCTGTGAATGTGGATTCACTGAGGAAATAACTCTGGCCCAAAAACCTTACACTGAGCACCTCAAACAGACGTGTTCTCATGGAAAGCATTTTCCTGCTCCAACAAAGTGTAGGTTACTGATTTATGTAAAAAAAAACCTCTCTTCTTTTTGCCAGATTCATACCTTCACACTTAGAAAAATTATTACATTGAATCCAACCAAGCAAGAAAATAGATGTTTTTTCAGCCTTGAAGATTTTAATTTTTTTAAGCTTTGAGGCTGCATTATAGCCAAGAGTTTTCATCAAACCACAACCCCACTTCTTACAAAAGAGCTTTTGGGACAAATAAAGGCTGTAAAGTCAGCCTTCCTTGGGAATAACCCCACCTTGACCAGCCCTCCCACACTTCTCCAAGACATACACCAGTCCCCCCTGCAGTCACCCCAGAAAGGCACCAGGAATGACCACCCCAGGGCATGTGGGGTGCCACAGAGAAGGCTGCCCAGGGCTGTGTTGGGCCAGATGGGAGTGGGGCTCCTTACACAAAGCCAAGTTCACAACTGGGCTTCAGACAGACATTAACAAAAAGTGACTTATTTTCCACCCTGAAATCAAATGCAAAGGGGGACACCCCCCCTCCAGTCCTGAGTAATTTTGCAGCTTAGGAATATTTCACATTCTTCTCTCACCGTAATGTGAAGGCCAGATATAACTTACTGATTAATGGGGGCCATGGAGTGCAATAAATGCAGCTTTAAAGGAAATTCATTTCGCAGCAAGCACAATCAGTCTTTCAGAACCCCACCCCCTGTATGCTCTGGGTATTTTTTGCCTGCAAATTTAAGAAGCCCTAAGGGAATCAGGTACCCAGGTCCCATCCAGAGGCTGTGGGGTTTGGCTGTTTGGTTCCTAGAAATGCCTCTATAACCCTCAGTCCCTGGGGCTGTGTCCCAGGCTGCCCTCTCAGTTTGGGCTCTTGCATAGGTAGGCTCCCTAAAATACTCATAAAAGCTTTTCATTCATATTTTTTGGGTTTTTTACTACATTTTACTAGTGGAGGGGTGAGCTGGGGTCCCACAAGCACCATGTGAATGCTGTGGCTGGCCTGAGCTCCCCAGGGCATCTTCACCCGTGGCCTAAACAAACCAAAACCAGGAAGGGAAGCACTGCTGCTGAGGAGCACGGGCACACTTGTTAATGAAAGGTGTTTTAGTGCCTGGGGAAGTAGCTGGTGGGACATGTCTGGTGGTTCGTGAGAGGAAGAAGTGACTTATGGTATAAGGGATGAGAAATGTCAGAAGAGGAGCAGAAATCGTGCACTATAAATATTCACTGAGAGTCACACAGCCAGAATTGTACCCCCAAGCTGCTTGGATGAATTAATCAACACCTCAAATTTACAAAGGTCCTGTGAGCTTCTCAGGTGACTAGTGCACATATGGGGGAAACCAGACCAGTGCTGGTCACCCAACCCTGGGTGCTCACAGCACTGGGGGGCAGCTGAGCACCTCACATGGTTTTATGTACCAGGGCATTTGAATGTTCTTACTCCTTGGTGAAGTAGAATGACAGAATCATTTAGGTTGGAAAAGCCCTCTAAGATCATTTAGTCCAACCACCCCCCCAGCACTAACCCATGTCCCCAGGTGCCACATCCACAGGGTTTGTAAATCCCTCCAGGGATGGTGACTCCATCACTGCCCTGGACAGTCTATTCCAAAGCTTTACAGCCTTTTCAGTAAAGAATTTTTCCCTAATATCCAACCAAAATCTCCCCCAGCCCAGCCTGAGGCCATTCCCTCTCTCCTGTCCCTGTTCCCTGGCAGCAGAGCCCGACCCCCCCGGCTGCCCCCTCCTGTCAGGGACTTGTGCAGAGCCACAAGGTCCCCCCTGAGCCTCCTTTGCTCCAGGCTCAGCCCCTTTTCCAGCTCCTTCAGCTGCTCCTGGGGCTCCAGCCCCTTCCCAGCTCCATTCCCTTCTCCAGACCCACTCCAGCCCCTCTGGAGGAATGCCTTTTCTGTAGTGAGGGGCCCAAAACTGGCCCAAAACAGGATTCAAGGTGCAGCCCAGGCAGGAGGTTTTAAAGAAGAACTAGGGGGATGAAAGAAGCCAGGACATCTACCTTTAAATACTGCACTGGGAGCTTCTGGTCACTGAGCACTTGGGCAGGAAGGTTCCTCAGGCAAGTGCCAGGTCCCTGCCTGCCCTGGATGAAGCCTCTTGCATGAAACTCCTGCCTTTGAAACCCCAGGTGCTGTTTTGAGCAGCAACCCCCTCCTTTCCTCAGCAGCAGAGGTGTCACAGACACACTTAGGCTAAGCAGTGAAACCACAGCACTCATTCTGTGTTCAGGGTTTCCTTGAGAGGCCCAGATACTGAGGCCCCAACTGACTGTACAAAACCCCTCAAGACTGGGCTCACTCTGACAGGTCTGAATCATTGAGATGTTGGAGAAACAGCTGCTGTTCAGTGAGATGAATTCACTCCGTGGTCCCCTCTGACAAACAGGAGTGCTTGGGTCATGTTTGAAAGCAGCAGTGTGTGCACAGGAGGTGCCACAGAGCATCCTGGCCCGTGTTCAGTCAGGTCTGTCCTCCTTTGGGCTGCAGAACAGCACTACTAGTTCAGTTCTTCTATAGCAAACTGGCACTTACTAAAACCTGGTTCCACACTGTATAATTTCTATGGCTTTTATTAATGCAGACAGTATAGGCTCCATAAAGAAGAAAAATTACCAGTGGAAGATAAAACTAAAATACTAGTTGCATTACAATCACATTCTAGTGCTGCAATAAATTGCATGAAGCCAATAAAGCAAAACTAACTGAAGATATTTGACACAAACCAAAAATGAAATGAGAGTCATTATGCAGTCTGCTACAGGGACCTGCCTTGATGTAGTTAAAGCAATAAACTACCTGGGAGTAATCTTTACTTATTTTAAATTGCATATTCCAATTGCAAAGCTGTTTCTGGCATTTCTGCCACACTTACTTTACTCTGCGCAGAAAAAGAATTACATGTCTGGATAAGTCATGTCCTATTAAATGTGCATCATATCTGCAGCACTCATAAGTCACTTGAGTCATAATATTGTTTATTCTAACATTAGTCATTATTTTCTGTCATAAATTAGCTATTCTCCAGAAGACTGGAAACGAGACAGAGCCAAGGCTGCAATTATTTCCTACATCCATGTTGGCACACGGAATAGATTAAGTGGCTATCTCTACAGAGGAATTATCATCGTCGGGCCATGGGTCAATTATAACAAATGTATTCATGCCGTTAGCCCCCAGGTATCTTCAATAATAAGAGTTTGCATTCCTTTCCCTCCCTAATCATTCTCCTCCATGGTCTGGCTGACCCACACATGTGTCAAAATAAGCAGCAGCAGTGCCTTCTGCAATATTCAAGGTTAAACCCTCCCAGCCATCATTTCCTGCCAGCCCCCTCTAATCCTCCCTGCCCACGGGATATTTGCATGCAAATACGGTGCACGGTGTGTCTTTGCCATGCAACCAGTCCTGCTGCTAATTAATTGTCTGTTGTGCTGCCTTTTCTGCGGAGGGAGCAGCCCTCCCCTCCTGCTGCCAGAGAGCGAGGGGATGTGATGCCGCTGCCTTCCAGTCACCCCAGTTCCAGTGTGGCTGAGCTGGTGCTGGAATTCCCGTGCCTCTGAGCCTTGGAGCAGGACCAGGCCACATCCCCATGCTGGACCTGCACAGACCCTGCCTGGGGACCTGCTGTGCTCCACCAGGGGCTCAGGGCCCCGGAAACACACCCTGATGGAGCACTTTTGGTTGTGATGCATTAAGTCTTGTTTGTATACAAACCCCTTTTAGTTAAAATGGAGTGTTTTGCCCCAAAGGGAGCAGGCCATTATAGCACTGAATGGTGCTTTATAAGACAGCTCATTCCCTCAGGGAAGAGGCAATCAGTTGTCCCAGCTGAAGACACATTCATACTTGAATTAAAAACCTTCAATAGCTGTTCTTCTAAATTGCCTCTCATACAGATCAAGATGCCAAGCTCAAAAAAAAAGAAAAAAAAAAGAAAAACAGCCAACTTGCACATCAGTTTGTTCCCTTAATAACATGTATATCCCCCTGGGAATCTGTGCCTATGGAAAAGTAGAGCTCTGCTTCATCAAGGCTTCAGGTGCCCTTCACCCATGTGGGACCAATTGTGTAGAGAAAAGGCTGGGCTGCCTCAGACCCATCAGCCTCCTGTGCCAGGATCAAGTGAAAAAAACTCTTTACAGAATCATAGACTGGTTTGGGTTGGAAGGGACCTTAAAACCATCTCGTTCCACCCCCTGCCAATGGGTAGGGCCACCTCCCACTATCCCAGGTTGCTCCAAGCCCCGTCCAGCCTGGCCTTGGACACTTCCAGGGATCCAGGGGCAGCCACAGCCTCTCTGTGCCAGGGCCTCACCACACCTTGCTCTGATCTGGGCTATTTTTGCTCCGTCACACCCAGGCTGCCTTGCTAAGGGGGCATGAACAGGTGACTGTTCCATGTACTGTTCCCTCCTGCTTTCAGCATGATGGGAAGGACCAGACATCTCTATAATCTCCAGTTTTGGACACTGACTGAGAGCAAGCATCTAAAAGAGACTGTAAATCCAGGGCAAGCCCATATTCCATGTGGATTCCATGTGGGATTCCCTGCACAGTCTCTCCACATCTGGTGATCCACAACTTCCCACCTCCAGAGACACAGATAATGCCATCACATTTAACAGCTGTCAACAGATTTTTGTCCCACAGGTTCAGAGTGTAATTGGATAAAGCTGTGTCAATATTTTGTGCCCAAGGTGTTGTGTGACAGCAGTTTCAGCTCAGCTACAAGCGAGGAAAAGCAGCATCTCCAGAGGGATTTTGGCCCTGCCTTGGCTGATGGCTCCATGTCCATGGAAAAGACCGAGGGGAGGGACACAAGCAACCTATGCACATGTTAAAGATTATTCTTTTAGTCTTTTTAAAATAAAGCAGCTCTCAGGCACTGAAGTAACACCACAAGTCCGTGTCCCAAGGACATTCCTTGCCCCTTTCTCCACGGAACCTGACCTTGCTAGACTCAGACTCGGTGCTCACTGCCTGTCCTTCCTTACCCCCCATTATAACAAAAACATAATAAAAATGACAAAAAAGCTTTTTACACCTAGAAAATACCTTCTCTAGTGCCTTACAGAAAGGATTTTAAATGTCCTGTTTATGCAGTTTTGTTTGGCTTGGTGGGAATCCAGAACCACCCTTGTTCCCACTGGAGCCAGTGGCAGGACACGAAGCTGCTCCTCCAGAAAGCCCCTGGCAGAGCTGGCTAACACAGCTCGTGAGCTGATGGGAGCCAAAAGGAAAAGAGAAAAACCAAGCAAATTTAGTAAGAGAAAAACACTGCTTTTCACAACCTCTCTACTTGCTTCTTGGTGGGTTTGCTGACTTACATGTCATTTCCATACAAACACAGGTATACACAGACACTGCAGGGGGAGGTGGAGTTTGGGGTTGGGAAGAGCCACATTTTCTATATTTACACAATATTTCCAAACTGTCTGAACATGGGCTCTCTGTTTCAAGGCTGGGGCTTGTTTTACCTGGCCATCCCCAGCCCATGCTGTGCCAGGCCTTACAGCTGCAGCTGCACTTGGAGCTGTTGGAGACTGAAACCACCTCAGCTCCTGGTAAGTCAGTGACTGCTTGTGTTATGAAAACATTTGCAAGCACACAGCTATTCAGCCCACCTGAAGCTGTCTTGTAAGGTGGGTGAGAGCTGTGGGTGCACTGGCCAACCTGCCAGGACACCCAAAGTCCCTCTTTGCTGCAGCACATCCTGACAATAGCAGCCACTCTCCCTGGGAAGCAAGTGGTTCTGGAGTTTTTGCTTTCTGTTTGCAGAGTAAATAAGAGCCAGAAATGTGCAATTCCACTTCAGTGTGGAATCAAGAGGTCTCATCTTGTGACTGAAGCATTCACAGTGCTGAGCACAGATGCCCTCCTATTCACCTTTAAAGTCTGCATCCTTTCTGTGCTTCCCACGCGTCCTTTGCCTTCACCTCCAGGATGTCTGTCTGGCTTTTGAAATATCACTGCTCTCCTACTGTTAAAGTATGTGGAAGGATGAATCTTTTATCTCCCTTTTCTATTTGGGAGGTTGATTCTGGGTTCATTGGTTAGTTTTAAGATGTTACGAAAGCTTCTGCCTGGTGAGATTTAAAGATGACAACCCTCCAGTGTTATTTCAATGTGGGTAATGGCAAGTAGATCTCCCTGCTTCCTTTACACCCTGTTAGGAGGAAAAGCCTGTCTGGAATAAGGATGTAGAGATAAGAAGAGATTAGAGATTCAAGCTGAAGGCAGCTTGCTTGCATGGAGAGCACAGGGAGCAGCACAGCTGAGCCCAGCTCTGCCCTGGTGGGCAGTCCTTCTGCAAATGATGCCCCAGAGCAGCTGTGGCTGCACCTCCTGCCTTTGGAGGATGTTCCCTCCAACAGGAAGGCTCCCTGCAGCCCCCTGGACTGAGCCCTGGCTGCAAACCCTGGCCTGAGCTCCGTAAGAACATGAGGACCACGGCTTCTGTTACTCGTGGAGACGGGTCCACCCCAGCCAGGCACGGTTTGGGCTGCAGGCTGCCCTCCAGGGAAGCTGCTGTAAACCATCCCATGGACCTTCCAGGAATGCTTCCCACTGGGAAAACATGGGGTTGGATTGAACTGAAATTTCTCAGAGAAAGCTGGAGAGATTTCCATAGCATTTCACCTATTTAAAAAAGGACTTGTAACAAAATCAATTATTTCTGAAAAATGCTGATGTTGTTTCCAATGTGCACTATTGTTTTACAGTTTTTTTGGGTGTAAATTTTTCAGTTTCACCAGGTTGCTTGGCATAACTCAGGAGCTCTGCAGGTCTGAAGCACCAGCCTGACTCAAGCTGCACAGCACACTCCTGAGAGCCTGCCCACACCCACAGCTGAGCGCATCTCCTGCTTTATTCTCCTCTGCTTTGTTTCTCAAACACTGAGGAGAGCTCCAACTTCATATGAAGTTGAAGTCATCTAATTTTCTGGATCAAAGTGTCTCCTGTTTTTGTTGTAATGAAGCAATTTGACACTTTCAGTAATACAAACATTCCCAACTCTAATTAGAGGGGCAGCTGTTCTCAATATCTCCAGAAAACTCTTCCAGATTAGCACAAGAACATGGCCAAAAATCACAGGACACCAGAGGATGGGAATATTTCCTTCCAGCAAGGCTCTTCTGTCTGTTCCAGTTCCCTACCTCCCTGCTCCATACTGACAGAGGAGCTACAAAAATTCCTCCTTTTTGTGGTTGCCAAAGCCAGCAGTGAGGCCATTGGGGAGTGCTGGTGCAGGCTGAGGACCAGCATTGAACTGGTCGGTCCCTTCAGCCTCTGCAGAAGAAGAGCAGGGACCCAGTGCCAGGTGAGCTCTGCACTGCTGCCCCAGGCCTGGGACCCAGCAGGAAAAGAAGCAGATCCAGAGAAGGGAAGGTGAGGCTGGCTGCCTTTGTGCCATGAAGTTGACTGCCTGAGGTTTTGCCCTGCTGGGCTGGGGCCATGTGCCAGGACAGGGGTTTGGCTGTGGGTCAGTGCTCGTCACGCTCCGGAGCTGCGGGGGAGCAGAGCCTGAGCTCAGCCTTGGGCAGGAGGGAGCATTAAGGTTGTGCCAAGACATGGAGCTGTGAACCCAAAACTAGAGACAGACAGCTTTGGCTCCACTTTTCCATGGGCTGGTCAGGGACCAGCGAGCTGCAATCCTGCCTCACGTCCCTCATGGCAATCGGGGGGACGACAGCAGATTTATGAGAGCTGCTGTGGCAACAGCTCGGTGGGGCTGTATTCAGGTGTGTCCATCTTGCAGAGACTGGGGAGATGAGCAAAGCTCCCTCCTGACCCTGCAATGCAGGAAAAGATGCTGTATCCAACAACTGGCCAGGCAAGGGCTGGATCCAGGCCGCAGGCACCGCGGGCTCTTGCTCACGCCTGCGGTGCCGAAAAGCAATTTATTCATTTTCTCTCCTGAACAAGTATTAAGATGAATATCAAAACATAATTGTCTCAACAATCTTTAGGCTTTTACTTATCAGCTGATGATAAGGCTATAGAGGGGTATGTTCATTTGTCTGCAGATCTCTGTAATCCTATTAACTATAGAGTGATAACTGTTAGGCTGTACATACACACAGCCGTGCACACATTTGTTGAGGAAAGGCTTTAACACACATACACAGGCACACACTCTCTCAGCACAATTCCCTGCTGCACATCCAGGCTAAATGCCTCTGTATGGACAACCTGCCTCGATTAGCCATGGATCACTCAGGGTCAAAGATCCCTCCTAGCAAAACATCAGGAATGCTGCTGGAGCTAAACAGCTCCAGCAAAAAGAAAAATTCCACCTTGTCTTTTATTCTGAATTTCCTTCAGAGAAGAGGGAATTTTCCTGGCTCTGTGTTTCATACCTGGAATCTGTGGGACCAGGCTGGGGCAGAGCTGCGCTCACCTGATGCTTAAATCTACCACTGGTGCCTCCATCAGCACTGCCCATGGGACTGCAGCACCCCGGGACAAATCCACCGGGAACAGGAGCTTTCTCCCCTCTTGTAGGCTGTATCTAAATCAGAAGAACCCACCTAGGAAAAAACCCCAGAGATTTTCACCCACCCAAAATAAACGTCCTGGGCTTCAATAGCAAAGGAAGAACAAGGCTCATGCTTCAGCCCCAAACCTGGCAGTGGCACAGGTTGGCTTTTGCTCCAAAAGCTGGACTTCAGTAGCTGCTGCCCAGGTGCAGAAGTGTGGTGCAGGACAGCGTGGCAGTCTGTGGCGCAGTGCGTGGCCCGGCGGGGGTGACAGTGCCCACAGGGACAGGGGCACGACCCCGCTGTGGCTCAGCCCTGGCTCCGGGGCTCGGGCACTCACCTGGCCGTGCTGCCACCGCGGTGGGACCGCCTGAGGTGTCCGGAGCTGACACTCCACTGCCTCACCTCCCTGCTGACCTCTCCCGGCACTGCAAACAACCCCCAGCCCACGGAACCATTTCCACTCGGTGCCTCCCTGTCCTGGGAATTCACGTGGCACCAACCCAGTGCCCCTGCCCTGCCCTCCCAGGGAGGTACGGCCACACCACAACTCCTGTGCACAGCCAGTTCCACCCCCTGCCCCTTCTTTGTGCTTATTCTGGAGTACTCTCACACTGTGCAGGCACCCAGCACTCCTGCAATACCCACCACAGATCATTTTCTGCACATTGCCTCCCTAAATTACTCTGAATTCATTCTCAACAGTTTTTCCAGATACATTCTAGCATTAAAAACACTATTTTCAAAACAAAGGTATCACAGCCAACAAGCTGGGAATAAGGACTCACATCCTGAGTTTCTCCCTCCAAAGCCTTGGCTGCTGCATGCTGAAGGAGTTGGAAAAGCATTGGGAGACCACCCAGCTAGCACACGTCCCCCTCATGGAGCATCTCCCTTAGCTTCCAGGCTTGAAATTTGATTCCAGCTGGGCACTTTTCATAGAATCACAGAATGGCTTGGGTGGGAAGGGATCTTTAAAGGCCATCCAGTCCAACCCCCTGCAGTGAGCAGGGACATGAACTAGACTGGACTGCTCAGAGCCCTGTCCAGCCTGACCTTGAAAGTGACCAGGGATGGGGCATCCACCACCTCTCTGGGCAACCTGTGCCAGTGTTTCACCACCCTCCTGATAACAAATGCCAATGGCTTCCCATTTTTAACTCTCTTCTGCCCCACATGTGCACAAATGTCTGCTGTGCTGTGGCAGCTGGAGCTTGCCAGTGCCTTGGGGCCAGGAGCATCAGCAGCAGATGGTGTGGGACACTGAATTTTGGACATCAGTAAACCTGCTTGTGCTGTACTTACTTACTGGTAGGCCTCTGCCCTGCCCTGAGGTGGGAAGGGTGCCTGGGACATTTTTCCTTCTTAGTCCAGGCTGAGAGGCACAAAGGCACACAGAAGGGAGTTGCCTTGCCTGGGGGGAGTGGGGCTGTCAGGAGGCAGCCAGGAGAGGGCTCGCTCCCTCTTGGGTGCTGGTAGAGGAGCAGAGGCTTCTCCCTAACCCTTGTTAAACACTGAGCTGAAATGCAAGGTGATGGAAAAATATAAGGAAAATAAGGCAGGAGTTAGCATTAGATATATTGATAACTTGGGCAAATCACTCCTGTGGACCTTCTTTGATTACGTTATCTGCTCAGTCTTCCTTACTAAGTGCTGCTATCACACAAGCATAATAAAACAAGAACATATAAATGGAAGGAATTAAGAGCCATCCTATTGGGACCAATTTAATCTTTGCTTCATTTAAAAGGAGAACATGGCTCCCTTATCTAATGTACATAAAATTGCTCTTTATTCCCCAGGTTTACATAGAGATGACAGATCTATATAAATATGGATCTGCTCCTTTTCCCCATTCTGTTGTGAGAAGAGCCACTTTCCACCACATCTCCACTCTGGACACTTGAAGGGGAGTCTCCCTCCTGCCCTATGGAGTTTCTGTGAAAGGAGAATGAGGATATGGCAGCATCCTTTGGAAGACACAAGCTCCAGCAGTGGATGTTTGAAGGAAAAAAGGCAATGAGACCAGTCGCAGGTAGGTCTGGCTCAGAGGCACGTGGTGATGGTGGCAGGAATGGGCTGAAACCCACCCAAAACAGCCCCTCCCAAGGCTGCTCTACTCCCACCCATCTTTGCTAGCTTTGCTTTTGGGGAGTTACAGAGCAAATACGCAGAGGTTTCTGTGCTGTACAAGACAGGCAGGAAACCACAAAGTCTCCTGTGAGCTGTCATGCTCAGGCCACTCAGAGTGAGGAGGAAACAGGGTTTTACTGGGGAATAACCAAAAGCAAAGATGTGCCTGCCAGGACAAGGGTCCTGCTGAGCTGCCATGTAGGTGGGAGCAGCCCTGGACTTCCTCCTCAGGAAAAGCTGAACCATGGTCTCAAGGGTGTTGGGAGAAGATTTAGAGCAACCACCAGAAGCCATTTCTGTCTTCACAGATTCAGGTTTTTAAGTTAAAACTCAGTTATCGCCAGAAAACAGACTTTCCCACACCCAAAGATACAAACTAAAGCTGGAATGTGGATCTCAGTCACGCACAGTGTCCCTGCCAAACTTCCCACTGGTCCTGTTACCATCTCTGAATAGGACCCGATCACTGTGAGTTCACATCCCTGCCCAGATGAAATCATGTCCTTTTCTATAAGACACATTCAGAAATGTGGACTATTTCCTCTCTTCCTCACCTCTGAGATGGGAAAAAAAAAGAGGTATTTGTGCTTTCTAACATGCTGAAAGCATCAGAGGACTCCCTGCTCTTTCAAACCAACTATCATAAGTGCGATTTCAAAGTATTTCTCTCTGCTAATATCCAGTGCCTTTTAAAAAAGCAGCTGACAGCAGTGCTGGAATGGCTAATGCCTAATTAGCTAATGGGTAATGATGCTCCTGTGAACAAGGCTGACATTTCACTCTGTAATTATCATCTAGGCTGGTATCACGTCCCACAGTGGGCAGTGGAGGGTGCCTTGGGACAAGCCCATGGAACAGCAGGTCTGCAGTGATGCTCCCAGGCTGGCCTCTGGGACAAGGACACGTGTCCCCTGTGCTGGCACAGCCACGGCCACTGCTGCCACCCCAACTGGAGCAGCACAGGCATGGCTTTGGCATGGCTGCCCTTCCCCACACACAGCCTCATTCTCCACTCTCAGGTTTGTATATGTGACCTCAAAAAGGGGAATTTTGCTGGGCATTGCAGCTGCCAGGCAACCTGTGAGCAGCTCTGCCCTGGTTCACAGGTCTGTGTCTCCATCCAGGAGGCCATGGAGGAGCTGGAGAAATCACTCTCTGCTTCACTGGGACTCATCATGAAGTCATCATCATTTGGTGTAACACTCTGAGGCTGAAGGCTTATGTGCTGTATTAACCCTAAAGTGTCAAAGTCCTCTCTTTGAGAAGATTTGGGGTTCAGGACACTGTTAGGAAACATCTACTTATACCATGTTTTAGCCTCCAGACTCAACTGTCTTTTTTTCTTTTACAGGAGCAACTCAGGTTTTTTTTCCTTGGGCCACCAGAGAATGAACACCAATATAGATTTCAGAGAGGTTTATTCCAGTGTGTTTAAGTGCAAAATCAACCCCTCTGGAGTCTCTGCTTTGCTTTTCCTCAGCCCCTGCCCTACCCAGCACACTGGGACACCCTCTCCCAAGACAAGCCTGCAGCCTTAGGGTCCATCTCAAAATCTCCTTTGCCAACTGCAACGCTTACAAAAAAAATTACTAGAGGATCTGTTAAACAAAGAACCACCACTGGAAACTTTCACCCAGTTTCCTGGGATTTTAGGGGTGCCAGCAGCCTCGTGCTCCCCCACTTCAGGGAGGCTGTTGGGGAGCTACTCCAGGTGCTGAGAGAGCTCCCACATGGACACAGCACTGGAGGATCCCTGGTAGGTTTTTCTCCTGTCAATCTCCAAACCTATGGTTTCATCCACTGCAAACCTGGCTTTTTAGACATGCTAAGTGCCCCCAGTTAAAGGAACTTGCTGGAGCTGAGCATTTCCAGGCACAGAAGGGAGGCAAGCATGAGCTGTGACACTGAAACAGAGATGCTCCAGCATGGGGAAACCTGACCCAGCTCTTCCTTCAACAACCCTTGACAACAGCACCAGACACACCCCCTGCACACCTCTGCTTTGCCACTTTCATGTTTCTGCAGAAGGTGGGGAGATGTGCAAGTGCTGGCAAAGGCTGCTGGCATCAGAGGGTATGTGTGAAAACAGGAGTTCCTGCAATACAGCACTCAACTGGCACATTAAAAAAAAAAAAAATAAAAATAATAATAAATATGGTTATTAATGAGCAGAAGGAGCCCATGGAGCCCTGGGAGACACATTAGCTGTTTGAACAGGCAGATATTTCTGTCCCTCCCTCCCTATGTAATCAATGTGTATTTATTTCTTTATTTAGCTCAATGCTCACCCTTTGAGGAGAAGATGAAAGTGTCAAGATGATCCTCTCCTTATCATGTCCCGCACAAGGGAAAGCTTTGAAGATACAATATGCAGAAACACTGGGCTCTCTGGTGACTTCTCCAGATTTAATTAGCCCAACCTTCTGTATGGATCCTGCCTCCCCCTCCAGACAGCCCTTTTTTCCCCTCTCCCCAGCCTCAGACAAGCTTCTGGACTCACTGGCAAAATAGCAGCTGCTCAAGCCCTCCGTTTAATTCGGAGCTTGGCTCTCCGAGATGAGCTAAAAAAAAATGCCACCCCAAAGATGGAGCTGCTTTTAGCATTATACACGAGCTGCAACTGCCAAGGAAAGTTTATCTTGGAGCCAATGTGAGCTCTGTTGCTCCAAGTTAAATATTTCCATTTAAAAAGTAGAATGAACTATACTGTAGGACTTCCAATTGCTTCCTGAAATATTAAGAAGGAATATCTTTAAACATTAATATTTTGTTACAGTGCTGAAGCCTTTCTAAGGGAGGGTTATTTTTTAGAGCTGTGTATTTTTCTCTGCATAATTGGAGCCTCTGATCTGTGCCTGTATTCTGTGCTCCCAAAAATCACTGCACACCAGCAACCTTCCTTCCACAGCAATCAATAAAAATCCTTCCTTTTTCTCTTCCCTGCTATTCCTGCTGGTAGGAGGCACATGCCAAGGGCACCTGTGTTTGAGCCTTTGGGGTGGGTGCCCCACCATGTGCTGTGACCCCACAGGGCTGCTGAGAGCCCCGTCCTGCTCGTTCTGCTGCACCCACATCCACTGAGGCACCCACGGACGTGCTCCCACTGCCCATCCCACGTGGACCAGCAGTGGGAGCTTCCAGCCAGCCAGGCCTTCCCCGTGCTCCCAGCCCATGGCCCACCCATCCTCTCTGACACCAGGGAAGCAGCTACTGAAAGGGCAGATTAGGAGAGCAGATTTAATGCTGCTTTCATGCTGGGGAAGGGAAAAAAAATTAAAAAAAGAAGAAGAAGAAGAAGAAAAAGGAAAAGAGAGAGAAAAATTATGTTGCTTCCAGGCCATTTACATGTTCATTTCTCAAGAGAATGTGACACTTTATCCTTTTTCTCAAATTAACTTCTGTGTCACAGGCGGAATAAAAAGATTCGATAGACGGGAACTGAAACCTAGCGAAATGAAAGACTGGGAGCCAGCGTGCACGGAGCATATGTTTGTGATCTATAGGAGCCAGGGGAGGGACAGCAGTGCAGCCCTGCTATGTCAACCATTGTCAGCAGCTTGGTATGTTGGCTTAATCATACAAGGTCTCTCAGAGGTCTTTTCTTCCAGATTTTTTTCTCGCCCCCCTTCAGGGCAAACAAAGTGCTTTCCTGGAGCTGTTAACTGTTCACATTCTCATTGGGAGAGTCCTCGGGGATGAAGGGCTGGTCCTCAGCTGGATGGTCAGCTCAGGGGGGACATCAGAGGCAGCAGGACAGCCCCAGCACTCGCACTGGAGGCACGGGCTGGTCCTTGCCCACAGGCTCAGCATGGGTTGGCACCAGAGGCACAGGGAGCAGCGATGCAAAATGTACAGAAAGGACCTGAAAAAGGATTACAGAAATGAGGTGTTTGTATGATGCACTAGGCAGGGTGACATTGTGTGACACTCAGTCAACTTCACAGCTGAGCTGAAGCTCTGGTTTCCCACCAGTGATACCCACAGGTCCCATTCAAGCCCAAGGACGCATCCAGTGACAGCCTGAGAGCATGGGGGTTGTTTGGCCTGCAGAAGAGTTTGAGGAGACCCTATGGCACCTTCCAGTACCTAAAGGGGCTCCAGGAGAGCCAGAGAGGGACTTGGGACAAGGGCCTGGAGCGACAGAACAAGGGGGAATGACTTCCCACTGCCAGAGGGCAGGGATAGATGGGATATTGGGAAGGAATTCCTGATTGTGAGGGTGGGCAGGCCCTGGCACAGGGTGCCCAGAGAAGCTGTGGCTGCCTCTGGATCCCTGAAAGTGTCCAAGGCCAGGTTGGATGGGGCTTGGAGCAGCCTGGGGCAGTGGAAGGGGTCCATGCCCATGGCAGATGAGTTGGAATGAGATGAGCCTTAAGGTCCCTTCCAGGCCAAGCCAAGCTGTGATGATGCCATGGATTTTGCTGTCCTTGGCTGGCTATGTGCCCTTATGGTACCTTGCTGGAGCACCCATGGCCATCACCCTTGATCTGCTGGGACACCCCAAATCTGCTTTCTGCAAAATGAGCCAAGTCCTGCTCCTTCAGTATCACTGCAAGGGGCAGCCAAACCCCAGCCTGGACAGTGGAGGCAAGCCCTTAACTCAGAGAGTTCCTGGTGTAGTGAGCATATCTTGCTGTTAATTAGTCAGGTAAGTTTAAAAAATCAGGGGGATTCCTCGGGCATTGGAGGAGGACGGGGAAGAAAGAGCAGAATGAGAGATCATTTCTCTGTGAGCTCTGACTCCCAGCTGGCTTAAGCACTGACCTCCACAGCTGTGCTATGGGGAAGTACAGCTGGCTTCTCTAGGTCACATATGGTTTGGGTCTGGCATTCTTTGGAGGGTTTGTGGTTTGCTATTTTTTAATATTTTGTGGGGTGGTGCCCTCAGAAAGCAAAACTCACCACCCTGCCTTCCTATTTCCCTTCTGCAGCAGCAGAGGGAGGGTGTTAAAGGCCATGCCTCCAGCTTCACTTAAAGCTTCACAATCTGTAATACCCACTTCAACTCCATTCCCATTCCTGGTCAAGGTGGCTTTGGAAAACCAGAAGTTCTGAGACAGCAGAAGCCTGTCTGTCCCTCAGGCACCCCCATTCCTTGGGAATGCAGCACTCTGGCTGTGTTTAGGACCCCATGTGTCCGTGTTTTAGAGACCTACACATCCAGCCCCAAACCCTGTGGGCCAGACCCCCCTCACTGCAGCCTGGTGTGAACAGCCCAGCCCAGGAAACCTGTGCAGGAGGTGACAACGTCGAGCTGCTGTGGGCTGACATGAAGGGAAGGACACCCTGAGGCACAATGGGCAGCTGGGAATAATTTGCCTGTCTGGGATTGCAATTAAACCTCAAGGGCCAGAAGTATTCAAGTGTTTTGGTTGAGGGCTTTGTGGTTTCTAGGTGTGCACCTGAAGGGACCTTTGACCTTGATGGTGCACTCAAGGAGGGAAAAGGGATGTCATTGTCCCTTCAGAGAGATCCAGAACACACACACGTCACTGCAGCAGTGGGATTTAGTTCACTTTGAGTGTCCATAGGGTATTTAGCTCCATCAGATTTCACCCTGATCACCCCTAAGGACCTGGGGGAGTGTGGGTGTTCCCAGGACATGATTCCCCTCTCATAATGTGGACGTGTGACATTGGACAAGAGGACTCACAACCCACATTGCCTGTTCCCCCCCAGCACTACTGAGGCTACAGGACAGCCCTGGCTGAGGATCCCACTCCACAGGGTCTCTGTCAACCTCAGCCCCAGCCTTCACTCTACCAGCATAAAAGGAAAGCAAAACATTATTAATTGTAGTATACAAACTAAAGAAATTTGAGGAAAGTTTCCATTTTGAAGAAGAAAATGTACTTGCCACTACAATAGCATTATTCTAGTTTGATATTTCAACTCTTCTTTTTATTTTTTTTTTTTAAAAAAAAAGCTTGAAAGAAAGAAGCCAGAGGAAAAGAAAAGCTCTTCTTCCCAGCTTCCTGCAAAACTCAAATGGAGGACCCTTGCCTTTCCCACCAGCTGCAGAATGTAGGTCAAGTCCTGTCTGTGCTTTCAGGGACAGGATTTACTGTGTGGAAAATTGGGCAGCGACAGCAGATGAGGCTCCCAGTGCCTCTGGTTGGGCCATCGATGAGGAGAGGACACAGGACAGGCTCTGTCCCTGCCCTGACACTGATGGTCCCCCACACTCGGGACCTGAACTGCTGCAATCACTGCAGCCTGGAGAACAGCCCAACCCTGCCCCAAGGCAATCACAGCCCTGCTGGCTAAAAGGAGCCACGAAATCTTTTCTCCAGATCAATTTCAACTCCTAATCAAAGACAGCTACAAAGATAAACTCTGAGTTTAAAGCAGAGCTTGAATCCACGGAACCCTGTTCAGCTGGATGGCACTGTGAGAGTGGAAGTGTTGGAGGAGCTGGGGAGCAGCTGACTGTGGTTTGTGTCTGCCCCGTGTTCCACCTCACCCGTATGGGGCAAAGGGCTTTCTGCATCTTCACCTGCTAAAACATATCCAAGGCTGGAAGTTAAAAGAGATTAAATATTTAGCAGTTGCATGAAGGCACCTTGGGATGAAAGTGCATGGATACAAAGCTGTCATCCCTTCATCATCATATTTTTTATGTAGCAGACGTGTCTTGTCGGCAAGGCAACTTTTGTGTTTTAAATCAGCCTCATAAATCTTATTAAGATGCCTTTTCTAAACCATCCATGCCAAAAAACCAGGAACAGACACCCACTGGACATCACCCCAGGTCCCTTAGGGTTCTTCTCACCAAAGCTCTCAGCAGGAGCTCATTGGACACTTCCCACTGGGACATTTCTTGGTGCCTCCTGAGATACCCACAGCAGGACCAGCACACGCCTGGCTTCACTAGAAAGGCTCCTGCAGATTTTAAACATGCATTGGGTTACATCCAGGGTTTCGTTCCCCACTATAAACACAGGAAAACAAACCCATTTTTCAGCTTGTGGCCACAGAGAGCTGTAACCTGGCAAATTCATCTGGGCTTAACTCCAGTTGGGAGGCTGGCTGGACAAACAGGAGATGTGTCTTGCAAAACCACTCAGGTTTAGACCAGCCCTTACACATGCAATGCAACAGCCTCATCTCTGGGTGTGCCACCAGAACCTCCTCCTCTGGGAAAGGAGGGTGGGCTGGACACCACAGGGTCAGGTTTTAACCAGATGCTTTGGCTACCTTGAGGCAGAATGAAGTCAAACACCACTGCTTTCCTGGCAGCAGAGCAGAGGGAAACACACAGGATATATATATTTTTTAAATGCACAATATTGTATTTCTGGGGAATCTTTAATTCAAACTGATTAAATAATGATCCTCTGTAGTGATTTACCCTTTCAAATACCCACTCAAGGAGTATTTCAGCGTGCTGGCAGCACTACAGGCTCACTGCACATCTCACACGAGCTTGCAGGACTTCGACATACTCTCACAGGGGCAATGTCTCCCTCTTCAATAGCACAACCAATTTAATTTAGTGCTGGCTTTGCTGTCCCATATACACTCTCCTTTTTCAAGCACGCCGCCTCCATGACATTTGGTGGCATCTGGCCCACAGCTGCTTCTCAGGGGGTCCCATCAGCCTCTGGAGCAGAGATATACCTCATTTTCCTGGCAGCAGAGTCCGTGGGAGCCACTATCAGCCTTGTCCAAGTGTGGGAAGGGAGGGATGGAGGGGATGGATGGAGTCCACGCTGCACCCCCAGGCAGCCCATTGCTTGCAGTGTGTGCATGGGTTGTTTTCCAGACAGCTGCCTCCCAAATCAACACAACCTGCTGAGCCTCTCCAGGGCTAAGTATGGCATCTTCACACCACGTACAGGTCTGCCAGAGACCTGATTTTTAAGGGGAACACAGGTCCCTCTCCCTGGAGCTCCCTGACCATACACTGATGAAAATGGTCCAGAAATAGGGATTTGGGGGCAAGGAAGAGAAGCATTTGTTTGAGTGGACACACTCTGTCCACCCTGGATCTGTCAGGAGGAGGCATTTCCATCAGTGAGAGAGGCAAAGGAGGCAAAACACAGACCCAGTGCACAGGGTTTGCTCTGTGGGGCAGGCCTGGCACCTCTCTCTGTCTTGCTACTCTCTGGCCACTGAGGCAGAAGGAGGCAGATTGGGCAGTAAAGGGAAGAAAAGTAGTGCTGTTCTTCAGTTGCTGGTCTCCAGCCTCTCCAGAGCCCCCGGGGGCAGAGGGCAGGGACACAGCAGCAGCCTCAGCTCCGAGCTTTCCCCTGCCCATCCCAAGTCCTTGTGCAGAGACATCAGCAGGGCTGAAGGGCCACGAAGGGCCATGATTCCTCTTTCCTGGTGAAAAGCAGTTTTTCCAGGCCGTGAAAGACAATGCTACCAGGCTTGATTGGTGAGGGGCATTCGTGTACCTGTGCCCAGGGTCTGGTGTGGGTGCACAGGGCCCCTGCCCTCACTCACATCAGTGGCACACAGGTCTGATGCCAGTGGGTTTAAGAGGCATGTGCAGGGCCTGGTGGCCAGCAGAGCTCCTGAAAGGAGCATTTGGAGGCCATTTATCCCATTAATCCAGCTCCTTCCCAGTCAGCAGCAGGCACAAGACACATACCCCCACAAATGGCTTTTGGAAGTTGCTCTCCCCCTGCTCTCCCTGTTGCAGGATTTAGCAGGTCCTGAGAGGTCACAGTCACTTTTAGGGACACCCTCTGGGAGACAACAGTGTGTTTACTGTTTTTCTCACCAATTTTATGTGCCTGAGAGTGAGGTCAGTTATTTTCTCCCACTAGCACAGGTAGGATGTGGTTTTTGGTGGAGAGGAGCCTGTTCACACACCCAAACTCCTGCCCTTTCCACAGCAGCAACACCCCATGGCATCCAGAACCTCACACAGTGACACAGGAATGCTCAGGTCACGGTTTGTCTGCAGAGGCAGCCCCCAGAATTCGGAGATGTGTCCTGCTGAAACCCTTCACATGGCAACCCCCTAACTCCCTCTCCTCCAGTTTTCCTGTGTTTCAGCCCAAGAGCATCCCTTGCTGCTTTATTTATTCTGGGCATAAACATCCCTGGCAGCATTCATCAGTGGATAGACAGGTCTCCCTCAGTTCCTCTGCCCAATTAGTGCCACTCTGCCGCGTGCAGGAAGGAGCAGCAGCCCCCCTGGCCACAGAAGGCAGCTCAGCATCGCCCGTGGCTACATAATGCATCACACCTCACCTGCCTCTCACTGTCTTGGGTTAGCTGAACCCAATGAATATTTCAATAGGCTCTGCTTGCCCAGGATACTATTAATTTTGGAGTCCCTATAATCCAATTCCTTTTCCTCCAAGTGGGTGGTGATTATTAATTTCACAAGCTATGCTTCCACTAGCTCCTTCCCAGTCCCTTGTGGCTAAGGAATATTAATCCACATTCATCCTGTCATTCAGCTGCCCAGGAGACTCTGGTGTGAACAGTATTATTATTAATACCACTGCTCCACACGTGGTTATAGCAACTTAAAGGCATACAGGCAGGTTGCAAAGGTCATTTGCAGAATAGCACCTCAATCCTGATGTTCAGAAAAATAAAATAGGGCCCGGGCAGTGCTTTTTGAAGCTGTTTCTCCAGGTTCTGGACCTGCTGATGCTGGTCCTGCCTTGCCAGGGCACAGGTGACAGACAATCCCAGAAAATCTTGGACCTGTCAAGAGCAGGACATGAGCTGCAGCCTTGTTCCAGCCATATGTGGCAGCCAGCAAGGAGTAAATACTTTTGTCCTTCTTTTGGGGGAATTGGGGAAAAAAATAAATTATAAAATCCAAACATGACCTCTCTACTTAAATAAAGTGTCATAATACCCTGGAATGCAATCACTTTTGACACCTCAACATTATTATCAAATTTGCTTGAAATTAGGCAATTCATTTATGTTCTGCTGGAAAGGCAGAGGGTGGAAGAAAGCAGCTGTGGCATTTCTTTGCAGAGCAAAAAAGCCTTTCCCAGGCAGCCAGGTTTACCCAGGCAGGCGAGACACATTTCAATCAAATATCTCATGGAGGGGTTTGACAACACATTCAACGCAGGGAGCTAAGTGGCAGAGAGATAAATACAAAAAAGCAAGCCAAGAAATGCAGCATTAAATGATAAACAGCCCCTGAGGTCTCTTGCTCTCTCCCAAGGGTCAGGGTATCCACTGAGTGACACAGGGAGGAAGGGGCAGGGGGTGAGGCCGTGCCAAAGGGCCCTCCATGGATCACGGGCTCAACGTGTGGAACATCCACACCGGTGCTGAAGGCAGAGCTCAGCCAGAGCACCAGCGGGGCTGTGCCGGCTGCAGGGCAGGGCAGAGCATCTACACAGCTGCAAACCCTCCCAAATCACCCTGCTCCTCTCTCTCAGCCAACGCTGCACATGTGCTTCTGCCCCAAAACAAACACCAGTGCAAGTGAGAGCCAGCCTCACACCTGAGCTCGTCTCGTTTGCACAGGGGCCGTGGCACAAGCCACGGTGCAAAGGGGCCCCTTTTCAAGGCAGTGAAGGCCAACAGCGTCTGAAACCAGAGCATGTTTCAGTTTTGTTACTGTACACTTTTGGCAGCTGAGATGAGCTGGAGGCTTCACAGATGTAACTACTTTCCCAGTTTTTCCTCCTAGAAGAATGTAGCCTTCCCATATTGTCAGCACTTCAGCCAGCACAGCCCCAGCAAATGCACCAACACAATTACAAAAGCAGAGGAGAGAAAGATTGCTCCCTCCCAGCCCTTGTCCTGAAAGAAGCCAAATCCCAGACCTGCTGAGTCCCGCTTTGGGTGGCAAACTCTTGGTTTTCCAGATGTTGCACAGCCCAGGCTGCCAGATGTCCTGAAGTCCCAACCCCACAGCCCCTGCATGCACAGGGTGGCTTGGCACGGAGCAGGGACCCAGCTGGGATGCATCAGCCTTGCAGTGTGGATGCAGGCAGCCCTCACTGCAAGAGGGAAGGATTTCAGCCCCTCATTTACCCTCCCAAAGAATCATAGAAAGATTTGGGTTGGAAGGGAACTTTAAAGTTCATCCAGTCCAACCCCCGCCCTGCAGTGAGCAGGGACTTAACCAAATTGTTGTTCAGAGCCCCATCCAGCCTGACCTTGAACACATCCAGCAATGGGGCATCCAACGCCTCTCTGAGGAACCTCTTTGATAAATAATAAACAAACAAGTACTCACTGTGGCCAATAACCTCCTGTTCACTGAAAGCCATTCCCTTTGTAACTTTTCCTACCAACACAGTGAACTCATGGCTCCCCATCCCTGCCTGCAGAGCCCAGACAATCAACAATTAATTATCTGCTCCTGGTCTGAAGCCTTTCCTTGATTTGTGTTAAAGGCCCCATGGGTTGAACACAGCAGGTTTCCATGAGCTGCCACAGTGGGGCTGGGCTCACAGAGCTCCTCTCCAGCAGAAACCTCTGCAGGGTGCTTGAATGTGGCACAAGGGTTTAGCACCCACTCTCTGCAGGCGTCACCTGCAGGGTGAGCTTTGGCTCTGTAGCCAGCAGACAGCTCCTGGGTAACCTGAACCCTGCTTGCACCCCTAAGAATTTCCAAAGCATCCTACAATCATAGAAGCCTGGAATCCCAGAATGGGTTGGGTTGGAAAGGACCTTAAACCTCATCCAGTTCCACCCCTACCATGGGCAGGGACACCTTCCACAGTCCCAGGCTGCTCCCAGCCCTGTCCAGCCTGGCCTTGGACACTGCCAGGGATCCAGGGGAAGCCACAGCTTCTCTGGAAACCCTGTGCCAGGGCCTGCCCACCCTCACAGACAGGGATTCCTTCCCAGTATCCCATCTATCCCTGCCCTCTGTCATTGTGAAGCCATTCCCCCTTGTCCTGTCCCTCCATCCCTTGTCCCAAGTCCCTCTCCAGCTCTCCTGGATCCCCTTTAGGCACTGGGAGAGGTTCTAAGGTTTCCCCAGAGCCTTTTCTTCTCCAGGCTGGACCCCCCCAGCTGTCCCAGCCCATCCCCACAGCAGAGCTGCTCCATCCCTCTGATCATCTTCATGGCCTCCTCTGGACTCTCTTGAACAGGTCCAGGTCCTTCCTGTGCTGGGGATCCAAAGCTGGATGCAGTGGGGACCCAGGTGGGGTCTCATGAGAACAGGGTACTAATACTGTGCCAAGCAAAGATCTCATTAGCCTTGTTAACTCCAGTGAGATTTCTGTAGGGGCTCCCAGGAAGATGTGCTTCATTGGAGCCACCACAAGGTTTCTAGACCTTTTCCAGAGGTCTGGAGAAGAGCTGTGTCCTGGGCTGTCACAGCACAGGAACATCTGAACTCTGCACTGCTCACTCACGACCTGAGCTACGTGAGACACACTTCCCCCCATACCACTACTCTGACAAAAGGACCTGATCTGCATGACTCTGCTGCTGCTGTTGGTGTTTTGCATACAATGTCTTGCTCTAAATGAGCTTAATTACAATTCACACAGGTTGCAGATTAATGGTAGGTGGAGAAAGGCAAACTGTGAATGTCTGTATGTGTGCTGCTGCAGAGCTGTGGCAGGCTCTGAGCAGGCTGGATGGGTTTGGGGCAGCCTGGTCTTGTGGTAGGTGCCATGGCAGGGGGATTGGAATGGCATGAGCCTTGAGGCCCCTTCCAATCCAACCATCCTGTGATTCTGTGACTCTCTCCCACTTCAGCCCTACCAGTGATGCCTCATGAGTGATACCTGAGGGAGAGGGGTGGGTTTGAAAAGTGATTTAGAGACTAAAACTAAATTTTTTAAGTGATACAGGCCTTTGGCAATTAGAATAACATTGAACTTCATTTACATTTAGGCTCTTGTATCCATAAGTCATATTTCAATAATTTTTGAGTCTGATTCTGATGCTTATTATGGGATGGAGTGAGTCAATGGAGACACCTCAGTGTCTAGAAATCCTTCTGAGGAACAAGGGGAAACAAAGCCTTTGGTCCTTGGTGACTTCTCCTGAAAGATGATTAGGAAGTCCAAGAATCTCTTAAGCTGTGTGTGGAACTCTGTGAAGGTTCTGTTTTAACTTGGGGCTGCACAGACAGGCATGGAGACTTTTGCCTTTGCTTTCAACCCTGCATGTGCTCTCTGGCTGAGCCTGCACTCAGAACCCAGACACAGGTCTCCCTGTCTTAATGGGACTTCACTGGTTTCAGGAGCCTTGAAGGGTGGGGGTGCCAGTTCTACAAGGACCCTTTGGTCCAGGAATGTGCTAAAATTCCCTCTGAAATGACACTGCCATTCATTAGGAGAGTGAGAGATTTGAACATGTCCTTAAGTGTTGGCTTTAGAGCTATTTCAGCAGCTGATCATTACTTCTACATGTAAAAGGCAATAAAAAGGAAAAATTAAGCCAAGAGTGATGATCTCACTTGCTTTTATTAAGACAGCCATTAAGTCTGGCACGATGTGGGTTGATAAAACCTGCTCTCACATGAGCACTGCTGTTGTCTGAAGCAGTCCCAGGGAACTGCTGCTCTGGCTCCAGGCTGGAAATGCAGGATGCAGGGGGAGATTGGAGCTCCTCAGCTCTCTGTAGGGTGTGCAAGAACCAGACTCCTCCTCTGATGGGGTCTGCACTCTGAAGAGAGGAAAGGTGCAAAGCTTGGAGAAATAAAGTGAGGTTCTTGACTTATTTTACAGGCAGGAAAGAGGAGGTCTGAGGGTTATGGAGGATGTTTGGGAAAAGCCTGAATCCAGTCCTCTTTCCCCACAAAGTGACAGAAATTTCCTTTGCAGGCCTGAGCTAATTCAGTTTTTCTTCTAACTTGCCATGGGGTCATGGCCTGGTTCCTTAAACCCGTCTCAGTGTCCCATTACAGAACAGAGATTATAATCCCAGCCTAACTCAGCATTAATCCTTGCCAGATTGCAAAGCACTTTTTTGTTTTCTCTCTAAAATTAGCAACACCCCCCCCCCCCCCCCCCCCGATACTATCACAGGAGAAACAGAGTGTAGATAGCAAAATACAAGAAATAACACCAGTTACAAGAGCAGCTCATTTTCTGCTCAAGTACACCCTGGTTTTGGCACCAGAAAGAACACTTTCACAGACTTCCAGGTGTTAAGAGGCTGAGCAAACACTGGTTTCCCCTGGCCTGCCTCCCTGCCACTCTGGATGGAAACGCCCTCGTTCATGCAGCGTGTCTGAGCCCATGGACTGAGGGGTGCAGTGCCTGCTGCTCCTGCTCTCTGCCCTCCGAGCTGAATTAGGTGTAGAAACAGCTGGTTTGTCTCCATGCCTTGCCAGTGCCAGAGGAAAACCAGGATGTTTTATTAAGCATATTACAGCGCTGTCTTGTTGGGATATTTCCTGGCAGTTAACATCTTGCTGGATCAAATACCGTCGGCTTTGCCTGGGGCCCTCAGATCATCCAGGCATTTAACTGCCAGGAAAAATACCCTCTCTGTTGGCAACTACAGTTTAATTAATGCAGCTTTTCTAAGGCAGGGGATCAGGAGACTGGCATTTGAAGAAACCTCTTCGCCCCTGCCAAGTCATCCCGAAGAGCTTTACAAAGCACTGAAGGATGGTAAGAGCAGCACGATGTCCAGGTAGGCCAGCCCAGCAAGGGCCAGGTACTGCTCTCACTCAGTCAGCAGGAGATAATGGGATTCCTGAGGAGTAGGATTGTCCTAAAAAACTAATGTTTTGCACTCTAAAATGTACCTTTGGTGCACTGTTCTCCTGCCAGCCAGGTTTTGCTGCATCAGCCTTGTACTGACCATGGACTCAGCCACAAGGAATGTGTCTGATGGTGGTGGTGAAGCTGGGTGAGCCTAAGGGACCGGGGCAGCTTGGGACCCAAATTTCCATGTCTGTGCCCTTGGGGCCCTTTCACTGCAGTAGGTGATCGGGGATGGGAATGTCCCTGAGCACTCAGGTGGGTTCAGCCGTGTCTGTGGTTAAGCTGCACTGCCCAGTGTGCTCCAGTGCCTTGGCACACCCAGAGCTGGCATGTCACAGGGCTTTTTCCCACCAGGAATGCTGCATCCACCACCCCATTTCACGGGCTGCAGACACACACTCGGACCCTTGCATATCAGCTTTTGTGCCCTAAAGTGGCCCAGGACACATTTAATTTGTTAATCCTGGTGCAATAAACCTTTCTCCAGCCATGAGCAATGGTACCCTGCAGTAATGTCTTGGAAACATTGATTTCTCCTTCTAGCCCTTGGGTGAAGTCCTGCTCACCTTGTTTCACTTGAAAGGATATGTGAGGCAAGGAAAGGCCAAATATCTTTCAACACATTCACCACAAAACCCCATGTTCTGCTGGTCTCCCAAAACCTCCTGGCATTTGTGGCAACAAAGAAGAAGAGTAGGTTTGGATTAGATATTGGGAAAGAATTGTTCTCTGTGAGGGTGCTGAGGCCCTGGCACAGGGTGCCCAGAGAAGCTGTGGCTGCCCCTGAATCCCTGAAGTGTCCAGGGCCAGGCTG
This sequence comes from Aphelocoma coerulescens, assembly GCF_041296385.1. Classification (NCBI taxonomy): domain Eukaryota; kingdom Metazoa; phylum Chordata; class Aves; order Passeriformes; family Corvidae; genus Aphelocoma; species Aphelocoma coerulescens. The sequence continues at coordinate 2,184,911 of NC_091032.1, forward strand.
GATGGGGCTTGGAGCACCATGGGATAGTGGAAGGTGTCCCTGACCATGGCAGGGGGTGGAATGGGATGGGCTTTAAGGTCCCTTCCAACCCAACCCATTCTGGGATTCTGTAAAACACAATTCTCCAAGGTGCTTTTTCTGGTGTTAGAATGAAGGTTCCTATATGAGAAAAAGGCAGCCACAGATTGCTGAGGGTAAAACTCTTATTAAAATGGAGTTTCAAGAATGGGGCTGCAGCTTTACTTGCCCAGGCATGGAGAAGGTCATTGTATGAAAATCCCAAGCCCCTGCTCTGCCATGCAGCAAACTCCAGCTTCTCTCAGCACCTCTCCCAGATTTGGTGCATGCAGACAGAGGAGATCAACTGGCCTCCTGGCACACACAGCAGAAATTACAGAATGTATGGGCCTGAAGACTGTCATTTAATAGAGCTGAGCCAGTCTGTTCATTATTTAATGATTGCATTGATAACCACAGCAGAAAGCTGACAAAAGCACAGCCCTGGCCTATAAACCACCTTGTGCTCTCCTTATTAAGTGCAGTGACACAACATACTGAACTGAATATATTGGAATGTAAATAGGGCATACTTTAGCATACAGGGAATTATTGCATTTAGAATCTATTGCTGCTCTAGGTGTCTTAGATTAATTTAGCACCACTCATGTGAACAGAGGCAAAACAGGGTGTAAACACATGGTGGTGTGAGCAGCTGGTGCTCCTAATGCACATGAATCCCTTCACCCCAGCAGAGAGGAAGGGAACACAGCAGTTGCTTCATGCCTCTCCATCATTGTATCTGCCTTTTCTCAGGCCTCTAACCCAGACCCAGTCACTGTTGTTCCTAAACCACCCCAGGTTTAGGAACAGCTCAGCCTGTCTGGTCACTCACTCCCAGGGCTGTCCCACCACAGCCAGCTCAGCAGGCTGAGCTGCAAAAGCTGTCAAACCAGCAGGAAGGTGAGAACCATAAAACACTTTGCTGGCAGCAAATATGCTTTGTATTTGTTTGGGGTGTAGTGGAGGGTGTTTGTTACTATTTGCCTTTGTCCTTAGAGAAAACTCTGGTTCTGAGTGTTTCCCCCCACACCGGTTTTGGTGGCCCAGTGCTGACAGTACCACCTCAGCCAGTGCCCAGGGCTCAAGGAGAGCCAGCACAGCCCAGGGCCTGCCTGCCTGGGGGCATCTCACTGAACCACTCTCCAGTGAAATACTCTGCTCTGCTAACACCAGGCAGCCACCCCACTTCATCACTCCTCTCTCTACCCCAGTGTGAGTGATTCTTACTTTTCTACTGCCTGAGCAAACAGCCAGTATTTATTTTCAGAACAGCCCCGTGGGGCTGTAGAGTTGGACATCGCCCAGTGGAGCAGAGAGGGCCAGAGGCATCGAGAGCCCACACAAGCCTGGGGTAATGCAAATAGCAGTGTAACTGCTGCAGCTCCCTCGTACCCAGCCTGGCCTTCCTAAGAGGTGTTAATACACAGGGGAATTTAAAGGCTTGTAGAACATCCTGTTATTAAACAGGTGATGCTGCACCAGCAAAATATTTTGGAAGCACTGATGTTGCTCACAGCTGTGTCCAGAAGAGGGTTATTCTGCTCTGGTTAGACCTTTAATGTCTCTTGTAATCTGAGTTGATGCTATGCTGACACAGGTGCTGACAATGTCTCTTCCCTCTTCTTTCCCCACCCCTGATCCTCTCCCTGTTCTCAGCCCTACTGCTGAATAAATTGCAAGACCAGGGTTCTCATCCTGCAGAAATTGGTAGGGAAATGTATTTGTTAGGAAGCACTGAGATTGTGTTAGACACCCAGATTATGGGTACAATTTGAATGGCAATACATTTTGACAAGATGCTATTATGTATTTATTTGCACATGGTATAATAGAGATGACAATCAACCGATTTTGTCAGAAGTGGGGATGTTCAGAAAGGATTTCAATTTAGCAGAAGAGCCAGCACCTTGTTAACTTTTGACATCTGAAAATAGCTCCCAGATGCTCACAGGCTACCTTGGCTAGCCTGACACACCATCCTCATTTATCTCATCCTAGTACAGTGGTCAGAAGGACTTACTGGCTACTAATGCTTCAGAGGAGAGAGAGGTAAAGGTTCATAGAGTCAAAGGAACCCAATTTCAGCTTCCCTCTGCTTCTTCCTGCCTTGAGAGGTCCAGGTCTCCAAAGCAGAGGTGACCCTGTGACAGTGCTATGGCTGGAGGAACCTGCACATCCTGCAAGCAAATAATCCCCCCAGAACTTCAAGGTTATGTGGAAAGTCCTTTTGAGTTTGTGTCAATAGCTGAGAGGGACTTTCAATTACAAACACGAATTCCTGTTAGCCTGAGGTGACAGTGCCTGTGGCACCTTTATGGCCACTTTCATGAGAAATTCTCTGGCAAGCACTTCCTTAGAGATGAAGGCTGCTGCCATCTCATGGGGTGCTGATGGCTCACCACAGGTAGGATCCATCTGCCCAGGGATGTTCTTATCACCCTGGCACACAGATGGGCACTGCTGTCTATCCTGCTGACAGAAGTGTCTAGAGAGCAGTTCAGTTCATGCATGTGGGTCAGCATCCGTGAGTTAGAGCCTTCAGTGTCCATGTCACTACTTCCTCTATGCTTTCCTTTGGGGAAACTGAGGCACTGAGTTTGGGGGTTATTTTTTAAATTATGCAGATATGAACTTTTGGCCTTTAGCCACACCCAAAGCAAATGGATGGAAATCCCTGTCACCCTGTGCAGCTGAACTGGCAGTGATGGCACCATGGCCAGCCCAGGCTCCCCACACGCACTCCTATTGCTGCAGCAGCTCCTGGTCAAAGCTGCCTGCCAGACCCAGTGTCTACGTGATTTTCCAAACTTTGGACTTGCCTTGCCATCCACAGTGTTCCAGGGGAGTGAAGGCAGCATCTGATCTTCAGTCCAGCTCAGTTTCTGTATCTGAGAACAGGCTCAGGGTCTGTATCTTAAAGGAGAGAATATAACAAACTGGCCTACAGTACATTTCATTTCTCATCCTCCTAATGAATAAATGCTAATTAGAAATTTCTAATTTCCACTGTTTATACAAAGCACTTTTGCTTTATTTCCTTTTGACTCTGTCTCCAGAACCCGTAGGAGTTCACACAGCCCCTGGTGCCTCTATGCAACAGGAAATACAATCAAATAAGGAAATTTGTGTAAACCTTGGGTTTGCAAGAGGAAGATGTGCTCCTGTGTGCGAGTTGGCAATGAATAGGCTTTCATAATGTATTCCTCATTGCTTTCCTCTTCCTTTGCAGACAGTCAATACCTTTGAGAAAAGTTAATTAGATCCGCTTCACTCTGTTTGGTCCTGAACGCTGAATACAGGGGAGAGGGAAATCCCAGCAAAGCAAATTGACTCGATTAGAGTAAGAGGCCACTGAACAATTGTTGCCATTGTCTGTGATCACAGAGGATGATCTACTTGAAAAGCAAGCGTGAAAATGTTAAAACAATGACTTAAAAATATTTGTGCAGAATCCCAGTTCAGAAGCAGAATGCGAGTGGCAGCTTAAAAGGAGGTGTTTCCAAAGGTCCCAGCACACACAATGTGTTTGCAGAGCTCTGTGTCTGTGTGGAGCAGTTTGAAACCACTCACTGCAGATATTAAGTATCTCTAAGTAACCATTTGCATATCAAACTAATGAAGGTGATTGTGTGTACAAAGCCTGTGTACTTCTGGCTGTATTGGAGGAATGGATTGAGAATGTACAATAAAATCACACTACATGCAGGGTTTTTTTTGAAGGCTGCTTGGAAAGCTGAGAACTTAAGAATGCCCACCCCTGGTTTAGCTTCCCTTCCAACAGACAGTGATTTGGTCAGCCCATGATCACAGTATGCATCTACTGTATTTAATTACACACCCTTTAGATATGGACCGGCCAGCTTTGAGATCAGCTTTGAGGGCAGTGATTAGGACCTACAGAACAGCTGTCTGTATGAAAAATCCCGGGTGCCTTTTTTATTTAATCAGCAAATTTCACATAAAGTCCCAAATCAGGACCCCACGGGACATGTGCAAACACCTTATCAAATCCCAGCTGGCTGTTGTTGACCTGGCTACACTTAAGGTGAACAGACATCAAAATGAGGGAAACTTGTCTCTAGTTGTTGAGGGAATCAGTGAAATTCAGATCCTGAATTCCACCAGTTCTGTTCAGTTACCTTCTCTTGCTGGGAAAGGCTGTTATGCAGTGCAAGCCCAAAATACACTTTGTAGGGCAGAAGAGTCTTTCTCTATGAGGACAAACTTCATCTGGGGCTTTGGTGTGATCAGATCAAAGACCATTTTTAAGATGTTTTTTCACACCTTAAAAGCCAAATGCATCCAAGTACCAGGGGGGTTCTGAGGGAGCTGCCTGCAGCTACCAGTACTCATTAGGAGAGATGAGATGTGAGCAGTTTTAACCAGATTTAACACAGGGCCAGAAGTCTCAGAGGCACTTAACTCATGCCAGTGTAGTAACTTGGGGCATGACTTGTAGAAAAATGTCAGCTAAAGCCCAGGGACTGTGTCACTGCTGAGTGCAAGCTGGCAGGGAAAATCCAGGGGAGGAACCCAGCCTCTGGGAGTACAATCCCATTAGAGACAATGAAATATAACATTGTCTGAGAGGTACAAAGTGCTCACTGGTATTAAGAGGAAGTCATCTCTTATGAGATACTCAGAATATTTTACTGAAGCTCAGTACTGGGAAACTTTGTTATTTCTAGTCAGCTCCGCCAAGGGGTAATGGAAATGGCCTTTGGGATTAATTGGAAATGATGGATGTTTGCCTGTTATAAAACACCTGGTGCAGACACAGAGCAAGAAGAATTGTGTGTCCAGCAGCTAAAGCTGAAGGGAGACCTTTTACCAGGAGACTCCACCCCATCTCCTGCCCTGGACCCGTCACTTTGGGTAAACACCATCAATTAACTCTTTGGAGGAGATGAGCTGGATGGCTCAAGAGAAAACAAATCACCTGAAAATACAATTCCTTGGATGCACAATATACATGTTCTGGTCTCCCTCGATGTCACTGCTAATCCATCACCCTGGCCTCCATCTGCTGCCTGGGCCCGCAGTGCCGCAGCACCAGCTCGAGCTCCGCTGCAGCCCTGGCTGTGGCATCCCCCCTCAGCCCGCAGGCCTCGGCAGGACCACGCTGGCACCGGCACTTCTCCGGGCACATTTGTTACTTTTGCCTCTGGTTTTGAGAAAATTCAAGCACCTCTAATTCATGGTTGGTGTGACAAGTGTCCAAGGGAGGTTCCAGAGGAGCCCAGTCCTATTGTGTTTCCAACCTATTCCACACCTTTCCCTTGCTTCCAGGAACAGAGATTCTCAGCACCTGCTTTGCTTCTTTATTTTTTTATAGAATACCAGAACGGTTTTGTTTGAAAGGAACATTAATGCCCTTGGTGTTCCACTGCCTGCCATGGGCAGGGACCCCTTCCACTGCCCCAGGCTGCTCCAAGCCCCATCCAACCCAGCCTTGGGCACTGCCAGGGATCCAGAGGCAGCCACAGCTTCTCTGGGCACCCTGTGCCAGGGCCTGCCCACCCTCACAGTCAGGAATTCCTTCCCAGTATCCCATCTATCCCTGCCCTCTGGCAGTGGAAGCCATTCCCCCTTGTCTGTCACTCCAGGCCCTTGTCCCAAGTCCCTCTCTCGCTCTCCTGGAGCCCCTTTAGACACTGGAGGGGGCTCCCCAGAGCCTTCTCTTCTCCAGGCTGAAGACACCCAGCTCTCCCAGCCTGTATTTTCTGTACTTGATTTTTATATCTATGTATAAAAATATTTAATATCTATATTAAAAATATTTTTCATGCACACAGATATACATACATATATATATCAGTATCTATCTATCTATCTAGTATTTTTCTATACTTGCTTCCCATCAAAGCTTTGTACCAGCAGCCACCACCCTACCTACCTGGGGTAGAATTAGATCTGTATTTTTCTGAGTCCTTATTAGCAAAAGTTTCAAAATGCTTCTTGGAGGGCTGGAGCCCCAGCTCAGCAGTGCCTTCCCACTCCTTGAGAGCAAACCCTGAAGATGCTGCTCCCTGGAAGGCAGCACAGCCATTAGAAGAGCTGGCTGCTTGCTCTTGCTGTTGTTTTCCAGAGCCAGGCACAAATACTCATTTCAAAAGGAATGCCGGAGGGCAGTCCTTAATAAAATAAATAACCCACTCCAAACCTGAAAGGAAAGGCTGGGTCCTCTGGAACAAACTCAGTCCTGGAGTGAAAAAGTAGCATCACCCTCAGGCTCAGCTTTGCTTTTATCAAAGCTTTATGTTGTAGGGGATTATTTTAGAGTTTCTGGGTTTTCTTTCTCTCTCTCTCCTTTTTTTTTTTCCACTAGTAAGCTATCACTTTCTTTTCTCATGCCTGCAAACCCTACCTTGGAGAAGCAGTGTTTCTGGGCAGAGTGCAATAAAGAGAGAAACAGTTAGGATTATATTTGCACTTTCCATCTTGGCCTTTTACACTTCTGCTCTCTCATCAGGACACACTCCAATTCCCAAAGCTCATTTCCTCTAGAAACAGACTCATCCCGTCTCAGGGGCATTGCACAGTGCTGGCACCATAAACGCCTCCGTGCTGGGGAGACAAGGGCTGGCACTGGGAGGCACAACAAGCTTTCCCAGAGCCCTGCTCTGCATGTGCAGGTTCATGGACACGGCTCCAGCCACCCCTGAAGACGCCCTTCCCTCTCCAAGGCTGACAACACATCAGTTCTGTTTCTGGCATGGGGAATGTCACAAATACCACCTTTAAATTTCCATGTGTTCCCCAGCCCCTGGATTAGCAGGATGCTCCCGTGTTTTGCCCTTTTCAGCATTACGTACTTTCATAGGCTCATTCATCTCCTCCTCTACCCCCAAAGTCCTGCTAACCTCTGGGGAAAGGGATGCAACAGCCAATAAAACCAGGAAATATCAGAAAGGTCAAATCACGCTATTACAATAAATTACCATAATTCAGAGTGTAAATCAGGCATTACAATGATGATATGTTGCAAGGAAGAGATTGGCACTGGACCTAAAAATGGCACAACATTAATGCAGTCTGAGGTCAAAGATCTGACTGGGAAATGGTGCACATTTTATAACTACACCCTTATCCCTATAATCGTGTGATCTTAGGAGACTGTCACGTCAGGCGTCACTGAGTGATGGAGCAGCACTTTGATTTATTTTCCATATAAAGACTTTAAAGCCAACAAGTGGGGGTAATTGAAAATGCAGATACCAGTAGCACCAGGTAACCTTTAAGTGGTTACCTCAAGCCTCCTGCAGCTCACTGACTGGGGACGGTGACATCTCTGCTGTGCAATGTGGTGGCATCTTCTGAAAGGCCTCTCCCGGCGGCTGGGGCAGGGGACACTTAATGCAATAACAACACTCACAGCAGCCTTCTGGGGCAGTAGGAAGGCCCTGCTGTACAGGGGCTGGGGGTCTGTGCTGGAGCATCCTTCCCCCCTCCTTGGGCACACCATGATCTCATAAGTGCTCATTAAGCCTCAGCCTTGATGAACAGCCCCTGGGCTCAGCTCCTCTTGAGCTTATCAGAAACACTGTCAGCTCCCAGGCACTGCTGCTGTCCAACGAGCTCCTGCTCTTTAACCAAGTCTTGGAAACTTATTTTTCTCTCCTGAATACCAAGCCTGGAATAACAATTCTGCTACCAGAATTTCTAAGGAGTGACCGACCTGAATTGCAGCCAGGCTGGAAAATGACTGTGGCTAAAGCCCATCTCTCGTGACCCCACCAACAGCGGCCCCGAGTGAGACCCTTGGAGCTCTCCTGGGCTGCAGCAGCTGCCACCAGCGACCTCCCTGTGCTGGGGCCTCTCCCAGCTCAGGAAATCTCAAGTTTGCTGTACTTGGAGGACCTGCTGAACGACAGTGATGGATCCTGGGCTGATCCCCCCACTCCCTGAGGCTCAACCCTTTGCCCATTGGGAAGATCCAAAGGCTTTCGATGTGAACACTTCACTGAATTCGAGGGCAATTCTTCCACAGGTGTGTACCTTGTGCAGCCCCTTTGGGCCTGTGTGTGTGCAAGTGGGAGTGTGCCACAGCAAATGTCCATGGATATTGCTCTCCTAATTATTAAATTCTTTCGATTGTAAGGAAATGAGGCTGTGCTACAGTAAATTCTATATGAATCGTTTGTTAACTTAAGCTATTGAAGAAGTGCTGTTTGGTTTAAGTGCTGTTAAACCTCTAGGCCTAAACTGTTGGTCAAGTCTGGGGCTCAGTTTGGCAACGGGGTCCACTCTGAACCTTGTGCCTCAACCAGGGGGTCTCTTATATTCCTTTTTACCTGCACCCTACCTATCCTCATCCTTTACCTCCCTGCTCCCATCCCCCACCTTCTGTAGATAATTTTTGGGCTGATTCTGATTTTAGATTGATTGATTTTAGCTTTTAGTTTGCTTTTTCTCTGTGTGTTTAACCACCTAGTAAGTACTAGACTGAACTTTTCCCATGAACTTTGTGATGCTTTCTCTTTTTTATCGAACCTGCTTTTGCCAATACCTTTGTTGGTGATGCTTTAAGTGACCTTAAAACTCCTTCACAACAGACACCATGCTTCCTCCTCATTATCTTGGGTCACTCTGGACACCTCAGGAATTGGAGATAAGGATTCTGTCCTTTGTTTTAAGTATTTAGATGAGTTGTGGTGGTCCTATATTGGCTGGGGTTTCAAATAAAGAATAGGTAAGCAGGGTTAGGAAAAAAAGTACCAAGGACAAAGGACAAGGGTAAGTTGCTGTTTCCTGGCACTGGGAGAGATAACTTGCCTGGCCTGGTTGGCTCCTTGCCGTGTTACAGACAGTCTCTGACCTTCCCCAAGCATCTCCTGACCATTTTTTCACAGTGGAATTTAGACAAGTGCAAAGCAGGGATGAGCTCTGAGAGAGTCTCCATCTCCACAAGCAGCAGCATTTGGCACAATGTGCCAGAAAATCTACCCAGAACACCACGTTCCATGTATGGGTCCAACCTTCTCCAGGCATTCCTGTTTTCCATAGCTCCCCAAAGTGCTGGCTAGCCCTTAACATGTCCATGATCACCGATCAAGATCCACTCAGGGCTCTGCAGTGACACTCACATTCCAGGTGGCCCTGACTTAGCCCAGCTTCAGCTCTTGTCTCCAAATCCCACTTCCAACCCAGATGATCTCTTCATCAGGATGTGCTGTGACCAGGGATATCTTCATCCCTTCGTGTTCCTGGAGGATTGTGGTGTTCCTGATTTGCTCGCCCTGTGCTCTGGCAGAGTCCCCTGAGGCACAAGAGGACACCAGTTCAAGCTTGTCCTTTATCAAACCTGACAGAGCAACTTTTGAGCTGGAATTTTTTTTTCCCATCTGTACAAGTCCCAGGGGGGAGAGGTTCCCCAGTCCTCATCACAGAGATATGGGGTGGGAACATCTCCCACCTTTGAGCTGGCTCATGGAGAGAATCCACTGTGATCCCTCACCAGAGCTCACACCAGCAGCCCTTGCCAAGGTACTGCTCCCAAGGAGCAGAGAAACCACCTCTCACCTGGAGATTGTAACCTGGGGGTGTCAGGGGCAAGATCTGTTCCAAAATGAGCTTCCTCCCTTGTGCCAGGCTGCTGATGTCTTTGATAAACCCAAGATATCAGCGGGAAACAGCAAGGACGACAGTTCTGCTCTGCTTACCAAGGGACAGTAACTGCTGGTGGTAAAAAATCTTCTGCCCCTCTCCTTTCTGGTTAGAAATGCGGGGGTGAGAAAAGAAAAAAATGAAAAAATGAAGTGGCTAATTTTCCACAGCAGCAGCAGCCAACAAGTATTTTAATCCACAAGTCACTCAGCTGCAGAAACCTCCTGTTCTGAAAGGATTTTCCATCTTTTAAAATTTTCTATATCCCAGTAAAGCTCTCTCATTTCACACAGATTAAGAGTTAATTCAGGTCAAATAAGGATTAATTAGTCTGTGTAAACCAGCCCCAGACACTGATGCGCTGGAGATCTTTTTTAAATTAGTTGCTGTTACTGTAAGTCTGTATCTTCTGATGGCAAGACCTCTGGTGTATTATAAATTTGCAATCAGGTACCCCACGGGATGTGAGATGAGGGAAAATGTCAGTCTTAACAGTGTTTAAATCCCTCCTGCCGCTGAACTGCAGCCTCTTTCAAATTAGGTCCTGTTGGCAAAATCAGATAAAGAGATGGAAATAAATGATGTGAACAAAGGTCATCAAAGAGTATCATTTAAATTGTTATTGACTGTGGGCACAAAAAAAAAAAAGCACAGCATGAAAACATACTTAATAAGAGGAGATAATAGGACCATGGAGACAGGTCTTTTTGATTCAGAGGAGAAACATCAAACAGTTAGTGTGTTTGTGTATGCTTTTTCATCTGGTTTACAGGTAAGGGGGAGATTAACAAAGAATATATTTCACAGACCAGGCCAAAACCCTTCAAAATGCCATATGCACTAACATCAGAGGTTACTTGTTCAGACCTTATTGCAGGAGAAGGGCCCAAACCTGTTGCTGCTGGAGGGACTTCCAGGATCTCATGGTAATCTAAAAATATTGAACAGAGTTGCCAAAAAGGTCCAAGTGAGAAAACCTTTCAAACAAAGGCTCCTCCACCATTATGTAGTGATCTCCAAGTCAAGGAGGGCTAAGAGATAAGGAAGGAAATACCTATGGCCCAGTCAATGCTCCTAAAGATTCGTCTTGCATCTTTAGGGAGCAAAGAATCTGCTTGGCCACATCTCCCTGTGAGCTGGCGCCAGAGGTGGGCTGAAAAGGGGGTGGAATTTAGAAACTTTGGGCTGAAGGATCTTGAACTAAAGGATAACCATTTGAAAATTATTAAGGTTTTTAATCTCCTAGGTGATTTAGAATCCTCTGTTCTGGTTTCAGGCCCAGCCTCTGTGCAGACCCCTGGAGCAGACTGGACACAGCGGCCGCACAACCCGTGGCACATGGTGAGAGCTCCTGCACGGGGCTGGAGGTGACACTCACACCCCCCAGGGGACACCAGCACAATTCACCCTTTCCTGAGCCCCATGGATCACACAGCTTCCCTGAGGGCAGGCCCACATCCGACAGCAGAAGGAAGAGCTGTCCCACTGCAGCAGTGGCCCCAGTGCCCTAAAACCTCCAAAGGATGCAGAGCTCAGGTCCTGTGGGTGCCCCCAAGCTCAGAGCACACACAGGGATCTGACCAGGGCAGGAGTTGACCCATGACATAAAACTCAGAAGCTGGACTTGATGATCCTTGTGGGTCTCATTCAACTCAGGATATCTATGATTATATGAACAGTGCTCTCTTTCTCTCCCCCCTCCCCTTTGCTATTTATAAATTACTTTCTACACTCCTAAACTCTTTGGAGACAAACTATGAAAACATTGCTTTGGGTTCCTCATTGCAGCCTTCTAATATCTTAATGGGGCTCACAAAAATGAGTGAGGGGGCTTCTTATATGAGCAGATAGTGATAGGACAAGGGGGAATGGCTTTAAACTAACAGAGGGCAGGGTTAGATGGGATTGGGAAGGAATTGTTCCCTGTGAGGGTGGAGACACCCTGGCACAGAGAAGCTGTGGCTGCCCCTGGATCCCTGTCCAAGTGTCTAAGGCCAGGCTAGATGGGGCTTGGAGCAGCCTGGGGCAGTGGGAGGTGTCCCTGCCCATGGCAGGTGGCACTGGATGGGCTTTAAGGTCCCTCCCAATCCAAACCATTCTGTGACTCTATGACATCTTGGGAGATCTTGTGGGACTTTTCCTCTCCTATATTGAAAGGGATGTCCAGCAGCCCAGATATGGGTGATAAATGGATGGAGGTACCTTGGTGGCCGTGCTAATGGAGCACAGATTATGATTGCACCTTTTTTGGGATTCTTCATCCTCACTCTGAGTCATCATGAGAGCTCTGCTGTTGTAACAAGGACCAAACTGCTCCTCCCCACTATTACCACAGGCCTGGGCCCTAGGGTGTATCACCGGGTCCCACAGCCATAGGGAGGAGGAGGAGAGAAGATCCAGCAGGCAGGAATTGTGCAGCAAGATTGATTTATTTAATTATTTTACAAACCCTTTTATAGACTTTTCTCTTCATAGTCTAATTGGACAAAGGATCAGCCTCCCCTTGGGATGCTTGGCTAAAATCCTAAAACATCCATTGTTTTTTTTTTCTACTAGACCATAAACAAGACTTTTCAAGGTTGCAGGTGGCTTGGTTGTTTACATACCCTGCTACCTCTTCTGTGAGAGAGAAAAGTCTCTCACGGACTTAGAAACTAGCAAGAAAATCCTTGCTAGCAGCGTTTTTGTATCTACACCCCACTGTTAAGCAGGGGCAGGTTAGGTGTGCAAATTTTCTCTTCAGCCAATGCACGCCAGTGGAGACAGAATGACCCAAGGCTTCCCACAGTCCATTGCTCATGCTGGAAAATGTCACCAGAAATGGAAAGGCACCAATTAAAAGAAAAGATCCTTTGGAATAAAGTCCTGCTGGGGAGAATAGCTGACACACTAGTCTGGCTGCTAATGCACCACTGAAATCACTCAGTGTTGTTCTGCTGGGGGTACAGCCCCTGGAAAAGGCAGGAACAGCCATTCAAGCCAGGAATTTGCAGCATTTCTCCAGACCTCTCTCCTCTTCCCCAGAGTGGGTAAGGCATTCATTTCCACAGCTTGTCTGCAAATACTTGCATTTACCTTGGAAACAGGCCCAGCCTAGGAGAGAGACCAAGAGACTTTCGTGCTTTGGAGACTTTCTAATCTGGTCACGACAGGAGTCCAGATGCAAATGCCTTTGTAACATGGACACACATTCAGCCCTGGATGTGACCAAAGGAGCTGGGGCCCATTTCTCCTGCTAAGAGAGGACTGTGGAAGAAACAGGATCTGAACAGTCCATTTTTAAACGGCACAGAAAATGCAAAAATACCACCATGAGATAGGCACACTCATGTCCTGTCTCATGGTGTAGCTTGAGGCAGCTCACCCCTGTTGTCTGCCATCCTTACATTGACAGTATTCATCTGAGGCTGCAGGAGCTTGGTCAGATGCACAGCTCCTGAGCCAGCAGAGAGCCAGGCTTGCAAGAAAGCTGTGCCTGAGCTGCCACTTGAACAGCACCTCAGCAGTTCACAGAGGCTTTTTGTCCAGAGGTTGTAGAAAGATGCCACTTCCCTTTGTTTTACCTACAAAGACAATGGGCAAAGCATTCAGCTTTCCAAAGGCTACCCTGGGTGATGACAAGAGTTTGTGACATGGGAGCTTGTTCTTTCAGAAAGATCACATAAAAGCCTTTTCATCTGGAAAATAAAGAGTACTGCTGCTCTGGAGAAGGCTGAGACCAACCTGCCAGGCTGTGGATGCCTCTCTGTGAACAGATTGCAGCAAAGATGAATGCATTGGATTGGAAAAGCTCTTTCCTGAGATTTTTTGTGGCCAAACACCAGATTTTGCTTCAGGAGAAGGAGGTTCATATTCTGTCTCTGGGCACCGATAGCACAGGCAAGCCTTTCCTTTCTGCTCTGGGATGCTGTTCCAGAAACAGAGGTGGATTAAGCCAGGCGTTTTATAGCCAGGTATGCTGAAGTAACCCAGCACTGGCAGGGAGGTTGGTGCATGCTTTGGTCACATATTGTGATTTAGGAGCCACTTCTCATGCAGGAGTCCTGCCAGCAAGCAGAGCTCCACAGAGAGGAGCACCAAGCAGCACAGCCATTGGAATTTAACCCCCTGCAACCTCTTGCTTTGCAAAATGAGGGAATGCTTCCTTTTCCTGTTGTGTTTACAGAGATTTTAAACCCTTCCCTGTGGGTCTCCCTCCCAAACATGCACATGGCTCCTGGCACAGGGAGCTGCACTTGAACACCTCCAGGCTACAGCAAAACCTAAACAGCCATGAAAACACTACGCCTGAAGTAGGACAAAGGGTTGACTTGGAAAGAGAGAGAGATGTTACAAAGGAGATGTGAAGTTGTTTTCTTGCCCTTCAGGGCCATGTCTGCATGAGCCAATTTAATACCTATTACTACAAGTATTAGCTCAACAAGGTTTAGGTATCTCCATGGAGCCAAATGACATCCCTGAGCTGGCATTCCTTTTCCCTGTTCCAGCTGTAATGCCTGAACCATGCACTCATCGAGGGGGATACAGCCTTTATCATCATCCCAGCCTCCTGAGGGCTTTAAAGCCCAATTACCAGCCAAAATAAACTGTCTGTGGTTGCCATAAAGCCAAGTGTCAGGAAATGTTGACTCATCCCTTGCAGCAGGGCCATGCTGGTAACACTGTGGGTGGTAGGGAAGGGACAGAGGCAGCCAGGTGTGAGTCTGAGCCCTTCAGCACCGAGTCAGGGGAGCCCCTGATGGGTGCCCAGCTCCCAGGTGCCACAGCACCCACAGTACAGAGCAGAGGAGTTTTTAAAGCCTGTTTTACTCCCAGCAGTAACTCTATGGAAAGGACCCAGCCACCTCCACAACGGCTGTGCTGGAAGCCCTTGGATGTGCCTTTGTCACAGCAGTGCACGGAGCTCTCACGTGGCCACATGAGGTGAGGGAGGACAGGCCACACGTCCCCAGCCTTTCCCCAGCTACCCTGCAGATCAGGGTCCTGCTGCAGACAGCTCAAATATTTTTTTCTGCACAGAAGATAGCAGAGAGTTCAGCACTCCTGAAATGTGGGGCAAAGAGCTTAAAGTGCCCATCAGGGCTGCTTGGGCAGTCATCAGGAAGCATTTGGCTCAGGGTCTGGATTGAATTTAGGCTGTCTGAGCCATGGCTGTCCCTGTAGCTCACTGCCCATCAGCTCTCGTGGGAACAGCTCAGGATTAGCCCAGTCCTCTCCCCAGAGGAAGAGCTACTGTGCCAAGAGCTGACAAGGTGGTACTCAGAGGTGGAAGGTACAAACTGGCTGCTTGCTGCTACACAGGAGTCAGTCTCCTGGAGCCCCATAGGTCATCTCCAGACTTCTAAAAATTGCTTTTAATGACTCATATCATGTCCTTCAGATGAGGCATTAAGCCAGGCTTCCTGGAGGGTATCGAAGTGGAATTTTACGGCTTCACAACAGTTTTTCAAAAGCAAAACGGATGCAGCAGCACTGGAGCAGAGTCAGAGACACCACCTGACTCTCTCCATCAAGCAAGATAAAGCAGGACACTCTGTGCCTGAAGTGCTGCTGACACCATGGGAGGCACAGCTCCCCTCGCTCCCTGAACACAGACAGCTCATGCAATGGTAAATTGTGTCATATTCATGAGAGGCTTCCTCAGGAGGCACAGTCCCCATCTTATTCCCAGGTTGTTTTATCTTCAGCAGCATTGTGCAGGCATGGGGACATTTGAGAAATGCAACAAGTCTCCCTTAGCTGAACACAGCTGTGTTTGGGTAAAGGCTATCTGAATAAACCAGGAATTTCCACTGCAGGAGACACGATTTCATTTCTGATGAGAGGATCTGGATCTGCGAGCACTGGGTATTATTCAGAACTTAAAACAGACCCCCCCAAAGCAAAAGGAAGACTGTAGATGCCATTTATTCAGCAGGCAGCATCAGCACCTGCCCCTCCTCCACTCCCCGGCAGCGTGGAGCCAGAGCAAATAACAGCAATAATACAAGGCTGTAAACTCTGGAAGAAAGCAGACATCTGTTGCCCATCAGATATTACACCTTGGTGACCATGCAGCTCAGTAAGTATGAAAGTGATTACTTACACTTTGACAGCATGGCCACAGCACATAAATGGGGAGCTTTGTGCTGCAGCCTGGGAAGGAAGAGCCGCGAGCAGCGGGAGAAGTCACCCTTTCAGCTGTGAGGGTGTGCCCACGTCGCTGCTGTGGTTGCTGTGAGACAGCCATGGCACAGCAGCTGCAGGCTGGGGAAGAGCAGATGGACCCTCTCAGGTAGCCTTGATTTCACCTGGGGGCCACTGACCAGCAGCTCCTGCCGCAGAGCTGGGGCAGCCCAGGGCCCTCGGGGGTGGTTGTACCTGAGCACCAAATCCCTGATACCAAGACAAACATCACAGTGACCTGCCCAGCCACCTGCTAATCTTACTTAGGTTCAACAGCAGAGATAACCCTTTCTTTCCCCTTGTCCCCCAAAGACTGCAGATGGGTACTCTGGATCACAGCTAGTAATGCTGAAATACCTGCCCTTGAAGCATTAAACACGAGCCCTCAACTCATCTGCTGCACTGGCAGCAGAAGGGGCTCACAGAAAAGTGAGTGAAACCAGGCATGGAGAAAGCCCAGAGGATGGGAAACTTTTTAGGATTGACAGTTCATGGAGATGAAGAATATAAGTCAGTGAAAATTGTGGAAGCTGGAAGGTTTTCTCATTTTTGATACCAAAATAGTTTTCACTGGAGCTGGGATGAGGGATATAAAACCCAGTAATTCATGGCATCAGATTATTCCATTTTTGTGTCTTCTTCTGAAGTAGCTGGAGACAGCAAGCCTTCAAGCAAAAAACCTGGACCAGAAACCTCATCCAGGAACACCTATATTTTCATACAAAGAAACCTGGTCTAGTCAAAACAGAGGCCCTAAGGCTGAAAGTCTCATCCCACTGTCCAAACTCTCTGAAATAAGTCTTGAATGATGCACAAGTAAGACAAGTTTCACATCTCATTTTTCTTCCCTCAGTCTCCTCTCAGGAGGAGACAGATGTAAACCAACCCCTGTAATTCCAGCCAATCCCTTGCTCATTTGCAGGCACAGCAGCAGGGATTTAAACCCACACTCTGTCCTCTGCAAAGGAGACCTTGGGACAGCCCCTTCTGGCAGATGGTGTCACACTCACAGCTGGTTGTCTCTTTGCTGAAGCTGGACCACAAAGACAGGGCTTGGAGAGAAGTTTCAAGACCATGGGTCCCTTTTCTTGGTGTCAACTCTGTCAGCTCCAGCAGATGCAATGCAGAGGTCACAAGGAGATACGTGTGGAAATCTGGCTTCTGGTCCCACCAAATCTGAGCTATGGGTGTCTGACCTGACCCCTGGATCATGCAACATTGATGCTCAAGCAGCCATCTTTAAACAAATGGGAAAATTCAGGTTTTATCCACCCTGTCTTGCAGCAGAGCTTCTCAATCTGTAGGTTTTCTCTTTCCCACATCCCTGCCCCAAGTTTTGCAAATCTATACCTGTGTTTCTCAAGGTCCTTCCCCAGCCAATTGTCTATAAAGATTTAAATTGTGACCTGCAACTCAAATCTTTCCACAGGCATTAGGGGAGTATTAAATGGGAAATTCTAAAACTAAATTATAGTTTCCCACTGCAAGTGTTTGAAAAAAAAAAATAAAAATGTCTGCTTTTAATTAGAAAGAAAAATAAAAAGTCCCACAGTTGACAATAGTCTCTTTTCTACCCACCACACACAGGCTCTAGCCAAATCCTCACTGGAGGAGAGCAACAGAACTCCACTGAACTGGTGCATTTACACCAATGGGCTCTGGCTGAGGATCTGGCCTGGCCAGTGCCTGGACAAGCTTGGAAAATCTCTGCAGAAGATCCCCCATCTCCCTCCCTCCAGGCACTCGGGTTCCTGTTGAGCACCTCACACCTCTCTGCTGGGAATGTGTGATTTATTTGGCAGCTGGGCTTTCCCTCCCGGGGAGCTTCCTAATAGATCCGTGAAAGCAAAGGTTATGTGGAGGCAGCTCCAAGGATGAAGTCATTGGCTTTGCTCTGAGAGCAGAGATTTTAGCCAAGCCCGATGGTTTCAATAAAGAGGAGCTCGCGGGTTCGCTGTTTGCCCAAGCGGGATGAGTGTTCTCTGCAGCGCCAGGTGAGGCTGAGGAGGGCCAGCACAGCCTGGCAGGGGACAGCCTGGAGTGCCGAGCAGGGCACTTCCCTAAGCTGCCTGCAATTGCGTGTCTCTGATTACTGCCGGGATTGAAGGCACCAAAGGCATCTCTAAGCCCTCCTGCGGGCAGGCAGCCCAGTCCCTCCCGCAGCCGCAGCATCGCCCGGGGACTGCACTGCTCACCTGCGCTGGGGCTGGCACAGGGAACCCTCCTCTGCCTCACCAGCAGCACAACTTGGGTACTCAGGTTTAGAGTATGCTGCCATGGCAAAAAAAATCCCAAATAATCAGTATCAGTCAGTGTTACTGATCATCTGTACTTACAGCTGTTCATAGAGACTGATCAGAGGTGAGTATTAGATTAGGTGTTAGGGAGAAATTCTTTAGGGAGTGCTGAGGCCCTGGCACAGGGTGCCCAGAGCAGCTGTGGCTGCCCCTGGATCCCTGGCAGTGCCCAAGGCCAGGCTGGACATTGGGGCTTGGAGCAGCCTGGGACAGTGGAAGGTGGAGTGGAACTGCAAAATCCTGGTGGTGTCTTCTAACCCAACCCATTCTATGATTCCGTGAGCATAACCTCACAAGAGAAGGGTTTTCCTAGAGCAGAAATGCAAATGCCTGTAATACTCTGGTATACAATAGCTATACACGTGCAGATGCTCAGCTGAGAGGAGCAGTGGGCACAAAGCAATGAAATAAGTTGTCTTTTTGACCTCACCACCCCCTGCCTGCTAATCCATCTCCCTCGAGTTGTATTTCCAAATCCAAATCCTTTGAACAATTTCCAGCAGATCCTATTGGAGACGAGGGGAAAAGAACTAACATAAAATGTTCCTCTGTCTCAGGAAAAGGTACATCCATAGCCAGAACTACATTGGCTTGAGGGTCTCACAGGCAATTTTCAGGCCAGGTCTTTTTTCATGTTAATTGAGCATTTGCTTTTCATTTTGCAAGGTTCTGAGTTAATGCCCTTTGCTTTTTTTTTTTTTTATATTTGTATATAATTACATGCTGTTAGAGTAATTTAGGCCAGATCCACATCCCAGTGAAATGAGTGTGAATATCTCCAGCATCTTCAGTCTGAAAACAGCAATCCAGCCCTCACAGAACTGATTAAATAGTTAAAAACCCAATCTTGTAAATACTTTTGTGAATGAAAGTGGTTGGCTGTGACTCACAATCATTTGGAAAACCACAGGGCATTAGGGAAACTTCTGCAATTCATAAAAGCTTCATACAAGTCAGCCTAAATTAGCATTCACCCCAACTTTCATAGTCTGTTATTCATTGCTCCCTAGTTAAAACCAATATGGAAGTAGGGGTGATGCTGTGGGACTTGAGGGACAGTCACAGTCCTGTAAAGCTGAATTGCAAACACAGAGTACTTGCACAGGACACATCACAAACTGCCCTCTGATAGCAGCTTTCCAGTCAAAGTGCCTGAAGAATTATTACAACTAAAGACCCTGAGTCAAAAATATTTCCTGAGCTGTTCACTGAGACAAAAACTGCACATGAGCTCATTCCACAAGCAAGACCCAAACCCCTGAGGTCCATAAGTTGCTGTCCTCTCTATAAAGCCCAGTGTCATCCCATGCCCTTCATCTTCCCATTTCTCTACCAAGGTTTCCAGAGAAGTAGCAAATGCCCTGATCTTCCTCACTTTAGAGGGCAGGAGTAGGTTTAACATGGTGTATGTATGCTGTGGAAAGGGGCATAAGTATCTATGTGATCTAAGATTGGCTCCCAGCCAGTCAAAAAAATCAGTATTTATGTGAGCCACGATTAAATTTCACCCTGAGACCTGCAGAACAAAGGAGTCTTTCAAAGGAAAGACATCAAGACTGTGAAAAATGCCAGGTCAAATTTTTTCCACCAGAGAAATCTAAATTTTGATCATATTCGGTGTGACTGGTCCTTTAGGTGACCCCATAACACAGATTATGGGTTTGTGTTGTTTTCTCCTCCAAGGAGCTTGCCACGCCATCTCAGCCGTGCTCCAGCACTCACGGTCTGGAGGCCTGAACTGTGCTCCAGCTTTTAACAACAATCCCTGGAAGACACATGAGTATCATTCCTGAAGCTCCCTCATTCCTGGGAGCACTGACTGACCTCCAGCAGGCGTTATAAGGAAGGGTTAATTAATAACAAACCTCGAGAACAGCGTCCGGTTATTTCTGTAAAGCTCACCCTCTCTGACACCTGGCTGTGAAACACAATCGTTGTGCTGTAACACAAACAAGAAATATTTGCAATAATTACCTTGCCTGGAGTGGTTTTTCACCCATTACACTCAGAGAGCACAGCCATCAAATCCAATTAATTCCCCAGGGAAAACAAGTGCATGTTTGATATCCAAGCACAGGCTCCTTGGAGCTCCCACAGCCGAGCAGGGCACTGCTCCCCTGCAAGGGCAGGGCACCTCAGAGAGGGAAGGGGACCCCTTCTAAGGGATGTAACTACTTGACACCCTTCATAAAATATCCCGTAGAAGTACAAACTGAGGGGAATTCTGTCTTTCCTGGATGTGCTACAGCAGCAAGAAGCAGGCTTTGGTGAGCCTCCCAAAACAGAAACCTGCCCAGGTTAACCTCAGTTTATTCCTGCTGTTTTAAGAGAGTCCATACCTTCTGCAGGGTCCTCACCTGTCAGCTCCAGAAGCTGCTGTGCCTCCCCTCCCAATCCAAGTGGCTCCAAACTTGGAATTTAAGGGGTCAGCCCCACATCCAGCTGTGCTGCACAAGGGTGTGGTGACAACACAGCTGGCTCCAGGCATTGCTCCATGGGTCCTGCTCCATGGGAATCATAGCTCTGACACTTGGCAGATAACCAGAGAGAGCAAAAAGGGAGTGAGAGACTGGAAGTGACACCAGGTCAGTGGAGTTTCATTCAAGTTTAGGGATGAGGGGGATTAATCCCTGTCCCACAGCCATTCCTGCTGGGCTTCACGGGGAAGCTGGACTTGGCTTGGGTTATACAGGGAGCCAGGACCTTTATTAAATGTATTATTAGGGATTTCATTTCAATTAATCAAAACAAGCTATTTCGAAGAGGAGTAAGGGCATGGTTTCCTCTGCAAATTGAACTAATTGGTTTAAAATATCACACCCTCAGTTAAACAGGTGGAGCATCATTTAGAAAATGACATAATGTCCATCAAAAAGGCAGGCTCTTTTTCTAAAGACCACTTAGTGGAGCTGGAGGGAGTAGACAAGATTCTGGGGACAAAAGCTCTTCTGTTGTGCTCCAAATCTGAAATGAAAGCATTTCCCATATTCTTTACTCCTGGGTCCAGGCTGACAACATCGACAAGGGCTGCACAAAAATTAGGAGGGAAGGTGTGATTAATATTTTATATGCCACATCCCTCTACAAAGTGGATAGGGCTTTCTTTGGACTGAAATGGTTTTTAAACAAATGAAATTATCAACACAGTACAAGACTTCCACGATTTTTAAAATATTCTCCATGAATATTTTAAAATACCTTGAAATCCTTCCTGGCACTTTCAGCAATTTTGCTTCATCTAGAAAAGATGAATCTGTCATTCAGAAAGCTCAGTGACTAGGTTTTCCTGTTTTAATGACAGTAATTTTTAACAATGAAGACTTTCAGCTTTGAGCTGAAGACACTGAATCCTGAGGGGCACTTACCCAGCCATTCCACCACAGTTTGGATGAGCTCTAAGCAAAATCAGAAACAGGACAGAGCCCTGTCCAGCCTGACCTTGATGTGGGCAGGGATGGGGCATCCACCACCTCTCTGCAAGCTGTGCCCCCACCCCTCATAAAAACTGTCACCAGGGCTGTGTTTAAATCTGCTGAGTGGAGGTAAAAAGGAGCTTTGGTTTCAGGAGGAATCCTGTCCCCCAGCATCACCTCAGCCCACGCCAGGGCTGGGTTTCCAGCAGGGGTGCATTGCACAGCACCTCTGGTTTGCATCACCCCAGGATCTGGCCTGCATCCACCCAGCAGTGCAGCTCATTTTGGGAAGCACCTGCCCCACACCAGTTCATGTCTTTGCTATGTCTGGTACTCCTGCAGTTGTCAGATGAGACAGGATTAAGGCCTGAACCTCACTGTGGCACCTTCATGCAGTCAAAATATCTGTTCTCCAAATTCCCCCAGATAGAAAAGTAGACTGCAAAGCAATGATGAGGGCTAAACTCATTACAAACTCCTCAAAATGCAGTGTGAGAGAGAGAAAAAAAAAGAGAGACTGTGGGTGCTGATTTCCATGCAGTGAAAGGACACAAGAGGAGCACATTACAGACAGGACTTCACCAAACCACTCCCACCTCCTCCCTGTCAGGCTCTGCAAGGGAATCCATCTTCCCCACGACACTGACCCCAGAGGACACCACGGGATCTGTTGGAGGGCAGGAAGGCCGAGATGAGCAGGAATTTGGAAAGGCAGAATGAGTTCTGGGTAGCCAGAGATGGGACAAACCAGCAGGATTTAGTGACAGGTCAAGGCTAGAGAAGCCACAAAGTGAGGCAGGGATGTGTTATGAAAGTCTGTCCTAGAGATATGGTAATCATGGAAAACTGGGAGACTCTGGGATTCTGTGAAAAAAGGATGGATGTGATTGTAAGGATGGCTCAAGGCAGCCTGAGGACAGCTTTTTTTCTGCAGAAATGAGTGAGGGAGCATAAAGGAGCCACAGGAGTGGAGGTCACTTGACACCTCCCGCCATAAACCAGCTCAGACCAGGGGCACAGTTTTGGTCCTTGCTGTGCAAAAACGATGAGGATAGGCTGGAGGGGATCCAGAGAAGGGTCACAAAGATGATCCACGGAAGGGGAAGCTGCCATGTGAGGAAAGGGGGCAGCTGGGCTTGTTCAGCCTGGAGAAAAGAAGGCTGAGAAGAGAGTTTATCACCATGTCCTGGTATTTAAAGGGTGGCTACAAAGAAGATGAAGACTCCATTTTTACAAGGAGTGTCATGGAAAAGATGAGGGTACAATGGGTAATGGGTACAAGATATTCCTGGGGATATTCCAGTTGGACACATGAGGAAGATTTTTCACAGTGAGAACAACCAGCCATTAAAATAATCTCCCCAGGGAGGTTGTGGATTTCCCAGAGTTAGGTTCTTCCAGGATTTGGCTGGACAGAGTGCTGGGCTATCTCATCTAGACCATGCTTTTGCTGAGACAGGTTGGACCAGATGATCCCTGATGTCCTTTCCAACGTGGGGTTCTATGAAGCCAAGGCAAGGTTTAGCATCTCCCAAAGCAAATGAACCCTCTAAGGAAAAAACAAACCAGAAGGACGTATTGACAATAAGGACAACTGGGCTGAGCAAAAGCAGTTTGCAGGACTGCATTGATTTAAAAGGGGGTGACGTGGCCCTTGGTTTAGCTCACAGTTCCAGGGGTGTATTACAAGTCCTGCCTGTGGGGAGAAAAGGGGTAACACCAGTTTCTGCTGTGAATGTGGTGCAGGTGGAGCCTGCCCTGGGGGTTATAAACGCAAGGTTTCTCCACAGCATTTGCAAAAGAGTTGCCAGGTTGAAAATCTTCACACATGAAACATTTCTAATCATGTCTTCTACTGTCCTCATCCTGATTTTCATCCTCAACTCATACGTAAACACAAGAGTAATCTGTATTATCTGGGCTGAGGCTCAATTGCTTTAAATCAGCTTCCCTCTGGGGAGGTGTGGGATGCTGCCCTGAGGTACAGCAGCCATGAGACAGGCCCTTGGGTAGGAAAGGGACAATGCTGGGCCTCCAAATCCTGCTGGAAGTAACCCGTGCATCCCACTCTCACTGTCTCTCAGATTTCATTGCAGAGCTGTGATGTGGAGGTTGGGCGGGTACAGGGTCTGTATTTGGTACAGAGAAGCAAAATATCTGCAGCAGAGGAGCTGTGTGCACTAACACATTTATTTGTCATTATGAAGTTCAGCAGAGCAGATAAAACCATTAGATATTTAAAAATTAGTTAATGCTAGGATGCAATGATTTGGGCATTCCTAATGCAGCTTTAAATTGGATCAATATTTTCCAGTTCATTTTACTGTAGATTTTTAACCCTGCTCTGGCACTTGTGCTCCGTGCTCTGAGCAGCAGGTAAGCCAGCAGACAGAGGGAATATTTCCACTGGGATGTGACCAGTTGTGTTCCAGGAGGTGCATCAGCTCCTGGAAACTTGCTAGGCACCATCTCTTTTATTCAAGAGAGCTTAATTGTCATCCAGAACATCTGGGACGATCTCTCAGGGGTTTGTGTTGACAGAACATTAACTAACACACGAAAGCTCTGGGATCCCACGACATGATCCATCACTGAGCAAAGACAAGTTGCCTGTATCACACAGGATGAATTTATTGAGGAGCCAAATCATTAGCATAGGAAGGTCATTTACTTGTCTGTCATTATCGCGTGAGGCAGATAGTCTATAATGTGTGCACCAGTTCCCCATGGAGCAGCAATCAGCCCCTTGCTACACTATTTGGTTGTTCTTTTTAAAACTGGTGAAGAGCTTTCTCACTGAGATCTGCAGCTGTAAACACCTGAAAAGAAATGTATAAATCTTGCCTGCTTCTGATTTCTGTATATAAGCATGGACACCCCAGGATAAAAAAAGTTTATGAGTATTACTGCTCTCCACTAGACAGTCAGACCTAAAGATCCGAAATGAATTCTATATTGCTTGTAGGAAAACAGGATTTCAGTTTTAAATAGCAGAATTTTGCATCTGAAACAAAAACTCGATCATATTTTCTCCCTGGTTTTACCCAAAGCTGTGCCAGGTAGTTTAACCATGTGGCTTTAGATGTCCACCAACAAATGTCAACACTGCTGATTCCTCTGGCTGTACCTCCCAGAAGGTCAGGTAAATCTTGCCAAGCCAGCACTAGCTGGACAATTCTCACCTCATCAGCCAACCTGCTGAATCTGCAAATAACATCAAGAAAATGCCCCCAAAGCAACATATATTGGAACAGGACAAAAAAAAAAAAAAATCAATCATTTTGTTCTGTCAGTGGTGAGCGTATGGTTTATGTCCTTTCATTACAAACTTGGATATCATCCCATTTGGCACTTGAGAAGTACAAATCCGTCCCAGCTACGAATATTATTTTATTGTGACTTGGGCATTGGAAGTTTGCAGGTTCTCCACTCTTTTCCCCAGCGCTTGGTTTCCAGCGCTGTTTGAAATACGAGCTGCTCTCTGTCACCTCCTTTGCCTTGTGCATCTTCCCAAGGGTGGCACCTGGTTTCTGGGCCAGAACACCTCTGCCCTCTCCTGCACTGAGTCCATAGCTGCTGCTCTGCAGCTGGGAGCTGGAAATCAGTGGTAAATTGGGCAGGTAAGTCTTCAGTGTGTCCTTGAAACGCCGTCTCGGGTAGCGCTTGTTGCCCCACGCATGGGCCCGGGGGCATTCCCACGCTGCTGGCAGGAATGACAGCGAGCAAAACACTAATAAAGGTGCATATTTCAGCTGATCTGAGGGTCAGGATGACAACTTGCCCCCAAACACCAATGATACGTCTCTGGAGTGTCAGTATTTCACTGACCTTGGAGGCTTTGCAGTGCATCCTCTCAGAGGCAAAACCGTCCCGCCTGCCTTTGTGATAACCTTGCACACAGATCTATAGCACCTCATAGTATTTCATTTCCGAGGTTCCCATTCAGAAAAGAGGCACTGAAAATCCATAACAATTGAAATATAGTGGAATTTGAACCAAGGTCACACTAGCTTGAGAGATGACCCGCCGTGTTCAAAATTAGCCTTACCCAATGCATGTGCTGCTCAGTTTACAAGTGATGCTCTGATCCCCTGAAATTCAGTGACAAAAAGAAAAATGTTTGCAGGAAGGGGTGGACTGGGCAGAAGGAAGCTGTATGATCATTGCACCTATCCTCATGCATAAAACAGGCCAGCAAACATTACTCTCAAATTCCTCTAGTGAGATCATAGATCCTCCTCTGAGCTCCCTTTACCGCTGTGAGAAGTCAGGAAAAAATCCAGAAAAAAAGCCCAACCTTATTGACCTCTATAGGCCCAAATTTCCAAGGTGCCTTGGGGCAGAACAAAAAAAATCTATCTATGTTTTTCAGTGCTATAAGCATGACTGCATCCCTGCCCAGCAAGCAGGGGCTGATTGCTTGTCTGAGCTCCATTAATATGCTATTGGCATTTTATGCATGGAAAAGGTGACCTATTGCTTTGCCTGCTAATAGATCTCCCACCCAGGAATGTCTCTATAAACCAGCTTTCTCTGTTTGGAGTTGCACCAGTTGACCTCAGAGTGTTGTTTTCCAAAGGATTTTGCAAACCTATTGCAGAACAGCTGCGTGATGCACTTCTACCAGTTTTGCCCTAATTGACATCGACTACAAACAGGCTTAGCCTAAGCCAGAGTAAGCACTCTTGTGCTGGGGCAGGCTCTGCACAAGGCTGGCCATGTGCAGGGAAACTGGTTCCAGTTTTGCCGTGGCCAAGCTCTTGGGTAAAAGACAGAGGATTTTGTAAAATGAACAAGGGCAGCATGGAGGGACGTGGGAGTAATCACCTGGGGATACCCACATCTAAAGGAAATCAGGGTGACTGGGTTTCTCAAAGCTGTCTCCAAAGGACACATCTAAAGCCACTCAAAAGTCTTCTAAAAATGCAAGTTCATCACAATGGAAATTTTCTGCAGGAATGTGTCCACTCCAACAAGGGCTGATCTGAAAACACCCAGAAATAGAGAGCTCGGTGGGGTGGCTGCAAACCCTTCCAGCTTGACATGCCTGGGCTGGTGCAGTCAAAGTTAGTTTCCAAAGGATTTTTTGTCTTCACAACCAGAATGTGTTTTGTTCTCATTGAAGGCAGCATGCAGCCACCCCCTCCCCTTGAAACAGGAGCTCTGATAGACCTAATCCCTGTACCAATTTGCACTGGCAGAAAAAAACTGGAAATATTCTACCAAGAGCCTAAGCCTGTGTTAATATTTTTAATTTCAAACATTTGATTTCCTAATTCCTGTGCTGTCCAGTCATGGACATCACACCAACCATCCAGGTGTGCTGCTGGTGCCAGGCTTTGCCAAAGCCTCTGCAGATCCGTGGGACACCAGCGTGCTGGGCTGGCAGGGGTGTGACACGGAGAGCAGCAGCCAAGGGGTGCCAGAATCACCTCAAGCTCTGCATGTGTGAAGCAGGGCTGGCAAACAGTGACAAACACGCCGGTGCTCTGACTTGCATTTGTCCAGTGTCCATTATATTAACAAAGGGGGGGAAGAAGCCTAAGTAGTGGATTTTTTTTTTTCTGCTTCATTTTACTCCCACCTTCTCTGCCCCCTGTAATCTGATTTTTTACACCTCATTTATGTGTTTTTATTCAGCTCATCTTTGTGTTTTCTTTTTTTCACACCTTTGGATCAGCTCTCTCCCCATGTCTGGCACCTGTGATTATATCCTTCAGCTTCACAATGCAGACTTGCAGAGCAGCATTTAATAACAGGGAGGATTTGACTGACTGGAGCTTTGATAATGGTGGTGGGAAAAGCACAATCACTGCCTTTTCGACAATATACTTTGTGCAGAAAGCGTTCGACAGTGTCACAATCTGATAAAAAAATTCCCAGATTCCACCCATAATTATACCTTCTCTCCTTTACCTATCCACCTTCTTTTCAAAACTAAGCTGTTGTGGGTGACACTAGTCTCCAGGAAGGTGGGGGTGGTGGGACACAAACCTGGAGAGAGACAGAGGAGGAAAAGAGTTCAATTCACCGTGATTCTGCTCAGCCTCTCTACCTGCCCACTCTCTCACCTGTCTCTTTTCAGCTGGCACCTTTTTCTCAGCCATGGGCAGGCCAGCACTGTCTGGGATGGGGTGAGGTTTTAGGATGAAAAAAATATCACCTGATTGGTGCCATTTCTAACAAAAAAGAAGACTGAAGTGTTTGCAGGAATTTAGGAAGCCAGATGAACTAAGAGGTTTCAGTGTTTGATCACCAGCTCCACTCAGATTCGTTGTTGGGAGGAGGAGGAGGAACTGTGGATGTTCAGTTACTGCTAAAAATAAGGTGCATTTGTGCTCTGCTGCCTTGGGGCTCCTCAGGGTGATGGACCCCACAGCAGCTCTGAAAATCTACAAATAACATCAAGAAAATGCCCCAAAAAGCCCAAAAAGCAACATGAGGGTGGCAGGCCATGGCCCTAAGGCATGCACGGTGCTTCCCAGCTTTGTCCGGACTTTGGGTTAGTCCTATGTCTCCACTTGGACTTAACTTCTCCAAGACACTTTATAGACATAGGATGGACTGTCCAAGGTTCTTCAAGAGATGCCCATGCCCACCTCTGGCAGCCAGAGATTAAAGCACATTCAGTGCCCCCACCACTACCAAGACCTCAGGACGTACAACTGCTTTTGAGAGCAAGCAGGGAACAGGGCTGTGGCCACCCCCTCCCTCCCCAGGTACCCATCCAAACCCTGCAGAGCTGAAGCTGAGACCTCCTGGCATTGGTCTTCTGATTTAAGTCAGCTTAAATTTTAAAAAGCCAGGAGTCTGGGGGGCTGCTGTGGCTGAGGAGGGTTTGAGGCACTCTCAGTGCTGCTGCAGGCAGTGACAGGCACTCGAGTCCCTGCTCTGCCATTCCCCATGCTCTGTCTCACTGAATTTCCAGTAAACCAGGACGTTGCATCCATCAATGCTGGCAAGGGACCAGCACTGTGCAACAGTTTTTAAGAAGCATCCCCGGGAAGAGAGTCAAGTCCCAGCTGTCCCAGCTGGTGTGGACATGGCACACCTGATGTTAAATGGCTGGGGAAGCAAGAAGCTGAGCAAACATCCAGGAAGGATGGGGGTTTGTAAGGATGGGGGTTACTGGCATCAGCTTCTGGCTTAATACAGTAATGTGGAAAAAAACCTGCTGTTGTGATGGGCCCAGGGCTTGGCCTTTGGAAGGAGGGGCTGCCCTCGGGCTGTGATCGATACAGCTCTCACAGGACTGACTGTGCTGTTGACACAGGAACTGCTGAGGGCAGAGATGTCCCCAGTGGCCAGACAGAGCCAGCAAGGGCCAGACACTAAATCCAGAGTCACAGAATCATGGAATGGTCTGGGTTGGAAGAGACCTTAAAGACATCTCATTCTCACCCCCTGCCTTCAAGGGACATCTTCCACCAGACCGGGTCGCTCCAAGCCCTGTTCAACCTGGCCTTGGACACTTCCAGGGATCCAGGGGCAGCCACAGTTTCTCTGGGCACCCTGTGCCAGCGCCTCCCCACCCTCACAGGGAGGAATTTCTTCCTAACATCTAATCTAAATCACTCATCTCTTAGTTTAAAATCATTTCCTCATGTCCTTTTGCTATCTACCCTTGTAAAAAGTCACTCCCCCTCCTCTTTCATGAGTCCCGTTTAAATACTGAAAGGCTGCTATGAGAAGCCCAGAGCCTTCTCTTCAAGTGAACACCCCCAGCTCTCCCAGCCTGGCTCCAAAGCAGGGGGACTCCAGCCCTTGGAGCATCTTCATGGCCTCCTCTGGACCCAAGAGGTCCATGTCTTTCACGTGCTGAGGACTCCAGACCTGGACGCAGCGCTGCAGGTCCACGTGTTCACCCACACCTGCTCAAGGATGGAGCCCTTCCCTTGACTCAGCTGCATTCAGGGGCAGGGCCAGAGCAGACACTGACCTGGGCTTACGAGGGGATGGTATAAAATCCTCTGGGATTTTGTACTGGCAGGTGCAGCTCCATGGCCAATGCACTGCTGTAAAATGGGGATTCCTAAGGCGCCAGCACAGCACAACCAGCTCAGTGCAGGGGGCTCAGCACCCTCGTTCCCACACCGTGCAGGGCTCCTGCACCTCAGGGTGCCCTGAGCACGCTTCTCTTGGTTCACGGGTGATCTCACAGCCCTATGGCAAATAATGGCATCTGTGGCTGGGCTATGGGAACCACTGGCTTAGAAGAACCCCTTTTTGATTTCTGCTGCTGCATTAAGCTGAACTAGGCCTTTTTTTATTCCAGCTCACTTTGAAACAACATGTCCAAAAAAGGAGCCCCCCCAGCTATCACTGAAAACAGAACCCATCTGGTCTACATATATAACTGAGATCCTACCTTTGAGAAATGACCTTGGTTTTTAAAATTAGATTTTAACATTTGTTATATTATGACTAAGGTCATGCAAATTCTCTGAGTAAAGAGAAATTTTCTCTTTTACAAAAGAGAAAACTAAGTTCAGTAATGTTAAAATTTAAAAGTTTATGCCAACATCAACAGGAACATCACCCCTAGACCAGTGCTCAGTTCAAATGTTTTCTAGATGCAACGTGTTTAGTTGTTCTTTTATATTCACCTAACTGCAACTTAAAAGCATAGCTGTTCTCACTGCTGTTCCCTTCCATTCCCCAAACCAAAACACTTAATTTGTCACTGAACGAGACATTTTTGGTAACTCTAACTTTTTATCATTCACCCAGGGAAAAAAAAAGTTCATCCAAAGCATTACGTTTTGTTTAGGCAGTAAATCAAAGGAAATCTGTATTTCAAACAGCTTTAACAGGAGCTCTTGTTTTAAATAGCAGAGCGAAAAAGGAAAAAACTGCTCTTAAACTGTGAATAGTTCAAGCAGTAGAATATCAGAGTAATGAAACAAATACTCACTTATTTTTTCTCTCTGGGTGGTGACCAGCCCACCCTCCAGTGTGGGTTCTTTGGTCATAGCCCTAAATTAGCACCGCAGCCATGCAATGGGACGGGGATGTCAAGGAGCCAGCCAGACACTCCTTGTGCAAAGACAGGAATATGAAACAACTCCATGCTAATCACTACTTTTGTTATCCCATTGTGCTATTCATTTTGGGGGAATCGTGTTTTTACACTTTATTACCCAGTGCTGTGTCCTGCTCCATTAAAATCAATGGCAGCCGAGCTGGCAGTCGTTTGGTTATGGCCTTCCAGGCAGCTCCAACACTTCTGGGAATCAGGAGCACAAGAATAATGCCTTTCAATAAGCAGCTTATCGACCAAGCAGGAGTTAAGTGAACCTGTGGTGTACTTCTCAAGTTTCTCTCCTCTCACATGATTATTGCACTTTATTC
Organism: Aphelocoma coerulescens; assembly: GCF_041296385.1. NCBI lineage: Eukaryota > Metazoa > Chordata > Aves > Passeriformes > Corvidae > Aphelocoma > Aphelocoma coerulescens. The sequence goes on from NC_091032.1 coordinate 2,215,803, forward strand.
CTGCTTTGCTTTTGTTCCTTGGACAATCGATCCCTTGGAAGGACTCGCCCCAGCCCAGCAGGATGGGTGTGCTGGAGTAAAGGGACAGTGGCTTTCTCCCCTGGGTCCCACCAGCTCCTTCTCTAAATTCTGGGATCACCGGCTGCTGCACCAGTAACCAACCCACTGGAGGAGGATTTCCAGCTTTCCAACCAAAGCCAGGCTCACAGCCTGATTTTCAGAGGGGCACATGGAAGGAGGAGAGGCTGCACAAGCTTCAGCACAAAGATTTCCCTCAAGAAGCACAGGAGACATTGTCTATGCTTTCTCCCAACCCCTTTAAACAATTTCACTAGAGGCACTGCAAAGAAATCCAGGGAGGAAAAAAGCAAAGTGCAAAAGAAAAGTCAGACACAGTTTTGATTTTTTTCAGGGTTGAAATGGAGAAGCCCAGCAAGAAGCAGTCTGATGAGTCACAGTAAAGCCAAAACTGGGACATGACAGACCTTGTGCTTTCTCTTTGGGGATGAACTGATCACCTCTCAGCTCTGGCTTGGCTGGGATGTCCCATATCCACTACAAACAATGCTGGTTGGACCTGCTCAGGTGATGGACCCAAGAGCAGCTCTGTGCCCCAGCACACAGAGCTCTGACCTCAATGCCTCTAATCACAGGGCTTCCCACAGACATCCCAAAGCAGAAGAAGGAAATCTTAATGCAATTTATGCTCCAGTGTTACAGGAGAGACCCAGCACTGAGGCTGAAAGTCTGCAGGCCCTGGGAGCTGACATCTGTTAAACACCTACTCAGGTAACTGAGGCTACACTGCAGAACCAACAGCTCCTGACCTCTGCTTGGTACCAGGCAAGGCACACAGCCGCCCTCAGAGGTTTTATTTCTTTAATTTCATTATCTGGTGCATTTTACAACAGTTATGAACAGTATCTGACACTCTCAAAGACAGTAAGCATCCATGGATTACAACCTGTACCCTGCAGCTCCTCTGTGATGTGCAAAGCAGCATTAAAAGCATTATTTAAGCTCCAGCCAGGGACCATCTCATTGACCAAGACAAGTAGAGGTGAAAGCATGTTGAGGGTTTCTCCTGTGCTCAGAAGCTGCTCCCATGCCTGCGGTGTGCACAACATCTGCTGTGCAGGGCACCTGCTGCGGTGCAGGCGCGGGACGTGTGGGAAGATTTTAATTACTCACCATGGCAACCTACATTAATAGCTGTAATCCCCCACAATAAAGTGGGTTGGTCCTTCTTCCACATCCACAGGAATACCTCCAGGAAGGACATTCATACTGTAGATGTGCTCTTGGGCACCCACCCGATGCCGACTGTGGAGCCTCAGCGTGAGGCCTCGTGTTAAACTGGAACACATCCCTGGAAGTGTTCAAGGACAGATTGGATGAGACTTGGAGCAACAAGGTCTAGTGGAAGGTGTCCCTGCCCATGGCAGGGAGGGGTAGAAAAAGATGGTTTTTGAAGCCCCTTCCAACCCAAACTGTCCTATGGCTATGAAAACCAGCCTGCCCCATCTGTGAGAGCTCTTTGGTCCAACTCTCCGGGCCAGATCCAGGGGGACCCCTCTATGTCCATCCCCAAATCCACAGAGCTTCCCATATTCTCGCACCTCTGGCAGCTGAAACAAGCTCGTCTTGTGTGCAATTAACCAGCTTGTAGCTGTTACAGGATGGTTCATCCTGAACTCATTGATCTCACCCCATTGATCCAAAGTTCGGATCAATTTGAAGCTAAACCTCTCCCATCAGTGTCAGGGAGATGGCTCTCCAGGAACCAGTGCTGATGAAACACGGTGTCCCTCCTCCCAGCAGACACCCCTGAGCCACACACCTGCATCTTGCCCTCCTGCTGCAGCCAGCAGCTCTGCCCAGGAACAGCTGTGAGGGTCTGTGTGCCGTGCTAGCAGGATACCAACTGCCCTGCATTCCTGCAAGCAATGACAGACCCTGGGAAGTGCCAGGACAAAGTTCAAATTCCCAAAGGAAAACAAAGTAAGTTGCCAAACTTCCCGACTGACTGTGCAGGGGTGGATGAGGAAAGTTCTGCCAAATTCAGTATAGAGCTGCTAAAAACTGCAACCAAACTGCAGAGACGAGACAGGGATGCACCAGGTAAGTGCACCTTTGGTGTTTTCACTTCTCCCTCATCTCTCAGTCCATAAAGGTGATCTGGGCCACTGCCAGAATCATCACAGCCACTTTTGGCTCTTGAGTTCCACTTCTAAACACATCACAGTTACTCCCAGATCTCACAAGCCTCCTTGGTACCAGGTTGTAGGGCCATGAGCTCTGCAGCCCCTCCTGCCACGGGCAGCTCACCACCACAGCACTGTTATGCAGCCAGGGCCAACAGCAGCAGCAGCTCAGGTTTCCCATGTCTGTGGTACCAACATTTCATATCTGGGTACTGAGCCCATCCTGGTTTCTTTTACACAAAATCACAGAGGGGCTCTGGAGATGACTGGAGCTACAGCACAGTCAATGCAAGGTGATCCCAGGCCCTCCTCAGCCTTACCCAGATGGACTTTTCAGCATTTCTCTTGGAGCAGTGTCTGTATTCATCTCCTACTGTGAGCTGTCAGTCGCCTCTGGGACACTCCCATGAGAAGACAACAGCAACATCTGTGGGGGACAAGGCTGCCCATGGAGCTCAGAATCCCCCAAAAACCCCACAATGGATGGGAAGAGAGACCCCCTCATTTCCTCATTCACTTCCTTGTGCTGAGACTTTGGGGTCGCAGCTTCCCTGGCTCGTGACCGAGCCCCTTCCTCTGTGGGAGCACGGGCAGAGGGTGACATTAATTATCTCAGAGGCAGATGTCTGATAAACAAACAGCCTTGGAGAAGTGTTGTGGCACTTCAGCTGCAGCGTCCTCTGCCTCACCTTGTGGGCTCCTGGGAACGTGCGTGGCTCAGGGCACCGGGCTTTGGGCACTGGGAAGGACCAAGGAGGGGAGCAGCTCCTGCTCCTGCACTTTTCCCTCCTTATTGCAAGAGCTTCTCATGCTCCTCATGCTCACCTCAGACTTGGCTCTTTTTTGTGGTTTCTTCTGGTTTGTGTTTGGTGTTTTTTTGTTGTTGTTTTGGGTTTTTTTTTGGTTGGTTTTGGTTTTGGTTTGTTTATTTGGTTTTTTTAAGTGGCAAATCCACTGACTCCAACAAAGCAAAAGTGCCTTTTGGGCAGGTAAGGACCTGGTTCTTCCTGCATTCACAGAAACACTTTGCACAAGTTTCATGCTATTTGTGTGAAGATTTTAATCCATCTTCCACAGTACAATCCCATGAGATGGACTAATATACCTATTTTACAAAGGAGAGAAAGAATAGCAACACAGAGGGTAAGCAAACTATTTAACAACATGCATTTGAGACATGGTCTTTGCTACAGATCAGCTTGAGGACTGGCAATACTGGGAGAAAGCAAAATTCACCTAGCCCAGATTCCTAAAAAGATGTGGATGTGATCCTGCTCTGGCATTTTTTAACAGGACCTTGAGCTCGTTTTGCAGGACCCTGGCCATCTGAAACCTGGATGTTCAAACAACCCCCAAGCCCTCCCAGTGACATCCAGGTGATGACGGCCTCAATAACCTCTTTCCAAACCAAAAAGCTCTCCCTGGCAGCGCAGGCAGGAGCCAAGTGCTTTTGTAAAGATTGTCTGGATTTTGGGTATTGTCCATGGGGACAGCTGAGGCAGGCAGGAATGACACCAACGTAGTGGGGGTCACTCCTACCATGACAAAAAGGCTTTTCCCAGCAGCCAGCTTTTGAGGCTCTTCCTTTCCCCACAGAATGCTCCTTTCCCACTGTCCTTCCCTGGGGATGTGCAAGAAGAGTTGATTCTCAAAGGCATCGCTCTCCTGTGGGTGGGATCCACGTGTGCCTGGCCCTTCCTCATCCATCCTGCACATCCTGGGAGATTTGGGCTGCCTGAAGCCACAGGTGACCAAATTCCACATAAATCCAGTAAAAGCAGTCCTGAAAGGGTGCCAGGCCCTACCGAAGGTAGGATTAGGCTCAGTTGGCTCTTTTGCAGGGAGGAGGGAAGAGGGAAAAAAAAGAAAGAAAAGAAAGCAAAAAAATAAAAAGAACAATGTTACGTTGTTTATAGATTATTCACTCTTTTTTAAATTAAAGGTTAAAACAGAGCCCTGAAACCTGAGAACAGACATTTTAGCAGAGGGCAGTCGCACGGAACCAAACCTTAAAAACCATGAAAGACCTGATTTATACCAGAGGGCCATAAAACACCAGTGGAAAAAGAACAGCAGTGTCAGTAGGAGCAGACTGTCATCTCACCTTTGACCCTGTTTTATACTGCTGTGTTTCTGCTGGTTTTCATCTGGACTTACTGGTGTAATTGGAACAAATGAGTCCCAAGGCTTTGATTGTGGGAAGAGGATCATGCTTGGACACTGCTGAGCACCAGCCCCAGCAGATAATGTGGTTTTGCTGTGGGCCAGGGACTTTCTATCCCTTCCACAGGCATTTGAGCCAAATCCCAGCAGGTAAGGAGACTTCGATGGCCTCAGCAGGGCCTGGACACTAGGAGTATTCAAAGGGGGGGAATCCCTCCAGCAACTAAGTTTTGCTGATTCTGTACTGAATCACACCAGACAATTACACACAGAGCTTCAGCCCACCGTGAATTAGAAGACCCAGGTTATAAAAGGACTGAGAAAGGGAACTGGTCATTAACTCCTATTGAGCAACTGGGCTGCTCCAACTCTCAAAGCAACTTCTTCCCAGCCGGGCAGAGGCCGTAGGGGTGGGCAGGGCTCTGTGTGTGTGTTTGCACAAATGAGATGCAATCTTAATTGTTTCAGCTGGACTCACATTATGAATGTTACAATTGTCCACGTATCTGGCAATTGAAATAAATACCCCAGAGAAGAGTTACAGGTATTTAGCCAGACCTGTGAGACAAGCCTGTGGAAGAGCCAGCTCCTGTTTCTCATCTCCAACATCCAACTGAGCTGCCTTGGGTCCACGGCCCACAAAGTTGAGCTTGGTTAGATCCCAAGGTAGAAATAAACTGGGCTCTTCTGTCATTTTGGGGGACAGTAACACACTCAGCTGTCATTTAAAGCAAAAGAAATTCAGAAACTCCAGGCATGGAAAGTCATGGAAACTGCAGGCACTACAAGCATCAACAAAGCAGTTGCTTCATTTCAGCAGGCAGTTTCTATTTCTCCCTCTTTTTGTTTTGTTTTGCAGACAGAGTGAGGCAGCAGCTGAGTAAGTGTGAAAAGCCATAAGAGCAGTCTCTCTTTCAGGCAACTGCCTGGTTCAGTGTAGGTTGATTGAATGGTAAGACACTGTTTGAACATAGTTGTAACTATAGCAAACAAGAAAGCTGGAAATTTGCTGTCAGGTGAGATGGGGAGCTGAAAAAAACACAGGGTCAAATGGCAATATGTCTTCAGGAAATGATAGCATAATATTCCTGGAAAGTCTGCAGAGTTAAAATTTCTCTACATCATCTTAAATATGGGGCAGATCACAGCTCGAGGAATCTGGCCATTTTAAACTTCAAAATACAGAAAGTGGATGTGTCCTGCTGGAGCTGTGCTGATGCTGAACAGGGTCACCACAATCTGGTCCTGAATACCTTCCCTGTGGTTCTGCTGAGCATTCAGGGCCCTACATAGGAGGGGAGAAAGGTGGTTTGGGGGGTTGGTTATTTTGATGTGCATTTTTGATTGTTAATTTTAAAAGCCATAAGAAATTCCTATGGAAAGATATTCTCTCCTGGCTCTTCCTGAAATTTATGCCACTTTACCAAGTAGTGAGAACTGAGAAGTTTCATGGGTAAAGGTAAAAAAGGTTTATATCTTTACAGATATTCCACATTAGGGAATTAGAGCTGGAGACCCCAAAGAAGATTCTCTGAGATAAAATTTAATGGAAAGTATTTTTCACTGAAACACACAAGAGAGAAAAAGCCAGACTGCTTCTGATGGGAGGTGGGAACCAGAGCACAGCATAACAAGGGGTTTCTTCACTGGTTTCACAGGAGACAGCACAGCCCCAGGCTCTGGCTTTTGAGAGGAATTCAGTGTTTTGGTCCTGGTCTGTTTGGGGTTTGGATCCTTGCTGGGAAGGGCTGCCCGGCCTGGCTGCTCCACATCCCTCCCACAGCTCTTGGCAGTGCAGCCCCCATGGAACTTACAGGGATGCCCAACCCTGCCCAAGGGTCACATAGAGGCTCATTCATTGGGAAACGTTAACAACTCCCTAAAGGGAAAAGAGAGAAGAAAAATTAGAAGGCTTGTCATGCTTCCTCCCACTGCAACATGAGAGTTTAAGGCATGAAGCTGACAGGCACCTGAGCAGCCTTGGGGAACAGTGACAGCATCTTGCTAATACCAGGTCACTGCTGCAGGGCAGGGGATGGTCCCCACCACACGGTCCCTAAAGCAGGTGGGGCCTGGATCCGGTTCCAACAACCCCCTAAAGACTGGAAGGACTCATAGACATGAACAGGATCAGGCTCTCTAAGCCATTAACAAAACAACACCCTATAAATCAGGCATTTCAGTTTCTTTTGAAGTGTTCCTAATAGCAGTAAATTTTAACAGCCTTTTCTTCCCTCATGCAACTCTGCATCCCCTAAGTAAGACTGCCTGGACCCAAGGGACTTGGTGGCCCCAGCCAGTACAGCCACTGCTCACCACAGGATACTCTGAATTAAAACAATATTCCAAGCAATAAATCACAATGTCTCTCCACTGAAAAGTGGAAGGTGTGAGCTGGGAGAGAGAAGGAGGGGTAGGAAAAAAAATTTAAAAGAAAGATGAGAAGCTTATCTAAATCTATTTACATGGAATGATTATTCAATTAATTTTTTCATTACACTTGCCAAAAAGAATTGCCCGTGTCTTTAATGCTGTGTGTGAGATTTCATTAATAATTAATAGCAGCTGCTCTTTCTCCTCTGCTTAGCAAGCAGGAGCGTTTGCCTCTGGGGGTCACACCCCACACCTGCACAGGGGCACAGCCTGAAGTGGGGGGACTCTGCACCCCCCAAGGTGTGTGTGGGGGCAAACTTGTGCCCAGCTGCTGTCAGTGGGCTTTCAGCTCCAGCAGGGTGGCGTTTGCCACTACAAATGCTGTGTCAGGCAGACACCGGATCGCAGGAACGAGCACATCCTCATTCCCACCAGACCCATCTCCTGCCTGGTGCTGGTCCTTCTGCTCTCCATGCCCCGCTTGGGGAGCCCAGTGCTGTCCCCCCACAGCTTCTCTGTCCTCCAAGTCTCTCCCACCAGCACCACCTTTGCTCCTTTCTGCTGAAGCTGCCAGCCCCCCCTGTGCTGCCCACTCCCGGTGCCACCAGCTCTCCCTCCTCAGTTCCCTGCTCCTCTGTGCTCAGGGTCCTGCCCTGTTTGCAGCAGCTGGGATGCAGAATCACCTTATACTGATCTGGCTGGAGGCAAAGAGCCATTGTAAGTCTCCTCCCACCACAGCTGCCTGAGACTTTATCAGGGCACACAAAGGGAGAGGTGTTTGGGTGGGGTGGAGGAACCTTTCCAACCTCCAGCCACACGAATGTTCCAGACTACAACCTGAGTGGAAGAGTGCAACTGCAAAGAGTGGAACTGCAAGCGCTGGCAGCAAACACAGCCAAGGCTCCTGGGGAAACTCAGTGTAACCTCTCCAGAGTCCTCCACAGGCACAGTTTCCCTGTACTGGATGTGCAGCAGAGGGACCATGGAATCACAGGATGGTTTGGGTTGGAAGGGACCTCAAATCTCATCTCATTCCACCCCTTGCCATGGGCAGGGACACCTTCCACTATCCCAGGGTGCTCCAAGCCCCATCCAGCAATCCAGGGGCAGCCACAGCCAGGACCTCACCACCCTCACAGGGAAGGATTTCTTCCAAATACACAACCTAAACCCACCCTTTGTTGGGGTGAAGCCATTCCCTGTGTCCTGTCTCTCCATCCCTTGCCCCCAGTCCCTCTCCATCTCTCTTGGACCCCCTTTAGGCCCTGGAAGAGGCTCTGAGGTCTCTCCACAGCCTTCTCCTCTCCAGGTGAACACCCCCAGCTCTCCCAGCCTGGGGCCAGAGCAGAGGGGCTGCAGCCCTTGCAGCACCTTCTGCTGGAGCCAGGGAGGTCAGGAATGCTCACACAAGGGGCTCTCCAGGACAGCACCGTGCCCTGTGCAGTGTTTGTGTGACCTTAAGTTCCACCTCAACTGTGGGACACCCGGGTTAGCTCAGACCATGGAGTGATGAAAGCAGAGTGAGCAGTGCAAAGAGCAGCTATAAATCACTCTCGTTCCTTCCAAATATAACATTTGTAAGAGACCCCTGGGTTCTTATAAATATTTAAACCAATTTTTAGCTGTGTATGTCTTACATCTGTCTTTATCAACCTGTAATCACTTCTCCACCTGCATCCCATGCCTGCTAATCCTCACTGACTGCTCCCCATGAAAATGTGTTTTCTGACCTTAGTTTGGACCAGAATCACCTGAATTCTGCCTGACATTTCTCTCCAGAGGCCTGCAGAGTAGCTTCTCATGGAGTAGGTAAAAACGAGAAAGAAGAGGTCTCTGGAGACTTAACCATTACTCAACCAAATCAATTAAAATATACATAAGAATCACAGAAAGAGTTGGAGTGGAAGGAACCTTCAGGATCATCTCACTCCAACCCCCTGCCATGGGCAGGGACACTTTCCACTAGACTTGTGTTGCTGCAAGCCCCACCCAACCTGGCTTTGGACACTTCCTTCTCTTGGAACAAGTATCACAGCTTGGCCAGCTGTGCACACCTGAACGTTTTATTGCTTCTCCTCTCCTCTTAGTGCCACACAAGCTGTATTATAATGACCTGGTTTCTTCCAAGGGGTGTGTCTCACTCTGTTTGACACAGGGAAAAAGTGGAAGGACAAAGTTTATCCACAAAATGTCAGCTGGTGTGGATTATAGCCAGAGGCTGCCATTATTCCAGCTTTCTAGTAGGAAGGAAAACAAAGGGGAAATTGTTTCTGAGAACCTCTTTAAAAAAAAGAAAAAGAAACGAGAAAGCCATGACTTCCCAAGCAGCCATAGGGCTGGTGAAAAACCTCAAGAATCTGTCAGTTCTGAATATCCTGTCTCACAGAGAGAAGATGAATGAAGGACAGGGACATTGAGGAGCAAGGGAACAGTCCTCTGAACCAAGGCTTCCCACAGCCTCATTCCTCACTCTTCTCTTACTGGCCCTCTAATAAAAGTCCTCCAGTGTTACTGTGCATGTGGCTGTAGCCACAACCACTGACACACAGCACCCCACGTCCTGGTGGAGAGGTACTGATGTGCAGCATCTCCGTGGTTATGGAGAGTGCCCAGAAGCCTTTGCACTCCTAATTTCATTATTTGATGTTGGTTGGTTTGTGATTTCCCATCCTGTTTTATGTATTAGATTATGAATATGCAAACCCCCTGTTTGCTTATGCATAAGTTCTAGAAAGTTCTCCCCTGCTTAACATCCCATTGGCCTCCTGTTGTAAACCCCTCCTACATGTTATACATGTAATCATGTTAATCATGTTGCATGTTACTCATGCAACCCATTGGTTGCTCTGTTGCTGTTCCCACCCCCTTTGCTTTTCCTCCCTGGCTATTCCCCTCAACTCCGCCCTATTTTCCCTGAGTATAAAACCCTGGACCCTCTCATATTCCTGGCTCTTCATCCCTGATCCTTCACCTGCAATAAAGCTGCTCGTGGAACCCATACAGAGAGTCCCTCCTTCTTCTCTGCCTCCGCCTGCACGCCCCAACAGCTTATCCTGGGGCTGGCTCCCTCGGGTGAGGAGCTCTCTCTTTGACTGCAGACTGTCAGTGAGGGTGCAGCCAGACCTCCGGGCTTTTCCCTGGCTCAGCGTGCCCTCACTCCAGGATGATCAGGAGAAGTCCCAGTGTCCTTTTCAGATGGATGGAGATACCTCATGGCTGGAGGTACTGCTGGGCTCTTTGCTGCAAGTAAAGTGCAGGGAGACACTGATGCTCAGTAGGGAAAGAAGAAACCTCATTCATGGCTCTTCATCTGCTGCTAAGGCTCTCCTGGTGGTCTGCGATCTCCCAGGGCCCCAGGAGGAGGAAAGGAGCAATGAAAGGATGAGCTTTCCCAGTGAGCCTGGAAATCTGCCAGATCCTGGCTTCCAGCAGCTCCTCAGGAGCGCTGCTCACTCCAGAGCACCCCACCAGCCCAGCCCTTCACCCATCACTGCTGGGCCACCGAGACACAGCAGGTGTAGGGTCAGGCTGGGGAATTCCTGCTCTACAGCCCCTGCTTTCAGCAGTGGGGTAACACTGACTCCTATGAAGGACAACTCGGTGCAGGAATGCACCAAGATGCCTCCAAACCATCATCCGGCCTTGCCTCTCTCCCCACCAGGGATGTTTGCCCTTCCCACATTGCCACCAGCCGTCACAAATATCCCTTCTGCCAGCAGCTGGGGCAAGGGACCCCCGGAGGAGCCAGGACTTGCCACTCCTCCCCCATGAATTAGCATGGAGGTGCCACCTCCTCGCTGGCACCGTGAAGCTGCCAGAGAACAGCACCAGCTCCAACACATCCCCCAGGCTGCTGAGCACAGGTCCTGACACACTGCCAGGGCTGGCCCTTTGTCCTGAGCTGTCCCAGCCCAGCAGCCACAGGGACCGCGGGATCTGTGCCAGCAAAGGATCAACGCAGCATCCTCAACCTGTCCTGGCACTTCCAGAACTTGCTGGAGCTGGAGTTAACAAAATCTGGGTTCAGTTCCCAGCTCAACTACACATTTCTCTTTGTCCCTTTGGGCAAGTGACTGAGCCTTGCTGTGCTCTAGTTTGCCATCTACAAACTGGAGTAAAGTTACAGCTTTTTTTTCTCACCACTATTTTGACTTGTCTACTTACATTACAATCTTTAGGGAGAAGAGGCTGTACATGCATATCTACCAAATCTAATATAAGTGATCTAATCCTGGTAGATTTCTCTAGGTATTACTGTCACACAAATTCCAAGGGCTGTGTCTATATAGACAGCTTAACCTACTCTCTGACGCCAGTAAGTGACTTATCTCAGCACTGTGCCCATGCACCAAGGTCTCTGATTGTTTTACATTTGCATTTCAGAACCTGAGCTCCTGTTCCCTGGGATTTCCAAGCCCAGAGACCTGATCCAGGTGTCCCACCCCATGCCTGTGGGCACAGGGCATTGCTGTCATTGACTCCAGAGCAAGATCTTCCCATACCATTCCTCATCTCTAGTCTCAGCAAATTATATAAATGGTATTTATACAGGCAAGTTAGGTCAATCACCACCAATTTTATTCACTCTAGTAAATGAGCCAAAGAGGGTTACTTCTTTTCTGTGCTTTGATAGTTCTCTTTCAATCTGTGGGATATGATTTCCTCACTCTAATTAAGAGCAGGACTCAAACATTTAAAGTTACCTACCTCCTCTCCAAGGACAATACTGTCCCACCCGCACATCCACCCCAGGGTGAAGAGGGACCTGGGATCTTGGCAGCCGAGGCGCTTCCCTGGGGAACCAAGCTGCTCTGGCATGTTTTATAGATATTTCCCCTCTCCCCATTTCTCAGCAGACACTGTCAGGACATGCCATGACTCTGCTCAGGGCTCTGTGGTCCTTTCAGGCCTAGCTCAGAGCATCTTGCCCAGGGCAAACCTCACCAGGCCCCAGAAGACAAGAGCTGCTGCTGCCACGTGTCTGTGCAAGGCTGGACACTTGCTCGCACAGGAGGGACGGGCTGGGAGCAGCTGCAGAGCAGACAGAAGTCACCTCCACATCCATACAAAGCTCTGTTGCCCACCCCCTCCATCCTGCTCTCTCCTTTGGGGTGGCTCAGCCTATTGTCACTTTTAGTTTGAGGAGTGGAAAAAGAAAGAAGCGAAAGGCAGAGCAGCAGCCTGTGCAGTCACTGTGTCCATGGCTCCCACACAGCTCCAGGGCCCCATTTGCTCCCAGGTAAAGAGGAAGCTTTGGGGACTATGGACACAGCTTGGATTTTATTTTAAAGGCTTTAATATTTGGAGCTGTATTGATTTATCTCAGCATGCCAGGGTACCACTGGTAACTAAGCAACACCGATCCTCTCTGTTCCGGGAAGCTCACGGGATTTTTGCCTATGAACAATATTACTTTGTGTATATGAAGCTAAATGGACCATAGGCACCATTTGTAAGTGGAGGATATTTGAGTTCCATACTTTTTTTATTTTTTCTTGCTTGTTATCTTTTTTGGCCTGGAATAGATTTGTCAGAACCACTCATGGGTCTGAGACAAGTTGCACACTCCCACCATGACCTTGTGCACTATGCTTTGCACTGACAAATATTTCCAGCTAAGAAGCACAATTATCTCAGAACCACAGGATATTCTGAGTTGGACAGGACCCACAAGGATCATCAAATCCAACTCTTAGCTCAGCACAGCTCCAGAAGATCCCCAAGAATCCCACCATGTGCCTGAAGGCATTGTCCAAACACTTCTGGAACTCAGACAGACTTGGTGCTGTGGCCATGACCCTGGGGAGGCTGCTCCTGGGCCCACCCACTGTCTATGTAGTATATACACAGTGTCCCCAGGGCAAACAGAAAACTCCAGGATAGCTCTCCTTTGTGCTTTCCCAACCTGGTTTCAGGCACCCAAAGAAATCAAGTCCAAAATCCAACTAATTATAAAATAACATGGAAAAGGTAACTACTCTGGGAACAGCATTGTCCATCAAGCCTGATGCTCAGAGCACCTTAGAATTAACAGATGCTTAATTTTAAGTTCTCAAAAAAAAAAAACCCTTACACCAGAAAAATACTTTAATTCCTCATTAAAAAATGTATATGTATTAATGACACATCACCTGGCAGCATAGGAGAGAAGATGCCCTCCTGGAGATGCTGAGGTGCAGGGACAGATAAGCCACTCTGATGTATCAGGCACTGCAGGCTCCCAATCTCAGCACTGGGCAGCAGCAGCAGCACAAACTGCCCCTTCCAGAGCCACTGCAGCTCAGGGCAGATCCCATGGCCACTGGAGCCATTGCTCAGCCTCTCCTGCAGCCACCCAGACACACAGCTAACAGGACAGGTTTAGGTGAGGCAGCTGCCCACCTGCTGCTGGTACCAAAATGAGCTCCACATCAGCAGCAGAGCGGTGATTAACTGATAATACTTCTCAGCAGCGTGAGCTGGATTTGCACCAGCCATCTACCAGCAAAAGCCTCCAACTCCCAGCAAGGCTCAATATTAAAAGACATCAGGAAGGAGTCTAGGCTGAGAGAAGAATGACCATGGATTAGGGAAAAGAGAGCACGAACCCATCAAGCATTTCAAAGGGAAACAAAATTTTCAGATGTCATATGGCTGCTTTTATCTGCAAATTGAGTTTTATCTGTGGGGGGAAGTATAAACCCTACAGAAACACTTAGCACAGTAGAAAAAAATAATGTTAAATTAAGCTTACAAAAATGTTTCTCTTTCTGAAAATCTTGGCTGGCGACAAATGGCTTGTGCCAAGTTATAAATCAAGTGTTGGGTTTCTTTAACGCTCAGCATCCCCTGATTTATGATGCCATCACAAGCTCTCGATTGATTTCTGACTCAGTGATCCATCTTCCCCCATAGGTACCTGCCCATTATAACGCCTTTTTCTGAGCAGCAGCACATTTCATGTCCCAGAAGGGCTTTAGAAAGGAGAGGTTGAATGGAGACCTGCTGGCTGGCAGAGCACAGGGCTGAGGGGCTCAGGTGGCCACAGAGGGAGAGGAGGTGGTCGGTGTTGGCACTCAGGAGCAGCCCTACTCACAGCATGGAGGGGTCCAGGCTTGCTGGCCATTGAACCAGCATGGCCTTCAGGAGACAGGGGTGCTGCTGGGAACAGCTTTCTGACTTGTTTGGGATGATAGAGCCTCGCTGCCTCCCCAGGGCTTAGTTCCCAAGAGCAGCCATCCCTCACAGGTGAAAACAAATTAAACCTTACAAGCTGGAAGAGTCCAGCTCACCAAAACCTTTCACCTGACAGGAAAGCCCTTTCCTCTAAAAGCATCCCACTCCTCAGCAAAGCCTGTTCCCACCAGCTGAGCAAGCCAAGGACAGCAGGGCTTACCCAAGGCTTAGGGGACCAGTGATGTGACACATTCCTGTGCAATGGTGTGGCCAAGGTGCACCCTCCATCAGGACAGGTGGGTAGAAGCTGTGCAAGGACTTGCTCAGCAGCAAAAGTCCCTAACCCCCTGGATATCCCAACCCAGAGAACACTCTCTAAGCCACTCTTGCCAACACAAAGCAGATTACCCAAGCACAGCTACTTATACTGAGCTTCCTCTAACCAAACCAACTGGTTTTCTGAGAGCAGCAGGGAGGGCAGTGGGGAGCAGCTGGAGCACCCGACCCCAAATGCAGCACAGCTGGAGGCTCTTAAGGAAACCCAAGCACCTTGGAAATGAGAGACTATGGGGATGACAAGGGGAAAAAGTAACAAATATTGACCACTCAAAACCCTTTGAGGTTTTTAGACTTCAGTCTGTCAGAGCTGTGTCCCAGGCAATGCATCAGCCCTTGGGGTGAGCACAGGGATCATGAATATGGGCTGGAAATCCCTGGAGTTCACTGACTAACAGAGCCCTGTCCGTATCAGCCAGGTTATATACCTTTATCTAATGCAACCTCTCCTATAGAAACGTTTTCTTGGGGAGTCCAGAAGCTGGCTGTCCACTCAGATGGTGCCTTTTTAACTTCTGAGATAAATAAGACTTTTCTGTGTCACTGTATGTGATTATTTACAGTGGCAAGGGCCTGTGAATGGCACGTGCTGTCAGTTCAGTATGTAAATGATGCCAGCCCCGTTTGCTAGATCCCATCAATTATTTTCATACACTTTTCTTTGCCTTCAGCTGTCAGAGGAACAGTCACCTTGATGTCTTGAAGTGGTTTTCTTCTCCCATTTCCTATGGGGTGTGTGACTCTACTTTGAGGCTTGGTGGGGAGGAGGACAGGGTTTTCAGAAGAAAGTGAGTTGAGGGAATGAAGTGAGTTGATGGCCTTTCGAACTCCCCCGAAGAGCCAGACAGAACAGCTGCCTCTCCACTAAAAACTGCTACAGTCCACAGCATCTGTGCTTCTGCATAGGAGTTTCAAGGTTGGGGTGGCCTAAGGAGCCAGCCCTGCTCTCAAGGGAAGGGTAGAACGTGGTGCTCACATCAGCAGGGTGAGCAGGATTAGGCCCTCAGCCTCACCCACGCGTATTTTTTCGAAGAGCCTTCGCTCCTCCCGTTCTGAAAGCTGAGTGCTGCTTCCACCCCCTTGTGCCTTTTTTCTCAACTCTTTCTCTACATTCATTATTAGTCTTTAGATTAGATTGCTCACTTCCCACACTTTATTGGGGTGTCTGTTTCCCATTCCCACACAGCAGTGCTGGATCAGCCCCCCTTTAGACCCTCAGCTGGCACAAACCAACTTTGTTGGACTGGCGTTGGCAGTTGCTGACCTGACCCTGTTCCTTAGAGAGAATTTGCAGGGGCTCAACAGCAGCCTTGCAGAGCTTTTGGAAGCAATGTCCCCTGTTACTTTGCCCCCTCTCTGTGAGCAAGCACATTTCCTTGGACACCCAACTCCAGCCACCCTGCAGTCGGGCAGGTGGCAGCACTCGAGCTCAAGGTGCTCATTCTCTCTTCTGATGCAGAGAGGGGGAAAAAAGGAAAACAAAACAAACCCATAAATCACCAAGCTAGCAAATGAAAATAAATACACTTAAAAATATTTCCATGCTGCTTTTTATTATTATTATTTATAATGGTATTACAGAATTTTGTAAAATTAAAGTAAATGTCAAGAAGAATGTAATAATTTTCCTTGGGGTTTGGCACATTTGTGTGCCTGACAGTTTCACATTTTTCTTTATATCTGTGAAGACAGGAGCCTGACAGGGCTATATTTTGTTACCCACTTTGTTCAATTTTGTCATAAATTGGAGCGAACAAAACAGTGAAAATATAGACACCAAATTAATCAAAGAAATCACATTTTAAAGCACCTCAGACAAACGTATGAAATAATCATACTGTGCCAGGAAAGCACATGCAAACACCAACATTTCCCCCTTCCAAACACACACACTTTGCTCCAAGAAGGGCAGAGGCCTCACCCCAGGGCCATTAGTGTTAGCACCAGATGTTGCTCCTTGGCTGTCTCACCTTGGAGAGCCGTCAATTAATTTCTCTCCCATGAACTTCTCTCCCTGCACCTGAAATTTATCCAAATCTCAGCTACTACATCCCATGGCTATGAGCTGCATTTTTTAACACGATGGTGGGTGCCTGACATGCAGCGGCTAATTTGGTGTGCCAGCGCACACGGTTACATCGTCACCTTTCAACAGGTTGTGTTCAAATTCACACCTCCATCCTCCCACTGCTGCTGCCGCCAGCTCTGCAATGCCTGACAGGGCGCTGTCACTGCCGGGCCACTCCAAACCCTCCCTTCGAACGGTGGCTGTCCCTGTTGTTTGAAGGGAGACATTTGCAGTTAGTAGGAAGAAGCACCATGCATAAAGAACTGCAATTTCCATGAGAATGACAAGGAGAAATGCGAAGTGAGTAGCAGGGCTATCCTCAGGCCAATCCTTTCTGCCTGAGTAAATTCGATTTGAATTCCTCTTGAAAGACCAGCTCTGCAGCACTTGGACTATATTGAAAAGGTCACTGGAGGCAATGTCAGACATACTTTCCAGCTGCACTACAAGTGCACTGATAGAGATTCCTAACAATGTATTACTGCAGCTGGAGATCCAAAGTGACTCTCAGAGGAATCCTCCCCACTTATCTGGCAGCAGCAGACTATTCCATTTCTCCCCTTTAATGCCTGGATGGAGGCGTTCCTGCCTTCTCTCCTGGACCCCAAACACTGAATTGGAAGCTCTTCTTGGAGCTTGTGAGACTTGGTGAGGATGGCTGGTGGGGTCTTGCAAGCCCTACGTTCATTCCAGCCACTGAAGTGACCACACTGGTATTCACTTGCCTTCCTCCTACCTCTGGGCTTCAGAGCACTGTTGGGATATAAATGAGAGCAGGAGCACAGCACAGCCATAGTGGCAGAATGTGTCTAACACCAACAGCATCCAAAACTCACCTCTGGCACAGACAGAAGTCTCCTGATGTCCTGCTAGAATTAGGCTTAAAACCTGAAACAGAAAATGTTGTCCCTGCCCATGGCAGAGGGTTGGATCTAGATGAACTTTAAGCTCCCAACCAGCCCAAACCATTCTATGACTCTGTCTCCTTTCGTCTCGAATTCAGTATTTTGCCCCGTAGCCCTGTACTAGGAAAACCTGAGTTTTCCTCTTATCCCACTAACAAACATCCCCATGGTGCTGGGAGCAGGCAGTGGAGGCATTGCCAGGAGTCCCTGTGCTCACCCACCCCAAAGAGCAGGAGAGGGGCAGCATCACAGAGCAAAGGGAGGGCTGACTAGCAGGGACCTGGAAAGCTGCCACATTCCCCTGCAAATGTGGAAGTGGTTCAGTAGTAGATTAAAGGATTTTTTTTTTCTCCCAGACTACATACACCCACCAATATATGGCAAATACTCATTTTAAGCTTATTTGTGTATGCGTTGCTAAATACCATAATGGTCTCCAGCTGTATGGCAGGAGGGCCCATTCACTGACATTTTACTGTTGAGTTTATTTTTTTGTCCTTATTGTATTATCAGTGTATTTCCTCTCATTTTGCTTTGTGCTTGTAGAATGCCAGACGTCTCCTATCACACCTGTTTTCTATTATTTGTCCTTTTATTTTAATTCCCCATCTATTGTGAGGATTCTGAAAATCATCTGATAAATCCCATTCTCTACTTTTAAAAAGCCCCTGAGAAGGTTTTAATAAATGAAATCTGTATTTTTCCACACCATGCTCAATGAAAGTGTCCGGTGAATAACCCCTGATTGTCAGGTGTTCCCATCCCCATCATCTAAGCAGGGGGGATAATTAGCAGACACATGAAGGTTTACAATTCTGCAAAAATCTCAGAAAGACCATTTGGCTGCTTGATCAGTAGAAGGATATTTTTAAAACTGCCATTTGAGATTCAGCTGTATTGCTAATTAAATGAGAATTTCATAAAAATAATCTGAAAAAAGTCTTCGTTAATTGGAGAACGATAACGAACAGACTTGCTAAACAGAGGCATAAACGTCAAACAATCGAAGAGGAATAATAAAGTGCTGCGTTATCGTGCAATGCCAGGCAGCTTTCCTACTTTTATTTTAAGTTTGAACTTTTAGCAATTTTTTTTTTTAATTTTTTTTTATTTTTTTTTGGTATTTGTGAATGGCATTCGAAAATGTGCTTTGCAATCATAATTTCCAACCCTTCGATTGGGTGTGAGCAATGCTTGGCAGCACTAATGGTGTCCTTGCTTCAAGTCTTCTTGCATTCTGTGAACAGCTTTTGTGTTCTGCGATGAATACGAGGGGGGAAACGCATTAATATTGTGTGGTTGTTATTCCTGCAGGGTAGTGGCATTATTGAATTAGTGATTCTTTGTAACAATAATGACTTCCAGTGCTGCATTGTACAGTAAAATACATGGAGTCAGGAAGGAACTGGGGAGCCCGTTGGAAGACTCCAACCCAGTTCTGTCGCTGCTGTTCAGCACTCAGCTGCCATGTGCTGCACCTGTGCAGGGAGCAGAGTGCCCTCCCTTCCCCACACCACTGGATGAGGATGGAGCAGGTATTTATAGGGAGCAGGCAGAGCTGCTGGGGCTGTGGTCCTTGGCAGCCCCACGCTGGCATGAATGTGCCATGCTAACTCCTGGCACAGGGTTGTGTAAGTTGGGATTGCTTGGACAGGGGAGGGGAGGGGAGGGGAGGGGAGGGGAGGGGAGGGGAGGGGAGGGGAGGGGAGGGGAGGGGAGGGGAGGGGAGGGGAGGGGAGGGGAGGGGAGGGGAGGAGAGGAGAGGAGAGGAGAGGAGAGGAGAGGAGAGGAGAGGAGAGGAGAGGAGAGGAGAGGAGAGGAGAGGAGAGGAGAGGAGAGGAGAGGAGAGGAGAGGAGAGGAGAGGAGAGGAGAGGAGAGGAGAGGAGAGGAGAGGAGAGGAGAGGAGAGGAGAGGAGAGGAGAGGAGAGGAGAGGAGAGGAGAGGAGAGGAGAGGAGAGGAGAGGAGAGGAGAGGAGAGGAGAGGAGAGGAGAGGAGAGGAGAGGAGAGGAGAGGAGAGGAGAGGAGAGGAGAGGAGAGGAGAGGAGAGGAGAGGAGAGGAGAGGAGAGGAGAGGAGAGGAGAGGAGAGGAGAGGAGAGGAGAGGAGAGGAGAGGAGAGGAGAGGAGAGGAGAGGTCCAGGGAGACCTTATAGTGGCTTTCAGTACTGAAAGGTGTCTGTGAGAAAGAGGGGGACAAACTTTTTAGCAGGACCTGTTGTGGTAGGACAAGGGGTAATTTGGATTTGGATTGATTTGGATTAGATATTAGGAAGAAGGTTTTTATGCTGAGGGTGGGGAGGCCCTGGCACAGGTTGCCCAGAGAAGCTGTGGCTACCCCATCCCTGGGAGTGTCCAAGGCCAGGTTGGATGGGGCTTGGAGCAACCTGGTCTGGTGGAAGGTGTCCCTGAACCTTCAAGGCAGGGGTGGAATGAGATGGTCTTTAAGGTCCCTTCCAACCTGAACCATTGCATGGTTCCATGATGTTGCATTAACAAAAAGCTGGTGCCTTGCAGCCTCTACTCTGCCATGCCCCTGCCCCAGCCCTTGGCACTGTCTCACAGGCCCACAGCAGCTGACACAGAGCTGCATGGAAAAGTTTGCAGTAATACATCCATTAATTTTACACCAGCAGAGAGTTCTGAAGCTGTGGCTGCCTCTCTCGACATAAAATTTGCCTTCAGTTTGCCTCTGAGTGCTGCCTTCACACTCTCACAGCCCAAAGAGAGTGACTGTGACACGGAGACTTCAGCCTTAGCATGAAGTGTCTCTTGGATATTCCACTTGTGTGAAAAAACCCAAACAAACCAGCTTTGTGAAAGCCCAGAGTAATGAGAATTGACTGCCCTCCATGAGAAATATCGATTAATTACTCTGCAGTGGGAAAAAAGACAACTGTGATGATACACATTTCCCAGCTACAGCACAAACAATTGCTTTTGAGGCATAGAGAGCCTGGGCTGAGGAACCTCGTAGAATTAAGTCATCTCCAGCAGGGAGACAGCAGCCAGGTTTACTGGAGTGCAGGAATATAGCTAGATTTTGGCCAAAGAGACTTTCTTCTAACAGTGTTTGAAGCAAGGTCAAGTGTTTGAGTAAGCTGCTGTAGTGGCAGGTGTGCCTGCTCGTGGTAGGGGGGTGAACGAGATGGTCTTTAAGGTCCCTTCAAGCCTAAACCATTCTGGCATCCTGTGGTCGTCTCCTACACTTTTGGTTCAAGTTCAGTTTCAGCTTTTCTACAAGAGTCTCTTATGGGAACATTTACTTAAGAATCTGCTTGGGTTCCTACCCCCTGAGGAGCCTTCTGGGGAACACCCTTAAAGTTTCTGGTGCTGGTGGCAGAGCTCTGGCCATGCCATTCTGCTGCAGCCCTGTGCCACCTCCCTAATCTGCTTAGACACCACAACAGGGACACTGACCATGACAACCTGACCCACTCTAGAAATGGAAAAATCATTGCAAAATGGTATTTCTGGGAGTAGCAAAAAAAGAAAAGTCGATTTCACAGCACTGGACTGATATGTATCAACATGAGAATAGGAACCAAAAAGGCAAATGAAGAAATCAGCTGCACATCCTGCCCAGCTGTGGGCATGCTGTGCCTTTCCCAGTAAGCTGTGCACATGACCTGGAAAAGGAAAATATTAGAAAATATTAGAAAGTATCTTCTGCTGACCTGCTGGTCTCACTGGCTTCAGAGGTGGGACAGGACTTACAGTGGGTCCCTTTCCAGCTATGAAATGCTTGTCCTTCAGTGGCATCCAGGTACATCCAGAGCCTACACCGTACTCAGACCCTGCTGGGAGCACCCCAGGTTCAGCTCCTTTCTTAGACACAGCCCTTGGGTGACCTGAGTCATGTCACTTCATCTGTCTCTGCAACAATTCTCCTTTGGGCACTTGGATGTAGTGCTTCTTCTGGGCATGCTAGGAAGAAAAACACATTATAGGTGGTAAAAATTCAGATAATTGGATAAAAGCAGAAGATAAATAGAAGTAAGATTCCCCCATGCATTCAGGCACCTGGTTCACTCCCTCCAGGGGTGTGTTGTGTAGGATTGTGCAGATGAGTTATTAGAGCAGCTGGTTCTCAGCTGCACTTTGGGTCTCCAGTGCCACAGGTAGTTGTTGCTCTCTGGAAAGTAGAAACACAAGGAATAGGCTAAATGTAATGTATGTATTTATACACTACACACACACAAGGCAGGGAAGGCAGCTGCATGACCACTACCTTGCAAAAGTTGTAAGTTCATGTTGTTACCGTTCCAGCCCATCACCACACGGCCGCTCCCTGTGAGCAAAGTGTGGGGGTGCTGCACACTTCCCTGCTGCCACCACGCTGGCAAGTCCCTGGCAAGTTCCAATCCTGGGGCAGGAGGACAGGCAGCTGGACCTGCCACACGTGTCCACGTGGTCCAGGTGTGCCCAGGTTGACAGAGGTGCAGAAATGGAGATTTTCCCTCCCATAGCTTCCCTGCTGCCACATTTGGAGCTCGATTGAAAAGCAGGAGCCAACTGGTTCAGCTCTTCTCCAGTGCTACACACTATACTCTCTGAGGACCATGGGCCTTGGCCATCACCTGCTACAAGTAACCTGTGGGACAGACTATGGCCAGGACACAGCAAAGTGATTTAAGATGTGAATTTTTATGACATTTCTATACTTACAAAAGCTTTACTATAGACAGAATTAGATGTGAAGTGTTGGCAGAAGCACAAAATTATTGTCAGTGCCCTAACTCCCTGCTCCTCCAAGAGTGGAGGGACTTCTGAAGCCTGGTTCTAGAAAATGCCACCATTGGGTTTCTCTGGTGCCTTAGGGAGAACTTGTAGGTGGCATTTGTCCAGTCCAGTCCAGCCCAGCTCCATGCACTGGGTTTTGGGGTTTTGGAGACCCCCCAGCTTTACCCCTGTGGGTGAATAATGTGGTGCTGACAAAAGCATCTTCATACCAGTATTGCTGTGCCTGTGTCACAGTCACAGTCTATTTACTGGAGTGATGTACTGGGATAAGTGCATGCATGTAGAACTGTGCTGGTAAAAGCAGGTCCTCTCTCCTCCCTTACAAAGATCTGTAATTGTATATACCTTGCAAAATTGATCAGCTCTGAAGCATCTTCTCTTTACACTTAGAAAATATCTGAGCTGCTCACACTCAGGCAATTTCAAAGGTCATGGACAGTCTGATTTGTAGATGGACAAAATGTAAGGTTCAGCCTGCAGACAACCAGTCCAAGAAGCATTGTGTCACAAAGACACTTTGTTGAATCCCAGGGGCACCTTGATTAGGTCAAGACAAGCTTTAACTCTGCCTTTCCTCCCCAGACATGCTCACGATGGGGTTGGAGCATGGAGGGCGGTGCCATCACTTCTCCAGCACTTGCTGCAGGAGGGATGACCCTGTAAGCAGCAGTGAGTCCTGCATGCCTGAGCCCAAGGAGCTGTGACCCTGGGAAGCAAGTGGGCTCTATTTCCCACTTAGCCTCTGGCACATGGACCAAGTAATTCCAGTAAAAATAAGATCCTAACTGGTCTGTTTGAAAGGGCAGAGGTGGCCAAACCAGCTCATGTGAGCAAAGGTGCTAAACCAATTATCAAAGATTTTCTTAGCCCAGAGTAAGAACAACAGGCTGGGATGGGTGGGAGGCTCATTTACAGTCCTGTATTCCCAATACTTTCCTTTTTCTCCTCTGCTGCACTCAGGCATTTCTGTAAGCAGTGCGTGGCAATTCTGGGCACACACCACACCAGCAATTAATTGGATTTGTGGGCCTCAATTCCAGCACCCCTTGAAACGTTTCTAGGGGATCATAAAAGATGGGGACTGAGCAAAGTAGTAAGAGGCAGGTACAGTGTGGAGAGGACCCTTTTGTTAATCCTGCTCTGCCTATCTTTCATTAGCACACCTCATTATGACATCCTATAGATTTGTGCTCTGGCTCCACTGGTGAGAGGCAAATGATGTTTTAATGAATGATGGTGCCTCGAGCTGATAAGGGACTGTCCCTCACTCCCACTTGAACAGAGACTGTGCTCAGCACCATGTGTCCAACTGCACTTAACGTAATTGGATGAAACCTGTAATAGTTTGTTCACTCCAAGTGGGTATAAAAGTCACGGCAAAAAGTCCCAATGATAAAATATCAATTGCTGTCCCTTGCTCAAGGGTATAATTGTGCTTAGTGGTACTTGAGGACCAAAGAATCCAGGCTGGAAGATAATGGGAGGAAGCATGTACAGCCCAAGGCAGAGGCACCTTCAACTCAAGGCTGCTGAGGCAGGGGCCAGAGCAGGCAGAATGTGCCCAGACACTGGCACTGCTTTTGGAAACTGTCTCCCCAAGCAGTATTTACTCATCCTATGCTCAGAGGATACTCAGAGTAGCCTCATGTGGCTCAGTCCTGGTGCACTCATCTTCCTCTGCCTGTGAGGGTGGGCAGGCCCTGGCACAGGGTGCCCAGAGAAGCTGTGGCTGTCCCTGGATCCCTGGGAGTGTCCAAAGCCAGGCTGGACAGGGCTTGGAACAACCTGGGATAGTGGGAGGCATCCCTGCCCATGGCAGGGGGTGGAACAAAATGAGCTTTAAGGTCCTTTTCAATCCAGACCATTCCAGCAGTCTGTGATTCCTGCAGCTCTGGCACAGCACTGGTGTGGGAGCAGTGGCCGTGGCAGTGCCTGCTCCAGCTCTGTGCTGCTGCAGCCCCATGTGCCTCAGCCATGGTGTTTTATAACATTTTCCCAAAGCCATTACTTTTACACCCTGAATGATTACTTCATTTAGCACATACATCAGAACTAAAACACCCAATATTAGCTCATTTAAGTTCATGCTCAGTGATGGATTAATCGTTTCTCTTTTCTGGAGCAAAGCCCAGTCCATTTCATCTGAGGACCGAGGAGAAATGTTCCCTTGTATCTTGAAGTTTGAGACATCTGCTGTGCTTTGTGGATCTGCTTGTCCACAACCCCCCCTCCCCCAAGATGCTTATATATATTAAAAAAAGAGATATTGCTAAAGATATATATCACACCCATTTTTTTCCCTGCTTTCAGAACAGGTGCAAAGGAAGCATATCAACAGTTGAGTCAGTCTGAGCCTGTGTCTGTGTGTCCTTTTGAGGTTTCAGATGTCACATCATGTTACAGTATTGCTGTCTCATACTATCGTGTGTCATGGGCCACACAGGGAAATGAGGAGATTGGAACAGGTCCTTAATGGACAAACACAATGAGAGCAGATACCTGTGCTAGCTCCAGCCAGGCTGAGACCAGAGAATCCTGTGTGCTAAATATTATGGCCAAAATAAAAGCAATGGGTGGGTGATCAGACTGAAATGCTTGAGGCCTCCTGTTCCCCAGAATTAATAGAAGTGTTGGTCAGTCAGTGCAATGAGTAAATGATGTGAGGGAAGCCCCTCTCAGTCACCCTCGTGGCCAGCAGACCTGTAGCAGGAGCCAAGGCTGGGTCTATGGCCCGTACCAGGAGCCAAACTGGGAGGCATCACTCAGTCAAAACTACCTGGGCTCCAGTGACAGTTTCTCACCTCCAGGATCTCTCTTCTACAGAAGCTGTGCCTGATGAAATCCATTTTCTTCCAAAGCATGGGTAGCAGATGTTGTTTTTGGGATGTTTTTCCCTCCTTTCTCACTAAAACATCAGCAGTTTGTGAATAGCTGATGAGGAAGGAGGGCAAAGAGAATTGGGTATGGGATTGGAGATATTCCCAAGCTGTTAGAGTCACTTTGTTATTGAGCTCTCTCTATCTCCTTGTCTTGTGTTTAGTCAGAGACCAAGAGTGCCACTGTCTTTCAGCATTGTGAAAACACATGGAACGAGAAAACAGTGCTGAAACATTTCAGGCAGTCTCCCTTACCCTGTGCTCAGCTATTAGTCTTATTGTCAGCAGGAGGAAAGAGGTACGTACCATTCGAAAGGATTTAGAACTCGCTATGTGATTTCAAAACACAGGATCCTGCAAGGAACTCCTCTCTTCGGTGTCACAGGCAATTAAGTTTTTAAGAGGTTTTCTGTAGCATTAGCAGACCATATAATATTCTCAAAAGTGCCTTTATAGCATCCTATAAGGACAAACTTCTTGCATCTTCCTTGGAAAATAAAAGGCTAAATTCCAGTACTGGAAGGTGACCAAGTTCCATTTCATGGATGACTCAAGGTGGCTGGGTGTGCACTGCTGCTGCTGCCCCCTCCAGCCATGGCTCTAATTCTCTGGGGGGAACTGCTCCCCACACCCAAAGCTCATTACCAGGAACTGCTCCCCAAAACCAAAGCCCTTCACTAGGGAGGGAAGGCTCAGTCCTGCCTCTTTGCCCTGTGCGTGGGAAGCATCCAGCGGCAGGGAGAGTGAAAACCAGAGTAAAAAGGGTAAAAAGAAGCAAGGAAAGCCCACCCTTGGGATTGGCCCTCAGGTGCTCCAGAAGTATATTTCTATTAGACACTGCCATCCTTTCAGGCTGTAATGTATTCCCTCATTATGGTAAACATCCACATGGCATTTGTTTCTGGAATGATATTGCACAAAGCCGTGTAGTAAAAATGCCTCTGATCTCACAAAGCACAAGGCTCAAGACAAATAAAATCTGTAAACAGTTCTGCACTCCAGGATGTTTTATGAGCTGGACCAGCGTTTACTCAGGGCTAATGCTGAAGAAGTTCATTTGATCTGCTGGAAAAGGCTCTGTTCCCTCAGGAGGCTTCATTCCTCAGGGGTATCAGCACGGTCACTACGATCCAGCTCTCACTACCTTCTTCCCTTTGCTGCTGCAAGCTGGTGTCATTCATTGCACAGTTCCCTCTCCCAGCAATACTTCCCTGATATTTAGAAATGTATATAAATGTCAGCAGGCCGGTGGCGGCCCGGAGGAGTCTGCAGGCAGCAGGCACGTGTGGAGCTCACTGGGTTGGGTTACACTGAAACCTGAGTGCTGGGAAAGGGCCAAGCACTCCCCTCCCAGGGCTCCTGGGCTGCACTGCAGGCTGCTGCTCCTCAGGGAGCCTGACACCGGGCAGTGGCAGGAGAGGACAGTGAGCGATGGCATCTCTCCCATTATCTCCAGCAGTGCCAGTCTGAGGTGTGCAGGGGGTGCACGAAGCCAAGGCTGTGCAGGAGAGAGGGCCAGACCCTTGTTTGAAGCCCCTGTATCACGATGAAAACTGGAGCAGGGCCGTATATATGACATGATGAGAATATTAAAAGGATCATAGAATCATCATGGAATCATAGAATGGTTTGAGTTGGAAGGGATTTTAAAGTCAATAAAAAATTAACTAGTTCCAACGCCCTACCATGGACAGGGACACCTCCCACTAGCCCACGAGCCCTGTCCAACCTGGCCTTGACACTTCCAGGCATGAGGCATCCACATCTAACTGAGGCTCTGCGATGTTACAGACCAGGCTGAGGCCAAAAAGCCTTTTGCTCACTGCAGCACATGGATTTTTGGATTTTAAAATACAGCTGTCAGTTGGGGAACCTTCTAGAAACACAAGGATAGAACCAGCATGGCACTAAAGTGACCCATCTGGGCTGACTACCTGACAGCCATTCCCAGGGGCTGACCTGCTCTGTGCCCTAAAGGGTGCTGGCTAATCACCCCATGGAGGTGAGGGAGATGGAATATCTCACCACACCCCATAATGAAATCAGGAGACATCCCAGGGTGTGATGAAATCAAGAGATGCCCATTTGGAAGTTGGTGGCTCCAAACCAAATCAGGGCCAACTAACCAGCTTGCCTTGTCCAGGTGAGTTCTGATCATCTCCAAAACTGGAGATCCTACAGCCTCTCTGGCCTCTCATCTGGCATTTCACCATCCTCAGGGTGGACACTTTTGGCATCATATCTCATCAGAACTTCCCATGCTGCAATTTGTGCCTGTTGCCCCTTGTCCTGTCAGTGCATCTCCAAGCACAGTCTGACTCTGCCTTTTGCACACCCTCCTCTTAAGGTCATCAACAGCAGTAAGATGTCCCCTTTCCCTTCTTGAAACTCCAGTTTTTCTCATTCTTGTCCCAGTACATTGATGTCTTTTTGTAAAGGGAAACCCAAAACTGGCCACAAAACCTCCAGTGCTCAAGTACACATAGGAACAGCTCTGGGATTCACATCTGCAGCCCGTGAGCAGCTCCAGCTGTGCTGCACTAATTCATCACCCACCGGTGGGTGTCAGGAGCTCCTGCAAAAAAGCAGAACTCAAAGAACTTTCTCAGCTGGTTCCCCTTTGACAGATTTCAAGCGTTCACTCTTCTCTCATCTGGCCATTTGTAAGGGGTTCACACGTCCATGGCTGCTCTGTTAGAGCTTGTCTGCACTGCTGGAAAGCTTCATTAGTTCAGGACACCCAGTGCACATCTACTGTTCAGAGGGAAAAGCAGAGGGGAACACAAGCCATGTTAGTTACAGCATTAGGGGAACTCATTACAGCCAAGCTCACCTATGGACCTAGGAGGATTTTATCTTCCTGCTGTCTTTACCTCACACAAGTCTTTGAGAAAAAAAAAAAAAAAAAAGTGATTTTTTTGCTAAAAGAAAGATCTCAGAATTTGTTTTGGGACAGATCAAAAAGCCCAAGGGTTTTGAAAGATACCAGGAGGAAGAGGGAAGATGGCCCCAGGCAGCACCAACAGGATGAGATACGATAAATGCACCAACTCCCCTGTCTGACCATGAACCCTTTCCTTAGGAAATTCCAGAAGGGTCCAAATCTGGCATGTGAGAGGAGAAAACTATTTTTAATAAGGCTGGTCCAGGTCTTCCTCAGGTTTACAGTCAGTTCCTTTTTGCAGCTTGTACCTAATGGGGATTATGTACATTACATGATCACATCAGATGCTGTGGTCCCATACCTTTAGAAATTTCATTCTTTTTTTTGAGCAGCAAACCAGAGATTGTGGAAAGACAGAAGGTATGACTGAAAATGGGGAAAAAATGGTGGGGGAGTAAATGGCCTTTTGCAGTCCTGACTGAAAAATGGAAAGTCCCCAAGTCA
This sequence comes from Aphelocoma coerulescens, assembly GCF_041296385.1. NCBI lineage: Eukaryota > Metazoa > Chordata > Aves > Passeriformes > Corvidae > Aphelocoma > Aphelocoma coerulescens. The sequence continues at coordinate 2,244,011 of NC_091032.1, forward strand.
GCCATCCTTTTGGAAACCTCTGGCCTCAAAATACACTTTGTAACTGATGTGTTTTAATTCCAGGAAAAACACACTGAGCTGAGGCTTAGACCTTGGGCAAATTCGCCTTTTGGCTCAAACAGCAAAGATCTTGAGCTGAAAATGCCTGCTGCTGACAGTCTGTGCCATGGCTGCGTCCCAAACACTGCTGGCATAGCTGTGGTGGAAAAAATAAAATACATTTCATTCCCCAATGGTCATGCTGTAATGGCATGAAATTAGAAACTCTAATCAATAGTGCTTTACACAGCATGACTCTCATGTCAAAAGAGCCCATGGTTTAAAAAAGAAGAGTCACAAATAAATACGAAAATCAAGGCTGTGAAGCGTCAGTAATGAAGTATAATTCTGTCAAGCAGTCCCAGCCACTGATTCTCTTCACAAAACCTTCCCTCACCCAAGCCTTCGTTCTGCACACCTCCCTGCTCTTCCATCTCCACATAATTTTCCTGTATTTATTTGCCCTTCGCACATGAAATGTCACTGATTCGAGCGTGAGTGACGAAACTGGGGAGGGCAGGGCTGTGCTGCAGCCCTTGCTCTGCCTCTGCTTGGTTCTCAGGACTTTCACCTCTCTGCTGCTTTGGCAAAGGCCCCAGCCTGTATCTGCTCACCTCACTGGGGCACATGCTGAGACCAACCACACACCTTGCTTCTAAAATGCACCTCTTCTGTTCCTACAAAGCGTAAATAAAATGCAGATTATTATTGCTATAACAACAGCAGAAGTTAGAGTTATCCTATTTATATCAAAAATTATAGACAGCTCTCCTCAGACCCTTATTTTTTGTTTGTACAGGCGACATTGCTAGAAGAACCACCAGAGAGATAAAGTATTCAAAAATAATAAGCAGACTCCCAAAGGCATGAAGAGCTGACAGCTACAGGGCTCTCTGTCTGTCATACAAGTCTTTTGGGAGATTGTGGCATTTTGTTCAGGGACAGGGTTTGGGATTTTTCCAGCACTAGTTTTAAAGCTGCTCTCGCCATGCACTGCTAACATTAGCACAGCTTGGCAGGTGGAGGAGTGCCCTGAAAATAGAGAATTCTTGGAGTGGAGATTTTGTTAATTAGCCCTTCTTCCTGCACACAGCCCTGGCTCTCCAAGCAGCTCCTGTGGCAGGGGGGCAGTGATTGACCAAAGGCTGGATGCCTTCAGGAGGAGAAAAGGTAAGAGCTGCCTGGCTTCCAGACATAAATGAAAGTCCTCCAGAAAGACCTGCTGAATCCAAAGTCAGTGGGGAAAAGAACCTTACATGGCCTCAAGAGAAAGTCTCAGTCTTTGTGAGGAGTGTCGCTGGCAGTTTCTGTGTCCTTTCCCTAATTTTGCCACTGAACCACGGTACTTTGGTTAATTGAGTTACCTGCAGCCTCATCTCTAGCACAGAAATGGATGTTTTTCCCTTGAGCCAGTATCAGCGAGGACTGTAGAAACTGATTGGGATGAGGGGGGTTCGGTCGGGCCCGGCTGGTCGGAGACGGACGGACGGAGACGAGAGATCTCTATAAGCAGGTCTTTGGAGCATGCAGTTTATTGCAAAGGGCGTGGGTACAAGGGCACTGCTTAGAGCTGCCAGCTGCAGCTCCAAGCAGGCCCAAGGTGTAGGAGAGAGAGAGAGAGAGTGAGAGCAAGAGAGTAAGTAAAAGAGAAGAAGAGCTAAGAGAGACGGATTAAGAGCTAAGACCTAAGAGAGAACTAAGAGTGCGAGGTCCTTGTTACAATACAATAAATCATCTTCTGTACTGAATATTCTAATTCTCACTAGCCAATCTAATACAAGGTACAAATCCTATAGCATTTACATACAGCCTATAAGAGTTATTGCATTACCATAGAGTGTTACATTTTAACTTCTAAAAACTACTCCTTGGACCCCTTCAGCTGAGCTAGTAGGGTCTGCTCTGACCCTTGGACCTGTCTGCAAGCAGAGGGGATTGTTCAATCAAGAGGGGATTACCTTCAGCCGGCTATACCATTGTTTTCTAGTTGTTCAGTAACTAAGACTTTATATCTGAAAGGTGGCTTTCATTTCGATGTCGCTTATAGTTTTCATATTCCCAAAATCTTTTGTTAGGCAATCATATTTATAAGGCTTTCCTGTTTCATCTTCCCCAACAAGGACAAAGAAGCAGAGGTTACACACTGAGTCCATGGCCCGAAGCCCAGATGGAACCAGTGACCACAAAGCCCAGGTAACAACTCTGCGCTCCAGACATGCCGAACTCCGTCCCTGAGCAGAGGGGGTGGACTGGGTGACCTCCATGGTCTGTTCCAGCCACACCCATTCCGTGGTTCTGTGAATTCCCAAAGAGAGAGGGGTGTTTTGGAAACATTCCCAAAGAGAGAGGGGTCTCTCCCTTTGGAAAGGGCATGTCTGCTTGTGCTTCGTGCTGCTGAGGCGAGCCCCCCAAACACTTCCTGGAGAAGGTGTCCATGGCTCCCATCAGAAGCAGGGCACATGCAGAGCAGTTCCCACAACACTGCTTCAGCTCTCTCTCTCTCTCTGAACAGTTGCTTTCACTTCACAGCAGTCACTTACATCATTCCACGTCTGAAAAGTAGGATGAAAGCCAAAAATTATGTCTTTCCCAAGCTCTCAATAAAACCAGTGACTTGTGCAATACCTACAAAGCTTTAACTTGGGGAACTTCAAGTCACCAAGCATCTGTTAATCAGCAATGTGCCAGTCCCTGGGGATTGTGGGGATGTTAAAAGGTTATCCTGCTCTCCCACACATTGCACTGCTGAGCTCCATTACACAACCAAAGGATGATTGCACATGTGGCAAAGAATTTTTGATTCTCCAGATATTATTTTAGATGTGGAAACCCAGCTGCTGAATGCTGCTTTTCAGGTTAAACAAAACTTACAGCCAACACTCATTCTCACACTATTAATGAAGATAATCTTGCCCCGCAATTGACTTTTTTCCAGAAATAGCAAGAGAGGGATTTTCAAATCCTTTCAGGTTTGCAAAACGTTATCTCACTCTATTCCTTTAATCTCCTGATGCTGAAAGATGGATCTTTTTCTCTTATGGCTGAATGTACTTCTACACTTCAGCAGCAAACCATGAAAGGGAATCAGGCTTATGGAAAGAAATAATAAAGAATTTGCAGTGTTAAAACTTACTTAGGCTTCTCTGGACTTCCTCAGCTTTGAATTCCAACATGATTGACCAGATTGAATGTTACACAAAACCAACTGACAAGCTCTGTGTACAAAGGACTGCTGGGCAGGGGAAGGGACTGTACTCTGCTCCAGGGCGGTGGTGGACAGGACAAGAAGTTGGAGAGCTTGAGCACAGCCAGGGAGAGAGGTAAGTTGGACTGGGGAAAAGATTCTTACATCAGCACCAGTACTGAGCACTGGGATACACTGCAGGGTCTCAAGTGTCAGAGTTTTAAGAACATCTTGAGGAAATATGGCAGGGCTGAAGCTTATCCATCCTTGGAAGTGTTCAAGGCCAGGTTAGAGGGGGCTTGGAGCAACCTGGGATAGTGGAAGGTATCCCTGCCTATAGAGTGGGGTTGAACTAGATGAGCATTAAGATCTCTTCCAACCCAACCCAAACCATTCTGTGATTCTGTGATGACACTGCCCTGGAGGAAGAAGGTAACCTGGAAAATCTCCCAAGGTCCCATTCACTTTCTGGTTTCTAGAAAAACCCACAGATAAAACTGCACAGCTACAGTAAAAGGCAGAGCAGAGCATTCCCACAGCGATTCCTACTCTGGAATTGCAGGGAAGGCACAATTCATAGCCTGCTTTTTCATTTCCATGAATCTTAATTGTTCACATAATAATCGCAGAAGTATTTAATAATACAAAGCATATGGGCCAGATGTTCCACTGGTGTAAATCAACAGCACTCGGGAAGCTTCAGTGGTGCTGTGCTGGCGTAATCATTTGAAGCTCTAGTGCTGCATCTTTAAGGTGGCTCTCAGGATTTTAGTACCTTCTTACTGTTTCCACTAAAACCAAGTCACAGAGTTTATTGCCCACCTACAAATGGCCACCTCCCACCAAATGCTCAGAACTGAAGATCAAAAACCCAAAGTTCAAAATAGATTGACTTCACGTCACTTTAAAAGCTCTGGTCCAGCCTCTGCTGGCCATCACTACGTTTTATCATGGCCACATACTCCTCCAGCTGACCTCACCCTGTCCCAGGCAGGCACAGACAGCACTCACTCGGCCAGAGGTCCATGAAGTGCCTTGTCTTAGTCTCAGCTGGTGTGTGAGCTCTGCTTTATTTGCTTCCCACTATAAAAAAAAGAAAAAGCTTTTAATTCACTTCCTCCTGGGAGTTTCTGTGATGCTCATTGATCCAGTCTACAAGTACTTTGCAAACACTAATGGATCCAGTGAAACTCTCCACTAATCTCCTCCTGAAACTTGGCACCAAACTGCTCATTTCTGACGGCTTCTCCTTTTACAGTTGTTTTGCTTTGCTACCTGTTTCAGAGCCACTCCAGGGCTCATTAATTGTTCATCTTTTGTCCCTTGAAAATTTTCCTTTTAATCTTTCCAGTCACATGTTGGATACTGATGTGAAACAGACTTCAATTTGCAGGTCTTTCACACCTGCAATGATACTGTTTGAACTGATCGTGGCATTACCAGTTGCACATGGACATCTGTAATTGAACTGAAAAGCTTTGCAAGATGTATTCATTGGACTTCTGATCTCATTTGTTAGAGAGCCTTAGGGAATGAGCAATTTCCACTCCTCAATTTATGACAACTGGTCATAGTTACTTAAACGGAATAAAATAAATCCTGCGGCATGTGTCCCTTCTGGAAAACAGGTTGACAATTGTGCCCAGAAGAGAATTAAATTGCCCAGTGACAGTGCTGTATTGAGAGAAAAATATATTGATAGAAGAAAATAATGGTAAAGTTTTTTGTGGAGGTTCCCAGGTTAATATTCCTTCTGCTAATGTGACCCCCTGGTTGCGATTCTGGGAAATTTCAATAAATTGTGTGGAGACTATGCAAATAAGCTGGTCTGCTGTATTTGAAAATAAGCTATCCTTGTGTTAATTCTATCTGGGGCTAAGGGGTGGCCTACTCCACTTCCATAACTAGGGCTGGATTTTCAGCTGTCAGGAACAGCTGGATTTTCAAAAGACCTTCAGACCAGCATGGTTGGGCTCTTTGGGCAGCCCTGTGCATGCAGGGGGAATTTCACTGACCACCCAACCATTAATCCTCAAAATGTCACTCCTAAATCAGTAATCTTTCCTTTATTTCATGTAACTAGCAACTTAGGATTCTTTTTTTTTTTCCCTTGGGCTGAAATTGCAGTGTCTGGATATAAAAGCATCTGATTCTACACTCAGGCAGTTTTAAAGCTGAGGTTTGTGCTGAGGTCCACACATCCCCCTGTGCACCACAGGATCAGCCTGGCACCCTGCCACAATACCCAGTGTTAGAAAGGCTGAGGAACTTGGGAATTTGTTCCCATGTGCAATACTGCAGGAAGAACTCCATCTGGGAGTTTGTCCCCTCCATGTGCTGAACTGCCCTTCAGTCAGGGTCCTGAGAGCAGTATGAACCCCAAACAGACAAGGCTGTTTAACTACACCTGCAGAGCTTGGCCTGAAAGGAGGCCAGGTCCTTCTGCTTTCTAGCCCAGCCCTCTTTTCCACTGCCTTGTTCCTCTCATGTAAGCACCCCATTCCCATCTGAAGTGTGTGAAGTGACCTCCTGGAGAGCTGAGGAGCCTGTCCTGGGTGTCAGACAGCACTTGCCACAGCTATCAGTGTTCTGCTGTGTGAGGACACTAGTGTGGATTTATGAAATTATCTTAAATCCAAGCTGCACATTTCTTAATTATCAGTATTCTTTTCCTGTACAAGTAGAATTTGCATAATTTCCCAGCAGTAGAATAGAGCAACATCAAGACAATAAATAAAAAAATTCACCAATTCATCACAGAACTGCTCATCCAGTTGCCAGAATTGTTCCTTTTCCTTGCATAGCAAAAGCAGACACCAAGGAAGAGCAGATCCTTCATTTAGCTTCCAGAGAACCACATTGGCTTATGCTGGTTGAAGAGTTGGCCTTGCATTAGTCCACAAGTTCTTCATGGAGATAGTTTTGACAAAGAATGCCAACTGAGACAGTCATTCCAGAAATCTTTAAGCATTGGTGCTGTTACAGGCTGTGCTCTTGGCAGCAGGGAGCACTCACAGCAGTGCTGGGACCAGGGGACACAGGGGACACACACAGTGCTTTGCAGGCTGAGACCTTACAGAGCAAAGACTTTCACCATTTGTTTTTTAATAATATGGGAATGTGCAGCACGGGCAGCACATTCTTCAGGTCCAGGCAGGCCAGAGGTGCAATCAGCAGTGTCCTAACAGCAGAAAAACAGGCAGTGGATTCACACAGATCCCACTGCCTTCCTGGGGGGTTTGATCCTCCAGCACACCTGGGGTGTGCAACTCATCCTGCTCTGCCAGGAGCTCCTGGGCCAGCCTCCACCTGCAGGTGGGCAGCCTGTGCCCTCCTCAGCCTCTCTGCACCTGCTGGGGACTATTGCAAGTTGGAATTAGGAACCCAAACCACTGAAGAGCTTTAATCCAACTTCATTTCCTTGCTGTCCACTAAATGGCAATGACATGAACGTGATTTTTATCACTTCAGATAGTCCAGCTGCCCACATGAAAACCAGAGATATATTTTGACCCTGTCTTGTCTACATTTGTGAATGGTTCGAACACTTGCCACCCTGGCACCATGTAACTCAAAATGCCACTATTCCAAGTGATGTATTTTGAAGAGGGACCATTCTCCTGCTGTACTGTATCAAGGGAATGACAGGTTCTTGTGGTGTACTTCAGCAGAAAGATGACATTCTACTTTTGTGTCTTAAGGCCTCCAAGATACATCATGGGAAGTGCTGTCAGATTCCTGGGACCTAGAGGCAGGCACAAGGTGTTATTGTCAAAATAAAAGAGAAAAAACTGGGGCAGATCTTGAATCTGACTATCCCATGATGATAGCAACAGGCAGGGGGTCATGTAGGCATTCTCTTGTGGCAGATTGGGATGTTTCCTCATCACTTTATCAGTTCAGCCCAAAAGTGTGTTCCTAAAGCTATCAGCTCAGAATTCAACTTTTGCTTAAATTTTATCATATGCTTCACTCCACTGGACTTGCAGTGGTTTTGCACATATTTAATTTTAAGCACCTGCTTTGCTGCCATTCTAGCTGGGGGTGGTAACCTGGATTTTGTAAGGCTGAGCTTAGTTCTGTATAGTCAGAAGAAAAGCAGAATAGGGAAATAATTCAGCAAAGAGCAGCAAAGATATGTGAAGAAAGGACACAATTGCCCACTCACTGATACTTTATACATTCCCTGGCATCAGAGGAGCTAATTCCAGCACAGGTTAAGCAAGAGGCATAAAGCTGTAGTGGCTCCACCAGCCCTCAGCAGCAGGTGAAGCAGAGCTGGTGACAAAGAGCAAAGAGGGAGCTGCAAGAAGTCACAAACCTCTGCAAGGTCCAAATACACTTGTGAAACAGGTGACCCCAATGCAAAAAAATGCAAGAAATCTAAGATTTCTTAGAGGCCCCAATTGTAGGGCAGCCCCAAATCCCTGAAGTCAGATTCTCCATTGCAGAGCACCCTGAGTGCAGCGTGGCAGGTTTATCACCCAGCCAAGTGACACAAGAGTGCTGGCCAGAGCTGGAAGTCCCTGTTCCTAATTCCACCAGTGATTTACTGGCTCAGGTTCCATCTCCACAGATTTAAAGCCTCACACTGGCTCCTAAGGCTATGCTATATAAAATTTGATTGTTACATTCAACGGCCTGTAATAAATTAAATGAACTATCAGTAATAAGTTCACAGGCAACACAATCTTTTTTCAGTCAAGTATACTTCCTTAAAATATACCAGCACCATCAAATGTAACTAGATTTAATTTCATGCTGAAGAGTCTGTGAATATTCATTTTAAAATATTCACGAAGAGCCTAATTTTAATTTGTGTGATGTTTCTGCTAATACCAATGCCTACTTAAAATACCCATTAAAAAGCCTTAAGAATATTAACAGGGAATTCTTACAGAAATGCACTGGAGTTTTATGTTTTGAATTACCATTACAGGCTTTTTTGGTTTAAGTCCCGTTAAACAGATTTCGTTATTAACAAGAATATGTGCAAATTAAAACAAACCCATTAAAATCTAAAATTCCATGCTAAAGAGATTAGGGACATTTGAGTTATTTTTCTTCTGAAGGAATAAATGTAGTAAAAAGTGATAGGGAGTAAAACCCAATACTTAGAAACACTCACAAGATCCATAGTGGCTAGACAGAGGTGAGAAGTTCCTGATGTGCTTCAGAATAACCTGTTTCACACAAGGAATCATTTTCCTTGTCTTTTTCTGCTCCCTATCACAAAGATATCACATTTATAAAGCCTTTGTCACAGATCTTGTTAGAATGAGATGGGCTTTCAGGCTGCTTCCAGCACAAACCATTTTATGATTCTCAGATCTTCCCCTGGCTCCAAGGTGCAGGCAGGGATGGGATGGGTCAGGGAAGACATATATGGTCCTGTCATGGTTTAACTGCAGCCAGAAATTAAAGACCATGCAACTGCTCTCTCACTTCCTCCCCAGTGGGATGGGGAGGAGAATCAGAGGGAAAAAGGTAAAACTTTTTGGTTGAGATAAGAACAGTTTAATAATTGAAATAAAGAAAAATAAAATAGTAGAAGTAATAATAATAATAATAATAATAATAATAATAATAATAATAATAATAAATGTAATTAAAAGGGGAGCGAGAGAGATAAAACCCAAGAGAAAGAAGTGATTCTCAATACACCTGCTGCCTGAGGCCCAGCCCCTCCCCCAGCAGCATCTGTGTCTCCCAGGCAACTCCCCCCAGTCTCTCTATGGGGCACAACACTTCATGGTATGGAATGCCCTCTGGCCAGTTTGGGTCAGCCGTCCTGGCCATGCTCCCTCCTGGTTTCTTCTGCATCTTCTCATTGGCAGAGCATGAGACACTGACAAGTCCTGGATTTAGGGGAAGCACTGCTCAGCAACAACAAAAACATCAGTGTGTGATCAGCATTATTCTCACAGTGAACCCAAAATACAGCACAGTACCAGCTACTAAGAGGAAAAATTAATTCTATGCCAGCCAAAAGCAGGACAAGTCCCCACTTACAGCAGCTGGGTTTAGCAGACCTGGAGAGCTCAGACTTGCTCACCAAAGGCTGTTGTGCCTCTGATATTCACCCTGCCCTCTGATCCCCACCTGCCTAAAACCAGGCTGCTGAGGATGGCAGTAAAGGTGGTGATTTGAGCTTAAAACATGATCCAGCCCAGAGCTGGATCTCTGACAGAACATCTGCAAGGCTTGGTTTGGTGCTCTCTGCAGGACTGGCCTTCCCCTCCACCAGAGCAATTCAACTGCCCGACAGCCTGGCTGGAGTGGGGCTCACTGCCCAGCCCTGGAAGGGGCTGGACACTCTGGAAGGATGTCCAGCACTGTATTCATAAATATGGATCTATATGGTGAAGCTCACTCTGAGGTGTAAGGGGCAGTGAAAGCACTTCACACAGAAGGCACTGCAAAATACACTTTTCTTCCTGTTGCTTTGACTCCCAGCTGCTGTATTGATCCCCTCAGCTTCTAAATAACCCTCCATTCAATATAATCATCAATGAAAAGTCTGCTAGTCTCATAAACCACATGAATATTTACACTGCCTTGTCTAAAATGCATCTTGTCACCTCTCAGGTGCTTTATATCCCTGTTCCATGTCTGGTTACTCCTGTCCCTCTCTTCACCTGTCACTGGTGGGGCTGGGGGAGCCACTGACCCTTCCCTTGCTCCAGCCAGATGCAGCAAATTATCTGTGCTAAAACTCTCTTCTGTCAAGCTGCCAAATCTTTTGCATTAATCCTGAAAATTACAATTAATGAGTGCTAAGAGGATCTTTCCACCTCTCTGTATGGCTCTATTCACTTGGAATGATCCCTCCTGCTCTGCCAGCATCCAAAGCCTCTTTGGGTCACAGCTTTTGGCTCTGGGGCAGTGCAGTGCACTCAGCAAAGGGCAGGGGGCTGGTGGCAGGGGGGCTTCTGCCTGTTTTTGCTTGATATCCTGTGACAAGGATGCTCTGTATTGAAGATGGGAGAGACCTGAGTTAATAAGAGCCCATGGCCACCACGGATGCCGCCCCTGTGAAAGATCGTGTCAACATTTCAGGAGCTTGAAGCCAGCAGATATTGTGGATGTGCCACGAGGTGAAGGACAGGGCTGGCATCAGGCTGCCTGGGGTCTCCAGACCCACTTGGGCTGGCTAATGTGACCACTTCAAAAAGTTTCATCAAGGCTCTGGGATTCAATTTCCCAAGCTGCTAATGCAGCTATGGAGACCCAGCTCTCTGAGGACTACCAAAAATCTAAAAATACAGTATTTTTAGTTATTAAGAATCAAATCTGGGAATCTCATTGGCATGCAAATACATTTCTCTAGGTGCGAATTAGGGATCTCAATCAGGTCTGAATCAACTAACCCCATGGTGACTGTGCATGGTGAAATACCTGCAATAATCTTTCACATTTTAAAAGACACATTTTAAAAGAGATCTGCTCATATTTTTAAGCACAGTGTGGTTGCCATTCCTCCCCGACAATCCCACCTCCACCTGAGCTGCTGAACAGTTCCAGGAAATGTTCCTGTTCTTGATTTTTTTCCCTGGTTGTAATCAGCAAACACTCGATGGTGTTTAACCTTCAGCAAGCAGTAAGGAACTGACCCAGCAGCCCCTGGCTCTGGTACTTTCACCACTCACAGAAACTGAAGCATCTCCTGCAATTGAATGGCTTGGGAAGCCTTGTGCTCCTGCTTTCACAAACCTCTTCACTGACATTTCCTCTTCAGGACTATTTATCTTTTTTTTCCCCTCTGTGTGTTCACTTGACTCTAGTCTGAGTTTATACAAACCACTTCACCATGAATGGAGCATTTGTGCATTTCCAGTGTTTCAGTCCCAGAAATAACCCTGCAGAAATCACTAGAATTACACTGGGGAAAAAGCAATGGATGCCACAGGAGAAATAAGGTTTATTTCTTTATTCCTTAAAGAGAAAATGTTAGATAACTAACTGCTTCACTGAGTTAATAATTTCCACTATCTTCAGTCAAATTATTTTCCATTTGAACTAGTAATGAATTTAACTTGTAATTACTAGGTTTAATCCATAAATAATGTATAATATATATTCAATATACATATCCTTGATATCTATTAACCACTATGAGGTTAAGCACTTTTCCTCTCACTTTTAAATGCTCTTTAGAATTACAATCCAAAAATTAGGGTGGCCCAAGTACCTACTACCTTGAGCAAATCCTCTTCTGGAGAGGTCCCTGTCTGTCCAGGTGGGTACCTGGAGGTGGGACAGAGTTAACAGGGTTAGCTGCTCAGGAGTGCACACCCTCCCACTGTGCATGCACACCATTTCAAGCACTTAATGGACTTCTAATCACAGCTGGGGACTAAAGCTGCTGCCACATAAAACTGTAAGGATTTCAAGGCAAAGGGAGACATTTCCCAGCAGTAACTGCTGACATTAGAAACCTCAGCTCTGTCCACACACCACATCCAGTGCTGCACACAGACCAGGAGCGTCACAGAAGCGCTGGGCCATGGTGACAGCTGTCAGCTGTGCCTGCACCCTTTTTGTCCCACATTACTTTGGGAATGTCCACACTGTCACATGTTGTGGGATCCTCACACACCTACCTAGGTTTTTTATTAATTAAATTGTATAACAAAAATATAGTAATATGAGTTTAAATCTCGAATGTTGTACAGGTAATGGAGGTTTTGGTAGGAAGAGAAAAAATATGAGACAATCATGTGAACTGTGTTGGTCTGAAACTTGTGAATAACATGCTCAGAGCCCCCAGCTTGTCTGAGGCAGCGCTTGCTGGTGGCATTTGGCACTGATGTGTTCCTGTTAGTGGGGTCACCAATGCTTGGTGGGAGAGCTGAGGGATTACAGGGAAAAGCCATGTGGAAATAGCAGTATTCTAAGAGGTTTGATTTCCAGGGACTTAAATACTAGATCTACATGGGAAACAGGTGGGATGGTGTGCAATTAAAAGATGCTGGATTTGGGGAGGAGCCGGACAGACAGCAGCAGCATCTTACAGATACAAATAGAGTGGGGCTGCTCTCAAAAGAAACCCTGTCATTATAAAACAAATTTTGTGTGACTTTCTATGAAACAGTGATTTGGCCTTTGAGGTGGAGGTCCCAGATGTGCAGTGGCTTTCTGAGCATTGAAGACCAGGTGACAGCAGAAGGTAGAGAAGAAAACAGCATCTAGCTGAAACTGCTGTGTCCTGGGGGAGGTTCAGGCAGAGTTCAGGCAGTGGCTCCTGAGTACAAGTACCACCATGGTGATGAGATCCAGGGTGACCACAAGGTGTGTGACGGATTTAACACATCCTTGGATGCCAGAGGCCCTCTCAACACTGTGCCCATTGCTTCCAAAGGGAACAGAGCTGTCCCTGAGATCACCAGCCTCCTTTAGCTACTGGCACTACTTGTTTGGGCTGTGGGTACTTCTTCCTCTGAGAGGGCAAGACTGACTCCCTCGTGTGAGCACATTAGTAAGGCATTTGTAGATGAAGATGATGCTGGGATAGTGGTGCTAATAAAATCAGTGGAGAAACAGCATTTAGCAGCTGGGAAGGGAGGGAAACATTTTTTTCAGGAACACACAGGCTCCTGCTTTGATGTTGCATTCAAGCCAAAGCAAGGGCATGTTTTAAATTCCCAATAATTCAAGTTTCTTTTTAAGTTACCAAGCCTGGCTGAGCTCTTAAAGACAACAGATCTTGCTCCTGGGGTTGGCTTTCCTAGGCAATTGCAGCTCTTCTCAGAATACTATTTAAATACCAATTATTGTAATTCTTGGCAGAAATATTACAGGCATTCAGATTTTTTCTTAACAGCCAAAGGGAGACATTTCCAGCATCTATCAAACCTCTTTTATTTTAATCCACATTAAAATCTCTTTCCAGAAGGACTGGGCAATGGAGCATAATTTATCACCATAGTTTAATGATTTGTCATGGCTGCCCTGTGCCAAGCCAACCTGTCTGGAGAAACCCTTGGGGAGCAGGAGGGGTGGCTGGAGGGAGCAAAGGGTGCTGCAGCTGAAAAGTAATGGAGGATGGATAGGTGGGAAGCAGTGGAAGCAATATCCCTTTCCTACAGGCAGCAAATTCCCCATCTCCCACACTGTGGGGAACACGCACAAACTTCCCTCTGATTTTATGATGGAAGTGAGCAAGCAGGGCAGCCTTGGGACTCGGCTGGCAACAGCTGGCAGTACCATCAGAACTCCTGCCATGAGGATGGAGTCTTATCACCTGCGGTGACCCTTCCCACGAGGCCATGGCAGCCCCCCTTCATCCAGTTGTGAGGGAAAAGAGATACTTGGTACCTTGTCTGTTGAGACCCCGGGTCTGACCAGCGGTTTCCAGAAAGGCAAATGGTTCTCCTGCTGCCAAGAGTTGTCATGCTGCCTGACAAGACTGCTCCAAAGCTGTCATTTTTATTTGCTTCAATAGCTGCCATCAAATCAGGGCAATTGTCCTGGCATGAACACTGAGTCAGGAGTCCTGTGAGGAAAGTTTTAGTTGTTATTAACAGCCAGTACTATGAATTGAAAAATGGATGTTAGAGAAGTGTTGCTGTGTTATACAAAAAGGGATCCACTTGTGGCTCACTCCTCTACCCAGGGGACTTGATGGGTGCTGCCCATGCAGGGCAGCAAAGGAACTTGCCCTGCTCCCTGTGCCTGTGGAGATGGTGCTTCCCCATCCCAGCATGACCCTGATTCCCGAAGGACACAGGGCATGTGAGTCTGAGTTTCCATCCTGCCCTCCCTCACTGCCTCTTCCCGCAAACAGTTTCAGCCAGACAGCTGACCCCAACCAAATTTGGCCAAGACTGAAGTTAAATATGAAGCTTGTGCAAGTTTTGGGGGAACTGGGATACTGGAGAGATCCCCAGAGGATCCCTGCACAGTGGCACCATGATCAGCCCAGGGTGCCTGCTGTGACTGGGGCCAGAGAGCTCACCCTGCCCACCCTGCAAGGGCTGGCACCCAGGGGCATGCTGCACCAGCACAGGGAGCTTCCAGCTGTGCAAGGAAGGAAAGGGCCTTCCAGGCACAGAGGCAATAACAAAGTGTGAGGGAGGGCAGGGAACACAATTACCTGCTCAAGCAACAGCTTGTTATTTTAACACGCCAAAGCAGCCACAAGTGGTGAATGTGAGTCCTGCTTGGGCCCAAAACCCCATCAGCAACCCCCTTCCTGCTCCCAGTACAGGGAGGCTGGTGCCTGTGCCCCCAGCCACTTCCCAAGAGATGCAGAATCTATAGCTCAAGTCAAGGTAAAAGCTGTCTCTCTTCCTTCCTCTTGGTTCTTCAGCTGCACCCATTGTAAACGGAGCACAGCTGTGGTTCTGGCCCTCAGACTATAGGAGCTATAGCAAAGTGCTTAATGTATTCTTAGCTTTTAAAATACTATTCATCAGCTGCAATCAAAGAAGAGAGCCAGCATCATGTTGCCAGCCGAATTAATCACAGCTCCCCCGTTCCCCCTGCTCACACACAGGCACGCTGTGCACAGCAGTGGTGGTCCTGAGACCACGGCTTAGCAGACACTGGAAAAGGCCAAGGTGGTAAATGTAAATCCTGGCTGCTCTTAATCATGCTCCTAATGACCATGTCATCAATCATATGTGTTCTCAAGTGCTCAGCAACCACAGCCCAAGCGTATATTTTTCAAAGAATTCAATTCACTGAGGTCTCTCAAAAGCTGGGTCACCATTATTCCCACTCACATGGGAGGAGGGTTTCTTCTGACTTTCTGGCACTGACAGTGCACAGAGTCTCAGCATCTCCCTCACAAGCCTGACTGCAATGAGTAAAGTCAATAAAATTTATGCAACTGAAAATTTCACTGACCTTTAGAAGGAAACAAGCTAAAGAAAAACAAAACACATCAATAGAACAGATTGGGAAAAACACAGAGTTTCTGCCATTTCCCT